>NC_016133.3:4498676-5141344 GCF_000005505.3 Brachypodium distachyon | reverse complement strand
TGCTAATTTGAAATAACGGACAGTAAACTGAAATGGAGAGCCAAATAACTAGACCTCGGCATGGGTGGCCTGATCTGGATGGCCCGGCACAAAGCCCGACGTCTTAGGCCAGGCTTCATTTTAAGCCAAAAGTCCAAAAAAGGCCCGAATAAAGTAAATATAGTTTTTTAATAAATAAAAAATAGGCATAAGAATCATTTCATACCCTAAAAATGATCAACTAGATTTTTTTTTAATGCTACCGAGCTTTATGAAGTCAGGCCCAAAACCCGGCCCGGCACGTTGTCATCTGCCCTCAACTTGTCCAAATTACTCCTAGAAATAGCCTCATTCCTATATTTTTTCTGAAAATTTGGACAAGAATTTTCGAGTTTCAAACTAGAGGGGTTTTTTCTCTCTTTATCTGCGAGGAAAATTAGAGGGGTTCCCATCACCAAAAATTTAAACCGAAGATTCAACCTGATGGGGGTCCCAACATCCAAAAAGTTTCGTTTCTAGAAAAACCCATCCAATTTTGTGAAAATATCAGTTGACATGATCTTATTAAGGGCCTGAACCCTGAAGACGAAACGAGCGACAACGAAGCCGGGCCAGTTTGGAGCTTCCTTACTTTTCATTTCGGATCAGAAGACTAGCTCACCTGGCGCGCCGACCGAGCTTCCCGCCGCCGTGCCGTCGCCGCCCTCTGTAGTCCTCTCCCCCTGCAGCTGGTCCGTCGTCGTCGCTGCCGTCGGGTCCATGCTCCAGAGCTGCATGCCCGCCATGATGAGCACGGAGGCGCGCATGTCGGCGGGCAGCGGCTTGCCGCGGCGGCAGGCCTCCGAGCCGCCCACGGCCAGCAGGAAATCCCTCGAGTACTTGATCCTCATCCTCATCCTCGCGCCGCCGCCGTTCCCCTCCTGATCCCTCGCACTGACGACTCTGCCGCCAGTAAGATCGATTGATTATAATTGTATAATTAGGAACCAAATTTATGCACGTTGGATCGATCGATTTGTTAGCAGGTCGATAAAGATCGAATATGCATACCTCGTGACGAAGGAAGTGGCAGCATCGCGAGGCCCCGATGAGCTCATCTGGATCGTCCCCAAAGCATGGCGGATAAACCAAGTTGGATAATCTAGAGGCTAGCTCATGCCTCGCTGGAGTAGCTAGCTCCTAGTACAGCTATCTGCCCCAAAAGAAGAAGAAGAAGAAGAAGAAGAAGTCAATCGGTCGAGCTGATTGGTTCAGCTAGCTACATTTGTGCGCGCGCGCTTCTTCAACTTCCGAGGAGTAACTAGCGCATGAGCGTGAATGGCACGGCCGGCCCATTCACATAATTCTTGTCGAAATATTACATGTATTTAGAAGTTTTTAAAAAATAGATACATCTATATCTGAACAAATGTGAGACAAGAATTATGGAACGGAGGGAGTACATATTTTCATAAAAGACATTCGGAGGATTACAATTCTTATGGTTTTTTTTTCTTCTTGAACCCTTTGGATTATTAAAAAGATTGATGAGTATCAAATTCCAGGTGGAATGCTTTCATATCCATGCAATTCGTAGTACTCCGTAATTAAAATATGAGCTCAATTCTCATTTTATTTTTCTCCGCTGGGCCGTCCAATGCACTCTCACTGTCGCTCTCTTCAAACCGCCTTAATCATCTCTCCTCGTTAATTATGAGTCACGCAGCAAAAAAATAAAATCGAACTCATTGAACATGATGTCCTGTATTTTTTTTACTCCATATTCTTACTTTTTATTATTATTGTGTGAGCACAAACATTACGATTGCAGAAGAAGAATCCAAGGAAAATTCTTAATACTGGGCAGCATTGCGACTCTACAAATTACAGTACTTGCCATTAACGACACCTTGTAATCATTTGGAGTGTTGAGCAACACACAGAAAGTTTAATTTTCAACCTCAACGTTCAGAGGTGATTAAGTTCCGCAATATCAAAGAAAAAATGGTGTCATACCGAAACAGAACGACCCAATATCATCGCAAAATTTCAAGGTAGGAGGCGAGAGACCTAAAGCCGGAAAGCCTTTCAAAGAGACAAAGTTCTAGACATCCAAAATACCGCCGCAAGACAATCAGCACTCAGCAACATTAGCCGAAGAAGAATCGACTACAGTAAAAACACAGGTTAACAGAACAGGCTGAGAAATAAGATGCTATATGAAATCCATAAAATCCATGGCATAAGTCCAAGGACAGTCAGAAAATTCATCGTCAGCTCCAAGTCCAGAGTTACATTGACTCATTGCGACAAACCTGGATGGATGGACCTCACACAGCAGCCGACTTGCGCAGCTCATTTTCTCCATGCGCAAAGTGGCATCTGTCACCAAAAGTGCATGATCCTTTGGTGAAGTTCTCACACAGCTTGGTCTTGAAGTTGCCACCTGGCCCTCCACCACGGTGAGATACTGCAGCTGGGTTCTTGCCAGGTGGAAGAGCATTGCTGCCACTGATGCTGACAATCAAATCTGTGACCATAGCACTAGCATTCTTGATCTGGTCAAATGTACCTTCAAGCTCAATATTTTTCAAGCTATCATCTGATTCATGATCCCGGATGGCCAGTTTGGCCCCAGTGACTCGGGATATCTGCTTTGTGTTGATTCCACCTCTGCCGATGATGGCACCTGCAAGGGATCCATCAACACTGATCTTGGCTGTGGCAGAAGCCCCAAAGCTTGCTGGAGTGACCATGCCAGGGTTGGGCATTGCCGGAGGTGCAAAGTGACTGGTGGGCCTTGGTCCCATGTGGGGTGGAATTGAACTGTCAATGAACGTATGCTTGCCGAGCTCCCTCTCACCATGTGCAAAGTGACACTTGTCACCCCATTTGCAACCCTCTGCAGTATTGTACTTGTTGCACAAGCGAGTCTTGATAGTTGGTGTAGGGGGGGCATCAGGACCAGCAGGTCCCGTTGGCATTCTTCCTGGAGGATGTGCAAATGTTGTGCCACCCAGGTTGCTCATCTTTGCAACAGCCTGGTGTCCTCCAGGGAAGTTGTGGAGGAAATGGCAACCCTCACCAAAGGGGCAACCAGCGGTACTGCACAGCGAGAATATCATGTGGGTAAGCAACTGAATTAACAATATAAGTTGTCCTAATTGAAGACCAACACAACAAGTAATTACATGCGCAGAACTCACAAGATCAGACATGTGAAAAGGAAGCTAAAAGTCTAGAGAATGTAACTACAAGTTTCAATAGCATCTGAAGAACAAAAAATATTCTAGGGTGAATTTGGTGAACATAAGATGCAATCTGGTCTACTATCATAATGGACTGAAGAAATGTTCTATAATAACAACACATTCTGCAATACAATGGAACTAAACTACATTTCAAATCTTGAACTTAATAATGTCTGTCAGTAATAATTGTTCTAGATTATAAGCATTAATTTCATTGCTGCCTCACAGGTAAAAATCACAAGCTTGTGATAACAAACAACTGCTGATGGACAGTTAAATTGTGCCTGCATGTAACAAATATAAGAATAAACAATTAAACAGTATAGGGTATAGGTGGTAGAATTTCAAGTTTCAAATTCCCAGGTCATATATTCAATCTTCTGTTCTCAATATTATCAGATGAGGCTGCATCGCAATATTACTGACTGGTTGTTCATCAGAAAAGCAGTTAAATATCATTATACTGTAGTTGAGCTTTCACAGATTCAAAGTGGTTTTGCACAACCATGCACATTCCAATTTTACTCCAGTAGAAGTTGTTAAGCTTGGATTAGGGAGAACCTGTACATAATCTTGCTTAACCCATTTGTTAGCAACAAGACATTCTTCCATGAATAAAAGTAAAGTTTCAATAAAATAATAGCTATGCAGAATAAAGGTTACCAGTTGCAGTTCATTTTAAGTTGGCCTATAACCTGAAAAATTTGGTGCATGGCTTCGATTTGCTTCCTACACCGGTTTGAATTGACTCCGATTCTGTTACATCAAATTAATTATGTGCGCCAAGTTAATACGTTGTTGATTACTAATCTGAGTACATAAAGAACACTTATATGCCGTTGACTAGTTGTACAACATACTGCATTAATCGAAGTTTCCCAACTCTGACAAATACTAATTGAGTAGGGAAAGGACACTGCAAGCATTAATGCGCAGAATCCAGAAAGGAACAGTAGCGAGCTCTACTCTAATGACGCACTAGTATACAAATTAATTTGCTCGGGTAAAATTACGAATGCCCAACAAGCTAGTAGCACCCAATGAATTGAGAAATTCTAAGCAACTGCGACTCTGCGAGCTGTCAGCCCCTCTAAACCCCTCATCTTAACCCACCAAGAATTACACATCCCATCAGGCCACCTCACCACGTAGCTTCCCCAACAAGCCCCTGAAACCTAACCTCACGGTTGAGAAACTCCGCAACATCCCGGAAGCCCTAAACCCAAAGCTTCATTAGGCAAATCAACCAGGGTGCCCAAGCAAGCCCCACGGTGAAGACGATTTAGGGCAGGTGTAGAGACGGGTGGGTTCCACTCGACTCACCTCGCGCTCGCTTCCCGCCGGTAGATGCGCCGTTGGCGCCGCCCCGCTTGCGGCCGCCGCCTTCCATCGCTGCGTGCCTTTGCGCGCGGCTTCCCTCGCGAGCCTGGTTAGGGTTTGGGCGTCGCGGCGGCGGGGAGGTGAGGTGGGGTGGTTGCAGTGGTGGTATCCGAACGGCACGGAAGGGTGGCGAAAGAGGGCGAGTGGTAGGGCGACGAGAAGCTTAAAAGGCGACCAGGTCGGCTTTAGGTCGGGCCGTTGGGGGCGGGCCGGTGTGGTTCACGGTCGAACCGGACCATAGGATTTTTCCTTTCCTTCTTTAGTTTTGTCACTCCTCTCGTTTCATAAAAAATGGCTTGACTTTGTGAAACGGAGAGGGTTAGCATTTATATGTTGTGTTTGGTTCATGAATGAGGCTGCGTTCGGCGTTACCGTGGATTCTCGTAATCTTTTTTTACTATTTTCTTTTTTCATTATTTTTGTGTTTGGCTAACTAATTTTTTTTTGTTTTTGTGTGTATTTTTCACAGCAGATTATAAAATAAGTTGAGCGTAACACAATTCAGCAATCCAAACTGAGCATAAGCTTACCACGTCTAACTTTAGTTATGCCATAAAAATTTAGCCATGTGTTTGGTCACTGACGCAATTAGGGCATGTACAATGGGGTGACGTCAGTCTTTTCTTAATGTAGGATAATAGCTATGTGGTAGAGTGAGAAGTGAAAATAATTTTATTAGTCTTCTTAGCTAAGAGATGATCTCTTCACAATAAGGATAAGACAAAGAAAAGACTTAATTTTCTTGTCAAATTTTAACTCACTTATGATGCTATTTTGTCCACAGTTGTGACAAAGTTAGTCATCAACCAAACATACCTTTACTATATAAGTATGTTTTTAACAGTGCCTTTACTATTTCACTACGCACTCCTATCTAGTGAATAAGCGTATTCATTGCAAACTATCGTTATGGGTCTTGGATCAAGAACGTAATGTTCAGATCATGTGAGCAACCACTTAAACACGTTTTCTTTTCTTTTTCAAAACAACCCATTAGAGACATGAGGTCTTGGGCTATTTAGTCCTTAAAAAATAAAGGTAGCGGGCAAAAATCATACTTCCTCCGTCCAACAAATGATGTCTCAACTTTGACTAAATTTGAATGCATTTATACACTAACTCATGTCTAGATACATTCAAATTTTGACAAACTTGTGTCATTTTTTTTGGACGGAGGATATCTCGGTAGATATTTATCATTAACGAAAACGCACTTCCTTTTTTAGGGGGAGCGGCACTTCTTTTTTGATAATTTTGTTTTTATTTTAGGGGAATTTTGACAGGCTGCTTTCCCGTCTAATCGAATAGTGGACAACCCAGAATGTTGGGCTTTTAGCCTTTACCCATGCTGCTCCCCATTCAGGCCCAAGACGAGGTCTTAGCCCACGTCCCGTTTCCTCATCATCTTGCGGAACAAGACTAGAATTTCCCCCCTGTTTATTTTTCGACATTAGACTAGAATTTTCCCCTTCTCATTCGGTTGCTGTCGCGGCTAACTAATTTCGTCAAATCTTCTCTCCGTTTCTCTGGCAAAGTCCATGCAAAACTAAATATTTCCACAGAGGTATTGTCATCTCCAATCTGCACCTCACACCAGTAAATTAACCAACTTTTGGAAGGAAACTCTCGGGATCAAATGGCTGGCAGTGGCAGGGTGGCCTCACCGTGTTAGTAGGTGGCAAAAGTGCATTTTTAGAATAGAATATACTCCTGGTTTTCTATACCAGCCAACTCGCCAACTGGCAGGAGAAATACTTTCTGCATAAGCGTGGACGGGTTAAAATTAGACATTTCGTGGGGGGTTGGAATGAAAGAACAGGAAAAAGAGCTGAGCGATTTATTAGGGGGAAGGCAAACTCCAAATTGCTGGCTCCCGTCGTCCTCCACCCTCCCTCCGCTTCCGGAGACTCTCTCTTCCCGCAGTCGCCACCTCCCTCCCTTTCGATCCGCCCGACCACCTGCCCCCTTCCCACGCGTAAGCCATCCTCCACTCCAATTTCTTCCTGTCGGTTCGCTTTGTCCGTGTAGGTTTGATCTATCCATTGCTTCTGATCCATTCGCCGCGCTGCGACAACTTGTAATTGCTGCGGGGTTTTTTTTTTCGAATTCTGTAGCCCTTTTAGAAATTCCGAGAGGTGTTCCGTGTTTTTGTTTGGGTTTTTTCTGATGGATTTTTGGATCCGTTTTCGCTGTTATTTTCCTGAGGAATTTAGGAACCGATGCTCCGATGTGTTTGCTGTGCATACTAGTCTCTGTTCTAATTTTACTTTGCTGTATTTTGGTGGATTTGTCGGTGCCCCATGGTCTGACGAATTTTTTTCCTTGTGTTTCGTTCAGCTACGGTAGCCGCGCGTTCAGGCCATGGCGTTCTTCCGGGGCCTCGCCGCGGTCTCGAGGCTGCGATCCCGTATGGTCAGTGAATCCACGGGACCCCGTGTCGCATTGGGTTGGCGCGTCCATATGCTCTTGCTGATGCTGAGATTTTTTGTTGCTTGTGTTGCCAGGGGCAGGATGCCACCACGCTTGGTGGTGTGAGATGGCTGCAGATGCAGAGTGCTTCCGATCTCGTAAGATGATTCCGTTCCTGCTCTCTTAAATCGTGTTAGAGTTTGCATAGAATCGTGTGAGGTTGGAAACTGCTAGTACCTTTTCACTCGTGGCTAGATTGTCTCGATGGGAATTTAGTTAGATATGCGCTGCTCATGATGCTGATTTTCTTCTTCTGAAAATGCAGGATCTTAGGTCCCAGCTGCAGGAAATGATTCCCGAACAACAGGTTTGTATCACATCCGTCTTGTAAAGTTATAAAGTATTCATGGTATCTGATTCCTTATTTTTTCTTTTCATTCACCCAGTAGTCTCAACCTGAAATATATTATGTCTTGAGTTGCAGTAGATTGTGTTATGTAGGTAAAATAAAGTAGATGAATAGCATAGTACATTGTTAGTATTATTGTTTTTTCACAAATTTTAGTGTTACACTTGCCTTATCCAAAATATATGTTGATGAAGTGCCTATTTGGAAGCTGGCTCATTGCTCTAACCATTTATCGTTATGAAAGAATATTCAGTCATATGTATAAGTTACTTCATCTTAATTGCATTTTGTTACAGGATCGCTTAAAGAAACTAAAGTCAGAGCATGGAAAGGTCCAGCTTGGAAACATAACTGTGGACATGGTATGCATTTGTTAACAATTATTGGAAGACTATACTTTTTCTGCATCGTTTTTTGAGTAACTGTACCCAAATTGAGAACAATGTTTCTTCAGGTTCTTGGTGGGATGAGAGGGATGACTGGAATGCTCTGGGAAACATCTTTACTTGACCCGGAGGAGGTGTTCTTTATTTTCCACCTTTGTAGTCTTATATTACTGTAATAAGACTAAATTGCATATTTGGAACATGTATATATTGAACTGTTCGGTATACTACAAAATGGATTTGTATTATCATGAAATTTCCAGTTAAGATTCTATACCAGTAGTGGACTAGTGGAGCATTATCTGTCCCTGTGCAGTAATAACTGGTCTGTTAATTGTTCATTTTATGTCAAAATATGAATCATCTCCAGAGTTCACTAACATTTAAAAGAGATGTGTACCCACTGCATTTGCGTAATTAATTATACAGAAACTTGCCTGACTAATGAGCAGAATGCTTTTAGGATTTGATATTAGCATGGGTGCCTCATTGCAGAGTATCGATATAACTGTAACAAAACTTGACTTGCCATATTTAAACATGATCTTTGTGTTGGCTGTAATCTATCTATTTTTGTTTTATTCAGGGTATTCGTTTTAGAGGTCTCTCTATTCCAGAGTGCCAGAAAGTACTGCCGGCAGCAGTTAAAGATGGAGAACCTTTACCTGAGGGTCTCCTTTGGCTTCTATTGACTGGAAAGGTTTGCCTTCTCAGGGAACACTTACCCGACTATAGTTTAGTGGTGTACGAAAAAGTTCCTTCCGAAAGTTGGAAGTATAATTTGTTTGTTGATGCAGTAGGGGACACATGTTTCTTGTTGACTTTTCTGTTGTTCCTCTCCCCCTATTTTGTCAACTTCAAGTCTTTAACAATTTAGTGTGGGCTGATCGTTTTTTTTAGGTGCCAACCAAGGAGCAAGTTGATGCTCTATCAAAGGAATTGCTTGCCCGCTCAAATGTTCCAGGTCCCTGACTACCCCTGCTCGCTATTTGCATTATTGTTTGCTCAGTTGATCACAACATATCAGTGTATAATTTCTTATCGTTTTAAGTTTAAGTGTAGTCATAGATGTAGAGATTTCGGAGGTCATATTGCTCTGAAGTATTAAAGTTCTATTCTGCAGGTACACATAAAAACATGAGTTTCTTGTATAACAATTTGAACAGGGGGAGGGGTTGGGGGGGGGGGGCCTTCAGGCCCTGTTTAGATTCAATGTTTAGTGGCATTTTACTTGGAAATAATCTTCCAAACAGGGCCTATGTTGTTTTGTGAATCTGATTAGGCTGTTGCTAACTGCTCTGACGTTAACCAAAGATATTTTTATTTCAAAGCAAATTTAAGTATAAGCTGCTGTTAACTTAACAGATGGTTAGTAGTTGAAAGTTAACCAAAGATATTTTTATTTCGAGATCCTTTGATATTCTCCACTGGTGAATTATGTCTTGCTTATGTCAAGTACACTGATTTTCCATCCGGCATTAAAAAATTAAAGTTATTTGGATCTTCGGCACTTGGCACGGACACTAGAGATTTGGATTTCTTCTAGCTATATGCTCCATTTCCCACATGTGCTTTCCTCTCAAGTATCTTATCCTATTTGAATGCAGATTACGTCTATAAGGCAATAGATGCTCTCCCTGTAACTGCTCATCCAATGACACAGTTTACCACCGGAGTGATGGCACTCCAAGTAAGCCCTTTTTATTGTATTTTTTAATATTTTGTATCATATCATCCTTCTGAAATGAAACACATTTCACTGGATGTATTGAGTTCGGCACTAATGATACTTGAAAGAAAAAGAAAAAGAAAAGTCAATTTCTTAGAGAGCATGTGAAATTGTTTTAGACCTCAAAGTGAATTAATTTAAAATTTTGTATTTCAACTCTATTTCAGGTTGACAGTGAATTTCAAAAGGCCTACGACAAAGGAATGCCAAAAACGAAGTATACTTGATCTTCATAATTCTCATTTTTTATTTGTTCACTGGTGATTTTGCATGGCATTTATGATTGTTGTTTGCATAGGTTCTGGGAGCCTACTTATGAAGATTGCTTAAATTTGATTGCTCGGCTTCCACAAGTTGCTTCATATGTTTACCGGAGGTAGTTTTTCTTTTATGACAAGCAACATCTTGTACTACACTAACTGGAACATGCTATCCTTCAATGAAGATTTTTTTCTACTCCGTAATTAATACCCAGAAAATCTGTTGTTTCGTTTAGTGCAATAGAAATAATCCTATTTCTCTGGTTCTCTGAAGGATTTTCAAGGATGGGAAAATTATATCAGCTGATAATACACTGGACTATGCAGCAAATTTTTCACACATGCTTGGTTTTGATGACCCCAAAATGTTGGAGTTGATGCGCCTATACATAACAATTCACACGTAATTTCATCAATCCTTGTATCTATTTCTTTATTTGTCAATGAAGGATGAAGGTTGATTTCCCCTCATATGCTACTTTGTTCTCGCAGTGATCATGAAGGTGGGAATGTCAGTGCTCATACTGGGCATCTGGTAATATTTGTGTCTTTTTGCATCAATTTATCTTGTTATTGTTGCCACCACTGTTCTGGACCTGCCAACGGATCACTGCTGGCTGCAGTTCGATACTTGATTTGTGGCATCCTTATGTTATGCATGATTTTCTACTTAGCTTATTTGTGGAATCCTTATGTTATGTATGCATGATTTTCTACATTACAGTTTGATGCTGCAGTCTTTTGTTTGCCGCAATGTGGTAAACCAAACTAGTAATCAGGTTTCCTAAAAAAAGCGCTCGTGATCAGGGACTATTGTACTAGGAACTAGCAACAGAACTAGGAGCACTTGTTTTGATGGAGTTCTTTATTGGTTAAACTGTGGTCTCGAAGGATCTGCTGATGCGGTCCTTGCTCCTTCAAAACACATAGTGATAGTGAGAAAGTGATGGGTCGTTCTAATAGTAGAGTGATCCTGTTAAGATTATCCGTTTATTTATTTCTACCGGATGAGCATGAGCTATTGTACATCTTGAAAAAATTCATTTATATTGTTGTCCTTGGTGAAGCACTGACAAACGCAATATATTCCCTTATTGTTAGTTGTAAGGAGATCTTCTAAAGAGGAGAATTGAATTGAATCCCCTTAGCAATGCTCCAAAAAGCTAGAAAGGTTAGAGCAAGTGCTTAAGAATTGTGCTCTGGAAGTTGTGGATGACCCTCAACCAGCTCTGAATGTGCCTCCTTCAGCTGAAGATCCTCAAGATTTTGTGCTTGTGGGAGTCGAATAGCTAGATAGATAGTTCTTCTTTTGCTCTTTTTATGGAAATAAGCAGTGTCTCTGTAGCAGCCACTCTACTGTTCACCTCCTCTTTTCTGCTAATATAACTCTTCCATCTCACAACATTAAGATCAAACCAAAGGAACATTTCTGCTTGGAGTATAGTTGGTTGTAATGGCTAATAGTGTAAGGTGGCCTCCTAATTTGTAGGGGCACAGTTTAATGGGCAGCTAGCTTGGAGCGGAGCAACTTTGTGATCTGTTAATTTACAGAGAATATTTTTTGCTCTGTACCGGCCCTTTCATGTCCTTGTGTTGCTGCTTAGAATCCTACTGAGTATTAGCTATCGTGCTTTGGTTGTGACTTGTTTCCTATTTATGTCCTCTATGGGCAGTGTGGGCACTGACTCTCTTTATCTGCACTGCTTTTTATTGAATCACAGGTTGGAAGTGCTCTGTCAGATCCTTACCTTTCTTTTGCAGCGGCACTCAACGGTTTAGCTGGGCCACTGCACGGCCTTGCTAATCAGGTATGCTCGGTTTAATTCAGTGGGTGTTCTCTGCCACATCCTGCTTTGCCTGTGCTTGCCAAATGAATCTCCTGGGAAAAATTGTTCCTGATCAATTGCAAATACTTACTGTATCTGTATTGTTGACTATATCACTTACTTCTGCAAATGCTTGTAAAAAGAAGAAACCACGTGTTCCGTGTTTTTTTAATTGTTACACTTAGATTTGATGTGTATGAGCTGACCAGAGTCACGTATGCTACAGGAGGTGTTGCTATGGATCAAAACTGTCATGGAAGAGACCGGGAGTAACATTACAACTGATCAACTCAAAGAGTATGTATGGAAGACACTGAAGAGCGGAAAGGTAGCTTATCTCCAGAGTTATATCTATTCACTGTTTATGAGCATGTGTTTATGGGACGTTTGGGCCACTAAACTGTTCTAAAAGTTAATGCCGCCCAGTTGATGGATGCCTTCTATTGAATCCATTCTCCTGGGTTGGTTATCCAAATGCTTTTTCTCTGATGATCTGCGCCTACTGTATAAACTTCTCTGATGCCTACTAAAACTCAAGTTATGATGGCTGGTCGCATTCATAGGTTGTTCCTGGATATGGTCATGGAGTTCTACGTAATACAGATCCACGATACTCATGCCAAAGGGAGTTTGCCTTGAAGTATTTGCCCGAGGACCCACTTTTCCAACTGGTTAGTTTAAAATCTTTGTCTAATTGCATGGTTTGACATCGGTTCGACAGTCTTAATGGGATATCATTATTCCCTTTCAGGTATCCAAGTTGTATGAAGTTGTACCCCCAATCCTCACTGAGTTAGGCAAGGTAACATGCTATAAGATTGATCGTAATTTCCTCTCCAACTTCAGCTTTCTGGTTAGGTGCTTATGGACATCATCCTTCGTTTATGCATTTTTTCAGGTAAAAAACCCATGGCCTAATGTTGATGCTCACAGTGGAGTCTTGCTCAACCACTTCGGATTATCTGAAGCACGGTAACTAATGCCTTGCTTAAATTATCTAGCTACTACGGAGTTCAGTTTTGATCTTTAACTCACACGATACAATAGTAAACCTAGTTCGGGGCGATTAACAGTGATGCCTTGTTTAATGTGTAGGTACTACACTGTCTTGTTCGGTGTCTCAAGGAGCATAGGAATTGGATCTCAGGTCTGCCTTCACCCTTCCACTTCCAGATGCTTCATGTTTTGTATCTTCCATCTGCTAATCTTGATCTATTATTTTTGACACAGCTTATCTGGGACCGTGCCCTTGGCCTGCCTCTTGAAAGGCCGAAGAGTGTCACCATGGAGTGGCTGGAGAACTACTGCAAAAAGGCCGCGGCTTGAAGCTACAACAATGCTTCGTTTTACAAATTGGATCGTCTTTGATGTTAATAATAACTGAACATAAATTAGGCACGTTAGCCTCTTTTTGCCATCCTTTTCCCTGCCAATAACTGGAGCAAGAGGCTCTCAGACGGTAGAATTTTGAAGCTTAAGCTTTATGCGTTGCTTTGTCAAGTTTAATGACTTTGAGTTGCTGAGTTAATTATAACAGCTAGGCGTCATGGCAGAGTAACCTGACGTTTCTATCGAGGGGAGCTAGTTATGTCAGTTGTGATGGTGTTCAGTGTTGCTGACCTCAATACTTGTCGATCCTTTAATCCTCCTTTTACCGGCGTAATTTCTGTACTCCTATAACAGATTAGTGGCGTCTGTCCATCAAAATTGATTCAAAGGAGAACAATTATTTTTACATGATGTGTGATGGTTTGGAATTGCAATCATGTGAAATAGACAAACGACGGTGAAAATTCATACGTCTGAAATGTCCGTGCGTTGCAACGGAACAAAAAAATAAAATGATACATTCAAAAATATGCATTAAAATCTCTCTTTGCTCTTCTTTAACGATCACCAAATATCCATTTAAAAAAGTTTTCTTCCGAGATTGTGTCTCTATACTCTATTCTCTCAAAATAGAACAATACACTTTCTTTTGAAAATTATACTCCGGTCAAAGAAGTTTTGAGACGGAATCACTTAATTTTTTTAGTTCTCTCCACTATCTCACTTCACCCGTTAAAACAAAGAGTTAGAAGGGGCAACAAATTTATGTTTTGGCAGCTGGATGTTCTCTCTACTATGTCCTAGGCGCCGCCACCATTCTCTCTCGCAGTCTGTCTCATTAGCTTCTTCTAACAATTCGTCATCTCCTCGTGTAATTTAGCCCTAGAAGGAGACGACCATGGCTGGGAAACGAAAGACGGGACCAGCCGTGGCCGCACCTGGGAGACAGAGGGTACGGCTGTGGCTTCGGTTCCTTGCCCGATCGGGTCTCATTTTCCGACTCTTGTAGTGTTTCGGCGGAGCAATATTTTCTCGTCAGATTCGGAGTTTTTGCCCGACTCTCGTAACGATGGATTCCCTCGCGGAGTTCCAATCCAATTCGGTGCAGGGGCCAGCCGGCTTAGTAGTTCCAGTCCAATTTGGTGCAGGTAACGGGCCAACCGGCTTAGTAGGCCTAATATACATGCAATCTTGGGGGCCCCACAATTTTTTTGGGAAGTTTGACAGACGACGGTGAATGGAACGGTCCGTATTTTTTAGATAGGTATAGATAATGTAGAAGTATGTGAGTACAGAGGTTTCCAGCAAGTGTGAAAACCGAAGGGTAATATAGTCAATTTGTTATAAAAAGCCCCTTAGCTCAGGAGCTGCTTGGTAGCCGAATGTTTTTGACAGACATATTGGAGGGGCAGCGGCGCGACTCTGAGATGGGAGGAGGCGGGGCGGCCTGTTCCGGTGGATATGGGGAAGACCGCCGGGCTTGGGGAGGAGGCAGGGCGGCCGAAGGTGGAGAAGAGGTGGGGCGGGGGAGCAGGGAGACGAGCCCGCGATATTGTTTCTGCTCGCTCGGGGGTCGCTTGGGTCCGGGGAAAACGGTTCGCGTTCTGGAACTTGGCGGTGACATTTTGGTCGTAAAAACGGTTCGCCGTGAGGGCAAGTCCGAAAATGTTGTGAGGAGAAGCCTGAAAAATTAGTCCAGACCAGTTTCTCCTAGAAGCTCTTTTTACACATGATTTGGGTTGGGCTTCTCCTGGCAGCTGGTGGGAAATTTTTCCTTCTGTGAGGCTTCAGCTGTCTGGAACTTAGAAACTGGCTTGGAAGCCAAAAAAAAAAGGGGCCTGAGATTCTCAGGAGAGTGACTCCTCCGAGGATCCGGAGCAGGGAGCTGCAAAATAGGGATCTCGAGTTCTACCGAACAGGCACTTAGTGCATGGTATAGAGTAGATGCTAACTGATCATCTCCCCACTGCATTAGAGTTTTCTAATGTTGTATTTAAAGTATTATCGATAATTTTTTTTATAGAACTTTAATGTCTTTGCGTCGGTTTGTCTAAAAAACATTAGATAACAACGGTATTCTCATGAACTATGTGCCGCATCAAACAAAATATTGACGTGGATGTCTATGAGACGGCACCATGTAACAGCACTCGAGGAGGCCGAGGTTCCAATGTGTCAATGGTCAAATGTTTTAGCAATTTCCTCACGTCGGATCAGGCAACAATTTTAAACCAAACCTGAAGAAAAGAAGGATTCTCTAGACACACCAAAGGAGGAGAAAACCTAACTAACTGAGCTAACTCAAGAAGTTTGATCGGCGGTTACCGAGAAAGATGGAGATTTTGACACGGTCGCTGGCTAGATAGAAAGAATAAAAAAGAATGCAACACCAAGGCCTGTTGATCTTCCTCCTTGGTTCATTTTTTTTTCAAAAAGTAGGACATGGCGTGGACTTTGCATAGATTGATGCACACAACCATCAATTATTAAAAATGTTCAATGTAAATGTCTCAAAGTTATAATTGATAATATAAAAAGGATGAAAAGAAAGCATCAATATCCTTCCCGTCTAAGACCGGCGCGCCATCCAAATCGGCTGAATAACTTTCGTGCTACCGTCTTCAAATGGTTGCACCCAAATTTCATAAATCCATGTGCCATTGTCCGAAGCAGTAGGGACCACCTCCTCCTTGGTTCATAACATAAATAATTTCGTGCTACCAGAATTCACTAGGAAAGTCCGGATTTTTTACTTGTGCATATAAAACACCGAAAGACGATTGCAACCTAATAGCCATAGCTTCAACTACGGGAACACTTGGGATTGGTTGCTGCCACAAATTCCATCTTTTGGTTCCCGAGAACAGTCCCGCGGCTCCCGCTGCATCAACATTAGATGACTAACAAGCTTGAGGGAGAAGATGAGCTCACTTGGAATTGACCGCTGCCACAAATTCCACCTTTTGGTTCCGGAGAACATCCCTGCGGCTACCGTTGCATCAACATTAGATGACTAACAACTTCTTGAGCTTGAGGAAGAAGATGAGCTTTGTCTTGCTCTAGCCTAATAAACGGAAAGAGACTTACGCTCTCTTCTTTTGGGCTTCTAGGCCAGCCTAGGCAACTGAAGCCCAAAAGAAGGGGAAACTCCTCCTCGGCTCTTCCTGGCAGCCCCTCCAAATCGTAGTGCAAAGTGAGCTAGGGAGAAATTGGTCTGGGCCAGTTCCCCGGCTTCTCTGGTCACGCAAATCCAACATACCCCCACGGCGAACCGTTATTACGCTGGAAATGCCACTGCCAAGAACCAGACCACCTACCCCCTAGTGCTCGTCCTCCTCATCGCCACTCCTGCTAGGGTTGGGCTCTTCTCCCCTGCAATCGCCGCCACTCCCCCACCCCACCTCCTCCATCTGTACCACCGACCGCCACCCTCATCCTCTCCCCCTACCGACTTTACCATCTCCACGCCACCCTTCGCCGCCTACCCCATCGCGCACCGCCACCGACTTCCCCATCTCACCCGCAACCGCCGCCCCTCTCCACCCCCCCCCCCCCCCCCCATGCTGGATCTCGTCGCCCTTGACGGTTCTGGGAGTTCGTCGCCGGCCACTACTACCTCACAGGACCTGACCTCGTCGACCCGCAAGAAAGGTGAGCAAATCAAGCTCCATTTGATGGATTTGCATGGTGTGAATGGTGGATGTATGGATAAAATTGATGGATTTGGTATGAATAATTTGTGGGTAAATAGCCATTGCTTGTGTATAGTTTTGCAGTAGAAAGAGATTTTGGCTACTGTTGTTGGTCATTTTGCTTGCTCTGCAAATTATAAGAGTAGATTTTGTTGTGGGTATATTAGGCAGCAAGAAATTACCCACTGTTGATGTTAATGTCATATGAATATCATAGATGGAAAATGGAAAAAAATGGCAAAACTACATGGGATGTTGTAGCTGAAAGAGTTTTCCTTGACGTGTGCATCGAAGAAATGGAAGCTAATAACCGTCCAATGTTTCAATGCCGTTGGGTATGCCAATTTGATATCCAAGTCGAACGAGCGTACCAATAAAAACTATGACCACAAACAAATGAAAAATATGTGGGAGACACTAAAAAAGGACTGCAATACATGAAAAACATCAACCGAACATGTAGTTTCTCCAAAAGTTAAGCTCCGAAGAACTGCAACCGAAAAGAAGAAGCCCTAATTAATGTAGGAATATGTACTAGCATCTCATCAAAAAAAATTTAATACTCCCGCCGTCCAACAAAGGATGTCTTAACTTTAACTAAATTTGAATGCATTTATGCACTAAGTCATGTTGATACATCCAAATTTTGATAACGTTGAGACAACTTTTGTTGGGCAGAACGAGTATTTCAAACGTCCGCTTATTTATAACGAACGAACTGATACGACCGCGTGAGTCTTTTTTTTTTTGCAGCAACAAATTTTCGTGAGTCGTTAGGATCATAAATCCAACAAAAATATTACGAGTAATCTTTTCTGTTACGGAGGAAACCGTAACCGGGGCATATCCGCTCTATGTTCCCTTTTAGCCGCCGGCTGCGGTGTGCGCGCGATTTGCTTTCTGGCTTCTTGCGATGTTTCCATTGACTCAGCATTGCCAATCTGCAGGTAGAGCAACTCTATCAATCTGCAGGTAGAGCAACTCTATCCAGGTTCCAGATGATCTAACTCGCCGAGACGCCCACGATCTGCTCGACGCAATGCCTCCGGTGTTCCGCGGCGGGGTCGGGCCGAGGCGCTGCTTCGCGCGAGACCCAGCGAAGAGGACGGCCATGCCAGCAGAGGCCCCAGGGCGCGACAGGCTAAGCGCGCTCCCCGACGACCTGCTGCAGCACGTCCTGGGCTTCCTGGACACGCGGCTGGCCGTGGGTCCCTTAAGCCTCCTGTCGCGCCGGTGGCGGCACCTCTGGGCGTCCATGCCCCGCCTCAACCTGGACGCATCCGTCCCCGAGAGGTTCGGGTCTGTGCTGTTCCTCCTGCGCGACGACGCCAAGCTGCACACGTTCACCCTTCGCTGCTCCAGAACGAACAACCAGGCGTTCGTGTACCAGCACTGGTGGCTGCGCCATGCCGTGAGCAAGGGCATCCGCGTGCTCCACATCGCCGCCGACGGCGCCTACCGTTTCGATCTGCCTGACTGCGTCTTCAACTGCGCGACACTCGAGGAGATCGTCCTGTCTCTGACGATCCCGGAGGAAATCGCGCCCAAGTCTGTCTGCCTGCCACGACTGAAGAAACTCCGGCTTGTCAACGTGCGTCTGCCCGATTCATCTGTGGTGGAGAGTCTCAAATCCGGGCTTGAAGAACTGGATTTGCACCGGTGCTCGCTGTATCAATTCAGGATATCTTCTCACACTGTGAAGACATTGTCCGTGACCGCCTGCGCTTACGAGGAGATACATGTTTCTGCCCCTAATGTAGCTTCCCTGAGGTTAACTGTTGCAGGAAGAGTTAAGCTGGATGGCATGCCTTCTCTGCTGACGGCTTGGGTGAATATTTCTGGTCATGGAGCAAATCACCTTGCTCCGAATGAACATGATTTTCTTGGTGCTCTTTGCAGTACACAGCATCTTGAGCTATTTAACTTTGATTCTCTTCTCCAGGTAATTAAAATGCTCTTACCGATGTTTTTACAATGTTATACTCTGAAACAAAAGTTATTTGCATAATTCTAATTTCACATCTTTTGGTTCTTATTACGTGTACAAGGATATGATGCAGAATCCAGCTACTGAAGATCCAAAATTTGGCAAATTGAAGAGCTTGTATCTTGGAGAATTGGTGGTCGCTGATTTCTACCGTCCATTTGCTTATTTTCTTAACCACGCTCCTAATTTGGCCTCTCTTACTTTGGATACATCGAAGGTAAGCCCCGACATATATAAACATCTGCTGATTTTTTTTGTACAATTATGATGCATATCGCCATTGCCAAAGAGCCCACGGAATATCTCTCCTTCCATAGGTGTTTGAAGAAAATGTTTGGAACCGGAAGGTATCTTGTCAAGTGTCCACGCTGAAGGAACCTTATGACAAAATGAACCTGGCACCTGAATCCACAGGCCTTGAGATGCTCCGCCTCAGAATCTCGAAAGGTCGCGACGCTGCAGAATACAGCAAAATGCGAAAGTTGTTGAAGGAGAAGACAAAGCCTAAAGAGATGGAGGTCATATGGTTTTAGTCTGGTCATTTCTTCTGGAGTATGATGATGGCATTTTTAGTTTTTCGTATCAGAGACTATATATGTTCTACGATTCGTACATTCCTACACCATGCTACTAGCATGGCGATTGTTGAACCTTTGATATATTGTTACGACTGGTAAGGATGGGGATGTAGACGTGGAAATGCTTGTCGAGGCCGCAGAACATCTGCAAGACGAGTTGGCGATCAGTGTGGGGTCACCAGATCACGCAGTTGATCGGCATATTCTTTCAGCTTGCCGAAGTAGGCGTGGACAGGCGTGTTCCCCTGCACCAAGTGCGGGTCCGTTGTAGATTGCCCGTATCTCCATGTTGTCCAGGAATAGGCTGCGCATGAGGCCGCCTAGATGGTTGACACCATAGATGTTGTCGTGATGACGAGGCTGAGGATCTCCAGCGACATGTGGGAGTAGATCCACGAGATGAGTGCACGTCGTCTTGGAGCCATGCCAGGTCGTCGAGGCGAGTCTCGTCGGCGAGGTGCTCAGTGAGGCCGCATTACAAGAGGAGAAACTCAAACATGGCGCGCCAAGTGTTGCAGTTCGGCGGCCGGAGCTAGAGGACGAGGGAGACATGGTCACCAATTACGACCCCCTTAAGCGGTGAGGAAGCAAGGCGGGCGGGGCTGCTTCAGCCGCGGCGATCACCATGTCGGCGCGCACCAAGGTGGAGAGGAGGCTGGCCGTAGAGACGAGGTCACCGTGTCGAAGCGGCAGCGAGCCTGCGGCCACGCCCGATGATGAGGTTGGGAGGCTGCGACATGGCAAGAGTGGGCAGGAGGTGGGAGTGGATGGTTTCAGAACCCAACGTCTGATACATGAAGGGGTAGAAGAATTGATGGAATGCACCGTGGGTGCTCATCTCGTGTTGACTCATACAAATAGTGCAAGTACAGCCAAGGACTATTTTTATAGGAATGAAATGGAATGATTGTAGTTTGTTGTTTGGTTCAGAAGATGGAGCGGTTATGTATTTTGTTTGGTCGATGGAATAGAGTGAAATGGAATCGATTCATTATGTGTTTGGTTGGAGAGATAGAATGAGATGCCAATGATATATTCATGTGAGAATTCCATACTTGCCTCTCAAATATTGTCCATATACTCAAATGTCATTCAGATTTTCCTTGTTCAAATTTGCCACTGAAATTTTGCATTGGGTACAAATATGTCACTACCGTTAGTTGAACGCTAGTTGACCGTAAGTAAGAGATGAAAAGACAAGTACTATGGTGATTTCCTTTACAACAAAGTACTCAATTTAAAAACTTATATTTCTAGACTTTTAAGATCTCAGTAACACAAGTATTTCAGAGTAAGTTTTAGCAAAAAAATTGAAATGAGTAATAATATGATTTTTTCATGAAAAATTGAAATACTACATAGGGGCAAAATCTAGAAATATAAGTTTTCTTAAATCAACATACTACATCGGGACAAAATGGTCTTTTCATCTCTTACTTAACGGTCAACTAGCGGTCAACTAACGGTAGTGTTATATTTTTACCCCATGCAAAATTTCAGTGACAAATTTGAAACAAGAAAATTTTAGGTGGCATGTGGCAACAATATGGGAAAAATTTGAGTGACAAATATGGAATTCGCTCTATATTCATCTGCCGGTGAGATTACTTCTAAAATTAGTGAGTAGGGCAAGCAGGCAACATGATTTGTGACATTAGGGAAAAATTCGATGGCATTTTGTTTGTATGTTTCTGCTTGAGTAATATATTCATGCATAAATCAAACATAACACACCATTTGTAATCAGGTCATGCTAACATAAGGAAGAAAATAAATCTTGTACGCAAATTTGGAAAGTAAATACGTTTTCCATCACATCACATCAATGCCAATTAACTCGTGGACCATTTCCGTGACCTCTCCAGCCAAGAACCTCTCGTTAACCCCCAAGCAAAGAATCAGGAAAGCACACTCTCGATCGCATGCGTAATCCTTACCCATCCCGTCGCCAGTCTCCTCTTCAAGTCACTATCGCCGGCCTCCTCTGCCTATCCCCGCCGCCGTCCTCCTCTCCTGCCTCGGCCTCTTCTGCATGTCCGCCTACCCACGCTGCCGGCCTCCTCTCACTGCCGGCGCCCTACTTCATCCATCACTGACCGTGGTCTAGTCGAGATAGCCGAGATGAACGAATCGATACCTTGTTTTTCGAAGAACCGAATATTCCTCCTGGTGAAATCACTTCGTTTCATTACCTTATCAGTATAGGGCCAGTTCGTTTCAACTTCTAAACCAGATTCTAGGTCCACAGCAGTTCAAGCCGAAAATAACTCGATTTGAAGCCGTTTCTAGGAGCAGCCCAACACCCCAAATTCTTCATATGAGAAAAGACCCAACACTCCATGGTAGCTTCCCGAGTTTATGAAAAATCCCACCTTTTTTGCCCCAAAAGCGCACTCTATTTACAGCCAAAATGCCACCGCGAGCTACGTATCGGTTCAGCCTTCCTTTTTTTCTCCTGCATCCCTTCGCGAGCCATTCTCCTGTCTCCTCTCCTCCTCTCAGTTAGGGTTCCTCCCCCAGCCGTTGCCGCCCAACACAAAGCCCTTGTTGCGTCATCGCTTGCCGAAAGTCATGACACCAGTAGCCTCTCCGGGATAACTGCCGCCGCCGAACTGCTGTTCTGCGGCGCCCCAGCCGCGGATTTGTCCTCCAACCACCGCCTAGCCGAATTCAACCCCAGCCGCCGCCGCCCTAAGCTCCCGCCGTCGCACCCCACCGTCGCACCCCACGAAGCCCCCGTCCGTGCTGCTGGTTCGAGCCCTCCCCTACTCCCTTCGTCTCTCGTATGTGTATGCACTGCAGATTTTACTCCATCCCCTATTGCATCCTCTAAGGCAGTTTTTTCTTTAGCAAATGTGTGTTTTTACAGTGGCATCCCACTTGCCAAAATTATATTGTCGAATGCACAATTTACAAGTTTATGAACTACATTGTTTTCACCTACCAAGTTTATGAATCTCTGGTGCAATGTCCTCTTATTTTAGCTATAGGTTGTTCAAGTTAAACAATCTTTTATTTTTCTTATTTGGAGGGAAAACTGCTCAAGTGAAACTATATTAGGAAATTCAATGTGTCAATCGTGAAATGTCTAGAGCTCGTGAGCTTAGTTTACCATGAATGAAAGAAGTCGTAGTACCCCATCCTTTCCGTAATACTTATACAAGACTCACTTTCCAATGCACAACCTTAACTATTATTTCAAGTTACATATATTTCTGAAATTAGTAAGACAATAATATTACAATGATATTATTCTTACCGATCGTGCACTCTCGCATATAATGTCGGTGAAAGTAATTAGTATTGACACGCGCATATTTACTCTCATCTTTTTTCAATATTTGTATTGGTTATTTATAGGTAACAAACTGAACACGATTGCGTCAGTTGTTAGAGTAAAAAATGCAAATAAAATAAAATAAAATATCAAGTCCCGTTACAGTTTCTGTTACGCAGGAAATCGTGGCAGCGAGATTACCGGGCATCCGCTCTGGGCTTCCGCCGGCTTCAGGTTTTCCTCAAACCAAGCAGCGAGGCGACGAGACTCAGCACGGAGGCGATCGAGTATTACGGTGCGTGTGCGATTGCTTTCTGGTTTCTTGCGAGTTTTTTTTCTTCTTGATTCGATTGCTGCTTTGCGCACTAATCTGCAAAAACAACCCTATACATACAGGTTCCGGATGATCTCGTTCGCTTAGACGCCCACCATCTGCTCGACGCAATGCCTCCGGTGTTCCGCGGCGGGGTCGGGCCGAGGCGCTGCTTCGCGCGAGACCCCGCGAAGAGGACGGCCATGCCAGCAGAGGCCTCAGAGCTCGACAGGTTAAGCGCGCTCCCCGACGACCTGCTGCAGCACGTCCTGGGCTTCCTGGACACACGGCAGGCCGTGGGCCAATTAAGCCTCCTGTCTCGCCGGTGGCGGCACTTGTGGGCGTCCATGCCCCGCGTCATCCTTGACGGCTCCGTCTCCGAGAGGTTCGGGAGCGCGCTGCTCCTCCTGCGCGAGTACGCCAAGCTGCACGCCTTCAGCCTTGGCAGCTCCTTAGCGAGCCAATTCGCGTACCAGCGCTGTTGGCTGCGCCATGCCGTGAGCAAGGGCATCCGCGTGCTCCACATCACCCTCGGCAGCGCCTGCTGTTTCCATCTGCCCGACTGCGTGTTCAACTGCGCGACACTCGAGGAGATGGTCCTGTCGTCGATGGTTCCGGAGGACATCGCGCCCAGGTCTGTCTGCCTCCCACGCCTCAAGAAACTGCGCCTTGACAACGCGCGTCTGCTCGATTCGTCTGTGGTCTGGAGTCTCAACTCCGGGTGCCCAGCAATTGAAGAACTGGATTTGGACCGGTGCTCGCTCCATCGATTCTGGATATCTTCTGACACTGTCAAGACATTGTCCGTGACCGCCTGCATTTACAAGGAGATACATGTTTCTGCCCCTAATGTAGTTTCCCTGAGGTTAACTGTTGCAGGAAGAGTTCAGCTGGATGCCATGCCTTCCCTGTCGAGGGCTTGGGTGAATATTTCTGGTGATCGAGCAAATCACCTTGCTCCGGATGAACATGGTTTTCTTGGTGCTCTTTCTAGTGCGCAGCATCTTGAGCTATTTAGATTTGATTCGCTTCTCCAGGTAAATTTAATGCTCTCACAAATGTTACAATGTTACTCCCAAACAAAAGTTATTTGCATGATTCCAATTTCACATGTTTTTGTTGTTGCGTGTAAAGGACATGATGGAGAATCCAGCTACTGAAGGTCCAAATTTTGGCAAACTGAAGAGCTTGTATCTTGGAGAATGGTTGGTCGCTGATTTCTACCAGCCATTTGCTTCTTTTCTTAACCATGCTCCTTATTTGGCCTCTCTTACTTTGGATACATGGAAGGTAAGCCTTGACACATATAACATCTTCTGATTTTTTTTTTGTATAATTTGTCGCCATTGCTAAAGAGCCCACGGAATATCTCTCCTTCCACAGGTGTGTGAAGAAATTGCTGGGAAGGTACCTCGTCTAGTGGCCATGCCGAAGGAACGGAATGACAAATTGAGACTGGCATCTGCATCCACAGGCCTTGAGATGCTCCGCCTCAGAATCTCGAAAGGTCGCGACGCTGCAGAGTTCAGCAAAATGCGAAGGCTGTTGAAGGAGAAGACAAAGCCTAAAGAGATGGAGGTCATATGGTTTTAGCCTGCTCGTTTCTTCTGGACTCTGGAGTATGATGATGGCATTTTTAGTTTTTCGTATCAGAGACTATATATGTTCTACCATTCGTACACTCCTACACCATGCTACTAGCATGGTGATTATTGAACCTTTGATATATTATTACGACCGGTGAGGATGGGGATGTAGACGTCACGCTCACGCAGTTGATCGGCGTACTCCAGCTCGTGGACCGGTGTGTTCCCCTGCACCAGCGTGTGGGGTGCGGTCCTGTTGTAGATGGTCCGCATCTCCATGTTGTCCAGGAATAGGCCGCCCACCACCACCTAGATGGATGATACTGTAGGTGTCATCGTGATGACGAGGCCGAGGATCTCCGGTGACACGCGAGAGTAGATCCACGAGATGAGTGCGCATCGTCTTGGAACCGTGCCAAGTCGTCAAGGTGAGTCTAGCCAACGAGGTGCTAGGTGAGGCCGCACTACTGGAGGAGAAGCTCAAACATGGCGCTCCCAAGTGTTCTAGTTCGACGGCTGGAGCTAGAGGGGCAGAGGGCGAGGGAGACATGGTGACCAAGTATGAACCTGTTAAGGCGGTGAGGAAGAAAGGCGGGCGGGGCCGCTTCAGCCGCGGCGATCACCGTGTTGGCGCGCGCCAAGGTGGAGAGGAAGATGGCCGCAGAGACGGGGTCACCATGTCGAAGCGGTGGTGAGCCCGCGGCCACGACCGACGGTGAGGTTAAGAGTCTGTGACATGGCAAGAGTGGCAGGAGGTGGGAACGTGGACGGTTTTCAGAACCCAACGTCTCATACCATGAAGAGGGAGAAGGATATCGATGCAATGCACCGTGGGTGCTCATCTCGTATTGACTCATTCAGATAGTACAATTATAGCCGAGGGTTCCAACAAAACCAGAGAATCGTGGGAGAGGGAGCTGACTGCTACAAAGACTATTTTTATGGGAATGAAATAGAATGATTCTAGTTTGTTGTTTAGTTGAGAAGATGGAATGGTTATTTATTTTATTTGGTTGATGGAATAGAGTGTAATGAAATCGTTCCATTATGTGTTTGGTAGAGAGATAGAATGATATGCCAATGATATAGTCATCTGCCGGTGAGATTAATTCTAGAATTAGTGAGCACGAGCAACAGGATTTGTGACGTTAGGAAAAAATTTGACGGCATTTTTTTTTATTTTTCTGCTCGAATAATATATTCATGCACAAATCAAACATAACACACCATTTGTAATCCGATCATGCTGACATGAGGAAGAAAATCAATCTTCTACGCAAATTTGGGAAGTAAATACGTTTCGCAGCACATCGCATCAATGCCAATTAACTAGGGCACCATTTCTGTGTCCTTTCCAGCCAATAATCTCTCGCTAATCCCCGAGCGAAGAATCAGGAAAGCACACTCCCGATCGCATGCGCACATCCTCAATCCTTAGCCATCCCGTACGTCGCCGGTGTCCTCTTCAAGTCATTGTCACCATCCTCCTTTGCCTATCCCTGCCGCCATCCTCCTCTCCCTACCTTGGCCTCTTTGGCATGTCCGCCAACCCACGCCGCCGGCCTCCTCTCATTGCCACCGCCCTACTTCATCCGTCACCGGCCGGGATGAACGAATTGATACCTTGTTTTTCGAAGAACAAATATTCCTCTTGATGAAATCATTTCGTTTCATTACCTTCTCGGTGTAAGGGCCAGTTCTTTTCAGCTTCTAAACCAGATTCTCCGTCCACAACAACTCAAGCCGAAAACGGAATTCAGGCCTAAATGTGAGGCTCGGCTTGGGCCTTGATGAAGCTCGGGCAGCAGGTCACTGCCATGTGGGCCAAGCAGGCGGTGACGGCAGATCGAAGCAGCAAACGGGGAGAAAGAGAGAAAGAGAGCGTTGGCACACGACACCAAGAAGCAAACGGGGATCGTCGCCGTCGGCCTCGCAACCGTGCCGCCCTGACTCCGCTCGACGTCATCTTCGTCTTCCCCATCGGTGGCTTCGCATCCTTCTCACGAATCACAGAGACAGGGATCGAGAGGCGGATGCGAGTGCAGGGCTTGGCAGCGGCGCGGGCGCGAGGATGGGCGGCAGCGGCGGGGCGGGCACGGGGCTGGGTGGCCGCGCCGCATCTACCAAAAAGGCAGGAAGGGAAAACCTAATTTTAGGAGTGAGAAGGGAGGTAAACGTACTAGGTCTCGTCGGGGAAGAAGCCAGGTAATCACAAGACATCGATGACCAGACTGGGCTGGATAGTGACGAGAGATTTTGATGGGCTGCGCTGAAATTGATGGGCTGGGCTGAAATTTCGAGCTTTGCGAGCAGCCCGAGCCGAGCTGGGCTCGGCCCGATAATAAATCGAGCCCGTTTTACAGGCTTGGCTCGGGCCTTTGCAATTTCCAGTCTGAGACCGGGCGAGCCAAGCCCGAGCCCAGAAGCTCGGCCCGGGCGTCCAGGCCGAGCAGCCCAACACCCACAAAGCCTTCATGGCTTTCTGAAAATTACCACCTTTCTTTGCCCAAAATGCCACCGCAGGTGCCAGTTCGGCCTTCTTTTTTTTCTCCCGCATCTTTTCGCGAGCCATTCTCCTGTCTCCTCTCCTCCTCTCGGCTAGGGTTCCTCCCCCAGCCGCCTCCTCCGCCGCCGCCCACAAAGCCCCTGCTGCGTTGTCGCCTGCCGGAAGCCATGGCACCAGTAGCCTCTCCAGGATAACGGCCGCCACCGAACTGCTCTTTCGTGGCGCCCCTGCCGCGGATTCATCCTCCAACCACCGCCTCACCGGATTCGACCCCAGCCGCCACCGCCCCAAGCCCCCGCCGCTACCCCACGAAGCCCCCGTCTGTGCTGCTGGTTCGAGTCCTCCCCTACTCCCCCGTCTCCCGTATGTGCTAGTTTCTCCTCCGACAGCCATTGAACCAAGGTATGCACTGAAGATTTACGGGGTTTTTTTTTTCTGAAAATGTGTGTTTTTACTATGGCATCCCCTATGGAAAATGTGTGCAATGTTACGAATTGATGAAGAGAAAAAACGGAAAGAAAACGTGATTTAGGAAAGTTGGGGCGAGTCTG
This sequence comes from Brachypodium distachyon, assembly GCF_000005505.3. Taxonomy (NCBI): domain Eukaryota; kingdom Viridiplantae; phylum Streptophyta; class Magnoliopsida; order Poales; family Poaceae; genus Brachypodium; species Brachypodium distachyon. Next base: position 5,113,917 of record NC_016133.3, on the reverse strand, counting down.
GTGTGCCTCTTGGGCCTGGGATTGCGGCGCGCGGTCCCTGCGTGGGACGCTCGGGACGGGGACTGGATTGATCGTTGCAGTCGCCCTCGTGCCGTCCACCCTATCTCGTCTCTCCCTCTTCTTGACTGCCTCTTTGATTCGTGGAATGGTGGTTTGGTTTGTTTATGTTCTGTTCTTCTGACTTGGGCGATGGACATAAGGAATGGGAAGGAAAATAGACAAATAGGAATTGTAAGATACTATAAGCTGTTTCTAGATTTTTGCATTTGGGTAAAATAGTTGCATCTACATCGAACGAGGGATATTCACAAGTCTAAATTTTGGTAAAATTTAAAAAGATTTTCAAACGGATGGTAGAATTTTGTAGTTTTGTTATCGATATGTTTTTTAGTTTCTACTTCCTATTTAAATATGTCACCTCTATTGTACCAAGTGATTATGTTTAGAATTATGTGTACGGACTACTTTTTTTTTTACATTTTTCAATGATTTAAACCGACTACCTCAAAATTATTCCGTCCTCCGCCCATGGCTGAGATCAGGGCGGAGCCAAAACATTACCCACTGCGCAAAAAAGCTGTCAAAAAAGTCCCAGTACCCTGGTCCGGCCCACCTGTCAGGCGGCGTCCGGAAGCGTCTCCCTGCTGCGCCGGAACGAAGCACCGCTTCCCCCTCCTCCCTCTCTCCTCTGCGCCGTACTGGCCACTGCCGGCTACAGCGCCATTATTCCTTCTTTGCGTCGCCTCCAAGCCGAGGCTCCCCCTCCTGTAGCAACTCGTGTCTCCGCCGCTGTGCACTCGAAAGCGCGTCCCTCGTCGCCTATAAATTAGCGCCTCGGTCCCTATCCATTCCCCTCACTTCGCTCTCGCCGGGAAATCCCGCCTCCGACAAGCTCCTTCCCGCTGTCCGTGGCGCTGCCGCCGAACCACTCTGCCAAAACCTCCGCCACCGACCGATCAGACATCCCCATGAACACGCACACCTAAGGGACACTCCCGCGCGACGCCATCACCCACCGGATCGACCGTTGCCTTCCTCGGCTTCGCGCGGTGAACTTCGCCGCCGCCGCTGTTCCGCGTCGACACCGCCGTTCTTCGACGCCTCTTATTCTCCTTCATCGACTGCCGCCTCCACAGGAGCATCTCGGTGAGCCGCAGTTTTCTCCTCCGCCCACTCTGCTCCCCGTGCGCCGTCGCGCAGACGCCGTCCCCGGCGAGCACAGAGGCAGCGCCGCCTCCCCTTTTTATTCCCGTACCGATTTGGTCGCAATGGTGGGCTTTTCCCATCGCTTAGGCCCGCATCTGTTTTTGCCCTCAGCCCAAACCAACCTGGGCCGAACAATTTCAGCCTAAGCCACGGTAGCGTTTTCTTTTTTTGTTAATCTCCGAATCCCGTGCTTTGGGCACTACGTGTCAGTTTTTAAATAAGCACAGAAAATCATACTCTGTACCCTAACTTGTAAAACTGTAGACAAATCCTAAAAATGTGAAACCAGTGTACATAGCTTCATAATTTCATCTCGTAGTTTATTTGTAATTTTCGTACATGCTGAAACAGTAGGCATTTCGAGCCATATGATTTAAACATGAACTAAAAGTATACTAAACTTGGTGATGCTTGTCAAATTCACATAATATTATACTCCCCGATTCTAAATTGTTGTCGAAATATTACATGTTTCTAGACGTCTTTTGAGAATAAAAACATCCATATTTGAGTAAATTTGAGTCAAGAATTTAGGATCAGAAAAATACTATACATGTGCTATTGCTTGCTAGTTTTTTTTTCTTGATTCGGTTGCTGCATTGCGCGCTAATCTGCAAGAACAACCCTATGCAGGTACCGGTTGATCTCCTTCGCTTGACGCCCACCATCTGCTCGACGTAATACCCACTGTGTTGTGTTCCGCGGGAACGGGCCGATCGATCGAGGCGCTGCTTCGCGCGAGACCCAGCGAAGAGGACGGCCATGGCAGAGGCCCCAGGGCGCGACAGGCTAAGCGCGCTCCCCGACGACCTGCTGCATCACGTCATGGGCTTCCTGGACACGCGGATGGCCGTGGGCCACTTAAGCCTCCTGTCTCGCCGGTGGCGGTACCTGTGGGCGTCCATGCCCCGCGTCGACCTGGACGATCGGTCCGTCTCCGAGAGGTGGGGCAGCACGCTCCTCCTCCTGCGCGACAGCTACGACGCCCAGCTGCACACCTTCAGCCTTCGCAGCTCCAGAGCGAGCCAATTCCCGTACCAGTGCTGGTGGCTGCGCCATGTCGTGGTGGGTAACGGCATCCGCGTGCTCCACATCACCCTCAGCGGCGCCTCCCCTTTCGATCTGCCTGACTGCGTGTTCAACAGCTTGACACTCGAGGAGATCGTCCTGTCGTTGAGGATTCAGGAGCAAATCGTGCCTGAGTCTGTCTGCCTGCCACGGCTGAAGAAACTGCGGCTTGTCAACGTGCGCCTGCTCCTTTCATCTGTGGCGGAGAGTCTCAACTCCGGGCTCCCAGAACTTGAAGAACTGGATCTGGACCGGTGCTGCCTCCATCGCTTCAGGATATCTTCTCAGACTGTCAAGACATTGTCCGTGACGGCCTGCACTTACGTGGAGATGCATGTTTCTGCCCCTAATGTAGTTTCCCTGAGGTTAACTGTTGCAGGAAGAGTTAAGCTGGATGCCATGCCTTTCCTGTCGAGGGCTTGGGTGAATATTTCTGGTGATGGAGTAAATCGCCTTGCTCCGGATGAACATGGTTTTCTTGGTGCTCTTTCTAGTGCGCAGCATCTTGAGCTATTTAGATTTGATTCGCTTCTCCAGGTAAATATGCTCTCACAAATGTTACAATGCTACTCCCAAACAAAAGTTATTTGCATGATTCGAATTTCACATGTTTTTGTTGTGGCACGTAAAGGTTATGAAGCAGAATCCTGCTACTGAAGGTCCAATATTTGGCAAATTGAAGAGCTTGTATCTTGGAGAATGGCTGGTCGCTGATTTCTACCAGCCAGTTGCTTATTTTCTTAACCAAGCTCCTAATTTGGCCTCTCTGATTTTAGATACATTGAAGGTAAGCCCTGACATATATAACACCTGCTGATTTATAGTTGTGATGCATATCGCCGTTGCTAAAGTGACCACTGCACGGAACATCTCTCCTTCGACAGGCGTGTGAAGAAAATGCTGGTTTGCTGGTACCTCGTCAAGCGTCCTTGCGGAAGGAACCTAATTACAAACTGAAACTGGCATCTGCATCCACAGGCCTTGAGATGCTCCGCCTCAGAATCTCGAAAGGCCACGACGCTGCAGAATTCAGCAAAATGCGTGGGTTGTTGAAGGAGAAAACAAAGCCTAAAGAGATGGAGGTCATATGGTTTTAGTCTACTCATTTCTTCTGGAGTATGATGATGGCATTTTTAGTTTTTCCTATCAGACTATATATGTTCTGTGCTTCGTACACTCCTACGCCATGCTAGCATGGTGACTGTTGAACCTTTGTTGAATTATCGATGTGATCAAACATTGCACTATTTTATTTAGGCATGGTCATGTGTTATGTTCCTGTATTAGAGTATTGTCGAGTCAATCACGACGGTTCCAAGGTTACATGGTTTATAGGCCTGCAGTATGCATGGGTCTTGTGCCACCTTCCAGTGATTAAGCACCATTTGCACGCAAAAAATGCAGTTGCCACACGAATGGATTACAGGAAGTATGAAACCTGCAAGTAAAATGGGTGCTTGCATCTTTCGTATATGCCGTTGTACTACCATCTGTTGATGCCTTTGCACATGCAGGATCAGCCTGATGCAGCTGAGCACCAAGAGCAGTTCACACGAGCGCCGGCCCATGCCGCTTTGGGTGAAGAGGCAGTCATTGCAGACGTGTTATTCTACTTGCATTTTTCTTAATTACAAATTCAATGGGTGTCATCATATATTTTATCAAATTTTTGTCTCACATTGCACTATTTTAATGTCCTCTGACCCTTTTTTTCTGCTCTAGATATGATTATTTTGCTTCGGTCTTTTTTTTTTGTTTTCTAAGTTACATGGGTGTCATGACATACATTTTATCAGTTAATTTTGGGGCTATTGGGTGCGCCGTGTGGTTCTCAAGTTACAGAAGCTAACTACACGCATGCTTTCTCCGAAATCGATGTTTGGGCGGTTATCAGAGGAAATCAGGACCGTCCAATACAAAACTATCCCTTCAGCTTGCAGCGCATCCAAGGCATGAGTTGTTTTGCCAGCTCCAGAGACGACTGCATCTCTCGATTTGATCTCGGCAATGAAGCCCCAGCCACACCCGTACAAGTCCTCGCAACAAAGCTGCCAGTGCCATCAATATTAATCTTTACAGGTATTTTCGTAAGGTGGCGACCAGAAGTTGGGCTCCCCGGCCTATGCATGGTGATGCACGCAACCAATTTATTGCAAAATTAAAATATTTCCGTACAAAATTCACGAATCACATAAAGTGAAGATAAAAATAAGCCAAATAAAACAAAGATCTTGAAGATAATTCTTATGCATCTTGCAATCTAGCAACAGGCCGTCAGCCAGCCAGGTTGGAGATATCCCGAGCGACCGTCTCTAACCGAGTGCACCCAGAAGCCGAAAGTTCCCGCTTGTCCACAGGGAGGAGGAGGGACCAAAGGCGGATTAGAGCGGTAGCCCTAAAAATAACCTGCAAAAAGTGAACAACTGTTAAAAATAATATCATTTCGACAATTCGAAATAGCCCAACAGACAGCAGACACTCCCACCCGAATGTGAGCCTTAGTCTTTTTGTCGATCCCATTTAACCAATTTCCAAACAAATTAGAAATATTGGTAGGAGGAGGCAAATTAAAGGCAAAGTAAATAATTCGTCACACGAGTTGGACATAGGGACAAGTGATGAATAAATGATGAATGGACTCCCCGACGTTGCAAAAACAACATTTCATGCATCCTGTCCAGTTCCTTTGGCTAGATTATCCTTCGTAAGCAGCACTTTTTGGTCAAGAAACCACATAAAAATCTTAACTTTTAGGAGAATTTTTAATTTCCAAAGATAATACCGCGAGAAACCCATAAGGCTATCCGTTAAATCTTTGTACATAGATTTAACCGAGAAAACCCTAGAGGGAGTTAACTTCCACCAAAATCTGTCTGGCGTGGTGGAAGTATTAACCATCATTAATCGCTGGACTAAGTGCAACCAAGATGTCCACTTATTTCCAGTTAGTAAACGTCTGAACTCAACGTTCAGGGGCACCGTCGATAAAACATCGGCCGCAAGAACATTTTTTCGTTGCACAATATTAAATAATGATGGATATTGAAGCGCAAGAGGACTATCCCCCAACCAAGTATCTTCCCAAAATCGAGTACCACGACCATCCCCTAAAATAAATGTGCCTTTGTTAAAGACCTCATCTTTAACCCGCATTAGGCACTTCCGAAAAGGAGAATCAGCCGGTCGTAACTTGGCTTGGGAGATGGTGTTAGAATGAAGATACTTATTACGAAGGAGCTGCTGCCATAGACCATCTCCATTAAGTAGTTTAAACAACCATTTGCTGAGTAAACACTTATTTTTGAGGTCCAACAACTCAATGCCTAGTCTGTCCTGATCTTTAGGGCGACAGATAATATTCCATTTTGTCAACCGATATTTCCGCTTCTGGTTATTAGATTGCCAAAAGAAGCGCGATCTGTAGAAATCCAATCGTTGTCGTACCCCAGCGGGTATTTCAAGAAAGGATAACATAAACATAGGCATGCTCGTAAGTACCGAATTAATCAGGATAAGTCGATCTCCGTGTGAGAGTAACTTGCCCTTCCAACTCTCCAACTTTTTCTCAAAACGGTCTTCAACAGCTTTCCATTCCCTATTGAGTAATTTCCTATAATGAATTGGAATCCCCAGATAACGAAATGGGAGAGTTCCACATACGCAGCCAAAAATCTGTTTATAGTCATCCTCACACACTTGAGCCTGACCGAAACAGAAAATTTCACTCTTGTGAAAGTTAATTTTAAGGCCCGACAGCTGTTCAAAACAGCACAAGATCAACTTCATATTAACAGCCTTTTCTAAATCATGATCTATAAAAATAATAGTATCGTCAGCATATTAGAGGATAGACACTCCTCCCTCCACCAAATGACGGATGAGGCCTACCACTTGACCATCATCTTTAGCCCTATCAATTAGAATACCAAGCATGTCCGTGACAATATTAAAAAGAATCGGAGATAGAGGGTCTCCTTGTCTCAAACCTTTCCGAGTTTGGAAGTAATGACCAATGTCGTCATTAACCTTTACTCCCACACTCCCCCCTTGCACAAATTGGGCAATCCACTCGCACCACTTAGGGTCAAAACCTTTCATCCGCAACGCTTGCTGGAGAAAAGGCCATTTGACCTTGTCATATGCTTTCTCAAAATCAATTTTGAAGAGAACACCATTCATTTTCTTACGATGAAGCTCATGAATGGTCTCATGCAAAACAACCACCCCCTCAAGAATATGACGACCGGGCATAAATGCCGTTTGAGTCGGTTGAATCACACCTTGGGCATCCTAGAAATGCAATTTGTACCGACTTTCGTGAAAATCTTGAAGCTAACATTAAGCAAAGAAATGGGTCTGTACTGCTGAATCCGGACCGCATTTTCTTTTTTAGGAATAAGGGTAATAACCCCAAAGTTCAACTTAAACAACGGCAGCTCCCCATGTTGAAGTTGGACGAACAGGGCCAACAAGTCAACTTTTATAACCTTCCAAAAAACCTGATAGAACTCCGCGGGGAACCCATCAGGCCTAGGAGCCTTATTATGCTCCATCTGAAAAATCGCATCATGAACCTCCTTTTCAGTAAAGTCAGCTACCAGAATGTTATTTTCATCTGGCGTAACATGGGTAATTCCCTGCAAATTCTCTTCCATAAGCGAGAAAGAATTCGAAACCGGTGTTCCAAATAGTTTCTTATAATAATCCGTAATAAAAACACGCAAGTTATCCTATCCCACAATAATACCTTCATCCTGCTCAAGTTGGAATATTTTTTTCTTACGATGTTTACCATTGGCAACAAGGTGAATTTTTTTTGTATTGCTTCCACCCTCCTGGACATACTTGACTTTTGCCCGTTGCGCCCATTTGGATTCCTCATCCCGACACAGCTTGGACACAAAATCATTGGCATCACGCAACACATCTCGCTCAGTAGCAGAGAGCGGAGAGGATTCAGCTTTTATGTCGAGGGTATCAATGATATGAAGCAAACGATCACGCTCTTTCTTATAAAGTCCACTTTGATTCTTTGCCCAACCACGAAGGAAGTGACGAAGATGTCTAAGTTTATTTTGCCATCTCTCAATGGGCGAGGAGCCTCCACGACATACAGCCCATTTGGCTGCCACTATCTCGTAGAAGCCCTCTTGCCGCAACCAGGATAACTCAAACGAAAATTGAGCTTTATTACCCAGGTGCGCCTGATCCCCGGAATCAAGAAAAAGGGGAGTATGATCCGAACTCGCACGAGTCAGAGCATGAACCGTCACCAAGGGGAACTTTTGCTCCCAATCAACGCTAGTCAGAACACGATCCAACTTCTCATATGTTGGGATGTCCCAACGACTCGCCCAAGTATATTGACGGCCCGAGAGAACTATTTCTCTTAAATCCAGGCTCTCAATAATGGCGTTGAAAATGAAAGGCCATCTGGCATTAAAATTAACTGAATCTGAGAATCTCCTTTGCAGCCTTTAGAAAGAAATGCTCGTTCTCACAAAAAGAAAGAAAGAAAGAAATGCTCAAACTCAGTACGTAGCCGAGCGATTGAACCGGAAACACACATCATCAAGGTTGAAATCCCCATCATTAGCATTGATCTTATTTCGGGTATTCCATCGTAAGGTTGCGATGACAACACTGTGCGGGTGATTTTCCTAACTCCTCGTCCAACTCGTCGACGACGATCTTGCCGGTGGTGTTGAGGAGTGTGGGCCCTTTGGTCCCTGCTCTTTTGGAGCGATGGATCCATTTTTGTTTGAGTAAATTGCAGAGAAACCCATACCTAGCGGCTTATGTAACATAAAACCACGAACGACGTAATTTTAATTGATAACCACGAGTAAAAGACTAATGCATAACAAAACACCCAAAACTAGCAACTTTGGTCAAGTTAATGATGTTGCCCACCTGTCATAGGCACGAGCCATTTATGTGGCTCAACTCTCACTCCCGACGGCCGCATCTTGAGCCGAGTTCACTTCTCCTCCCCGTTCCTCTCTCCCTTTCTCCGGTGGCCTGATGGATCGTGGTGGAGGAGCTCAAGTTGCACCGGATCTTGAGGGGAGCCTCGCGGTGGAGGTGCACAAGTGCCTTGACGGAGTCAGATGGGAACGCGCATGCGCCGGTTGGCGCTAGCGCCGGAGCTGTCGCAGTAGCCGTGGGAGAAAGGGAAAAGCTCGATGACGAACATGAGGAAGAAGATGGGGGCGCGGAGGTCACGGAGCGCGGCTCGACGTGCGGATCTTGCCCACGCGTGCGCGCCAGAAAGGGAGAAAGGATGGCGGCAGCGTCTGCGAGGTGGCAGTGCCGGAGGAGGCCTGCGACGGCGGCCACGGTGGCCGGCAAAGAAGCTCCGAGGCGGGGACGCTCTGGTGAAGGAGACACGTAGGTGGTTGTGAGAGAAGTTTCGCGATGTCGAGGCGCACCCCCTGGCGCCGGAACGGTCGAGCGGATCAGGAGCGGCGGCGCACCTGCCGGGCTTGGAGAAGAAACCCGCCTCGGAACGGTGGCCGTGAGCACGAACACGAGCACTCAAGCACGCTGGCCCGTAGGTTTCTCTAATGGTTGATCGTTGATTTGGGTTCGTAGTTTTTTGTTAGAAGAGCCGTTAGATATGTGTCTTTGTGCAATTTATTATTTTTCTTCTCGTGTCTCGCTTTGTTAGTTCCTTCTCCAATCAGAGAGACTCGGCCAGATTTAATTTCGTCGCGTAATTAGTAAGGCTATGGTTATGTTTGGTTTACAACCAAAACAACCATGCTAAAAAATTGGCTTGCGCATGGCATTTGGCTGTTGTTTGGATGCGGATCAAAAATTTGGCTCGCCCAGTCCATCTCCGGCGCGCCCACGTGGTACCGGCGAGAAGGTTCGCCAACAAATTGGCAACGAGGCTAGCTAGCCCTCTAATCCCTGACGGGCCCAGTCTGTTTCAGCGAGCGGCCGAGTGTTGATCTTCCTTCAAACGGACACAGAAACACTTACGGAGTACGACTGTAACTAAAAAAAAAAGAACCTAAATGCTTCGAAGTGCATACGCACTTTCTGCCATCCTCGGGTGCACACGCCGCAGAGCCGTCCGATGGGTTGTGGGCGAAGCCGACCGCGTGATCGTTTCCTTACCGAGCACCGCTTCGGTTTAGAAATTTAGATTCACGTTTTGGACTGGGGCCCAGTTCCTCCTCATTTCCTCCCACCCATTTTTCCCCTCTTTCTTCTCCGCGCGTGCGCTTTCGGCCGCGATTTCGTTCGGCGGCGGGGCGCTCCGCTGCATCGGACTAGGAGCTGCACGCGAGAGGTCCGTGTCGCGGGAACCCCCGAGCTGCGGCGTGGTCGGCGTCGATTTTCTCCGCGGCGACGAAAGGAGCACCGGTGAGTCCGGTATGGTTTTGGGTGGCCGGGAAGGAGGAGCTGCATGTTGTGGGGGAGGGGGAGAAATCTCCCCGTCCAAATCCCCCGCAGCATCCATGCTGCGCGTTGCAGCTGTTGGGTTTGGGTTTCTAGGCGTAGGGTTTCGATCCCCTCGGGGAGCATCCCCGTTTTGCTGCGCGAGGATGGCACAGGGGCATTCTGGTGGGCAAATTCATGTTCTATCTCAGTGCGTAGAACACATGAGATGTTCTCTGTGTTTTCTCTGGGGTTTGGCCGGGTTTGGGGGGCCAAATCATGCGCCAATTTTTTGGATGTGACCCTAGCCTGGGATGTCGTTTTTCTTCAGATTTTTGCCTTACAAAATACCTGCAAGTTTTCTGCGTCCAATAGAGCTAACTCAGTTCATACTTGTAGATTGGTTAGGGCCTTCAAGGGGCTGTTGATGGTACAGAGCCTATATATGTGTGTACATGTTATAGCGCTAATGTCAGGCCCCTAGATGGTCAGCGCCTGCATTTGTTTTTCCAGATGTGTTGCCCAGACTAGTTGTTTCCTACTTCAGAAATATGCTACCCCTCGTGCCCTCCTCAAAGCTTCGGTGGTTGGTTTTGCGGAAGGTGTTGTTGTCATCTTCCTGAGCACAGAGGCTGGGTTGTTCAGAGTTGAGCTCAACTCAGGCCGAAGCAGGAAGATATACAGTAAGATGTTCTTTGAAAAAGTGATGCTACATGAGCTTATACACTGGAGGTACAAACTAGCCCTGTACTGATTTTTAAATATGCATGTACGAGAAGTCATGAACAATAAACATGACATACTATTTTCAGTGCTTTAATTTTGCTTGTAACTTAGTTCTGAACAATTTAAACTCGAGAGTTTCCAATATGGCATGTGTGATCTCTATACGTCGGACATGTAGAGTATTTTCCTTTCATTATTCCATGTAACTAGATAGACATTTGTATCTAGTTCTGCTAGTTTTGTGTGGAATTGGCCTTAGCTAGATTAACCGAGCGGCTGACCCATGCATGGTGATTAGTTGTATATGTGCTGGTTGCTTTTTAGGATATATGCTGGTCTGATCAGGTTCTCCGATTGAGGGGACTGCGCTGTGGAGCGGCAGAGCATGAGGAGGTGGACGTCAGCTTGGCGATGTCATGATAGCGGCGGAGTGCAAACAGCCGGGTGTTGGACTCGCGGCATCTCTCGCTGGAGAGACGAGCGCTGTGATTGAAGGCCTACTGTTTCATCGAGTTATTAAGGTCAGATCCTCTCATATCCTTCCCAAAATCGCCCCAATCTAAACTATTTTCCATGCAATTTTTTGCCGATTTTTTAGGCCGTAGGTTTGCTCTGCTAACAGAGAGGGGCTAATACCATGATATTATTCTGCTAATTTTACCCAGAACTAGCCCAACTCCATGCTAATAGTTCAGTAATTTTGGGACATTGTGTTTGCTTACTGTTGTGTATTATGCTTGTGTTTTCATATTCCTCCGTCCAACAAAGGATGTCTCAACTTTGACTAAATTTGAATGCATCTATGCACTAAATCATGTCTAGATACATCCAAATTTTGATAAACTTGAGACATCTTTTGTTGGACGGAGGAGTAGATTTTGTTAATGTAATTAGTCCCTAGGCAATTATGGGTGCATTAGGTCTAATATAGTACTCCCTCCGATCCTAAATTCTTGTCTCAAGTTTGCCCAAATATTGATGTATCTATTCTTAAAAACCGTCTAGATACATGTAATATTTCGACAACAATTTAGGATCGGAGGTAGTAACAATTTTCAGGGGATTAGTTGCCAACATTAAATTTTGCCTACACTTTTTATGTTGCAAACATTTATCGATGGATTTATAAATTATCAGGAGTTGCTTTACTATGTTAGGGTTTTTGAATATTTTTGCATTGTCGATCAGGCAAGCCATTGAGCAGCAGGTGTTTCTCTGTTTTTTCATTATTTTTATTATAAGTTGCTTTTAGCTCATTGTTTTTTCCAAGCAGGAGTTACATTATCATTACCGATTAGGCAACTTATTTATTAGCACCTGCTCCACCACCCATGCGGTTCTTCTATTACAAGTTGAAGTTGATCAGGATTTTTTAATTTGATTTTGCAACACCCTTTAGGCAACCTTTTGACAAACTTCGACTAGGAGCTGCTTTAAAATTCTCATGTTGTTAATTATAACTTGCTTTTAGTCTCTCTGAGCAACTTTTTCGACTGTTTCTCGCAATTTGTATGACTGATTAGGCAAACTTTGACTAGGAGCCGCTTCAAAATGCTCGTGTTGTTAATTAATTATAAGTTGCTTTTTGTCTCTCCGAGCAACTTTTTCGACTTTCCTCGAATTTTGCATGACTGATTAGGCAAACTTTGGGCAAGAGTTGCTTCAAAATGCTCGATTGTGTTAATTATAAGTTGCTTTAGTCTCTTTGAGCAACTTTTTCCGACTTTCCTCCAATTTTCGGTGGGTGGTTTGGTTCACACGGCGTTTTTGTGCGCAGGCTCCCGAGAATATTGAGATCCAGCGTAGGCTCCCCAAGAGGCAAAGGGAAAGAGTTGATTCTTTGTTTTCATCTTTATTAATACATGTGTGCCCTTGTTTTTCAATATAACTTGCTCACACTTGTCCTGTAGTTGATATTTTACTCCCTCCATCCCAAATTAACTGTCATGGATTTGCATATGAATCTATGCAAATCCACGACAGTTAATTTGGGACAGAGGGAGTAGTTGGCAGTGAGAATAATTTAGTTGCTTCAGATTTTTTAAGTTTTCAATGGAACATTACTACGCCATTTGTTTTTCAATTGGTTACTCACCTAAACATGTAAGACCTTTTATGTGTGGTTTTACTTTGTCGCCCTTTGTTTTTGATTTAATCCAGTGAGGCAATTTTTCCCAATTAACTCACCTGACATGCAGTTTGCTTTGTAAGTAAGATTTTTTGTTTTTTATTAGTTGCTCTGAGTTATTCAGAATTTTCCTTGCAAATAGCAACTTTAGTAGCACCTATTCTGCCAAACATGCGAGCAAGTTCAAGCCAAGGCACCAGCTCCTCTTCGGCAAGTTCTAGCAAAGGCGCCAGCTGCATGCGAGCAAGTTAAAGCCAAGACACCTTCTCCATGTGAGCAAGTTCGAGCAAAGGTGCCACCTGCGTGCGAGCAAGTTCTAGCCAAGGCGCAAGTTGCATGAGAGCAAGTTCGGGCAATGATGCCAGGTTGCCAGGTTGAGCAGGCAACAACATCCTATGTCAAATGCAACAAGCCAATTCTTGGTGAGCAAAATCTAGCAGGTGGAAGTGCACAGTTTTTTGGGGATTCAGTATGTGTGTGCTGGCAACTATTTTTTCTGGACGAAAACACTACTGCTTGTATGCATCAGAGCTATTGCTTGTTTAGTTTTTGTACTTGACAGGTTCAGAGTTTGCTTTTCAGTTTGTTGTTGGAATAGATCATGTTCATGGCGCAGGTCCTGTGGAAGAATACGGAATATGTTTTTTTCCCGCCTTTTTTGGTTGCATCGGGCGCGGCAGACACGCGAGGTCACGCAATGGGACCAAAAGTTACCTTATTAGGAAAGGGAGACAAATACTTTCTTTTTTGGGGGGTGCACCCTGGGCAAACTAATAGTGGACGGGCACCCAATAGCACCGTCCAAAAAAGAAAAGGCACACAGATCGGCCTCATGCGTAGAATCCGAGCACACATATATCTCCAGCTTCCCTCCTCCTCAAGTGAGTCCGTGAATTTCCTAAAATCAGTGAATTAAAGGAAAAGCCGTAATCTTTTCCAAATCTGTGTTGATCCCCTTCTCTATTGATTTAAATATCTAGAACTTAGTTTGCTACCCCACGGATTGAGAAGTAGATCATGCAAAGTTTTCCGATAAATAAGTTGGTAGAAACCAAATGTTGGTCTTAAATTTTTGCCAAAACATTGGTCGTTTACAGTTGTAATCCTAACAACATCTACTTACCAAAATTTTGGTCATGCCCGGCTGAAACCAAACACATCCTATATATGTCTTCCCTGATTTGTCTGGCCGGATATGAAACGGTTGTTTGTTTATCAAATCACAGTCACCGACGCCTTCTAGGTGCGACCGGCGACTTCCCAGTTGTTACGTCAACAAACGTTTTCATGGTCTCCGACGTGTTTCAGAGGTCATATCGAGTTTCGCTCGTGGCACGCCACCGGCGAGTGCGGAGGAAGATTACGAGATTTTTCCACGAAGACTTGCGTGTAATTTTATTTTAAAGATGGTTTTTGTAATGGTTGATTGATTTAATACATGCATGCATGGCCTTGGAATATAAAATATCGATCGGATCTGCGCAGTATATACATGAACATATACCCGGCCTGGAAATTGATTCGCATGCACGTGAGGAAGTCATGCATGCATGCACGAACGTACGTACCCAGCTGGTGGGCGACCGGCCACGTCGTACGTCATGACGGTTTTTAAAGCAGGCGCACCATGTATCCCTCGTATATATACGTATACCTGCATTATATACTCCATCGTCTTCTTCCTCTCGCTCGATTCGCTGGCTCCTCTCTCGATCCATGTACAGTGCCAGTACTATATCATCGGCCAGTACGTACGCAGCCGGCCGGCCGGAGAGATGGAAGACGGTCATGATGAGGAGATCCGCAGCAGCAGCAATTGTAGTAACGACCTCCTTCTCTACTGCGACGAAGCCCCATTCGCCGCCGAAGACGACTTCTCACCAGTACCCCCGGCGGCGGCCATCGTCGATTGTGACGATGCGGTGGATGAATTGATGAGGGAGTACAAGGCGAAGGAGAGATGCTTTGCTCCGGCCGCAGGCGGCGGCTACCTCCGCCGTCTCCTCCATGACTGCGGCGGCGGGGGCGAGGGAGGATTGTCGTCGTCAGTGTCAAGCGCCAGGTCCAAAGCCATACACTACATCCTCTACGTACGTACGTCCATACATTTGGAATTTCAGTCTAGCTAGCTTCATCTTATCTACGTAGATTTGTTGGATGAATTTGTTCTTCTTCTTCTTGTTGATATGGATTGACGATTTCAATTCAACGGATGCAAATGCAATGCATGCAGGCATATGGGCGGCTGGGATTGGCGGCGGCGACGGCGTTCAACGCGGCCAACTATCTCGACCGCTTCTTGGCCATCAACTGCCACCTCGTACGATTCTAGTAAATCTTGTTTACCCTCAATTATAATACGTAATATTTATTTATTTTTCTGAGGGAATTCTTTTCAATCGTGGTTGCAGAGTTGGGAGTTGTGGATGGTGGAGGTGGTGAGCGTGGCTTGCCTCTCGGTTGCGTGCAAGCTGGACGAGGTCAACATACCGCCACTCCACCATCTACAGGTACTACTACTAAAAACAACATCAATTTCTAGTAGTCTTATAAATCGATCCACATATCACAAGCAGCCTGTGATACGATGATATCTCTACGTGCATACGTACTGCGTGCGTGCGTGCGTGCATGCAAGGATTCATTTATTAGCTAACGTGGACATGCATGGGCCGGTGCATGCATGCATGCATGCAGATGGAGGAGGTGCTGCGGCATTCGTTCCGGGCGTCGACGGTCCGTGACATGGAGCTCACGCTGCTCAAGGCGCTCCAATGGCGCCTCGCCTGCGTCACCCCTTACTCCTACCTCCAACTACTCCTCCTTCCCACTGCATCTCCAGCTGATCGCTCTCTCTGCACCCGCCTCCTCCTCCGATGCCTCTCCGGTACCTATACCTTAATTCTCTCTTGATTCCACCTGATTTTCCTAATCAAAGCAATTAAGCTGAGATCGATCTTAACATACGCGTGTATGCATGCAGAGCCTTCGTTCCTCCGGTTTGACGCCTCCGTGGTCGCCGCCGCGGCGCTCAGGTGTACTACCGCTGCTGCTGCCAGTAATCTCACCATTCCTGCTCCACTCTCCACCCAATTGGTACAAATTTATTTATTTTCGTTAATAGCAGTAATCAACAACTTAATTACTCGATCTCCTTCTTCTTCTTTTTTTTATATACTCACTCCGTCCAACAAAGGGTCATGTGTATATACATCCAAAGTTTAACAAACTTGAGACATCTTTTGTTGGATGGAGGGAGTATATATATAATTGGCCGTGGATTGAAAATGGACAGGGCTATGATGATCAGGCCGAGGAGTGCTTCAAGATGATGAAGAAATTAGCGTTACTCGAGCTCGACTCAAGCAGCAACAGCAGCAGCAGTTCGCAGCGGGAAGATCAGAACTACACTGCTGAGAATGCTGCTAATCACCTGCAAGGGACCATCGGCAGTACTCCTCCCATCTCAGTGACCGATCCGTTCCAGAATACAACCGAGGACGACGACCGTTCCTGCAGTACTAGTACAGTGAACAACAGGTCATCGGCGGTTATTGGCCGCCGGCGCCGCTTATTTGGCGCGCCAGACATTGAATTCCACGAAGATGTATAATTAAATTGAACCACGTACGTACGCATGAAAGAGATGATCTCACTCAAAACACACACACACACACACAAGAAGAAAATTATACTAAGCTGATTGATACCATTAGTTAACTGTTATCGTCGTTTGTTAACTGTGTACTGTAGCTAATCCGGCACATTAATTCCGGCCGCTTTGTACGTTGCGCAATACTACTCCAGTATATATGTACTGCAAGCACGAATATATTTGTACTCCCTCCTTTTTATAATTCTTGTCGAAATATTACATGTACCTAGACACTTTTTAGGAATAGATACATCTAATTTTGGACAAATTTGAGACAAGAATTATGGAACGGAGGTAGTATTTGTGTTGTTCCTAGTTCGATTTAGTTTTGTAAGCAGTGTATTGGCTTAGCACTAATGACACTTGAAAGAAATAAGAGAAGTCAAGATTTATCAAAGTATCTGAAATTCTTTTAGACCTCCAAAGTGAATTAATTTAGCCCATCTCAGGTTTACAGTGAATAAGTTCTACTCACTATGTTCCTAATTAATTAGTGCTGGAAATTCGAAAAAAACCCTTGCTATTTCCCTAAATCAACCTGCAGTTCACATTTTACCAAAACTTTTGCAAAAAAAAACTGTAGTTTTTCAAAATCAACGCGCAGTCCACGTTTAATTGAAGATGTGTACTGCAGGTTGATTTCGTAAATTAATAAATTTTTTTTGCAAAATGGTCGGCGCCAATTAATTGGGAACGGAGTGAGTAGATGTTGGCAAATTTTTCTATAAACTTGGTCAAACATAACAAGTTTGACTTAGCACAAAGGTAGGACTTCTTATATTTAGGAACTGATGAGGGAGTACCATAAGTTGTTTTATCTCCTGCTTGTCCTCCGCCGCGCCTCTCCTCTAGATCAGTCGAATCATCACGCGACGCTCGCTTTCCGCAAACACTCGGTAGGGTCTGGCATTGATTGCTCGTAGCCAAACTGGGTTCGGTCGATGACGACGACTTGGTGGCCCATCAACCGTCCATGCCGCCGTCCCTTGCTATCTGCAACTCCGGATGGCAATGGGTACCCGATACTCGCCTACCCAACGGGTATATACCCGTTTAAGATACAGGTATGGTAAAAAAAACATAGCCGCGGGTATGTAAATGGTAAAATTTTCTACTCGACGGGTATGGTGGGTACGGGTATGGTATTGGACTACCCATACCCGTCTACCCGCATCTAAGTTGCTCAGCGACAAGATCGTCAAGAAGACGCTCCCATCCGGGTGAAGATCTCCCCAGCAGCCCCGCCCAATTCTCCATTTCCTCGTAAAGATTTCACTTCTTACCGAATCATGTGTAATGTTGTTTGAGGTTACAGCGGGTCGGGTAAAAATAGTACCCATGGCGGGTGGCGGGTAAAATTTCATAACCGACCACGGGTACGGGTACGGGTAGCGGTTGAGGGTCGGACCGTCGGGTACGGGTATGGTTGAGACATACCCACACCCGAACCCGTCGGGTGCCATTCGGATCTGCAACAGAGGATGTGGCTCGATAGGAGGCGACCACGACGGTTGAAGTAGCATCAGGAACGCCTTTGTAACTGACGACACGCCATTCCTTCCCATCCGCTGTCATCTTCATCAATCGAGCAGAGGCAGCAACCATTCTCGCCTTCAACACCCTAACCAAATGCCCTCGCTCTTTCATCACTGCATGCCAAGAAAAATGGATTTCAAGCGAGATCTAGTTTTAAAGCCCTCTCAATACGAATCTGACGGTGAAAACGAATCATGAATCGGAAATCCTGTTTGCATATGACATTTTGAATTTCCGAAATAAGCATTAAATGAATTGATGTCAACATATTTGACCTGGGAGTTCATTTCTTTTCTTTTCGGGCCTCGAAGATGAGACTAGAAGATTAGATTTTTTTTTTGAGCGAAGACTAGAAGATGAGATGCACACATCAACGTGAAGATGAGTATCAATGCTTTCCTGCCAGCGCACGTGCAAGGGGGCCGGCCCGTCGGCCCTATGGACCCATTGGTCTTGAGGATCCAATAACGGAAAAGCCTTTCATCATCCAAATAGGGTCGAGCCCAATATCTCCTTCTCGGCGGATCGACCGCCGCCGCAGAAGGCAGCGCCGCCGTCCGCCGCAACCTTCTCTCCCTCCACCACCGGACGGTGCTGCTCTACCCTCCTCCTCGAATCGCTCAACCCTAGGTGGTGGGCGGCGGGGCGTCGTCGACATTGGACCTCCAGGAGTTCGAGGTGCGTCTATCTCCTCACTCCTCCTATCTTCTCGCCTCTCCCGTGCTATGCTCATAGAGTACAGCTACACCGCACGGCCGCATCGTCTCCGCACTGCAGATCCACCGCACGGCCGCGTCGTTTCCGCATTGGCAAATTTGTTATTCCTAGCCTATCATTAGCCAAATATTCATTTGGAGTGGGAAAAAATCGAAAGTGTTCTGGACAGCGCTGCAGTTTTTTGCGGTAAGTAAGATTGCTTTCATGCACTTGCATCAAGTCGCATTTGGAAGTAGAACTCCACCTATGGAATACAGCAGGAGAATTGATTACACTAGCCAATCTGGGATCTCACAACAGAATAGCAAAGAGGAAAGCATCTTGAGGTGTACCTAGACAGAGGTTCAGGAATCATCGTGTTTCAACTGGGTATACGATTTGTGGATAGAATGGACTTGTGTTATTAACTGGAAAAAAAAAATTGCTGCTGGAAATGTTCATTGCTTTACTAAAAGTATTGCATCTATCTGATAGGTGGTGCAGCACAACCTCAGAATGGCTTGGGGTCAAGGTGCTAGAAGACCCATTGTAGGGCTTCTGTTTCGTTCTCAACAACAAGCTGCTCAGGGATACTCTTCAGTGACATCTCAGACTCACATGTTGACCAGTCATGCTCCAAAAGGTGCCATGCTTCGTAGGGGATTCAGCTCTGAAGTGCCTGCTTCGGAGCAAATTAATCTTATTAAACAACTCCGTATAAGAACGAGTGCTCCATTTAAAGATGTCAAGGCTTCCCTAGCTAGTTGCAATTGGGATATTGGTTAGCTTTTCTTTCTCATTGCAAGAGCAACTTAATTGCCATATTTCTTTATATCTTCTACTCCCATCATAGTCTGTTGACTTCTCTCAGAGGCTGCACAGAAGGACCTAAGGAAGAGAGGGGTTGTTCTTGCTGCCAAAAAATCTTCGCGGACTGCTGCCGAAGGTTTGCTAGCTATTGCACAAGACGAGAAAAGGGCTGCTATTGTTGAGCTTAACTGTGAGACTGATTTTGTGGCAAGAAATGATGTTTTCCAGCATCTGGTTAGTTTTACTCTCACTTTGTCTGAATAATTAAAGCTGAGTTACTTTTGTTGTGTCATTCTCACAGAAAACCTTATTAGTGGCTTAAGAGGAATTATTAGGCAAGTTTATTTGGTTTTCATATCCTGAATTTGAGTACATGGAATTATAAAATTGGTTTCCTTGTTATTTAATATGGACAATCATTCTTCATGAATTGGCGAGTATCAGTTTATTTTAGTAAAAAGATGATAAAATGCAAAAGTGAGGTTATCAGCTAACTTTCCAGCATGTTGTTTCCATCCTTTGTTCACAAACGGGTTGGATGCTAAATGCTCCTCGTCTCAGCTTTAGTTTTGTAGTCGAGATTATGAGCTGCTAATGGTTGTTCAACATGTTGAGTATTAGTCCCCTGATATGTTTTTGTTTGCTTCTTGATTTCTTCTTTAAGAGGTTTTTTGACTTTCTCTCCTGCCATCCCTGATTCCTTTTTGCTGGGTATACTAAGAGCTATATTTGTTGTGTATTTGAGCATGTAGATATATCAAGTCAGTTCTAACCTTCTGTTATATCAAATGGCAATGATAACCTCCACAAATTCTTCCCATTTGTTAACCAGTCTGTAGATTTTCATGTTTGATTATCTTTATCTGAGGAGATGCAACATCAAACTCTGTTGCAGTTGTACTCTCGAAGTCTTTCTCCTTGCAATGCTATTTTGCAGCATGTTAATGCTTTTGGTGTTGTATTGGACAAATAATCTCTGTTCTCACATGGATACAGGGTTACAAACATTTTTTTTTCCTTCCATTTACTATGCAGGCTTCATCTTTGGCAAAGATGGCTTTATCGACCCAAACTCCTGGTGAAATGGTTTTTCCTTTTGGCCCTGAATATTTGGAGGTAAGTGATCATCCATTGTCAATTTCCTTCTATCTTCTCACCCAACATTTACAATAATCAATCTTCAATATAGTTTAATCGTGTCGTTAGCAGAAGTACCATTAAATCTACCATTGGCATTAATACATTTGGATTTGATCGTACAAGTTTCTGAATTATTGGATTCAAGTTATGATGTTCTATATTGACTTGGGCTCCATGTAAAGAGACTTTGTGATCAAATTTGCGTTCAGCATTGTAGTGGCATATTAGGACCTCTTTTAAGCCTTACAGTCATTAGATTCTGTAAATTAGCTCAACATAAAGGAAATTGTATCACCCCAGCTTGTCGAGCCGCTATTGCAACTTCAACCTGTGTGGTTCCCTTGACTTGGCCTTGGTGCCCTGTAGTGCCCTGGTCCTTTTTGTCTCGTGGCTTCATTGCCATGCTGAGCCTACCGCATGCCCATGGCTCCATCACATTCAGCCGAGCTCTGCGCAGCACGTGATGCAGCTCCGCTCCATGCTTGACCTGTTTGCTGTACTGCAGCACCCTCAGACAACCAGCCCGCCATGTGTCACTATCATTCTATCATGCCACTGGCAGCCAAATTGAGCCTAGCAATCAGGGAGAGCTGGTGGGTCCTGGTAGGCCTTGTTCCTGGTGGCAACTAGAAAACTGAAGGGGTGTGGGGCTGGAGGGCGATGAAAAGTATGTGGAACAAATGTTGATCTTCAGTCTTTGGTCATGAATAAATTTCGTTAGAAATTAACTTGTGTGAAAGGTAGTTTATTATCTGCTTTTTTCTTATGGATTTTTAAGGACGGTAGGAGGTTTTGTTGATGACGAATGGGAGAACTGCACCATTCAATAACCTTCAAATTTTTAGTAGTAAAAATAAATACTACAAAGGGATTTATGAAGTAAGAGAGTGTTAAGTTACTTTTGATCATATTGTTATATTGGCTAAATAGAAGACAAAAATTGTAGAATGATTTTATTGCCATCACTGAAAGGGTTTTCAAGTTGCAACAGTCGAATTTGCAGATATTGATTATTGTAGAAATGAAAGGTTTGCAATGTCAGCAGAAGTTTACATAAGAAAGCTGATGTAGCTTTGCAATTAAGACATTTATGTCTTGCGATGTTTTTACTTCGTATATATATGCTCAGAAAATTAATTTGTAAGTTATGCTTTGGAGGGTCCATCATCTTTTTCTGCTATTTTGGTATTGGTTACAAGTATCAAGTTATTTCGAATGAGGAAGAACAATTTCTCGGTTTTTTTTTTGGTTGGGTCGTCTTTTTATTTCTGCTACATTACTTGGGTAACAATTTGGATCTGTTTCAGATGTTGTAGTGCATACAACACTTGTATCTGTTCGGCAATTAATCATACCTAGTCTTATCATCTTATATACCTGAGTATCTCAAACCATTAGTTGGTTGGAGAAATCAGATTTGAAATACAGCTACCAGTGACACGTATGCAACAAATAATACATTTCTTCCAATCTCACAGAACATGAGCATCAATCTCGATCACCCAAAATTCAATGGGGAGGCAACTGTCCAAAGTGCTGTTACAGAAGTTGCTGCCATGGTTGGGGAGAATGTAAAGTTCAGAAGAGGTCTTATATTGTCCACAAGTGGGCATGGTGTTGTTTCATCTTATCTGCATACTTGTCCTCAGCCAGGTACGTGAATAATGAGATGAGATCTCAGCTCTTTGAGTTTAACCAATAATATTTCGTAGAATTAATATTTCATTCTTCTGCTAAGTTTGATTAAAAATAATCAACAAAAGTTTCTACTGATTATGGAGCTGTTGGTCCCCAGCTTGTTTATATTGTCATTTTCATCTGAAATTTGACTACTGGACATCATACTAGATTTTCCATTGTACCTCCCCTTGATCGTAATCATTAGTCTGTCATCTTAGGTTATCTGCTGATGGTTGTAAGTATTTTTAAAATTGGCAGCAGGGGTACTCGTGATGAACTGCAATTTTGACAGTCGTTGTTGAATAATGGCTACCAATACACAATCAAGTAAAACGAAAACATTAGAATTACATTTTTGTACTCCTGGTAGTACAATAAATTTGCACATTTGATTAATCCTACTCATGGTCTCTTCGGTGAGCCAGCCAGATTCTGTTATTACTTTGATTCCTGTCACAGCCTGTCTTCTATCTTCTAATAATATGAAGGTCTTTCAAATTATGTTTTTGACAAAATAAATCAGTTGCTTGTCCATTTAGATGATACAATTTATGTACTTCAGGTTTGGGACGCATGGCTGGACTTCTCACATTGGAAGTCGAAGATAGCAATGCTCCCATTGATGCCCTCAAGAGAGTTGGCTCATCTATTGCAATGCATATTGTTGCAGCAAAGCCATTATTTTTATCAAAAGAACTGGTTCCAGCCGCAGCTTTAGAAAATGAGCGTGACGTACTCCGAACTCAGGTACCTCGTTCTGATACACATTTCTTTCATCCCGCACTAGAACGATTTGCCTCATGCACCTTTAGATTAATGTTATTTAAGTGCTCCCTTGCTATCTTTACAGAAAAAAAGTAGTGAAGGATCCAGTTGAGAATGGCTAAGAACATATGAGAAGCAAATGCACATATTACTTAAGTCATTAGGATCAACATAACTAGGAAACATGCGAATGCATCGTATCTTTTTTATGTCAGCGAAGAGCAGGCCAGCTTTTGGAGATGAGAGAGATCATAGAATGGAAGGGATCCTGATCACAGCAGGGTGATTTCTAGATGCGAGAAATCATGGAATGGAAGACATCTGTGGAACTGTTTGGTTCATTTCTAGTTCATGATAGCATGTGCACTGCTTATTTCCAAGAATTAGATACTTAGCAGTTATATATTCTAGAGACATGGACTACATTCATACTTAGTACGAAGGTGAACTTGTATTGTGCATGCCAAGTTACTTGAGAAATGAAATAAAATGCTGTTCTGTAACATGTTAGGCTGAAAGTTCTGGGAAACCCCAAATGGCCATTGAGAAAATGGTCGAAGGCCGATTGAGGAAGTACTTTGAAGAAGCTGTGCTTTTGGAGCAAAAATATGTTGTCAATGACAGCACAAACATTAAGGTAAGCTGGTAAACATTTTCCTTTGATGATGTAATGCAGTGAGTTGTGATCTCTGATAGCTTCTTGATGTCATTCTTTTCAGACCGTGCTTAATGATTTGTCAAAGAATATTGGTTCTAAAGTTACAATAGCCAATTTTGTCAGAATGGAAGTTGGAGAAGGAATTCAGAGGTACAGTATATTTGTCAGGTGTCATCTAACTAGTTTATTGTCCTGCATATTTACCACAGTTTCCTTAACAGCATATGCTGCTGGAATGAAAACTAGTTTCTTTCAGACATCACTTGTTTTACGGAAACCGGAATAGTGACTTATTTGCTTACTAGCTAATTTTCTACCATGAATTTTGAGGCAATTCATCCTTTGTTCGTAGTTTCATTTTGTTTGTTCGTGTAATCAAATTATTAACTGCAGTATTTTTGCTGAACAGACTTGAAGGTGCAGATGGGTCATAAGCTATTGCACGCACTGCATTGATTGCTAGCTGAGATGAACGAATGGGATGATATATATGTGAAGGTTCCTCTTCTAAGTTGGTATCATCTTTGATCCAACAACGGGTGTATTTTCTTGTAATACTCATCAATCAATTGGTTAGGAGTTTACAGTTACCTGAGAATTTAGACGACTGATCATCCTTTTTTTTTTGAGAAAGACGACTGATCATCTTTGATCCAACGCTAGGGTGTATTTTCTTGTGATAATTATCAATCAGTTAGTTAGGAGTTTACCAGTGAAGCATCCCCAAATAATTGTTGTACTCCGTAGCAAAATGAATTGAACAAATAGTGCTCTAAAAGCCGTACATGCCGACACCTACAAGGCTGCAAAATGCAATTGTGGCTTGCTTTTTCTTCTTTTTCAATTTTCTCTCAGTTACGATCAAATAAAACTCCTTTGCACTCAAGATTTTTGCAGCAGATTAGTTTATGGATTCGTATTTGGATTCCGGTTCTATGGAAACAGAACACAAAAATAAAATAAAGAGAGAGAGCCCGGCAGTGCTAGGGTTACGACTTAAAAATGCAAACAAAAATATTCCAAGCTGCCTTTGAAACCGTAGCGACGTGGTAGCCGAGGGCACCGGCGCCGTTTCCCTTTTCTTCGTTTCCATAAAAAATCCACGCAAATCCTTAAAAAAAAACAATCCACGCAAATTTGTAGGATTTCAGTTTCGAAACCAGGGCGATCGAAAAGCCGACGAGACTCTGCACGGCGGCGGTGAGTCTTACGGTGCGTGTGCGGCTCCGGTCACCCAAATCTTCCTGTCTATGATTTCTTCCCGCGGAAACTAGTTCTCGCTTGATTCGATTGTTGCATCCTGTGCTTCGGTCTCCACTCAGGTTCCAGATGATCTCGTTCGCTGCGACGCCCACCAAGTGCTTGACGTAATGCCTCCTGTGATCCGCGGGCGCGCGCGGAGGCGCTCGTCCGGGCGAAGCGCGTCGACGAGGATGGCCTTGCCGGCGCTGGAGGCCCCGGAGCGCGACAGACTAACCGCGCTCCCCGACGACCTCCTGCACCGCATCCTGGGCTTCGTTGGACCGCGGCTGGCCGTGGGACAGTGCAGCCTCCTGTCGCGCCGATGGCGGCACCTGTGGGCGTCCATGCCCAGCGTCACCCTGGACGAATCCGTCTCCAGGGAGTTCGGAAACCTGCTCTTCCTCCTCCGCGAGGACGCCAAGCTGCACACGTTCTGCCTGCGCAGCTCCGACGACGAGGAGAACGACGACGAGAACAACTTCGTGTACCAGCGCAGGTGGCTGCGCCATGTCATGAGCCGCGGCGTCCGCGTGCTCATGATCACCCTCCACAGCAGCAGCTATAGAGGCCTGTCTGGTTGGGAGCTGCCTGATTGCGTGTTCAACTGTGCAACTGTAGAGACTATCGACCTGTCGGTGACGTCGCCTTGGGAGCTCGTCATATCGCCCAAGTCTGTCTGCCTCCCTCGCCTGAAGAAGCTGCGCCTTGACTATGTCAATCTGTCTGATTCATCTGTGGTGGAAAAACTCAACTCTGGGTGCCCGGCACTTGAACACCTCGATCTGGCCCGGTGCGGGCTCGCTCAGTCCAGGATATCATCTGACACTTTGAAGATATTGTCCATAACTGCCTGCGCTTACGAGGAGATACATATCTTTGCCCCCAATGTAGTTTCCCTGAGGTTAAATGTTGCAGGAAGAGTTAAGCTGGACTCCATGCCTTCCCTGATGAGTGCTTGGGTGAATATTTCTGGTGATGGAGAAAATCATCTTGCTTCGGATGAACATGATTTTCTTAATGCTCTTTGCAACGCCCAGCATCTTGAGTTACTTAGGTTTGATCTACTTCTCCAGGTAAAATGCTCTTACCAATGTTGCAGTGTTACTGTAGAATAGAACTCTAGAAGTTATCCTAAGTTAGGATTCCTAACTCTAATTTCCCTTCTTTTTATTGTTGTGTGTACAGGATATGATGGAGAATCCAGCTACTGAAGGTCCAACATTTGGCGAATTGAACAGCTTGTATCTTGGAGAATGGTTGATCACTGATTTCTACCAGCCATTTGCTTATTTCCTTAACCGTGCTCCTAATTTGGTATCTCTTACTTTGGATCAATGGAAGGTAAGCCCCGTAATATCTGCTGATATTTTTGTACAATTGTGATGCATAGCGCTGCAGCTAAAGAGTTTATGAAGAAATATGTTTCCTTCCATATAGGTGTGCGAAGAAAATAATGGAAAGGTACCTCGTCTATTGTCCACACGGAAGGAACATAATTACAAACTGAATCTGGCACCTGCTCTATCCACTGGCCTGGAGAAGCTCCGCTTCAGAATCTCAAAAGGTGGCGATGCTGGAGAGTTTAGCAAAATGCGAAGGCTGCTGAAGGAGAAAACAAAGCCTGAAGAGACGGAGGTCATATGGTTCTAGTTAGTTGTTGGTGCTCATTTCTTCTGGAGTATGATGCTGCATTCTTATTTTTCCCTATCAGAGTTTGCGACCGGGATCACAAATAAGCCATTTTAGCATGGATTGTTGAACCTCGGAATATTGTTACAGTATATCAATTGTGGAACATTTCAATCTGTGCGTTGTGCTAATTTGGCGATAACTGTGTAACATGTGCTATTTTATCTGGCCATGGTTACCTCCCTGTTTTATTTATTTATCTAGGCTATTGTCAAGTTGGTCATGATGGTTTCAAGGTTAGATGGTGTATATGCACCGTGTAGGATCCAGTGTCCCCTTTCAGCGTACATAGGAAAATTACAGGAATGTGTTGCTCGCATCTTGGCTTTTGTACCTGTACATGGGTAGGTCCCGGAATGGTGTTTCAAGATA
This sequence comes from Brachypodium distachyon, assembly GCF_000005505.3. Taxonomy (NCBI): domain Eukaryota; kingdom Viridiplantae; phylum Streptophyta; class Magnoliopsida; order Poales; family Poaceae; genus Brachypodium; species Brachypodium distachyon. The sequence continues at coordinate 5,087,157 of NC_016133.3, read as the reverse complement.
CCAAGGCCCAGGCCCAATAGCGTTTTCCAATTCGGCCCACGAACACTGACGCCTGAGGCTCTTGACACGCCTGCCGTCGAGTTTTAGTCCCACATCGCTTGCGCACGGCAGGAGCAGTCGCCAGTGACCTTATAAGAAAGCACCCAGGTTCCTCTGAGAGAGGCACGCAGCTGCGTGGTGAGCACAAAGCGAACTATTCTTTCGCCTTTTACTAAAGAATACCGTGTGCACGCCACAAATAAGCAGCATACGCTTATTTTTGAAGGGTTCTCTTCTCTTTGGAGGAGGGGTCCCACAATACAATCAAAATGAAAATTGTATTTCTTAACTGAAAATGAAAATTATGTTATCTGTACAGCTGTTTGTTGTGTAATGGGTAATCACGGATCGAGCAGCAACATGCAAATGGAAGGTAAATGACCAAAGGCTTTGCGTGCTGCCCTAACCTCTGCTTCATCGCCAGCTCTACCTCCCTATGAGCTTCTTCACTGAAGCTTGGTGCAACTTTTGGAATCACAAAAAGTTATCAGTTGACATCTCACTCTTCACGATGCAAAGTGTCGACATTACCAAAGTTATCAGGTGCTCTACATGTCATCCAAGCAGCAACAGACAAGGGGCCAAAAACATATACTCCCCTCCGATTCATAATAAGTGTCTCAAACTTAAGTACAAAGTTGTACTAAATCTGAGACACTGATTAACTTGGTACAAAGTTGTACTAAATCTAAGACACTTATTATGAATCTGAGCGAGTAATATATCAGACTATCAAAAAAATGAAAGGAAAAGAAGTTGAAACAACCATCGCACAGGTAGCAATTCATCTATCTCTTATCCCAAGTGACCATAGTTCACCTCCAACAGAAAACAAAAACTGGTAGTTACATGTGCTTTCATCCGTTTATCCAGAGATAGATGTACCAGATTCCCCTAAAATGGCCTAGGCATTAGGTAAGCTACTATGAAGTTTCATCAGCAAAAGTTAACCACAAGTCTATATATCCTGCACATCAGCTGACCCGTGAGACTGAAGACCAACCGCTGATGTTACCAAGCCAGAACAGCATGGGGAACTGCACAGCCGCGAGAAAGAGCAGGAAGTAGTGGTTTCGGCTCGGATGCCTCTCGTAGCTCCTTGGTCCACCCAGAAGAACCCTCTTCATGGTCTTCACAAGGAACACCCCAGTGCAGATACAGAACCACGGCATAATGAAATAGTATGAGAAGCCCCAGAAGATGCGGGCTAGCATAGCAAGAGACGTGCCAGCAAATCCATATCCAGCGTACGCCACAATGTCCAGCAATGGTGCTTCGCCATTTCCTAGGGAGTACAGCAGACCTTTGATGAGGATGACTTGCAGAAACCAACCAAGCAGACCTCTTGTGAACTGTAGGCTCAGTGCCTCAGGGGTAAACCTGCATCACGGTTTTACAATGCACATTTTAGAGGATTTATTTCATGTGAAGTGCAGTCATTGCCACAGTGCTGGTAGCAATTCTTCTCTACTTGTAGATATAAGGACATCAAATGGTTCACAATGTATTTACCTTCCAAGAACTCCCAAGGCATATCCAGCAATGACAATGTAGGTGCCAAACGCCATCAGAGGGATGTACAGGTCTGGTGCATTGATATCCTGAACTGGAGGCTTGTAGGATAGCCTTCCTCCTACTGGTTCGGTTATTCTTGTCCAGTGACCCTTAAGGAAGACAATAAAGCAATGTGCATGTTATGAGACTTCACAGCGTGCAAATCTTGCAGGGAAAGAAAATAAATGCCAGCAGCTCTTACCCTGTGAAAGAAAGGGGAGAAGATGATCTTCAGTTTGTTCCTCACATACTGGCTGTTGACTTGAAAGTAGTATTGAGGGTTGGACAAATATTGAGTAATCTGACACAATTTAATGATGTTTTAGCTTTGCTAGTTCCCCAATATTATCCTTAAAAAGAAACTTGTATTAAGTTGCAAACCTACATTGCTCTGCATAAACTCAGAACTCGAACCAAGAAACTTCTCTCCATATGCTCCTAGTCCGGTACGGATCAATCCAGGTCCAGCACCATACAAGGCACTCTCAAAATGATTTGGTTGTGGATTTGCAGGCCTACCAGCTAAGCCACCTAGATCACTATTCATTGCTGCCATGAACTGAATACAACAATAACAGTCAGAAAACAATGCATTCAGAACAAAACAACAATAGAAAAATGTACTCAAAAGTATTTTGCAACGAATTAATGTCAGGAATCATTAGATATCAAATACTCCCTCTGATCCTAAATTCTTGACTCAAATTTGCTCAAATATGGATGTATCTATTCTTAAAAAACGTCTAGATACATGTAATATTTCGACAACAATTTAGGATCAGAGGGAGTACTGAATTTATTGCTTCTGAAAGAAGGGGAGAACAGCAGAAACAAATTGTAGCTGGCTAAAGTTTCATGAGATTACACCAATCCTTCCAATATGAAGTGGTGATGCCCAACAATAGTGTGTCATCAAGGCATCAAGCTATTTCCACGGAACAAAAGAAAGACAGGTAATCAACATCGTCGCATCTCATCTTGAATGGTGCAGACAACTGCCAGTAACAAATAAGAGTAGCAACTCCAACCCGTGCCCCATCTGCTTCCGTATCCCGAAATTTGGCAAGCATACAAGAAACACGGAGCTCAAACCCGTTCCCCATCCTTACAGCTGCCCTACGCGAGCGTCCCACCTTCCCCAAATCTATGGACGCCCTAGCGATCGCCATGCGACAAATGCCGCAGGGAGAGGGTTCCCTCCCGCCATCTCACCTTCTCACTCCGCCAGCTGCTTTCCGCCTCCTTCGTGCCCCGTGCCGTGCTCGCTCTGGAGGTCGAGGATCAGGCTCCGCACGCGGCGCCCGTGCTGGATCTCCGCGCCGGAAGAGGGGATACAAGGGGGTCGAAGTGAGGCAGGAAAGGGATGAGGATTGTTGACGACGCGGCCGACGCTTTGGTGGGGATGGGAGCTCGAGCTCTGGCCGGTGATGGAGGCGAGTGTAGCCGGCGGTGGCGTTGGCTGGGGAAGAAGAGGGCGTGGGCGTCACAGAACTTGAGATGCGGAGACGATGGATCTTAGCTTGGTGGTTCGATACCTCAGATCGTTGGCTGGCTGGCTGGCACAAACGGCGGATGGAGAACTATAGATGGGCCGGCCCGGCCCGGCTAAGGTTAAACAGGCCTGGCCTGGGCGCGGCCCCGTGAAGCCCGCCTTTAAAGGTGCCGGGCCGGGCCGGCCCCAGACGGCAACCTCTCGGCCCAGGCACGGCACCAGGCACAGATCAGGCCGGCCCGGCACGGTAAGCCCGGCGGGCCTTAAAAGAAGCCCGTGAAAAAGCACATCCCGGTGATCTTTTTATATGCGTGGAAAATGGATCAAAACAGACTTTTTTCCTAACTTCGCATGACAATTCGGTTGTTCTAGTGGTCAGCAAGGGGAAGGGATGGTTGGGAGGCCTTGGGTTTAAGTCCTGTGCCCACCTGTTTTTATTCCAGCGTTGAGGTTGAGTGTGTTGAATTAAAAAAAAAACAGAGAATTTGCTCATCGGGCGGACGCGCCGAACTGGGCCTCAGCGTTGCTGTAGGCTTCCATCCCCCTGTGCTTAATCGGGCCGCTGTTCCTAGCTGGGCCTCGCGTGCCTCTCCGGGCCTAAGTTAATCGGGCCAATGCCGGGCTAGCCCGGGGGCCTGAGGTTAAGGCCCAGGCGCGGCACAGGCAGGGCCTTGGGCCAATCCGGACCGATTACGTTTGTGCCAGGCCCGGCACAAGCCCGTCAGGCTTTCAGGCTTCGCGAAAAAAATCCGGCCCGTTGGCCATCTATATGGAGAACTCAGGTTTAATTGTACCAAACAAAAATAAAACAATATTCAAGAACAACTTGTCTCGATTATTTTACGACACGATGTGAAAATTCCCGATTCTAACATTAGGATATACTAATTGGTTAGCAAGACAACTCTCATTTATAGTTGGTGAGCAGGTATTGAATGGATACTGGAGCGAAAAAATGCTATATAAAACAATAAATAGAGAAAATCTATGTAAGTTGCATAAAAGAAAGCCAATTGCTACATTGGGTACCACTAAACGGGCCACTCCAAACAACCATTTGATCAATCTGCAGTTGGAGCCACCAACCAAATCCATGTCAGTAGTTTCCAACATGGTGAGTAGCCGGCTGCCCACGACTTGATCCCACAACCGACTTAGTTGATTGAAGGTTAAGACCATAAATACCCCTTCTGATATGTTTGGATTTGTTTTGCTCCTACTCCAAGACCCAAAGGTACAATCCATGGTGACGCCACAAGTCCATCAAGAAGAATTCACTTTCTTCCTTGTGTTGATTGGGGAATTCCATCGACCATTGTGGATTTGTGGTGACTGACTACGGTTTCGTCAAGGGCATAATTTGTTGGAGGAAGATCCAGATTATTGTTGTGACACTAGAACACACGACAATGCCAGAAAAGGTGAGGTTTTTCAACGAGTAACTTTTACGGGTAAAACATGAAACATGACAGATCTCACCCATAGGGCTCAGTTTTTATAAATGTCCCTACCGAAGGATGTCAACTTGCCGGAGCGCCCTTGCAAACATACATCCTATTTAGAATTCTCACAACTATTTTTTTTTGGAAATGCATATTGGCCCGTATAGCTAACTCAGAATAGGAAGCGAGCATCTTTTATTTATACCTAAATAGTGGATCCCAACTACCCCATATTCCTGTATCCTCAGGTTGCCACGTCATCACTTTTAACCAGCGCACAGTACCGCTGTCCCGTTCTGCAGTTCAGTTCTCATGATTTCTCTCGACGTAGTACTGTTCATGCGATATGGGTATCCCAGCGCCCAAGCCCAGCCCAGCTAAACCCCTCCCTGGCCGAATCGCATCGCACCCGAGCTCTGCTCAGCCCAACGTCTCGTCTTCCTCCGTTCAGAGTTCGAGCTTTCCACAAGCGCAGCCATGAAACAGACGCCGTCGCCTGGAATCCCATCAAATCAAACTTCTTTTGTTGCAAATCCACACCGAAAAATTAATCCACGTCGCTCCACTAACCAATTCAGGCCACTGATCACCCGCCTCCCCTCTTCAATTCCTATGTATAACTGATGCGCCCTGAATGCCGTTGTTGGCATCTACCTCTTGATCTCCCTCGCGGTCTATAAAATCAACTTCCGATCGTGTCATCTCCAGCCTCTCTCAAACCCCTCTCCTAATTTCACTTGATAGAAACAACACAGTCCGTTCCTGACAGCCCAACCCAGAAGGCGCACGGAGGTGGAGGCGTGGAGCAAGCAGTACGGCTCGCCGCCCTATGACGCCGCCACATACTGGACCTCCTCTGATCCGTAATAAGTATCGGGAATTTTAGTACAAATTTGTACTAAATCTCCGACACTTAGTATGGATCCGACACTTAATATGGATCGGATGGAGCACTGGTAGTACCAGCAAGTGCAGCGAACGTCTGAACCATTGGAAGTATGGATCCGAGGTTGTACTGATAATACCAGCAACTGCAGTGAACCTCTGAACCATTGTAATGGATGGCGTTTTAAACATCACACCGTCTTCACCATGCTACCTTTCTACTATATGTTACATAGTTGCCGAAGATGAACAAGTTTGTCTAGACACTTTCAAAAGCATAGCCCATATTTTTATTCATTACTTGGACGAGAAAGAACACCATTTTCAAAATTTCATTAGTTGTGCTATCAAGAAATTTTGTAGACATCCTCAGTTCATTGGCTGATGCATGCACGAACAAACATAATATACTACAGATACATCAATAGAGGAGATGAAATTTAGTTAAGGAATCCAGCAATACTGATGTCCCATGTTGACATAAGAGGAACATAGTTACAATTCTCACAGCACTCCCATGGTATCGGAGAAAGTTGATCTGATTTTAGCTTGTGAGAACAGGTTTAGGATTCTCATCAGCCTCGTTCTCAGCAGTCACAGCATGGGGTCTGCACTGATGCTGCACAACCGCAAGTTGATCGGCGAAAAGCAATTTCTGTAAATAATGGAGCTGCTGCCTCTCTTTCTCCATCAGCAGCTCCTTCTGTTCAAAACGGCATATCTTAGCTTGGATTTCCTTCATCTGAAAAGAATTTGAAGCAATGGGTAGCAACAAGTCAATATAAATACCAACTCTTAAGCAGTATTATCTCAGAATCCAGTGTTGGTACCTGCACATCCACTATATCGGATAAAGATTGCTCTATATCCTTCCGTTCCTTTTCAAGTTGCACTCGTGCATTAGCAGATGCCTCTTTGAGCAAATCGTTGGCTGAAAACCCATTTGTGTAACAAGATTCTGCAGAGGACACTAATTAAGCGAACATAACTTTTTGAATATCTTGCAATTAAGTAGGAGTATTTTTTTTAAGAACGAGTGACAAGCTAAGTATCACATTATGCATTCAGATTTCAGCATGCAGAACTCATCCCACATAAGAACTCAAATACAAGTCATGCATTATTTGCATATGCACCAATTCTACTAGGCATGCAATAATTGAGCTTATTGCTTCCAGCGCAGCATTTGAACACAGCTGTCAGCACACTCGTGAATTACTGCTGTTTGCAACGTGACATGCAAAACAGTATATTTAGACACAATGCAACATCAATATGACAGAAGCTGTCAAAGAGCATGACAAACTCATATGAGTTAAGGGATCACAGTTATTACCTTCTTCCTTGGGGCTGCCAATTGAGGAATCAGCTGGGCTATCATTTGTCTCATCAACCTGGGACTGCGCAGAAATAGCTGCTTGAGCTGCTGCTGTAGCAACATCTGAACCAACAATGGCCGACAAGAACGCAACCTAGCAAAACAATGTCGGTTCCTCAGTTTGCCCCATCAATAATTCTCGAGATTCAAACTAGATGACCAATTCTTCATATAAGGGCAGCAAGTTTATGGTAATTAGCAGCATGTTACCATAAGGGAAGGACGTACACAAAAGAAATTTTGAGAGGGAGAATAATTCACCATATTCAAACTAGATGACCAATTCTCCGTAAGGGAAGCAAGTTTATGTTAAGTAGCAACATGTTACCATAATCCATAAGGGAAGACGTACCCAGAAGGAAATTTGAGAGGGGGCACCTTTTCTGTCAATTCAAAAAACATCTACATATTTTTCCTTAAAAATTCAAAAGGGTCTATTTGAAATTAGAAATTTGAGTTGGAGGGAACCATCCACATGTTACCATCAGGATGACCAATACTAAAATTGTAGCAGGTTACCGTAGCAGCTTTTAACTGGTACTTCAAGTACAAAATAAGTGAGACATGTTACCATATACGCATATGTATCCTACTCTTACTAATTATATTACTCCCTCCGATCCATAAAGAGTGTCGCCCATTTTGTACTAAGTTAGTATAAATTTCGTATGGGCGACACTTTTTATGGACTGGAGGGAGTAGTTTTGAATACTGAATCGCTGGCAACAATCAAAGGAGTTAGCAGTTACCACACAAGGGTGAAGTCAAAGATACAGACCTGAGCCATAATTGGATTACTAGCATCTGCCAGTGGCGTGAGACGAACTCGTTTTGAGATCTCTGCTCTAGATTCATCAGTAATATCATCATCGGTCTCAAACTGCATTTTGTCCTCCTTAGGTCCCATGAACTGTTCTCCAAAAGGTAATCTTAAGAGTCTAGCAATGCAGTCTTTCTCGGATCGACTGCCAACATGCTCGGAAATCTTCTTCCAGTCTTCTCCATATTGCATGACGGCCTCAAGCAGATGAAGAGTTTCCTTGTCTGTCCAATCAGATTTTGCATCTTCACTAGTTTCAACTTTCTTGAAGTCAGCTGGAGTAAGACCAGGTCGGTAGTTGGCACGCACATAACATCTACAACAGATAGTTATATCTGCCTGATCACAAGCAAAAGTTAAGGGGAGAAAATAGCAACTCTTCTAATTAAAATAGACTAGAAAACAGAAACCAATAAAAGTTTCAGACAACATACAAGCATGATATTATGACAGTAGCTCAACTGATATACATATATATATATAGTAATCATGCACAAATAGAATCAAATCAAAAGGCAAACATAGGCCACATAAAGTGTTCCAGTGAATTTCAGAGACTTGAAATGACTGCAATACTTACCATACTAGCTAAATGCAAGTGCGTTGCTACGAAATTAAAAGTATATATTACATGCATGAGTTGTTTTAAATACTTATGTGCTCATATTTTTCAATTTATGCTAAATAAGAATTCTCTCAAAGTACTTATTTGAGAAAACAATTATCTCAAAAGTATATATCAAACCAAATCAACTACAATAAAAGATCTTGATACATATTTACATCACATTGAATGGGTGACAATCAAGTGATTATCTAACAAGTTAGGGTGTAGTCTTGATAGATGAATTGACGACCACCGACTCGAATCTTTATGTGTATGTAAAGATTATTTACAAATTTTTATCAGGCGACGTATCCAGTGAAAACTCTCGTTCAGTGCAAACTATCATTGTAGGCCATCGGATTGAGAACGGAAGTGAGCCCATGACGCTACAAGTTGAAATAAGAAAGCTAACGATACCATATTAATTGTTATTCCAGAATCAAGAGCTAGCGTAACACAGCAAAAAATAAGGGCATGTCAAAACTAACTGCAACCGTTTAGTGTTAGCCATCACTTCCACGAAAACCTAAAGACTTCTGTGGGTGCAGATAAAACCTTTTGTCAACAAGCTTGTTTGCTCATCTATACTAATGCCCTTCCTATCAAACATATCAAACTAGCTTAAAACAAAACCATCGATCAACCGGGAATATCTCCAATACTTAACAACACAGTTAGACTGATAATTGATAAATGCAAAACAAACGTCAAACGCTTCATCAGCTATAGATTTACTCCTATAAAGATGTGAATCGGTGGCAGCAGTCTGTCTCATCCTCTTTCCGGTCAGATGTGAGCCATTAAATTGCAAGTTTCAAGAAAGCGCTAGGCGCTAAATAGGCATTTTGCCATCGTGTAGCTCGCTTAAGCGCGCCTTGGCGTTCTGTACATCCATAACAACTGGTCGAGCTTGGGGATGTGATATGAAGGAGAAAAAGGTAAGAAAGAAAGGAAAAAAAGCAAGGCACAACAGTTTAAAGCCCATCTGACCCAGGGAGGTTGCTGCGTTAGGGTTTCATGAGGTTGCCTCCTCTTCCCATCTCTAACCACCGCCAGCAACCTCTGTATGGGAGGAGCAGAAACCAGTAGAGCCGGCGCAGGTCCCAGTGACCACACACCGGCAATGATGACGATCTGCCAGTGTATCTTCTCATCTTCCTGCAGCTGCCATGTCTTCCTCTCTCTCTTCCCTACACCGTCTGCTTTTCTCCCTAGTCCCTACCCATCGCCGATTCCTCGCCTGATAGGTTGGTTTGTAGCTGGAGATGTTGATTCCTTGCCGGCAGACCTCCCAGCCACTTACATCTCCACCTATGACCAAGGCGCCACATTCTGCCGTCACACAGCACCTAGGGGAGCGCAGAACTACACCTTTTTAACCTTGTGCACACAGCTAAGATGGTGATCATATATGCCACCAAACTTGGGGAAAAATCACCAGCAAATAGAACTAATAAATAGTAGCAAACGGATTAGTGTGTTGCATATGCTAAGCTTGACAAGTTGACATCACTGGTGGCTCTGTGTAGTCTAATTTATCTCTAGCAACATGTTGGGTAGTCTAATCTGTTTTATCCGTAGCAACAAACAGTATTTAGCTAGTTTCGCATTGCTTCCTGATGTACCTTCACACAGTACTTATTTGCCAGTAAGACAAGTGCTTTCTATAATGGCACCAAACAAACAGATCACCATACCAAAATGTAAATAACCGTATGGACCAGCTAAGATACTCCTAGCAGAATATAAATGGTGTTTACGTAACACGTGTTTACATATACCTTATTCACAAACCAAAACAAGAGCAAATCACTCACCTTTTCACAGGTGAAATAGGCTTGTCCGCAGACGGTGCGGCACCCTATGCAAAGCTTCTTAGGTGCTGATACCCCAGCAGGCAATGAAGACTGAGGTGCCACCGGCTCCTCCCTCTTATCTCTCCCCTGCTTCACTCCTGGCAGCGAAACACCATAGTTGATGAGCCCCCATTCCTCGAGGAAATCAAACACACGGCGCACAGAACCAATGTCGCCGATAAGGCCCCGCCTGGCCTCGGTGAGAGTGAGCCGCCGCTCTGGCCTGACCCGAAACCTCTTCACAAGGGTGTCACGGTAGTACTTGTATGCTTCGGGGCCGCGGGATCCAGAGGCCGCCGCAGCCTCCCCTTGGAAGAACTCCGGCATGAGGCGGCGCTCCGTGTCGCTGACGCTGTCATACGAGAACCACGCTGCGAGTGGAACCCTAGGTCAGGGTTCTAGGTTTTGGCATTTCCAATAGGCGAAGTGCTGGTGTGTGCGCGGGGAGGATGAAGGGGTCAGGAAGTCACCTGAGTAGCTAGGGACGGTGATGATGTACGATGGCTCCTCGGCTGCAGCTCCCGTGGCGGCGACTGCTGCGACTACGGCGGCGGCGGCGGTCGAGGTGGAGGCGGCAGGGGTCTCCGTCTTGCCAGCGCCAGCGGTGGAAGGGGGCTGAGAAAACGGTGGAGCCTTGTACGGAGGCTTCGGTGGCGTTGGCGCGGAATTGGTGGCGGTGGCCGCCGGCGGTGTGGCCATCGGAGGCGAGGCTGAATCTCCGTTTTTTTTCAGGGAAAGAGAAGCTCCGGGTTTGTTTCCTCCGAAGCCAGATATCTGGGCTTTAGCCCTTATATCCCTTTTTTGGGCCTCTAGGGAATTTCCATACGAGCCCAACTACGCACATCGACACGGAGCAAGCTGCGGGTTTAGTACCACCTCGCTAACTCTGAGCGCAAGGAGTCGGGAGAGCGGGTATAAAAGGAGAGGCAGCGCTACTGTGGATCTCATACCTTTCTCGGCCTTTTGGCTAAGATCAAGTGTAGTATCTGTTCTTATCAGTTTAATATCTGATATGTGGGCCATGTGCCCACAACGATATTAAATTTATTTTTTGTGGGGGAGGGTCCACCACAGTAGCTTGCTGCTGGGGCCCTCAAGCGTCGCCTGGGCGTTGCACTATTGCCCTGGCCTGGCGCGCACCCCAACCAATGCTAATTCAAATTGTTTGGTCAGATTCAAATGACTTGTTCAATGCTAATACAATTAGTTTGATCGGATTCATCGAATATAAATAATAAACATACGAAATGCGCTTGTTCTCTTGTTAAGCACAGCGCATACACACACGCAAGTAAGGAGTGCTTTACAGAATCTGCTGTAACGAAAGGTAAAATAAAATGCCAGAATTATACAACATCTACAAACAAATAAAATGCCAGAATTATACAACATCATACGAACAGAGCTTTTGAGTGTTCATTTGTCAACCTACAGAATTATACAACATCTACAAACAAAAACACAATTTAGACGTGCGAACAGCACAGTTTAATCGCACCACTCCCAAGTCAGATCACAATGAAAACAGCATCACAATGTTATTTTCGCGCATTCTGATCAACTGATTAGAAGTACAGACCAGCATTGAACTGCAATCGTCACATAAAAAGATGCAGGCGACAAAGATTTACAATGTTTTAGCACCACCACTTGACATGAGCGAGGCAGCAGCAGCACCAGCAGTCAGGACGATTCCAGTTGAATTGCCTGGTTTAGAGAGGTGCAGCAGCCTGCGGCACAATTTGCAGTCTCATGTGAGTGAAGATTGTCTAAAAGAAGTCTCATGAGATTATCTAATAGGAGTAATAAAATTCAAGCCGAGGGTACTTACGGTGCTAGATATTCACAGAACGCAGTGACAGATGAAGCTACGTCGTTGTAATTGTTAGCAGCAGCAGGAGCTGTGATTTCCACAAGCTGTATTCCAGGAGTGACCGCCACAGCTTCGTCGGTCGCGTGGAGTTTCGGCATCTTGTTGGCGGAAGTGACAGTCACGGTGAACTGGGCACCTCGTTGGAAACGAAATGCGAAACCCACCTTCAAAACTTCATGATCTAACTTGTAACCTATGCCATAGAAGTAGCGCAATACATTGTTGCTGGCTTTGCTTTCTACGATTGTACGGACAAGAACTGAGATCTGCTCTGCACCAGCACCTCTCATGGCACCACCAACATGTCTTATGGTCCTACATGAATATCACCGGTTGCAGATTACTGTCAAAGATAACAAAAAATATTTCAGCAGCTTAACACAGTCAGTTACCAGGATGGTGTTGGCTGAGCCAAGTCACACAACAAACGAACCTCTGACGGGACAACTCCTGCATGATCGAAAGATGTCAATGGATATACCAACTGCATAGACACCAATAGCACACAAATAATGGCTAACCTAGATTGGGCCCACTTTTAAGACAGAGCTCGTGAACCCTAACACGCTCTTTTGGGACACCAGACAGCCCCTGCAGAAGGACCTCAAGAGCTTCAACATGCTGCAAAATAGGAGGACAAATCAAACGCTACTGTAATGGCACACAAATAAAAAAAATCTTAAATTAAGTATAAATGGAGCGTTCATGATAAATCAAATCTCCCTTAACTGTAACAAAACAAATATAATCATGTGATTCCTCCAACTGTACTGTAAATATTTTATATTATATCATAAGTAGTGCCCTCAAAGTGGGGAAATATGGTTGACATATCACATGTGGTGGTCAGCATGATCTACCAATTTTTTTTTCTAGATTCATGCTGAGAGGTAACCAAGTGACCACAAACTTGTCATGAAGTTGTAGACATAAACCAATAGTAGGAAAAAAAACTAGACTTAATTATTATTCTGTATAAACATAAAATTCAGATACCACTTATTTCATGCTTATGGAAGAAATAACAAGTTTAATATCTTCTTAAGTACATAGTACGGGGAGTTAAAATCAGCTGAGTTTTACAGGTAATTCTAGTTCAACATGAGGTGTATGGCTGGTCGGATCAGGGATAACATAAATCTAATCATTTAAAAGGTTTAACACAAACAGTTATTGATACCCTTTTCATGAGAAGGCAATTATGACCTTGTGTACGGAGATAGTTATGCTGACAGAAAACAATACACTAAATGAACAGAGTCTAAATATGTGGATCAAATTTCTCTTTACTAAACAAACAACATAAAATATGTGATCCCCCTGACTGTATAGAAAATATTTTGTAATATAATATCAGAAATAGTGCCCTCATAGTGGAGAAATGCTTAGCATACAGTGGTCAGTATATGATTTAAATATCATTTTTGTTTGGTATTTTTTTGTCCCAAGTATAGTGTTGATTCATTCTGAGAGAGTAACACAGTAAGAGATTACCAACTTGCCATGGAGAGTTGGAGAGATAATGATTCAATGTGTTGGAGAGATAATGATTCATTCTGAGAGTAACACAGTAAGAGATTACCAACGAACACAGTAAGAGATTACCAACTTGCCATGGAGAGTTGGAGAGATAATGGAGATCCCAAGTATAGCATTAATGATTGTTCCTATGGCTATGAACAATAAGTGATTAAATACTTGATAAGAATTATCATTCTGATGCCCCTTTATGCTTATAGAAGAAATAACAAGTTATATCTTCGTAAGTGCAGATTTTAGAGTTAATCCAGTCTGAGGTGCGCAGTTGATGTTTTTTCTAAAGTTCATTCAACATGATGTGTATAGTTGACTGAACCAGGGATAGCACAAATCTTAACACAAGCACAGTCAAAGAGACCCCTTTTCATGAGAGAACAACCGATAAACTAGTGTAGGGTAATAATTATGCTTTCCCAACCACAAAATCAATATCCTAAATCAACTTATAGAAATTTAATTCAACATTAAACACTAAATTGTAGATACCATATCTTGGATACCGTTGTCACGACCACCCAAAAGCCAAAGAGCCTATGCCAAAACTCTTATCAAATTATACGAGAGAGTGCAAAGCTCATGTCAGATTAAGAACGTTGGTACTCGGAAACAAGGCTACAAGGAAGGTGTGCTGTTGTAGGGAAAATCAGAATGCAGAGATAACATTACATAAGTCATCACTTCAACCCGCTGTGACGTATGTTTTCCCCAGTCATGGTTCAAATCGGCCGTGTATTACAGCAACCTTGCCCAGGTTGATTCCACATGAAACAAGTATATTTTCAATAACTAGTAGATTTCAGTTGAACTATCCTATGTCCTAACAGCATGAATAGCACTGCACACATGATTCGCTACAAGGACACAAAGAAGCACAATACCTGGGTCTCGATGATACCCTGCACCACACACTCCATCACTAGCACGGGCGGAGGACCCAGTAGGGTAATGTAGGGCGGCCGCCCTACCTTGATTTTTGCCTCAGTTACGAATTGGGGAAGATTAAGGAGATGAAACAGGGAGCTAAAGGGCGGAATCCGTTCGTGGCGTGATGGGGGGGAGAAACGGTCGGTGGCGAGAGAATCGAAGGGGAGACCAACCGGCGGTGGCGGCGCTCGCGCTAGGAGGAAGACGAGCCGGGGTTTCGGGCGGCTTGTAGGAAGACAGCAATTGGGGGGAAGAGAATACCAAAAATTATAGGGAGTAATGTGCTAACCGTAGATGCCTTGACTTCGATAACGCCCGTGGCGTAGGGAATTACGGATTTGACCCCCTGGAATTTAAAAATCCCAGTCCTACCCCTCCTCCTTCCTCTCTTCCCCCCCACGCACACACCCGTCACCTCCCTCGCATTCCTCTCTTCCTCCTCTTCTCTCTCTCTCTCGCAGATCTCTCTGCCTCCAATGACCACGGCGTCGGCGAAGACCAGCGCGTAGCGGCCGCCCCTCTGGTATCCCGGAACCTGGATGGCGTCCCCCACGGCGCCGCTCGGCGGCTCGACCCCGTCGGGTCGCGTGCTCGGCCCGGCGCTGGACCGCATCATCAAAAACGCGGCGTGGCGGAAGCACTCGGCCCTCGTCGCCGCGGCGAAGACGGCGCTCGACCTCCTATCCTCCTCGTCCTACCCTCCGCACGACCCTACCTCGCCGCACCCTTCGCCGCTCCTCGGCCTGCCCGCCGCCGCCGCCGCCGCCTCACTGCACGCGCTGATCCTCGCCCTCGAGTCCGCGTCCCCCAAGGTCGCCGACCCGGCGCTCGACTGCGTCGCCAAGCTCCTCTACCACCGCCTCCTCCTCGGCGACCTCGGTGCAGCCAGCGACGACTCCCCTCCTTCCAAGCTCCTCACCGCCGTCCTCTCATGCGGCGCCCTTAACGACGATGCCATGGAGCTCTCTACCCTCCGCGTACTCGTCGCTGCCGCAAGATGCCCCTCAATCACTATCCGTGGCGAGGGCCTCGGCCAGGTTCTCAAGACCTGTTATAATATATACCTCAGCAGCAGCAGCAGTGCCAACCAGCTCTGTGCGAAGCTGGCACTTGCGCAGGTGCTGGTGATCGTATTTGCGCGCGTTGAGGTGGACCTCATGGATGTGCGCGTGCAGACAGTATCGATCACGGATATGATGGATGTGTCTGATCGCAGCCTGAATGACTCCAGCATCGTGCATGTGGCACAGGGGTTTATAAATGACGCGATGGAGGGGAGTGACGTGCCGGAGCCAGGGACTCCAGTGGGGATGGCTGACGGGGATGTGAATGAGGACAAGGGGATGAGCAAGATCAGGGAGGATGGGTTGGCGTTGTTCAAGAATCTGTGCAAGCTGTCAATGAAGTTCTCAACACCAGATAACCCTGAGGACCAGGTGCTGTTGCGAGGGAAGGTGTTGTCTCTCGAGTTGCTCAAGATGGTCGTCGACAATGCTGGGGCATTCTGGAGAACGGATGAAAAGTATGATCTTAGTCACTCTTTTCTCAGTTTTATGCATTTTTTAAAAATTAATTTGTTGCATTTTCTAGCTATATGAATATTGTTGTTGCAGTGAATTACAGCAATCTAAATGGCTTAAATGACTATGGGAAGGAATGCGTAAAACAGATGAATAGAAACATGTACACTTAGGGTAAATATTTTCTTGATCTAGATGAGGTTTGCTAATGTCTGTTCAGATGTTTCAACCTGTTTATATGAGCTTTTGGAACATATTATCACAGCTGACAATGCGAAATGGGAAGGTAACGTTGATATTAGTATATGGTAAGATATACAAGTTTGCAAGACTTTGAATCCCAGCTGAAAGAGTAAAAGGTTACAACTTCAGGGGTTAAACAAAATTTCGTCCTATTTGTGAATAAAAAGTATATAAATGAAAGAACTAAACAAAGCAATGACAATTGTATAGATTTGTATTAATTACTAGTGAGAAACTAGTATGGCTGTATTCTTTACATGTACTGTATTGCCATCAATCATCTACGGATGACAATGGTATTCTTTACAGATATTTGGGAAGGTTGACCAACTCCAATATTTGTAACAGTATAACAGAAGATATACATCATTTACCACAAGGTGTGGAAATGGTAATGGTGAAATATGCTGTTTGTTCAGCAAACTTCTTGCAAATGCAGACATGGAACTTTAGCCTTTTATGAACGTGTATTGATGGAAACTTGAAGGAACAATTCCAACAGAACAATTGGGAACCCTGTTGAAAACATGCTATTCAGTCAGATTCTGGTCGATAGTAAAGATCATGTAGGAGAGATACTAGGTTTCTTTAGGTTACTTCATAAAGGAGCATTCCATTCTAGTGTGATCTTGACAGAGTGTAAACCTCACACTGAAGGTTTTTCTTTTGCTGCAGGTACCTTGGAGCAATCAAGCAGTATCTTTGTCTGTCCTTGTTGAAGAACAGTGCCTTGTCAGCCATGAGTATTTTCCAGCTTTTGTGCTCCATATTTGTGGGTTTGCTGTCAAGGTTTAGATCTGGGCTGAAAGAGGAAATTGGAATATTTTTTCCGATGCTTATCCTAAGGGTTCTTGAGAATGTCCATCAACCTAGCTTTCTGCAGAAAATGACGGTTCTAAATTTGTTGGAGAAGATCTGCAAAGAGTCTCAGGTTCTTATTGATATCTTTGTGAACTATGATTGTGATGTTGATGCACCAAATATTTTTGAAAGGTATGTAGATCTGTTCCCGATTAATAGCAGCTGTCAGTTATGTTATAACTTGTAAAAAATTGAAAAGCAATAATGGGTCAGGGTAGCCTGTAGTTCTTTAGAGGCACTCAAGTCAAGTGTAAGTATTGGTGCATTGAGCTGAGCACAATACTATGAAAATATAGTGCTCTCTGTCTCTCTCACTCCATCATATATTAAAGCACATCTAATTTCAGCAGATATTTGCAGGATTGTCAATGGACTTCTAAAAACTGCTCTAGGAGTTACTCCTGGATCTACAACAACGTTAACCCCAGCCCAAGACCAAACATTTCGGATTGAATCAGTCAAGTGCCTTGCAACCATACTAAAATCGATTGGTTCATGGATGGACCAACAGTTAAAAATTGGTGATTTTTCACCCAAACTTTCTGAAGTTTCTTTAAATTCGTTGGACAATCCTAACATCTTTATTGGAGAAGATGGGAGTGGAATTGATTATGAACTGCAATCTGAATCTTATATCCCAGACCTATCTGGTGCTTCCTCACTTGAACAGCGCCGTGCTTATAAAATAGAACTTCAGGTGTGTAAATACTAAATACTTTTGTGCTTGGTTTAGATTCTCTCAATTGTTAAAGTGTTCTGAAGGAGTTTCACAATTTAATTACTTATATAAATTTCTTGTGCAGAAAGGAATTTCCTTGTTTAACAGAAAACCTTCAAAGGGTATTGATTTTCTCACTAAAAGCAAGAAGATAGGTCATTCTCCAGAAGATGTCGCTTCTTTCTTGAGAAACACTTCTGGTTTAAATGCATCAATGATTGGGGACTATTTGGGCGAAAGAGATGAATTTCCTATCAAAGTTATGCATGCATATGTTGATGCACTGAATTTCGAAGGTATGGACTTCGGTGAAGCCATTAGGCATTATTTGCGTGGTTTCAGGTTGCCTGGGGAAGCACAGAAAATTGATCGGGTCATGGAAAAGTTTGCTGAACGATACTGCAAATGCAACCCAAATTCTTTTACAAGTGCAGATACTGCGTATGTTCTTGCATATTCTGTAATTATGCTCAATACTGATGCTCACAATATGATGGTCAAGGATAAGGTTAGCCAAATGATTATTTTGCCTATGTAGTCAATAATAGAAGATATGCTTAC
Source organism: Brachypodium distachyon (assembly GCF_000005505.3). Lineage (NCBI taxonomy): Eukaryota > Viridiplantae > Streptophyta > Magnoliopsida > Poales > Poaceae > Brachypodium > Brachypodium distachyon. The sequence continues at coordinate 5,068,845 of NC_016133.3, read as the reverse complement.
TAATGGAATTTTCCTTGTGCAGATGTCTAAATCTGATTTCATTCGAAACAACCGAGGAATTGATGATGGGAAGGACTTGCCTGAAGCTTATCTGAGTACACTGTATGACCAAATTGTCAACAATGAGATCAAAATGAGTGCTGATTCATCAGTTCCACAGAACAAGCAACCTAGTAGTGTAATTAAGCTCTTGGGCCTAGACAATATTATCAACCTTGTCAACTGGAAACAGGCTGAAGACAAAGCACTTGGAGCAAATGATTTGCTCATCAAGAATATACAAGAAAAATTCAAAGCAAAGAGTGGGAAATCAGAGTAAGACCAACACAACTATTCATAGATAATAATTTGTATTGCTGCTATATAATTCATTCAACCTTGTGGTATATGCAGAACTGTATTTTATGTTATTACCGACACAACCATTTTAAGATTCATGATGGAGGTTTGTTGGGCCCCTATGATGGCTGCATTCAGCATGACACTTGACCAATGTGATGATAAGGCTGCCACATCACAGTGTTTGCAGGGATTCAGATCCGCAGTGCATGTCACCTCCGTAATGTGCATGCAGACGCAAAGAGATGCCTTTGTGACATCTGTAGCCAAGTTCACATACCTTCATTGTGTTGCAGACATGAAACAAAAGAATGTGGATGCTGTGAAGGTAGGAACTTGGAAGGCCAAAGAGTCATTTCTTTTCTTTTGCAAGTTTTGATTAAGGCATACCAAGATTGAAAGGATCTTACTTATCATGCAAGCATCTCAGACACGCTTTCTGTTGATCCATTTAGCACCCATGTGAGTTTGCACAAAGATTGAGGAGGTGGTTACATTTTTTAGCACATCATGAGAGAACATGACTTGCTTTTGGTAGGTGATAGAGAATACTTTTTGTGGGTGATAATGAATAAATAAACTTATGTGCAAGCCCTGCATTTATAAACAAAGCTTCAAAACTATATGCTTTGGCTTTGTTCCTCAAATCCTTGGTTCATTTTCACTAATTTGCTCTTTGTTTTCCACATCTTGAACTATGGTATTGAAATTTTTTAGAGCAAATTTCTTATGCCTATGTAGTCTCTTAATTTCTTTATGCAAGGATGCTTAGATGACTTCAGGAGTACTCCTTCCGTTTCATAATTCTTGACGCAATTTCGTTCTAAAATGAGCGAATCTACATACTAAAACATGTCTAGATACATCCGTATCTAGACAAAATTGCGTCAAGACTTATGGAAAGGAGGGAGTACTTACTACTTAGGAGCTTGGACTACCAAAGTGTTGAATGCATGCACAATATAACACGCTAGCCTATCATTCATCGTCAGCTTATAAAGTAATGTTTGAATCTTTTATGAGCTGGACCTATTTTGCCATTTTACAGCAACTCATGATGTTTTTTTACTTGATCTTTTTTTTCAGGCTATAATATCCATCGCAATTGAAGATGGCGATTATCTGCAGGAAGCTTGGGAGCATGTGCTAACATGTCTTTCCCGGTTTGAGCATTTACATCTTCTTGGAGAAGGAGCACCTACTGATGCTTCATTTTTGACAGCACCTATGATTGAGTCAGAAGAAAAAACACAGAAATCAAGTACCACTACAGCTTCAAAACGAACTAATGCTCTTCAGAATCCAGCTGTAATGGCTGCTGTTAGAGGCGGTTCTTATGACAGCACAACAGCAAAAAATAATGCCTCGCCGCTAGTCACTTCTGATCAGATTAATAATTTCATATCAAACGTAAATCTGTTAGACCAAATTGGCATTTTTGAGCTGAATCATATATTTGCTCATAGCCAAAGATTAAATAGTAATGCGATTGTTGCTTTTGTGGAAGCTCTTTGCAAGGTCTCAATCACAGAGCTGCAGTCACCTACAGATCCTCGTATCTTCTGCCTAACAAAGATAGTGGAGATTGCGTAAGACTATTACAACATCTAGGCTAAGAACATATTTTCGAGATGCAACTATTGTCATAGCAATCAGCTATGATCAATAATTTTTATAAGTGGTCTAACTCAGAGCTTCGTTTGTGCAGGCATTACAATATGAACCGCATACGTTTGGTGTGGTCTCGTATTTGGAAAGTTCTATCAGACTTCTTTGTGTCTGTTGGATTATCAGAAAATCTTTCTGTTGCAATATTTGTCATGGACTCTTTGAGGCAGCTAGCTATGAAATTTCTTGAAAGAGAGGAACTGGCAAATTATAATTTCCAGAATGAATTCCTGCGACCTTTTGCAGTCGTTATGCAGAAGAGCAATGCTTCAGAAGTACGAGAACTTGTAGTTCGATGCGTCTCCCAAATGGTTTTGAGTCGTGTTAACAATATAAAATCTGGATGGAAAAGTGTTTTCACGGTATGTATGGTGTTCTATGGTTAGTCATAGCTTGCCCTGATTATTATAGTATGACTTCATGTAGAATCTTGTTTTTGAGAAAGAAACTAGCACAACATTCCTACATTACCACTCAATATTTATGACATTTCATCTTATAGGTGTTTACTGCAGCTGCCGCTGATGATCGAAAAAGTATTGTTCTGCTGGCATTTGAAACTATGGAAAAGATTGTTCGGGACTATTTTCCATACATAACTGAGACTGAAACCACAACATTCACCGATTGTGTTAAATGTCTCATTACATTCACAAGTAGTAAATTTAGCAGCGATGCCAGTCTCAATGCTATTGCATTTCTTCGGTTCTGCGCTGTGAAACTTGCCGAGGAAGGATTTGTTTGTCATGAAAAGGATGCCGATCATCAACCAAATAGTATAGATTCTTCAGACGGGAATGCCATAGTGCACAAGGATGATCATGTTTACTTCTGGGTTCCTTTGCTTGCTGGTAGGTTACCTTCTCTTTCACAGAGACTGCTGGATCATTTTTGAAATGCATCACATTTGTAACATAGTTCGTGTTTGAAAATTTCTCCTTTTCAGGTCTAGCTAGATTGACAACTGACACACGACCAACTATCAGAAAAGGTGCAGTAGAAGTACTCTTTGATATTTTGAAGGATCATGGGCAACTCTTCTCGCAATCCTTCTGGACCAATATCTTTGAATCTGTTATTTATCCTCTATTTAGCAGTGAAATCTGTACACCCAATGGCCAGAGTAATAGCACCGAGGATGAGTCTTGGAATTTTGAAACTAAAACAGTGGCTGTGAAGTGTTTAGTGGATTTGTATGTTACATTTTTTGATGTGATGCGGCCAGAACTCTCTAGAGTTACTTCTGTTGTTACCAATTTTATCAAAAGTCCTTATAAACAAAATGCTAGCACGGGTATGTCTGTTTTTCAGCGTCTAACAGATGGACTTGCAAGCAAACTCTCCAAGGAAGAATGGAAAGAGATCTTGTTGTGTTTTAAAGAATCAGCAGCAGATACGTTTGTTGTGTTTGACAAAATAATTAAGATGATGCTAGATATTCAAATTCCAGAAAAAAATGAATCTTACTCTGAAGCAGGGCAATATTCAGATCATGATATATACAATGAGGACGAAGAAGAAGCTAATATGGAAACATCATCTTATGCTATTGTCAAGATGAAGAATCATATGGCTCTGCAACTCTTAATTGTTCAGGTACCCAACTTCTTGCAGTTAAACTTGATGGTGATCCCATTGTAAATTTAGTTCAATACTGCGTTTTGCTTTGCATGCCCAACTAGACCAGGAATTAGAATAAAGCAAATGCAATAAGTTTAACTTTTTGTTCGACATGCCAACAGTTATATTGATCACACTCACCATTTCCTTCTCTCCAGGGAATTATTAAATTGTATGAGACACACCGAAGATCTTTTTGTGCTGAGCATATGGGTATAATGTTGGAGATGTTATCAGTCATTACGTCTCATGCAAGTGAAGTGAGCTCTGAATCTGGTTTGCACATGAAATTCCACAAGGCATGCTCCCTTCTGGAGATATCTGAGCCAGCAGTCATCCACTTTGAAAATGAGTCTTACCAGAGCTACCTCAGACTTCTGCAAGCTTTGCTTCACGACAATCCATCTTTGTCACAATACATGAATATTGAGAAGCAAATTATGCTTGTTTCTGTGAAAATACTACGGACGTATCTGAACTGTGCAGGTCACGGACCACCTAAGGATGCTTCTCATAGAGATTCAGTTGTACATTGGGCGCTGCCTTTGGGCTCTGCTAAGAAAGAGGAACTCTCTGCTAGAACATCGTTGGTCCTTCATGTAATGCGTTTACTGAGTGGCCTAGAGAGGGAATGCTTTAGGAGAAATTTGCCACTCCTTTTCCCCTTATTAGCTAATCTGATTCGCTGTGAGCATAGCTCTGGAGAGGTTCAAGTTGCACTGTATGATATCTTTCAGTCATCAATAGGCCCTATAATATCAGTATAGGATATACCATTTGTCCAAAAATTGTACAATTTTGTCACTCCATCGTGGTAAGGTAGCTTGATTGGTGGTGGTTACATAGGAATATGTGATAAAAAAGAAAAAAATTACTGCTTGACATGGCTGTCATGGGTTGAAACCTGTTCCTCCGGAGTTCTGGTGTTGAAGGTGAAAGCTCTTTCTTGTTCTTGCCACCTTATTTCAACATAATGTTCTCAATTAATCTGTTTGTGTCAATTTTGCAGCATCATGTAACATCAACCCAGATGCCTGGAGGGAGGTCATTTGAGGGGCATTTGCCCTTCTTTCCTAACATTAATTTCAATTCCTGGGTTCTCGCTGACATCGCTGGCACTGAAGTCTGATGAAATCGGAACAAAGTATTTCAACAGCTATGTGGTGCTACAAGGGAGTGGCTGCTCACCAGTGACCAAAATTTTGGGATGTGTCATTTTTCCCCCTTGTGGTAATAATCTTGTATAGTGTTTCCTTTTGAACCGAGACTACAATAAAGAGTCTCTCATCTATCATGTTAATTCTTGTTCCCTATCTTTCTGCTCTCTTTGGAACGCTCTTATTGTATCTATATGGCTATGGGTTTTAAATTTTAATTCCTAACTGCAATCGTTGAATGACAGTGAAAGTTGATGTCTGGTGGCAAGTCGACCCCAGCTAAAACGTGTAGGTTTGTGATAAAATTTTTAAATGGTAATAATATGGTTTTTGACCCGTAGCAGTATGACACAAGCTGATAATCTAATTTGTCTGATATGCAAGAGGGGCCAACTGCTCTGGAAAACAAATCTTGGATACTTGGGGGTTACTATCAAGTTCACCGACTTCCTTGTTGAAAACCACCGCCCGTCAAAGAATCAACAACACTCGAGTTTTTCATATAGAAAATGACATTGCGGTGCCATAGACCATTGTCAACACAGAGTACTCTTTCTGTTCCAAATTATAAGGTGTTCTAGCTGTATTTTTTAAAGTTTGGTTGAGTTCATAGAAAAGTCTATCAAAATCTACAACACTAAATTAGTTTTATTAAATTTTACATGTCTTTGTAGTATATTTACTTGATGTTCCAGATATTAATACATTTTTCTATAACTTAGTCAAATTAAAAGAATTTTTGACTTTGTATAAATCTAGAATATCTTATACTCCTTCCGTTCCATAATTCTTGTCTCAAATTTATTCAAATTTGGATGTATCTATTCTTAAAAAGTGTCTAGATACATGTAATATTTCGACAAGAATTATGAAACGGAAGAATACTTTGAAACAGAGTATTGAAGAATGAAGGGCTGGTACCCAAATCCTATGGGAATTGAACTGTTACCTGTAAAATCCTTGCATCCCAAATAGGGCCTTACAAATTTTCATATGCTTTCGCATGTTCGCTAGAAAAGAGCACATGTTCATGCATAGACATAAGGGGTTGCAACAAACAAAGTGCATCAACTACCAAAAAATGAGATATACAAAGTCACCAAGTTACCAAGTACACAACCCAACAAGAAGGGGCAATTAACTAGCAATCTGTACTGGCCCTATGGTCATCCTGCACAGGCTTCATGTAGGATCTCTTGATGAACTCCAAGCAATCAGCGATGGCGTCTGCATGGAAGGAAGCCGAATTCTCCCTGTGCGCCGCCGGCAACGCTGCAGGCCGGTGGCGACACCGGCCGGCCGATCTCGTGGTCAGCGGCATGGACCGCCTCCCGGGGCACCAGTTGAGCTCTTCCAGGCACCGGGCGACCATGCCGACAAGGCGGAACAGCCGCACGCGCAACCGGAGCAGCGAGCCCAGCCGGACATGCCGCAGCCGCCGTCCTCGCCGGCCTTGCTTGCAGCTGCTCGCCTGTTGATGGAGATGGATCATCAGAGAAAGAGAACGACACCTTGGTATACTTACAACTGGCCTGAAAGACTGAAACCCTTTAATGGAGCGTGTGCAAAGATGAGCATGTACGACCCTCCATATATAGGACGTGGCAATACTGTCGTAGGAGTGCTTTCCTTGCGGTTCATCGTTGGTTCAAGCTTTTAGGTGAACTGGCTGGGCTGGGCTCAGCAAGTCAGGTCATAAAGTAAGGCAAAGATGTAACGCAAGGAAACGAAAGACGTAGGCCAGTGTAGCCTGCCACTGTTTTAATACATTATCACCTGCACAAACTACTCACTATGCATTATCACCTGGAAGGTCCTCTTGGCTCCATCTTTGTCCTTAATCCTAACTTGGCTTCCTTTGTCTTGTTTTACACTGCTTTATACTATTATACTGCTATCCGAATTGATCGAAATCTATTTGCACTCCACGGTTTCGTGCATTGTTAATTCAGCAAATGGTGATTATAATAGTAAGGTTAAGAGTCCAACCACAGAATTTTGTTCAAATACTTACCAGTTACCACTCTTGGAGTTTGTAGCTTCTGAACACTTGCACCTGTGAGGTTGATATTGCAATGATATCCCCTCCGTTCCGTTGTCTTCTTCTGCAGGAAACGAGTCTGATATTGCAATGATTCCCTCCGTTCCGTCGTCTTCTTCTGCACCCTGTGGAGGCTATGGGGCCTTGACAGGACCTGGGAAAGTTTTCCAGCAATGGAGATCCATGGAAGAAATCATGTTTATATTGGCATGTGCGCGAACAAAGTTATACGAGCTGTCGCCAATGGCAGCTTGCCATGACTAAAATACTTGATCCGATGTGTCGTGTACCCACTTGCTTCGCAGTTTCCAGTCACGTTTTGTTTGTAATGGCATTTGCATATTATTTGGAGAATCTAATGCTCCTATGGTTCTTTATTTGCTAGAAAAGAATCAGACTGTACCGACACCAAGTTGTTCTTTCTAGACATTCAGACGAAATAAAGTATAGCACCATTAAAACTTTACAAGATCGAGTTACTTAGCGAAATCTGTTAGATCTGTATGCAACTCATGGACATCCCAACTATTATATCTTTGTGGAAAAAAGGAAGGTCTTATTCAATCCTCACCTCGATGAGGATTAATCAATCAACTTAGTGTACAAGATACAACACTCAGACAAGCCAAAAATAGGATTTCTGCATTTACAAGCTTTAGAGGCTAAAGCTCATTCTGGCATAAAGGGAGAACATTCAAACAACAAATCATTAACAAATGGAATCATTGCAAAGTCAAATAACTGGATTATCTAAGGCTGCTCAGCGGGAAGTTGCGCAGCGGATTCTCCTTAAGCAATTCAGTTTCCCTGTTCAAACAAACATTCAGGTTTAATCACTGAGGACAAAAATATAACCAATGGAAACAGAAGACACAGGGTTAATATTATTCTTACTTCTTAAGGTTTCTGGTTATTGCTTCCCTAAGCTTCAGAACAGACGGTTTTGTACTCTTTGGCACTTGAGGAGGAGCTGGTTCCCTATAACGATTGGAAGGAAATTCAACATATTAAACTTTATGTTTTTATAATGATTCATTTAAAGGACTCACAAAAAACAATTCATAGTTCAAGGATGGCATATAACATACTTGGCACATTCTTCATCAACGAAGACCTCAATGGAGCTGACACGAGATGACGGAGCTGCTGGTCGTCCTCCTACCTTCTGTGGAATCTGTTCATTGCAAGGGCCACTTGAATGGTAGTTCTCTGGAAAAGTATGACGAGAAGGGTCATTTTGAAGAATCCTAGTGGCTCGAGAAAAATACCTTGTGTGAAGTCCACTTAGCAGGCATCATGCTATTTTCTTTGTTCCTGTCTGCTTGTGTTCCAAGGGTGTTCCAGGTCCTATCTTTGCTCCTAGCTAGGCCCTGACTTGGTACTGAATTCTCTTTGTAAACTGAAATTGGCTTGTTAACATCGATTCTGCAAATGTGCAAACGTGTCAATACTAGTAAAAAGAAAACCTCTATATTCAGCCTTGTATACACGGTAATGGCACTAACCTTTGGAGTTTTACTCTAGGTTTTGCCAACAGGTGTGAATTCTCTGCATGATGGCCTCCTGTCACAGCAAATTCAAGATCAGCATACCATTTGAATTGATGCTGGATTACAGTATGACACAATAAACTTACTGCTTTCACCATGGTTCAAGTCACTACCGAATCTGCGTACTGGCTGATCATCAGTTGCTGCCTCATCCTGTTACAAAGTTGAATCGAATCAATTCAGTGAAGAGTGGAGACTGGACAAGAAAAGACAGGTTACAGTCATTAAATAGTTCACCTCAGAGTGTTCCTTCTTTTTGGTTGATCTCCGAAGAAAGGCCCTGTATGCAGTTTCCAACTTCTCAACAGGCTTTGCTTTCCTGATGGAAGAAATAAACAACCCAAAGATAACAAAGATAAATTATATAACCTAGTGCATAAGTTACTCTTAAAAAGGTAAAGTAACAATAATTCATTTACTTCCATGACTAATAAGATAGATAAGTCAAGAACAAGGTAATTTATGAGAGCTGGTAAAGAAACTTGTAAATTGTTTTAGTTTAACTTTAGTAACCCTCTTAAACCTCCACATTTCTTATTAGCTCTCCCCTCGTTCTGTATGAGAGTTGAGCAGTGCAGAAAATTTGTACTCTTTTACATATTCGTTTTTTGGTGTTTACCATGTAGTGTGGTTGGCCGATAATGATGCATGGGTAAATCTTAAATCAACGGTTTCATTACATAGATTGAATGTAAAACGAAAAATCTACCAGATAATTTAAAATAGAAGTGCCGGTTTCTCATAAGAATCTCACCTAGCTATTCCAAGATTATAAATCTCGTTAGCTTTCTTTAGCTTGTTCTTCGACTCCATTAGCGATGAATAATGAATGTAGAAAACAGCATGGCCGTCACCGATCTGGTTGGCCTCGAGGAACCTGAATATCACCTCGGCATCAGCACAATTCCCAGCCTGCAAACCAAACTGCAAGTCACACATACATGCCCTCGGCATTACAAAAAGACCAGATAGATCAAGTTGGATTCAATCAGCAACTCACATATTCTAGCCACACTTTGAGGTACCGGAGGTCGCCCTTGTACCTCTCGTCATGCCAGAAGGCGCGCACGCACTGTTCGTAGATCACCACCAGCCCCGAAGATTCCCCGCCAGCCGGAAACGACTCCTGAACCCATTTGATGCAGCTACGCACAGGCGAAGCGGAAGAGATGAGCTTTGAGCACAGAGTTTGTAGGAATCTGTGGAAGGAGCGATATTTGCCCTCCAAGATACACCACCAGCACCATCCCATGTACACAAAGGGAAGCATGGATCGAGAAAAACTTACTTTACCCACGGCTGCAGCGGATCTTCGCCCTGGTACTCTTCTATTGCTTCAATCATCCTCCTGGATCAGTCAATTCATCAAGCACCGATCAAACAAGAACGACAGATACTATCCCCAGATCAGGAAACGAAGCCAAACCGAACCCAAGAACGCAGAGATTCCTTGTTGCGCAGGAGTGGCGAGGGTTTCCGTACCTTCGTTCTGCGAGGAGCGCGGATCGCTGGGCGGGGTCGGCGTGCGCCTTGAGGGCGCGGTTGAGGAGGCCGACGTTGCGCCCGCGCTTCAGCGGCCGCACGTTCTCCTTGAACGTCTCCAACTCGCCGCACACGGCCACCTGCGCCGCCTCGGGTCCGCCCGCCATCAGCGCCAGCGTTTCCGCGTCGAGCATCGCCAGCTCTCCCGCCGCCGCCGCCGCCGCCATGGGTCTGGGTGTAGGTGCCGCTCCGAAGCCGACCGTTGGAGGAGGGGACGATTCGAATTCGAGGGATTTGGACCGTCGAGTTGAGGAGCGGATGCTGCTCCGGGTTGGGTTATATACAAGATTGGGCTCTTGGTTTTGGGCTTAAAAATTTGAGTGGGCCCAAAAAGCACAGGCCGATGTAATTATTCTTCATGCAGCTGCCAGAATGCCAACACGAAACAGTCCAAACTGCCGTGTTTCTAAAAAAAAAAACAGTCCAAACTGCCCCCTCAAAAAAAAAAACAGTCCAAACTGCAGACAATTTTGGGTTTCTCAACAACAAAGCCTCAATTTGCTTGGTTTTGGTTATCAGCAGATTCCAACGAAAATTCAAATCACCACAACACTGCATAGTTTGAAATCAATCATAATGGGTGTAGTTCGAGATCATCTCTCCTAGATCACTTTATCTTTTTAACAAGTGGAGAAGTATCTGGTGATTCTGAGAAATGTAGCAATTCAGTACATGTGTGCAGCAGTACCCTTTGTAAGAGTACAGTAGTATCACATAAGAACAGAAATTTTTCATATGTGAAGTCTTGGCATCTGATATTACATGAATATACAGTGACAAGTACAGAGATAAATTATCTAGACCAAATTGCATCATCCACGAATTCCATATTTCTTACTCCCTTAGATCCATAAAAGTGTCTTGGATTTAGTACAAAGTTGTACTATTATGGATCGGTGGGAGTACATCATGCAATCATTTTGAGGCAAACTTGACATGCACTTTGGGGCCATATTTTATTCAGAAGCATCATAATCTTTCATCCTGCACAAACACTCCAAATGGTTGCCACATCTGGAGCATTTATCTACATAATATAGCTTCCATAAAACCTGAAATCTACAATTGGCTACACCTAGAAAAGTGATGGTAACAACTACCAGAGCCAGTTGCTGAATTATACTATGAACAGAGAGCGGTCATACATAAAATGCTTTTACAGCCTTCGCTGTGGTTGCAGCTGCGAAGGGTCTACAAGGCCCTCCAAAACAACAAGCTGGTCCAGCAGTGCAAACTTTTCATCCTCGAGAGTTTTGGCTTCCTCTTCTGCAACACCTAATTGCGTGTCCAGCGTGTAGTTCTCTTCCTCCAGCAGCAGGTACTTCCTCCGCAACGCCCGATATTCATCCGCAGGGCCAGAATCTGGGAGCGAATCTGGAGTTCCTCTGTCAGATTGCAGCGTAGGAGGGCGATGCTCGCTCTTGAAGCTTCTTTTGGGTGGCTTCTGCATCTTGGCTGACAAATGTGGAACTTCCCTCCGCAGCAATTCAGTTTCGGTTTTTATCTGATCTGAAGGCAAAGACCGATACACGACCTTCCTCTTATGTGTCCTTGAGCCGGAGAAGTCCTCTCGTGGCGTACCTCTAGGGTCTTGCATTCTCTCAGGATACACCTCACCTGACAAACACAGCTCAAGTGAACCACTCAATCAAAGCAGCAGAAGATACAAATTGTTGAACACTAGTAAACTACTGGTATTAATCAGCATTTCAACACTAACACGAAACCACACACTCACACAATATCATCCCCGTTAAAAGGGGCAGAACTTTGTTATTGGCAAAAACCTAATCTGTCGTATCTCGCTGAATCTATGATCCGAATTCATAGCTTCACAGCACCAAAAATTGTAGGAATTCACAACAAAGAAGCGCCAGCGAAATCAAAATGACCTTGCCGTCGAGACAACCTCAAGCGGCGTCGACAGCGCTAGGCGGCGCAGGGACGAGATCTCTCTTCTCTACCCACAATCCATCTACTACACGACAGTACGAAGATAAAATCCGCCAAAATCAACTGAAGTCGGAGAGGAGAGGAAACCGAACAGCAGCGATACACCATGAGCCCGGCCGCCCTAAGCATCATCAGCCGCGTGGATCGGGAACGAGATGGGGGAGGCGGAGAAGGGTGCTTTTGCTTACCTTGTTTCCGGTGCCCGTCCTTGCAGGGGGCGGTGGTCTGGAGTCCAACGGGGGCGGGCGCACTATGCTCGGCTGCTCGCTGCGGCGCCGGCGGTGGGAGGTGGGGAGAACGTCGCCGATCTGGCGGGCGGCGCGCGCGTGTGGAAGGGGAGGAGCCGAGGAGAACTGGGGAACGCGAGGAAAAGTGTTTGTCACGAGTTTTTTTTTTTAGGGGACACGTCGTGCCGTCCTGGAGGCGGGGGCTGGGCCGGGCCGTGGCCCGATGAAGCCCGGCAATAGATGGGCCGGGCCGGTCCGTAAATGCAACTTGCAGGCCCGGGCGTGGCACCGAGACCGGTCAGGCCGGCTGGGCCCGTTAAGGCCCCGCACGGCTTGGGAAAGCCCTTGGGCACCGACCAGCCCAGGCAGCCCAGTAGCCTTTTTTTCCTATGCCAACGAAAAATTGGATCAAAATGTGGGCCGGCGTGTATTCTATCACAATTGCGAACGTGGTCCGGTGGTCAGCCCCTTGAGGGGATGAGGGGGATGTCTCGAGTTCAAACCTAGGGCCCACATATTTTTACTCCCATGAGATGAGTGCAGCATTTAGATTAAAAAAAGAAGAATGTTGATCGGGCTGAGCCGTGCCGGCCCGACGGGCCTGGTGTTGAGGCTCAGGCTCGGCACATGCGGGGCCTCGGGCTGGCCCGGCCCGATTATATCCGAGTCGAGCGCAAACGGGCCAAACCCGCCGAGCTTCCAGGCTTTTCAAAAAAGCCCGGCCCGATAGCCACCTATAGGCGGGGCCGTGAGAAGGAAACATATTGTTCGGTTTGGTGGGCCGTACGAGCGCGTTACCGGTAACAGTTAGAGTTCAACGTCACTCGGCCCAGCACGACCAGGGCCGCAGGGTGCAAGGTTGCAAACCCCCAGGTCTACAGGTCTGGTCATTCACAGATGGTTTCTACAGGTTCCTCTAAAAAGAAAAACATGGTTTCCACAAGTCTATAATCGTATCCATGTCAATACCCTTGGGTATCCGTGTAGGGCACCCATTAAATCTAGTCCTACCGATTCATGTAACTTATCGCAGCTTTGTTTAGATACACGTTTCATTGTGTATGTACATGCGTATGCTCGGTAGTTTTGTTCCAACGAGGGCAGGTGCACTATGCTTGGCAGCTCAATCATATTATTGATAAACAAGATAGTACAATGGATATAAGCTATCCCCTTCGAAGTTCACAACGGCAACAATTTAGGATCGAAGGGAGTACTTTACAAAAACAGTGGTCTAGAGGAGAACTGCTCACCAGTCTCTGGGATCTTTCCTCACATGCTAAGTTTACTGAAATAATTGATAAAAACAAGAAAATTCTGCTAGATAGTGGTTAAAAGCATTTTGCTTCAAAAACTTAACAAAAATTTGCAAAAAACCAAGAAAAAAACGAGGATGAAAACTTCAGAAGGAATATATATGTTTATGACGGATCACACGTTTTTTGCCAAGGCCCATTAATTTAATTGGCAATGAGTAGGGAAAATTTCATACGGAAACATTTTACTACTGTACATAATGTATTTGTGTTTTTTTTGTTATTGAATAAAAATATTTCCAATACACATGAAACATATCTTTTTGATTAGGGGGAAAATAGAAAGATTTTCTAATGTACAGGAAACAAATCTTTTTGATTCAACGAAAACGCGTTCCACAAATAAATCAAATTATATACAGACGTAAAAGCTTTCCTTTTTTCATATGAATTTTTCAGCACTCATGTCCAAACGGGCAAAATTATTTAAAGCTCGACAATATATAGGAAGTCAAAAGTGGAGGAAAATAGTGTTAGCCTGTCATGGCTCTGGAGCTAGCTATAACTAGCTATACATTGGAAAGAAATGCGAAACCTATTCCTGATTTTGTTTCCAATCTTCTTCCTCTCCAAGCCAATAAATAGGACCAAGCTAATCCAACATTGTTCTTTGCGTTCCATAGATTTGGTTGTGAAATGGCCACGGTCAAGAACTCTGTCGAGGAGGCGGGGCAGAAGCGATTCGGTCCGGCATGGTTGCGTTCACTGGTAGGCGCGACGTTCTACACGCCATGCCCTACGCACCTCGGAGTTCCCAAGAATGAGTGCAACCACTACTGCGTTGACTGCATCGACGAGGAAGGCACCACCACCATCTTCTGTTCCATTTGCTTCTCTGGCCACACTGACCACCACCATGTCCTCCAGGTATACAGATGCAAACCTTTTTCTTTTCTTTCATTTTGTTTTGGAAAGGAGGTTAAAACCTTCATTCTTTGCATTGGGTGATGCACACACGATCGATTGATCAAGAGGTTGGCTGGCTAGCAAAGGTAGTGCCCGTATATATGTAACGTGTTTGTCTGTGCATGGTTTATATATGAAGATACGACGGTCATCGTACCATGAGGTGGTTCGGGTGGTGGAGCTGGAAACCGTGGTGGACATATCCCTGGTGCAGACGTATGTCATCAACGGGGACAAGGTGGTGTTCCTGAATGCGCGACCAATGGCGCTAGGCCATGGCACCAAGTGCGTTGGTCCTGCCGGCACATGTCTAGAGTGTGGTCGGGCACTCATCGATGCTACCTTCCAATTCTGCTCCCTCGGCTGCAAGGTACTCATCGATGCCGCCTTTCGCCATCTCTTGTTGTTTTCCAGCTCGCAATTTTGAATTAACATTCGTACAAACGGTTGAATTTTGAATGGACGACCACAATTCTAAGTATGATTAGATCTAGTACTTTGCGCACTAGTGTGAAAGATGGTTGTATCCTCTTAAGCAAGGAAGGCAATGAGAAGAATCTTACGTTTTGCGTGGAAATAAGATTTTAGTTTGGAGCCATGTGCCTCATCTAAGCCGTCCAATTGTGGATGAACATAGAAATCCACTCATCTAAGGGGAAAATGAAAGTACCCACCTTAGCCGTTCATGTGCGGATCCTAGTATTTTTTTTTCAAAATAGGGAAAATATTCACCTTTTGCGTTAGCTCTTTTATTGCGTAACTATAGCATGGTGACCCACACATAATTTGTGCAGCTAGACTTACTTATGCTAATATATATCTTGTAGTTTGTATTCATATTTTATTTCCTACTTTGTTTTTAAATTGTGTTGTTACATAAAGAGGAATATTGGTTTTACATTGTAGAATAGATCATGGCCAATATAATATCTACCAGAAACTAAATTAAGTTGCACAAATTATTCAATGTGCCATGTTTTGGGTTATTAATTCGTGAACATACATTTATTTTGTAGAAGCATATATGACTGTGTGCATGATGCATAGGCCGGAGGGATCGGCCTCCTTTTCATTTTCTTTTGTAGAAGTGTATTAGATATATTGATGCTGCGATTCTAATCTTTAGTAGGCATTATGTGAGTGTGTGCTTGCTGTAGTGTGCATAAGTATTTTTTTTTGTAGTGTATGCTATACTTAGTGTTTTTTTTAATATCAGATGCACAAGTGAAAATTTGAGTGCTCTCGAAGTGAAGAAACAATCAAACGCATTAGGCTTATTCTAATTTTAAGTTGAACCCGGCTATCCATTAAAAAAAACCAATGATCAAGTTTTAATCTTATCAATCATGGTCCACTAAAAATGAGTAGCAAATCACACTCAACATATGGCATAAATAACAATCCATTTTATTTTAGTCTATTCCACATTTTAATCTAGGAGTTTAGGTTTATATATTTCTGAAATTCAGCTATCCGTGTTCTTGGTGAAGTACTTATGAAATCATTTATTTATTTTTATTTTGATATCTATATTTCAATAGACTTGTACCTTTTGAATATTTGATCGAGCTTCTATAGATTAGCTACAACAATTCATCCGTTGTCCTCGAGAAGCAATCGCTATACATTGGGCTTGATCGTGATTTCCCTGATCGATAGGGCGTTTGGTTGCTTGTTGTCCTAGAAGAAACAGATGACCTCACATTCTCATGGCTTACATTGGGCAGATGTCTATAGTGTTGTCGATTGAAGATGGTCCTATATTGTTTATGTGCTTGAGTGTATGTGCGTATGTATAGAAGCATCGATCCGTTTACAGATCAATTGTGTTGCACGTGTTCTGTATGCATATGTTTGCGTAAGGTCGACGCCGGGTAGGGAACTCGTCTTCTAGCGTGATATAAGTGTGTCATCTCTATTCCACATCATTATAATTTAGATCCCACGTACTCCGTATTTTTTTTAGGGGATGGCCCTATAAACAATTGGGAGAGTCGTTTCTCCGTAGCTGACGACTCCCCTCAATGTCACCTCGACCAGTATTGATAGAGGATGGAACAATTGGTGAGGTTGCGGAGAATTTGGGTGATTTGGTCAGCCCACTGGAATCGTATCAATTTATCATTCATCCAATAATTCCTATCCTGCTCATTCTCAGTTTGGTCCTACTATTTTATTTTGGGGTTACTACGAAACAAGGCAGCGGAAATAACATTTTTTTCGATATTTTTGTCTATTTAGATGAAAGTTGTGTACGTCTTCTTGTTCTCGTCTTCATAATTGTTAATTTCGCTTCACAAATGCCGGCAGAGTACTTTCTCAACTAGTATTGCCGGTACATGCCATTGCATTTTGGCTATCATTTGGCTCGGTTTTGCTATATATAAAGTTGCCTGATTTGTTGCTATATACTTCACTGACGCCTATTTATTTTCCTTGGCGATGTCAGCTTCAAGGAATGGTGTCAGACCCCAGCCTGACGTTCGCCCTTGACCCGATACAGAAGCGGGCACCAGTAGGAGAAGCAGAAGGCGATCTTCCTGGCCCTAGCAAGTTGCAGAAGACTGGACACACTAGCTATCGCCGGAGGCCTAGGAAGGCAGTTCACCGGAAGCCAGAACGGGCGCCCTTCTTCTGATACAGAAACAAAACCATATGGAGGTGGTCTGTGCCGTAGATGGCAGAACTGTGCCAACATCGACATGTTATTTTTACATCATTCCAGAGAATAACGTTATGTATTACTGAAGCGAAAGTGCTCCCTCGGTTGTTTCGATGGACAAAGGTTGATACTTTGATTGGCTCATTAATTGTTCTGCAATAAAATACTTTGGTTTGCTAATATTGTTTTTGCAACTTTGGTTGGTTTCATGCATACGCATGGCTGATGCTTGTAGAAAACTTTCTAGTATGTTTTGAACAGCAAACCTATCATGTTTTTTACTTACAACAATTGTCCCACTTTTTTGCTACACTTGTCCTGGTCAAAGCCCAAACCTACCATGTTCACGGTGCACGTTGTACATGCATCGTACTCCCTCCGTTCTTTGAAAGAAGGCATATTAGTTTTCAATAAGACATGATTTTGACCTCAAATTATTATGTTGTTGAGGTGTGGTTTATATGACATAAAATTTGTACCGCTGGATTCCTTATCAAAAGTATTTTATAATACTTATGGTTTCATGTCATACAAACCATAACTTCACATAGTAATTTGTGATCAAAGTCTTGTCTTAACAAAAAACTATATGATCTCTTTAAAGGAATGGAGAGATTATGGAAATGATCGTATGCCAAGCAGTGTTGTTATTTTGAATCTGGCCTGGAAATCAGGAGCCTTCTTTAAAAGATGAACATACAGATTGATGAATTAATACACGCAGGAAAGTTTCTTGGAGGCTGCTTGCAAACTTTTGCGGGGAAATTATGGCGAGCGCGTTGATAAT
Organism: Brachypodium distachyon; assembly: GCF_000005505.3. Lineage (NCBI taxonomy): Eukaryota > Viridiplantae > Streptophyta > Magnoliopsida > Poales > Poaceae > Brachypodium > Brachypodium distachyon. The sequence goes on along the minus strand of NC_016133.3, from coordinate 5,051,077 downwards.
TTGTTTTGGACTCTTTGGTACTAGTGTTTTCCTGTCTGTAATATTTTTTCTTTATAATCTGGAAAGCCCTTATTTTGGAATTGAATATTTTTGGTTGGTATGCATTCAATTCTAACATTCATCAGTTCGAGTGAACCTAGAGAGGAAGGTTTGGCAACAGTGACACCGTCTTGAACACAAAAGAGTCTGCATATTTCTCTTCTCTACAGGGCCGAGAATCCTCTGCTCTCTCGACGCTGCAACGTGGTTGCTCGGCCGTCGTTTGTTTACGTAACGTGGTTGCTTCATCACCGTTCGTTTTCTTCGTAATTACACTGGAATGCCACCACAGGACCCCGGTTTCCCCCGAGCCCATCTCTCTCCCCAGGCCCATCGTCTCTCTCTACCTTTCGGCAACCAGTTCTAGCCTCCACCGCCGCCACCCTCGGGGTCCGTCACCTCCAACTCATTCGCCGCCGCCCGCGGCCTCTCCACGAGCTTCCACAGCCAGCTGCCGCTCCCTGGGATCCCGCCGCTCGCCTCCTTTGCTGCCGCCGCCTGGCCTATGCACGGTCTTCCGCCGCCGGCCGCTGCTTGCCTCCCACGCCGCCGCGGCCTGGCCGCTGCACTAGCTTCCGCTGCCGTCCGTCGCTAGGTTGATTGTTGTTTTCTGACGTGTTGTGTGGCTGGTGCTCCTGTATGGGCAGCTCGCGCTCTGTCGAGATTGTTGGTGAGAATGCATGCTCCGTAAGGAAAAAGGTTGCGTGCAAAAAAAAATTAGGAAAAATTTTGCTTGCAATTTTTGATACCACTAAGCCTATTAACAAGATAATGAGATTGTGTTCTTCTTTTGCTGTTTTCTGCATGTTGTATCCAAGCATGGCATTGTTCTCTACTTTAAAAGTTTGTCTCAAGGCTGGGAGAGGTGAAATGACCATTCCAAGTTATATGATTATTGGTATTACAAGTCTGCGATGTCTTGGAGTCAAGGCTGGAGCTAGATATGATTTGTGCTTATCATGGATAATGAACTACTTATGCAAATGGGATCCAAATTCAATCAAGAAAAGTACATAGTTCACATTTATTTTTCCAATTTGAGTTTGTGCCTAGAGTCAGAAAAGGTACTAAAAATCATTGACATGGTTTATGTGTAGAGTCAGGAAAGGACTTCTAATATCTTTTGCCACTTTCTGTTGGTTAGCGCACTTAGCCGATTTCAGGTGTCATGCGAACTTTTTGGCTGGGGTAAATTTTGAATGTGGATATGTAGAAATAAGTTCATTTTACCCCCTCAACTAATCGAAAAGTCCAAAAAACACTCTCAACTATGAAACCGGGTATTTAACCCCCCCTCCCCCGAACTTTTAAAACCGGGCACAAGACCCCCTCTGCCTGTTTCCGGCTGGTCCGGGCGGTTTTGACCGTGTTGACCGCCACGCTGTCAACCAAGCCCATCTAACGCCTGGCCCCAGCCCGGTTTTCTATCTTCTCTCTCGTTCTCTTCTCTTCTGTTCTTCGTTACCTCCAGCGACCAGAGGAACCCCAGGTCTTCGCCGGCGGCTGCCGCCGCTGCCGTCACGGCTGCCGCCCGCCGCTATCCAATCTCCTCCGCCGGCGAGCTCCGACGTCCCACCCGCGCCCCACCCCCCCCCCCTCCCCCCGCATCGACTCGCTCCCAGGCACTGCATCCGGTCAGTGGCCGCCAAATCGGGAACCCTAGCTCTGGCGGCTGCGGGAGCAGGACGACGCGGGCCTTGCGGAGGCGGCCACTGGGCGTAGGGGCGGCTGCTTGCCGTCGGTTGGAACCTGCGCCTGCCCGTCTTCTTCCTCCCCGACGCCGGCGGCGGCTTTTGGTTGAGTTCCTCTGATTTTGTTTCTTTTTTCCTCCCTGTTTGCTACTCTGCTCGATGCTTAGTTTGCTGCATTTGCTTCTGTTCTTGCAGAGCAATGGATGAAGACATTGACTTCCTTGAGGTTCGATTTCACTTCGGTGGTACTTTTGTGAACAATGGTCCGCGGAATCTGGAATATTTTGGAGGAAGGAAAGGGTATACGGTCATAGAGAGGGACAAGGTGTCCCTTCCCGAATTAAGAGCACATCTACGAGATCATTAAGTCGAATACAATGAAGAAATGTTGCTGCATTGGCTATCTCCAGGGAAGGAATTGTGGGAAGGGCTGTCAGTGCTGCATGTAGACTCTGCCTGTGTTACAATGAGCAACACAGTGAAGCATGGTGTTGCTGAAGTGTATGTGGAAGCATTTGAAGATGAAGAGACACAATTTGGCAGTAGTGATGTTCTTGAGGTGCAGCACGTGAATACACAGCAATCTGTAAATGTGAGGCAAGATGTGGACATTGTTGATGTAGATGAGGAGTCTAGTGATGACTCAGATTATTTACCAGGGGATATGGACAATTCCGAGGAAGATGAGAAGGGAGATGAGATCAGAAGGCAGTTCAAAGCTTATGAAAAAAAAATCTGAAAGCTGGGGTCATAGCAATTGCTGATAGTATGCTGTTAGGGGAAGGGCCATCTAGTGGAGGGGCAGAAGAACTAGAAGGAGTTGAAGTAGATGGCTATGACACATCTTACTATGATAGCACAGATAATGAAGATTCTTTTGATGAAGAGGATGACGGATGTGAGATTGTTAGGAAACACTCAGTGCATCACCGGTTTGATAGTAGTGCTGCAGTCCCAACTTTCTGTGTGGGCATGAGGTTTGGCAATAAATTTGAGTTTAAGCAAGCAGTGAAGGATTATGGGATACAAGAGAGGAAATGTATCAAATTTGTGAAGGATGAAGGCTATAGGGTACGAGCAAAATGTACATGGCCCAATTGTCCTTGGGTTATTATATTATCAACTAACTCAAGGCATGAGAGTTGGCAAGTAGCAAGTTTTAATTCTGAACACAAATGTCCACCTAGAAGAGACAACAGACTTGTGACTGCAAATAGAATTGCAAACAGATTTGAGAAGATCATTAAGGCTAACCCTACATGGAACATGGCTATGATGAAAGAAACTGTTTTAGAAGAGATGCTTGTTGATGTGAGCATTTCCAAGTGTAAAAGAGCTAAGAGAATAGTGTTGGACAGGACGATGGATGCAACAAAGGGAGAATACTCAAAAGTGTTTGAGTATCAAGCAGAGTTGTTGAGAAGCAACCCAGGCAGTACAGTTGTAGTCAAGCTTGACCCAGATGCCGAGAAGCCAACTTTTTTGAGGTTCTATATGTGCTTTGCTGCTATTAAAAGAGGGTTCATGGCAGGATGCAGGAAGGTGATAGGATTGGATGGTTGTTTCTTTAAAGGAGCTACAAATGGGGAGTTGTTGTGTGCACTGGGTAGGGATGCAAATAATCAGATGTATCTTATTGCATGGGCAGTGGTGGAGAAAGAGAACATTGACTCTTGGAGGTGGTTCTGTGAGCTTTTATTTAGAGACATTGATGTTGGTGATGGTGAAGATTGGGTCTTCATATCTGACCAACAAAAGGGGATATTGAATGCAGTTGAGTACTGGGCTCCAAGGGCTGAGCATAGGAACTGTGCTAGGCACATCTATGCCAACTGGAAAAAAACATTCAGGGATAAGGACCGGTAGAAGAGATTCTGGCTAGTTGCAAAGGCCCCTTGCATGAGACTTTTCAACTTCTGGAAAGCTAAGTTGTCCCAGAAAACTCCTGAAGGAGCAAGGGCTATCATGAGAACTGATCCTCGCCATTGGAGTAGAGCTTGGTTCAAACTTGGTAGCAACTGTGACTCTGTAGACAATAACATGTGTGAGTCGTTCAATAACTGGATAATATCAGCAAGGTACCTTCCTATCATCAGCATGCTTGAGGCAATTAGATGCAAGATCATGATCAGGATTCATGAGCAGAAAACCAAAGCAGTTGCAATGAAAGGACTCATTTGTCATGTCATCAACAAGAAGATCAACTTCTTCACAAAGTTATCAGGCAACTGCCATGCTATTTGGAATGGGAAAGATGCATTTGAGGCGAAGCACTGGGACAACAGATTTACAGTCAACCTCATTCAAAAGACATGTTCTTGTAGGTATTGGCAATTGTCAGGGTTGCCATGCTGCCATGCGATCTCTTGCATCTGTTATACATCTAGAAGGATTGAAGAGTTTGTGGCGGACTGTTACAAAGTGAAAGTTCAGAACAACATGTATTCTCACTGTCTGGAGCCACTAGAAGGGATGAATGCATGGCCAGAGTCCAATATGCCAAGACCACTACCACCAGGCTATGTGAGGATGCCTGGTAGACCAACTACTAAGAGAAGGAAAGAACTAGATGAGAAACCAAGGGGGCCCCCGAACATCAAAGGTTGGAACAATCATTAAATGTTCATTGTGTAAAGGGCAAGGTCACAACAAAACATCATGCATTAAGAGGAGTGGAGGATCAGGATCAAGTAGTGCTCCTACTGAATCAAGCACTTCCCCAACCCTTGGACCAAACCCAGCTCCATCTAAAAGAGGAAGAGGAAGAGGAACAGGAAGAGGAAGAAGTGCATCAAGCTCTGGTCCAAGCTCTGCTCCACGGCCTGCTGCTACACAGCCATCAAGTGCTCCACGGCCTGCTACTACACAGCCAACTAGCATGGTAAACAATCATACCAATTTTCAATATTTTTCAATATTTTTCCAGCTGCAAACAGTTCAGACCTTACAAAAGCATTCTTCTCTGCAGACCATGGCAGCAAGTGCAAATACTAATGGGAAGAGGAAAGCTGCAGTTGTTTATACCAGAAGAATTAACAAGTTAGCTAACACCGCGGTCCAAATCTCAAACAACTCAAGCTGCCAGATTACTGTCACTACAGGGTCAGCACATGTGCAGCCTCGTGCCAAGAAGCTCAAGCCCTTCAAGGCACCTGCAAAGAAGTGATGTGTCCAGCACTTTTAGTATTCGTCAAGTTTTAGTTTGAATGTTGCCTAAATGCCAAACTGTATGGCTTGTTGAACCTGCGTCCCTTGTGTGTGTCGAACCTGTTTGCATTTTGTGACTGAGCCTGTGACTATTTGGACCTATTTGAATTTAGTTTCAATGACTGTTTGAAATGTTCTTTCTTTGATTCAATTTCAATTGTTGTGAGACAGACACTGCACATTGCAAGAAAATCTGCTATTTTTATTGAGCAGAAGAGAAGAGAACGAGAGAGAAGATAGAGAATCGGGAACGCTTGGTTGACAGTGTGGCACGCCAGCCTGGCGGTCAACACGGTCAAAACCGCCCAGACCAGCCAAAAACAGGCGGGGGGGGGGGGGGGGGGTCTTGTGTCCGGTTTTAAAAGTTCGGGGGGGGGGGGTTGTTAAATACCCGGTTTCATAGTTGAGGGTGTTTTTTGGATTTTTCTATTAGTTGAGGGGGGTAAAATGGACTTATTTAAATCTCCCTGCTCTTTTCTCTCTCTGAATCAGCCCAAGATTTCAAATGTGCTTAGACTTTTGCACATTATTGGTTTCTTTACTTGGTTGTTCCTTGATGTTATTGAAAAAGAAGATAGTTTTGTGGGATTTTTGTAATAGTTCTCATGTTCATATGTCTGTTAAAGTTACTTTAGAAATGATTAGTAAATGCGTAGTCAATAAATTGTGGCATTTGATACTTTACTACCAGTTGTTTACCTCTGAAACTTTGCAACCCAGCTACATGTTAACAATGTAGATCTGTACTTGGATATTGGCGCAGGTTACTTTGGAAAGTTACTGACACCGAGTACATTGTAGTGTAGAGGCTATGTGGTTCTTTCTTTTGGTTTACTGATGATTTTTGGTCTGATTCCTGGTTGTTGCTGCCCTGTACTGACTGCTGGTTTATGTATGTTTGCCTATTAGTTGTTTGTCTAGAATTTTTTTGATAGGCGTCTGAAAGGAGAATAATCCTTGTACCTGTCACTAGCCATATAATTAATTTGTGCGGAGAACCTTAGGGATACGAGACTGTGTGTTTTCCTAATCCCTACTACCTATTTATAATTGTGATCTAGAGTTATCTGCTGTTTGACGGCTTCTGTCTAAATACAGAAGTTCCATTTTATGCAAAATGGCCTATTAACCATGAATATTATTATTGTTATTAGCTTCTGATTTCAGAAGAGTCTATAACAATATTCGTACCATCTTATGCATTCATGGCGCAACATAACTTGTGCTTTTTTGGTCTTTCTCCTTTCCTGCTTGCTTTCTAAATGTTACTGCAGATTTGTCAACATACACAGTATGCTCAATTTGTCTATGGTATGAGTAGTAATAGAGCAGTCCCTTTAAAGTATTATCTACCAAAAGATATGTCTGACATTGCTTGGATAGGTTGATACTTATACATGGTTAATGCTAGACTTTTTGCAGCTCTCACCGCAAAGAGTGGTTCAGCCATGAGATTGGCATTTGATTTTTGCCATAATTGTCTTTTGATTTGGTACCTTGCTTTCCTTTGTTTCTACATGCATCGTCTTTTATACAGTGGACAAGGGGTTTCATGGAAAGGACACCACAGGTGCACCTTCATACATATTAGTTAACAAACTTGGTAATTAATCGATCCATGCACATTTATTCTAACTGGAGTATTTGAAAATGAGCATCCACTTCCCATTTTAGAATTTGTATCTGTTGCATCCTCATCAACAGGTTTGTCCTACAAAACATTAGGACCAAGCACTAGAAAAAGATAATCTATTTTGTATTGTGATTTGTAGGCTTGGCATTATCGAGTATGATTGAAGACCGGTTAGCTTTTATCGAAATAACCTATTGAAGTAGCTCAATTTTGTAATGAAGATCGTTAATGTTTGAAATGACCTACTGGAGTATTTTTCCTCGTGTACATCCCTGCCTATAAACAACGGAGCAGCGAAGCGCGGTGGCCATCTAGTATTGTTTACAAAGAGACAAAGTTACGTAATGAAACTAAAACTGCCGCTTGGCTACCATGTACGAGAAAGTTTCGTAACGAAACTAAACCTGCATATTGCAAGCAGCTAGAAAGTCATGCAGGCTAGGAAAAAACTGAGGGGGGCAAGAATGCAAGGCAATATATATATATATATTCTGATATGCATAAGCCAAGAAGGAGCATCCATACATACTAAATTATATGCATTATCAATATAAAAAATGGCTTATATGAATATGACAACACATTGGTCCAAAGTTGGAAAATACAACATTGACACATTGTTCTAACAACCTACCTACAACCTCCAAGAAAACAAAAGATGTTCATTTCAAACCGAGGTGGGTATAATAAGAAAAATAGCTTTAGCACATTACCTTCCGTTTCATCCAAAGACAATCTTTCACCTCATGAAAATGTTTACTGTGAAATCGCACAATATGTCAGTCTGGAATGCAAATAGTACTAAAATTTTACTGTGAAGTTATATGCTCTCCTACTAAAATCTATACTGTATATCATACAAAAAGGTTATGTGAAGTAGAGACCTGACCATCCAATTTTATAAATCATACACGTCAACTTGATGAGAGAATAACATGGTTTCTAAATATATAGAAATTGCAAACGATTAAACGAACAACAACCATGGAAATAAAAGACCCTAGTTGGCTAGTTCTGCCTATATATAGCTTACTGCTTACCTTGATGACAACTCGTGATGGCCATTGCAGGATTGGGGTTTGGCTCCTGGGGGCAGCAACGCGGCCAAGCGGCGTGGTGGGGCGGCGAGCCGGCGAATGGTGGAGGCCGAGCCGCCGAGGGACGGTAAAAATGCGCTTTAGCCTCGTGGTGGCACACGCTACAGACTCATATGTACAAAATACGGTACCGGTGACCGTATGTGAGATACTTTGTCAAGTTCACGGACCATAATTTTGGATTTATAAAATACAGTAACTAAATTAAGAATCGAAACCCAAGTTTAGTGATCATGAGTGCATTTTACTCTATTGTAAAAAGGATTGTGCTATGGCGCGACTGGTCGCGCTAGTGTAGGGGCGCGCGTACGGTCTCACGCCATGCATGCACTCCAAAACAAAAACACGTGGAGCATGTTACCTCATGACCGCGTATAGCCAAAGTCAAGAACAGAGCAGGTAGAGTAGAGTGTCCATGTAGAATGGCTTTTGCAAAATTAAATTTCAAAATCTTATAACTCTTAAACCGTCTGTTCAATTTACAATCTGTTTTCACTATTAGCTTTGTCTCGATGAGATCTTCGAAACTAGATCCCATATTAGTATGTTTTGAAAAGAAAAAAACCATCTTACAAGTTACCACCCACAGATATATGAAGTTGCCATCATGTTAGCAATAAGTTACCACATGGTAACTTCCTACAAAGTATGATGATAACTTGCGCATAATTATCATCCAATAATATATGAATCGCACTCTATTAGTAATACAATTATCATCCAATAATATATGAATTGCACTCTATTAGTAATAACATTACCATCTATTAATATATGAATTGCCAACCTGTTAGTAACAAAATTACCATGCAATAATATAAGAAATTGTAACATCCCAATTTTAAAAACCCTTCATATGCATTGCATTTCATAAGCATCATATCACCTTTGCATTTAATTACATTTAAAACCCAAAAGTTTAACCCAGAAAACCCTTAACAAAAGTGCTTTTATTTGAATCTGACTATTTTCTTGCTTTTGGGTTAATTGCATTTTGACACATGAGCATTTTGGCATAAAAAAGGATTTAATGCATTTATAAAGCTACCCCATAATTTGGCTTTTGAATTTGTTTTGAAAAACTAATTATTTTGATAGTTAAAAGGCCCTAAAGGCTAGTTTATAGGCAAAAGTATTTTTAAATATTTTATTTTGAGGGAATTCTTGTCCCAAAAGTTGGATCATACGAAAATATGATTTTATAATTTTTTTTTGCAATTTATTTGGAGGGATTTGAAGCTTTGAATCAATTTTGGTGTTCAAAAACAATAAAAAGAAAAGAAAAAAAACCGTGGCCGGCCCGTCCAAATGGGCCGAACCGACCTGTTAACCGGCCCAGCCGACCGAACCGGACCAAACCGGCCCAGCCCCGCGCGCCCGAGCCGCCCGTGCTGCTGATCGGTGGGCTCCGCGCATCGTCTTCTCCAACCGCCAGCCCCGACTTCCCCGGCCACGACCCTGCGAGCACGCCACGACTCCAGCTCGCGTTTTCTCTGCTCACGAGCCCCGTTCCTCAAATCTGTGCACGTCACCCCGAAGCCCCCTCTTTTCTCCTCCTTTTCCCCCCAACTCCCCCGCTCGATTGCGCTCTCGTTTCACCACGATTCCTCGCCGGAGTTGCTCTCTGCCGTCGCCGTCGCTTCGGTGAGCCATTCAAGCCGCCGATCCCCTCTCCCTTCTCCTCTCACTCTCGCGCACCTTGTGACACGGTTGTTTTCGGTTTTGGACCGCAGCAGACCCAAGGCCACCGCCGCCCGACCTCCGTCGCCGCCGGCCGCCGCTCATCTTCGTCCTAGGCGTCGCGTCCGAGCACCCCGAGCGAAGCCGCGACCGCCGCCGGAACCGCCTCGCCTCGCTGACCTGTTCCCCTAGTTCCCCAAGCCTAACCGCCGCCCGAGTCGCCGCGCCTGTCGCCGCACGAGGCTGCCGCCGCCGTTCTTCCTCGTCTCCGGTAAGCCTAGCGCCGCCAGTGAGCCACCCTAATCTCTGCCGTAGATCTTGATCCAACGGCCGGAATTAAAACCCTAACCGAACCGGTACCAGCCTATAGGATAGCGCCACGTGTCCCGGATAAAATTAAAATTTATTTCTCGGCCGAATTAAAAAGTAACTTTGAAGAAAAGCCCCTGGAACTTCAAACCATCATATCTCTCAAACCGTTTGGCCAAATTTGAAGTTCTATACCTTTCTGGAATCCTCTCAACCTATAGAATCTTTTGGCATAGTTTAATTTTAACTTTGAACAACTTTACCAGAAGAAAATTACAGAATGCTTAGTTATCGTTTAATTTCCAAATGAATTATTTCGAACTATTTTTGAGCATGTTAGCTTGCTGGAAAATAATTTGAGTATGTTCTTTGTCCATTAGGACCAGAAGGGAAATTATTTTTGTAAATAATATTGCCACGCAAGTTTAATCTCGCTCCAAGCTTTACAAAAATCAAATAAGCCTTTATTTAAAGCTCATCTTTGTTTCATACAAAGTAATTGCCTCTTTATTATTGTATTTTCTGTCCAAATCTTCTGTGAAGCTTTTCAAAACAGAAACTAAACATGTTGCATTTAGAACCAACCTAAGAGTGCATCATCATGGCAATTGCATCATAGCATGTTTTTGTATTGAATAGCATGTTTATTGTGTGTGTGTTTTCTTTTATTTTAGATTGTGTGGATTGTGAACCTTGTTGTTGCGAAGAGTGCGAGAACTACCGCAACCTTGGACAAGGCAAGTTCACTTTGATCATCTCCCAAATATTTTTACTATGCACTAGTTGTTTTATTAGTTGCATTAGGAATATTATTTGTACCTCTATGCTAGCTATAAATCCCAGGTAGTGTAGTTTACCCTTGCCATTACCTTGCTACCAAATTGCCATCGATTGTAGTTGAATGCTAGGCTATGGTAGTATCGTGGGGGAAATTACTACATTATGATATTGTTATGCCTATGGAGAAATGAAATGTTTTATTAGAGTAAGGCAAAACAATTAATTCAATGAACCATCCTGGGTGGGAGGCTTTGAGGATTAGCGGCGTCAGGTCCATTTCTATGGGTCCCTCTGAGTCGACTTTCCGTGGATTCGGGAAGGGATCGTCCATGGACGTCTCTCCCGTGGATTCGGGGAGCGCCTACGTTGCAACTGTGGAATGCCACCTGGGGTAACCGAGACAGGACTAGTTTCCTTTTTAGTAGCTTCTAGTACAACCACAATGCTATATGGACTCTGGCGAGACAAGATTAAGTTGTATGAACCTAGACCTGAGGAATTGTATTGAGGTAGAATGTGTAGGGGGAGCATGATTCTCTCGTGGTTTAGGTAATTACCTTTGAAAATTTCGTAATCGACGCCGTTGCTACTCTACCCTGAGGACAGCAAGGGATTAACCCGTCGGTTTCTTGTGGGAATGTGTACAAACTCTCGAGAGCGTCAAAACTAAATACTTAGCCGTGTCCCCGGTAATGGACAATTATGAGCAACTGGATAGTGAAGCTGTAAGGAAAGTCTCACTCATTCTAATTTCTTAATAAAATGAATGGTTTGAACTTGGGTTTAGGAGCATTGATGTGTCTACTCAATGTCCTTAGTTTAATAGGAGCATGGGTGTGTCTACCCCATGTCCAATAGTGATAAAATTATTTGATTAAAATGATATGATTAAACAACTAAGCTTTTATGCAAATTGCCTGAACCCCACCTTGCCAGATTATGCATATACTTGGTAGGCTCTGATCTTGGCAATACATTCAATGTATTGACCCTAGTGGCTGCAACGTGTAATGATGCAGGGAGCTCCGATGAAGAGTAAGAGTACATTCTGCTTCTTTGGGTTACGGGCCTATATTCCAACACGCTCTCACCGTGGTGTTGATGTAGCCCTTGTATCTTCCATTTTCTGCTGCTAAACAATTGTTTTATTTCCAACTAACCAATGAGGTTATGCGAGTTTGCAAGTACTTTTAAATTCTGGATGATGCGTTGTAATATTGAGACCCTTGTTCTATGATATTACATCTTGAAACTGTGTGTGCTAGTGAGTCGATCCAGGGACTAGCACTAAAAGCACAGAGATCGAACCCGTGTACGGGGGCGGTTGCTTCAGAAATTGTCACTTTAATAACAATAAAATCATCATATAGCAACTTCTTACAGATTAGGATGGTAATTTGTATTAACTCATGGTAATAAAGGAGTTTGAAAAAAGTTCATGGAATAGTTAACACTATCGGTAAGCCATGTGACCTGAGCAATTGAGGCATGCATGTGTGTAAGAGAATGAAATATGCCCATGCATGCATATACTTTTGCCAAAATTTAGAACTTTAAGATGTTTTAACTTCTAAACCTTGTATACATAAGATCTTAAAAATTAGATCCTATATTGAAAGTTGACACCCTATTCATAACAAGTTAATATGTGACAACCTAATGCAAGGTATGGTGGTAACTTGTGAAGCGAAGTTACCATCCTGTAAGATATGAGTTATCATTGTTTATCAGCAATAGTTGCCACATGGCAACTTCTTTTCAAGTACCTTGGTAACTCGTGCATTATCTCTTGGTAACAAAGAGTCTAAGAAAAAGTTTACCGAAACGTACCGAAGTAAGATCTATATTTGAAGCACTCGTCAATACGAAACCAATGGTGAAAACAGATTATGAATCAGGCAGACGGTTTGAGCTACAAAAAGTTTTGAATTTCTATAAGCAATTAATATAAGAAAATGATTCAATATACTTAGCACGTGCATGCATGCTTTGCATGTTGTCCCACTGAACTCCATGCTAGAGCAATACCCACTCCTACTTTACGCGCGTGGAGATCAATCTCCGAACATTCGCACAGCTGGACGACACGGGACACTCTGGACTACACGGGCCAATGAAAACAGTGTGTGCAAGACAACAAAAAGAACGTCAGCTCCTTATAATTTAGGTTGTAAAAAAGACATGACAAACACAGGAAAATAAACAGATTTTCATAGCCATTAGTGGCAGTTTTGCAAATTGGCCTGCCACTGGTAAACTAATGGCCTTATATGCAAAATGCGTCCCACCCATTTCCTATATAAAGCTAACCCTAGCCCAGCCCCCTCCTCCTAATCTTTTCCTCCCTGCCGCCGCCTCTCCCACCCCCTCTCTCTCCCCCCGCTGCCCTTCTCTGCCACCGAGTCCTCCCATCGGCCCTCCTATGCCATCGAGCACAGCGCTGGCTTGGATCCGGTCACCGTCGGCTTCCCCGCTTTTGAGGTCGACGGTGGGGGAAACTCCAGGTCCGTCCCTGCCTGAGGCCTCATCCTCCTGAAGTTGTGATGACGTGAGGCTGTGACGGCGTGAGGCCTCCTCCTCCCGGCTTGAATGTGGACCTCATGAAGGCGCAACGCTGGATCCGCCCCCCGCCCGATCCGCCCTAGCTTGAGGTCTCCTAACGCCTTGGACAGGGCCAGATCCGGCCTTGCTCGACCCGTTGCTGCAGGATCCGGCCGGTCAGGACGACCTCAGCCTCTCACAGTATGTTCTCCATCTCTCCCTCTCTCGTCCTTAGTTCTCTCTCACCGATCTCTCTCACTCTCGGTTTTGACTCTCTCTCGTGTTGAGTTTTGCCGAGATCAATCACATGAACACACATGACATGCCTTACTTTTCTTTTATTTCTTATCTCGCAAATGTCACGATAGAACCTTGATTACAAGCTACGGTTTGCGTATCTTCTGTATCTAAAGAGAGACCCCGTTACCTGATTTTCCTTGCTCTTCCTGCAGCCACGTCATCGTTTTCCCAACGCAGTTTCGCGGTCGCTCTCGATCCCGTGCGATGATGCGATCACGTCCGTTCTCGATCCCGTGCGGCGGCTCTTCCCGTTCTTGTGACTTGGGCCGTTCCCATCACGTGGGCCGTTTCCATCACGTGGGCCGTTCCCGTGGGCCTTCAGCGTACCGTTTCTTCTCCCAAGCGTCGTTGCCGTTTTCCTCTTCTCAACCGACGTTTCTTTTCTTCGCCTGCAGCCTCCTGCTCCCCTCCCCTAGTCCCCTACACCCCCGACCCTAGAGTTCACCCGTCGCCACCCCCGCCGCCCCGCGTCGACGCCGACATGGCCCGCAGCAGGTGCCGACAGCCGCGCCACGCCGCAGTGGGGAACCAATCCGGCCGCCGCACAAGGCGCCTCCCGCCGCAGATGTGGGGCCAGGTGCCTCCGCATCCCAGGCCGCCTACTGCGGCGTGCTGGCGGCAACCCCCTACAGGCTACAGTGCCAACGAGGTCAGGAAAAACCTAGCCAATTTTGCCTTCGATCACCACATCTGAGCTACCTCTGCTACTCCTTCTCAGACAGAGGCTCACAAAAGATACTACGCCATCGCCTGCAAATTCTGAGATCGGCACACGCGCAATGGCAATCTGCTCGAAGATCTTACCCGTACAGTGCATGTTCCTTTGGGTGCGCTTTCCTGTCAATGGTATGATCTTCGCCTGCTTGTTGCATCTTTCTGGTATAAGTTGTGTTATTGCATCATCCTTTGTCTTCTTTTTGCTGCACTGTTCCAAGTTGCTGGAGCATTCTCGAATCTTTTTCCCAATCTAAAAAGGAGGATTTCATGCAGCAGGTGGAATGGAATTCCTTTTTTAGTGGATGTGGACTTGTGGAATAACTACAATTGAGAAGAAGGCTAAGGACAACGAGGAGATTTCCATTGTACATATATTTGGAACAGGGAAGGTCAGTCAATTTGTCAAAAAAATATGCAAGAAACTTTTTTTGTCGACTGGAATTTTTAACACAATTGTGGACTGAAATTGTTCCGGCAGATTCCAACTATTTATGCATTACAAGAGAAATTAAACAAGATGTGTTTGATAGGGCTGATGGTTCCAATTTTCAGAGAGACCAGGGAGGCGAGTTTTCGTACAGGAGATGACTGAGATTTGGTCTCTCCATGTAAAATGGTGTTTTTCAAAAAAAGAAAAAAAACGTTGGCACTACACAAGCAGGATCGGGAGGATTAATCGTGGAGGGCCATTTATACATTTCAGGTACGTATACATTATTGCAGTATTACTTTGTTTACTTAGTTTTATATTTCTTTTTATTTATAGGGACATCAATGGTTTCCCCATATTAGAACAGTACCTCAAAGTAGTATGAATGTTTTATATCTTTCATCTTCTAATCGACTGAACTTAGAAGTTTCATATTCTCTAAGGACGACCATTGGTTTCCTCTTCACCAAGATGTGTTTACTACAGTATGTATATATAATTTCCGTTTACTTCTTGCTTGTAAAATAAATAACCATGTTTTGACTAAATCCAAGTATGTGCAAAATCAGATGTTGTTTGCCATATATGTTTCTCCCATTCATACATATGTCACCAGTATATTTTCTATGCAAATTTTCCGCGGTAACGAGCAGGGTATCATCTAGTGTATATATACACAAGCAACCAAACACCCCAGATCCTAATGTCCAAACCTAATTAGACTCCTGTTAGTGCTGGACGTTGAACCAGACCGAACAGAGCAACCGTTTTCTCGATCTTATCATCAGACACCGCTTCGCCACCATTGCCCACCCGAGGCGCTAACACATCGCCTTCTCGGAGCAAGCACAGTCTCCACCCGTCCGTGCTGCTGCCGCCTGGGCCTGTGGGCGCCCGTGGGCTTTATTTTATTTTTCCTGAAAATACATCACTCGCGGTTCTGCAGATGCTAGCTCGTCATTGATGGGGTACACCATCATTGGCGCACGATCAGTGATGGTCGAGTGACCTGCCGCCTCTAATCCCCTTTTCAGACCGCCACCGGTAAGTTTTTGCTTAGTAGTATCTGCTGCCACGTGGCTCGTTCTATATGGAATTGCTGTCTTGCTTGTCTCCCCCTCACCCTGCAAAGTGTTCACCATATGTCTTTGAAGTGTGGATGAGAAACTTTGGTTGCCCAAATTGGTTGGGGCGGCCATGTGCTGGTTACTATGCCTATGCGGAAACAATTAGTGTTTGAAATTTTAAAAATTGCATCTCCTTTGCAGATTATATGTAGCCATGTAGCCAACATGTAATTAGCTCGGTTGTTTCCCTCAAAATGAAAAGCTAAATAGTTGTGCAAAAATAAATAAAATGAGAGTAATCATCATTTTCTTTTTGTACAGCAACCATTAATAATACCATTACTAAGATAAAGCTCATGCATGTAATTTATTTTGACTTTTTTAAATTTTAAAAAAGGGAATGTAATTATTATTTTTTACAAGGATATATACAGCTCATCTAATTATTATGTACAAGGATTACAGCTGCCGCCGTGCACACGTGCTCGTAGCAATTAAATCAGCGGACCTACATCGATCATGTCCATGCCTTCAAGATTTTCGATGTGTTCGGCAAGAGGTATGCAATAAAGTAGTGGATGCATATATACCTTGCAGGCGATGAAGCAGAAGCGAAACGCGGTGTCCATGAGTGCCCGGCTGCACTCTGTGGATGCACGCTGGATCAAGGTGCCAAGTGTGTCGACGTCGCTGGCGCATACAGGGAGTGCAGCTGGGCACTCATGGATGCCGCTTTCCGCCTCTGCTCTATCGTCTGCAAGGTATATATATGCATCCATTAATTTATTTCATATCTTTTGCTGATCATTTGTAAATCTTGAATGTATGGACACGATTTGGTCTACGTTTGCTTATTTAATTGCTACAAGGACGAGTGTACAACGTGCAGGTTGTAATCCTTGTAAAATAATAATTAGAGGAGCTGTATATATGCTTGTAGAAAATAATGATTACATTCCCCTTTTTAAAATTAAAAACAAAATTAAGAATAAATTACATGCATGAGGTTTATCCTAGTAATGGTATCATTAATGGTTCCTGTAAAAAAGGGAAATGATCATTGTCGTTTTATTTATTTTTGCATAAATATTTAGCGTTTTTATTTTGAGCGAAACTATTGAGTTAATTACATGCTGCCTACATGGGGGGTGGGGGGGCATAAGTAACACACCATTCATATAGAATGAGCCAAAAGCTTACCAGGGCGGTCTAAAATGGGAAGCCACAGAGAACCTTCATGCACGCACTTGCAGGTTGCAGCACCCATCGCTAGTCCCTGACCCTGAGGCACATGCCCTTTCTTGCCTTGATTCCAATCTCTAGTTTAGTACTCTATTCAATCTATCATAAGTGTCAGAAATATAGTATAAATTAGTACAACTCTGTACTAAATTCCCGCACTTATGAATCAGAGGGAGTATGATTTTTCACTACACTAGTTCCAATTCTCCTCTTTCAACGAGGGCAGCACTCGACCAACGAACAGGATGGAAGCAAAACGAGGCCAACTGGTTTGACTTTAGGGGTGTATTAATCTTGTTAAGACTTAAGAGATGAGGGTTAAAATTATACCCAGTCTGAATTGACGGGGAAATTGATCCCTGAAGCTACATTTGAGGGTGAGATATATACTTTCCCTTTTTATTATCTAATGTTAAGTAATTTCGCTTCTCCGTTTTTTTTGAGCGAATTACCTAAAGACCAGTAACATCCCTCAAAATTCAAAGGGCCATGAGGCCCAGCCGGGCCGGGGAGCAGTCTGGAATCCTTGGGCTGGCAGTCATTGCTCTATGTTTGAATTGGATCGCTATCCACCCAGCCAGTACGCTAGAAGGCCACTCCTTCGATTTATTTAAATAACTACAACAAAACTATACAAATACGTAATATTCCCTCCGTCCCATATTAAGTGATTTAAATTTGTCTAAATATGATTGTATCTATATCTTAAAAACGTCTAGATACATGTAATAGAAAATCACTTAATATGAGATGGAGATAGTAGAAACTAATTAAATATGGATCTAAGAGGCTAAAACCTGAAAATATTTGACTGTCCAATTAACTGCGTTTGTGTTGTACTTGTACACACAATAAGACACGGGGAATTATTTCTTACCTTTCTAGTTCTCACCCCCTATTTCCAATTTCTGCGTTCGTCCCGGATCACAGGATGGAGAAAACTAGTCAATGAGCGAGAAATCACCGGTGCATTGTTCGTGCTGCTTGTGCCGTTCCTACATAAGTGTGATCTACAAGAGTAAATTACACGAAAACCCATGTTCCAAGCTCTTGTAATAAAAGCCACGAACCCAGGGGATTTTTAACTAATAACCACAAGTCCAACGCTAATGAGTAACAAAACATCTGAAAATCTTAGAGTTGGCCAAATTAGCCATCCTGGCCCACCTGTCACTGTCACTGGCACGAGCCTGATTTCTGGATCAAGTGCAACGGAAACGGATAGGAGCTGAGCCGGCTTACACTATCCCCTTCCCTGCCGAAAATTCACACGAGCGATGCCGCTGTGTCGTGCATTCTTCCTTGGATCCGGCGGATGCACAACCGCGCCCGCTCCTGCGCGCCTTGTTCGGGAAGTGCCTCGCACACCGTCGAGTCGGTCAACGTCGTTGACCGACTCTGCTAGACCCCGGAACATCCCCGCGTCGGAGCACCGTCCCAGGCTGCCTTTGCGGACCCTGAACCTCCCCTGGCACCTCCCTCGACCCCGCTTCGCCTCAGGGCGCAGCCCGACGCCGAGACGAGGCCGCTGGAGCACTCACCGTGACGTCCCGGCCACCTGAGCTCCCCGTGCCAGGACCGTCTTCCTGACTCTAGCATTGCTGTCGCAACTTCGATTTTGACCTCCTCGCCCTCGCCCAACCAAGTCAAACGGCATTCCTTTCCTGAGGAGGAACCGCCCTAGGACCCCGGCCGACCTCACGCAGCGGAGGTGACACCGCCGAAGGGAGCGGCATGCACGTCGCCGTCAATTCCACTAAGGCGCTTGTGCGCCTCCACCACGAGGCCTCTCCCGGGCAGGATCTACCTCGACCAAGATCCATTTGGCCACCAGAGAGAGAGAGAGAGAGAGAGGCTCATCCCTCATGATGTGCGGCTCTAGCGATCGGAACTGAGAATCGAGCCTATGACAAGTGGGTCAGGATCGTTAATTTGGCTAAAGATGCGAGTTTTGGGTGTTTGTTAATCATTAGTCTTGAACTTGTGATATCAATTAAAATTACGTGGGTTTGTGGTTTTTTGTTACTTGATCCGCTGGGCAAATGTCTATGTGCAATTTACTCTGATGAAAAGCACTACGTTTTCCTTTGGGTCTGCAACAAACTTCAACTCATAGAAATCGTATAGGATTGAGGCATTTTCTTGTACACCACCCAAACGACTATTCATTTATCTTCATTTGTTTTGCAATCGTATGTTTTGCACTATTTTCTTCCGAAAAATGGTATGCATTTATTTGCCAATCGTATTCATTCATCAATCAACACATTTCCATATTTCGCAAATAAATCATCCAGTATATGCTAGTACAATTTAAGGATCGTCGAGAGTGGATTCAAAAATCAGCCAACAACTTTTAGTTAATTCTTTGTTGAGCTCTTTTACGGTACCCCGGAATGAATATGAGCTGTCCATCCTTTCCAATCTAATGGTTAACGTCGCATGATACTCCATCACAAGTCTTCGGGAGTACCTTTTAAAAAAACTAAGGAGCACCTTGATGTTAGGGGTAGAATTGTAATCAGACTAACATTTTAGTCTAGTAATTAAGTAAAAACCACTTTATAATTCACTTAATTAAGAAAAAAAAATGGAGATCTTTCTCAATCATCGGTTTTGTGTTAAGGGTCCGCTGTGTTAAACCCTAATTAACTAATCCACAAATCATGGTGGACTGCATCCCTGCCCGGTGACCAACACGAATGATCGATCAGGAGCAGGGGCAAGCAGGTGACCAACACGGACATTGATCAGAGAGCTGGACGATGGTACGTGTCTATTGCCGGCTGCGGTCGCTCGCGGCCATGCGGAGGAGGAACCACGGACCTAGCTAGGTGTGGAGGTCGGCTGGCCGGTCGGCGAACAAGACGATGCATGAACGCCGGACCAGTCGTCGACGGCGGCGGTGGCTGATCAATTCCATTGCAAGCCGTGTGATGCGGTCGATTTAATCTACTACCAAAGCTGTCAAGTGAAAAGAACTAAGTTACCCCTCTCAATGTGAACGGCCAGATTTGTTAGCTACTCCCAATTCCTTCAAAAAAGTACCAGGGTACCGTAAAAACTCTCTCTTTGTTTTTCATTTCTAGTCTAGAATCAAGATAGGACTAGTTGTCGGCCTATAGCTCGACCCATCCAACTTCAAACATGTGCACTACGTACAAAACTCTTAATCTAAAAAAAAGATTAATTCTCTCCGATGCATAATAAGCGTCTCACACTTAAGTTAGTACAAAATCTGAAACACTTACTCCCTCCGTCCCATATTAAGTGACTCAAATTTGTCAAAATATGGATGTATCTATATCCAAAAAACGTTTAGACACATGTAATATTTCGTCAATTAATATGAGACCGAGAGAGTATTATAGATCCATGGGAGTGCAAAACTCTTAATTAACCCATGTAAATTATCATGTCGACGTCACTTTTGTTGAAATCGAATGCAACCAGCCAAAAACATCCATACCTTATAAGCAGGAAAACTTTCCAGCTTTTAACACAACATTACGAATAGGAAAACACTAGTATTACTGCGTCCAAACTTTATTGAAAAAATACGACGTCCAAAACAAATTATCAAGGCGCTCACCATATCCCTGGAAACATTTGCAAGCAGCCTGCAGTCTACAAGCATCATCTCCATGCGTACGCATGAAGCAAGCCAAAGTATTTAAGGCAAAATACTGAGCCCATCAAAGTATCAACCTTGATCCATGGAAACCAACAGAGGTAGCACTATTCGCCTCTCCAGGGCACAACCTTATTCTCTTGAATATGATGTAAAAATGACATGTCGTTGTTGGCACCGTTCTGCCATCTAGGAGAAGGGGGCCTGTTCAGGCTTCCGGTGAACTCCCTTCCTAGGCCGCCGGCGAAAGCTAGTCTGTTCGGTCATCTTGGAGTTGCTAGAGCCAGAAAGATCGCCTTCTCCTTTCCCTGTTGGGTCTGCCGAAAGATCAATCACATGAAGACGCACACGGAAAAACAATCACACAATTATTTGACCAGGGAGCGTATCGTGCCCTCTATTAATCACTATATTTCTTCTTTTAAATCCGACAGTACAAGCTTGATCCTACAACCTGCAGCCATCGATGTGTATATATACACATCCTCTCCTGGCTACAAACCCACACGGACTAGAGTTTCATGCCAAGGCCTACACGGACAGGACACAAGACTCCCTTGTGTTGTACGTGACTAACTTAAACATGGAACTAACAAATCCTAACACGCTAAGGACTCCTACTTGAAACTAACCTGCAACTCTTATCCGATTAGGACTCCAAGATCCGATTAGGACTCCAAGAGCTTACAACCTACGGACTACTGGGCAGTCCTTCCTGATCTCTAATTCCCAAGATTAATACTAACATCCCCTTCTGGTTCCCTCTTTCGTTTTGGATCACGCGCGATCGTCAGGCTGGGATCTCATGCCATTCCCTTAAGCTGTCATTTGCCAACCAAAAATAAATTATAGGTATCAGCAAAGTATATAGACTAGTGTCAAGGTAGCAACAAATAAGCAGAATTGATCGATCAGGTACACAGATTTTTGCTCCGGTTGAGCTACTGGTTGGTTCTGGTATTCTGCATTGGTGTGTCCACATGTGGATGTTTCAAACAAAAGCCAAATACAATCCAAAAATGCAATGACACATACCGACAATACTACACTTGGTAAAGTGTACTTGGCTTCAATTTGTAAATCAAAATTATACGTTAATCACATTCTTCGATTAACTTACTAGTAATTACGCAATATAACATTGAATTCAAAAGCTTAACTCTGTGAATATTCCCCCACCCCCTATTTTCAAAAGAAATATCAACCCTCGAATCTGCACGTGAACGGCTATGGTGGGTACTTGCCTTTTTCTCTTAAATGAGTGGACCGTGATCGTTGATGCAAAACAGGACGGCTTAGAGGAGGCACGCCCCAAAATCTAAAACTTTTCATGCAAGTAAGATTCTTCACACCACCTTCCTTAACCGATACAGCCACATTTTACACTCTTGGGAAAAGTACCAAATATGAGCATACTTCGAATTTTACTTCACCTGAATTGTTTTGATAGTTGAATCTGTAACTGACGGGTAGGATTTAGCCAAATATTGGGAGCTGTCTTAATATGTAATTTCAGGTTTATTGATGGAGTTTGTGTTGAACAAAGACGTAGAAAGCATATCTCAAAATTAATTGATGAAGTTTGTTTCTGTCCCGAACCAATGCTAATTCCTCTGTCCTTAAAAGAGGACATACTAGATTTTGTTAAGACACAACTTTGACCACAAATTTCTATGTTAATGTGTGGTTTATATGACATGAAATTTGTATCGTTGGATTTGTTATCAAAAGTACTTCATAATACTCTTTCAAGAAACTAATATTTGTACTTGTAATTTGTAGTCAAAACTTTATTTTAACGAGAACTAATATGCCATGTTTCAAGTAACCAAGGGAGTACAAGCGTACGTG
Organism: Brachypodium distachyon; assembly: GCF_000005505.3. Classification (NCBI taxonomy): domain Eukaryota; kingdom Viridiplantae; phylum Streptophyta; class Magnoliopsida; order Poales; family Poaceae; genus Brachypodium; species Brachypodium distachyon. Next base: position 5,028,862 of record NC_016133.3, on the reverse strand, counting down.
TAAGATCCAAATCGAACTCTAAGAAAATAAAAAAGAATTGGGTTGCCAGACTCGAAGGTGATTTTATATTGTTAATTGGTATGACAACAGTGCACTAAAGGCCAAATGCCCGGCCAACAATGTAAGTTCAATTAAGTTGCCTGATCTATGTGCAAATTCCTTCCGGGATGGGCTGCTCGGTAAGCGGGGTCATTTAAAAGAGAGAAGAATTGTCTTGTGGACACCATCGATGACCTCGCTAGAGTTAAGGAAATCTGAGGTTTTGAGTCCAGAAAAAAAGGAAGTCTGAGGTTTGTCAGATTCGGAGATTAAGTTTAAGAGCCAATTTAACAAACTTCTTTAGATGAATTCTTTGCAAAGAAGACATTAGTGAAGTGGTATCAACGGTTCAAATGTCCAGAGTGTCCTGCTTGGTACTGCCGTACTGTAATGGAGTATGTCATATGTTCGTATTATCACCAGATACCAATGGCACCGTATAGAAAGAAACTTTTCTCTTGAAAACATATATCTCATAATAGTTGAAGATATATGTTTTCAAGAGAGACGTTTCTTTCTACACGGTGAGTCTCGTGCAGATGATATTCCCCAAGCCTCGGAGGCTGGGAATGAATTCCTTACTGCGCATTTCGCTAACAGCCCGTTTGGCATCCAATTTGGACCTAGAAATCTGAAATTCATTTTGAATTTCACAAACCAACTTGTTTGGTTGACACGGGATTAGCCGCAAGGATTCAATCTCAAATTCCATGAAATCATATTATAACTAACCCAAGTCCTCTCTAGCTAAAAAGCCATCATTTCTCTGAAATTGTCTCTCACTCTACAAATCCATGTGGTAGATATACATGATCTTTGAACCCGGAATTCAAATTCAACCAAATGAAATCCTATCAAAAATTGGATTTCATTTCGTTTTTGCCAAAGAAATGAAACGATGGATTCCAAAGGAGTTGTAAGAAAAAAGTTAAAACATGCAGCATTCCAAATGGAGCAAACATAGCCTCGGGATCAGATACCTTCGAGGCCGACTTTTACCAATTTTTCTAGGAGGCCATTCGCTTTGACTTGACGACCCTATTCCATGATTTCCGCGCAGAGAGGAGTTTACGCTATATCGTATAAACTTTCGGGACATTATCCTCCTATGGAAGATCAAAGATGTGAATCACAACAACATCAACCTAATTGCGCAGAAGCAACACCGGGGCAATTTTCGCATCTCCACCAGCGAGACATGGTCTCCCTTGCTTTCGGCGGACGTTTAGCCTGTCGGGCGTGCGGGGAGCCCTCGATCTATGGCGTGCTGGAGTGTTAAGTCCTATTTTCTAGGTTTAGGTGTCTGTTGGCGGCCGACATGGCGGACATGGTGGTTGCCGTTGGAATAATGTCCCTCCCGTCTCTTCTCCATCGTGATGGTGCCTTCTTTGGTGCAGCTGCGAAGCGCGTGGGGGCGGTATGCTTTGTTCTTTGGATTCTTGCATCACGGTGGCGCTCCTGGAGGCGGTGTCCTCGTCCTACGCCAGCAAGGTTGGCTAGAGAGAGACCGCCGAGGCACGAGGTGTTTCCCGGCCCAGCCATCATCGAGCCTAATCTTCATCAAGATCTTGCATGTTGGGGAGGGCTACAATGGAGGCACCTCTCAAAGCTTCTTTGCGATGGTGTCTCTTTCGGTCTTGCCGGAAATGTTGCGGGTCTTCTCCTTCTCCACCGACGAAGTTCTTGCATCTCTTAGTTTCCTCCGTAACATTCCTTACTATGGTATGAATACAAGTATGTTTGCCTCAAAAAACAACTTGCTATGTCTCAATATTTGCTTCAAATGTTTCACCAAGGTACTAAATCGGGTGGTGGACTAAGTGGTTAGACCTACCCCAAAAGACCTTTATGCAAGAAAGGAATATTTTGGAAGGTGTGCTCATTCTTCATCAGATCATACATTGAATTCCATTGTCGCAGAAAACATAATGGTGTCACCTTAAAAATTGATTCTGAAAATGCTTATGATAAAGTGAACCGGTAGTTGCTTCATACGAAGGGCTTCTCAGACAAGTTAGTGGTGCATTTGGGTCGAGAACTTCATCACTGTAGTGAGTGTTGACATCAAAGTTAATGATGACATCCAATACTTTTTTGTATTGAGGCAGACATGCTTTGTGACATCTTGGCCCGAGCTTAATAGGATTGATAGACAACCCTTACTAGCAATATGCATCTTCTTCCAAAAACTCATCTAGGTAGAACCCTCGGTTAAGCGTGTTTCTTCAAGAGAAATATTGAAAGTCTCCCAAGGTGTGCTGGAAAGACATTTTTTGCTTTGTGGGGCCAGTCTAGAGCCTAAAGAGCTTCCAGGAGTAACTACCCCGGTGGATTGGGTGTTAAAAATAAATAAAAAATTTTTGGATCATGATATACAAAAGGCAAAAAGTCTAAAGATGATTCTTCTCTCTTTTGAACAACTTTTCTTCTTTGGCAAGGGGCCGAAAGTTGCTCACCAGTACTCCCCCTTGTTAGGCTGTGCTGCATGGAAGTCCCTATTTGTTATCTACGTATTCCGACACATTACCAGAAAAATCAAAATGTGGGCTTGTATGGAGTCGATGAGTGCATCAAAAAGTGGCTAAGCAACTGTAAAGGGAAATCACCTATCAATTGGTTGAAGTTTGGTCCTACTAAACTCTATGCTGAGTAGTGAGCATGGCGATGTGTACATAATATCCTTCTTTGAAATCCCTCGGGGGTTCTTAATAGTATGGATTATTTTCGCTCCAGGTTCTTTGGGTGGACTAATTAATAATCATCACAAGAAGTATAGTCCCACTCACTGGGATTTCCTAGGTCGCTCCAAAGATCAAGACGTCTTGCGTATACATGATATTGATGGCATAAACATTTCCTTATTGAGAAAATGCCATTTCAAACTCCCCAACGACAAGAATGTATTTGGCAGGAGTTATTGTGTATTGTGTCATAAGTACATGGGTCCTAAGATGCTCTCGCAAATTTAATGATGCCCCAGAGATTCTCACTAATGGGATGGTTTTATGAGCTCGGCAATACCAGGTGGTGACTCAAGCCGCAACACCTCTTTGCTAACTGAGCAAGTTCATGAGCTACTCTATTAATTGCACTCCGCATTCACTAATGAAAGCCAAAAACAATTGGCATTTACCAATCTACTCCAGCTTTCAGGTGCAAAAGTAGATGGTCGAAGCGCAATGTGTTCCCCGCCGGTGATCGAAGCCCGTTAGTGAGGCTAATGCAGTCATCATCGATTACAAGCGGTATATTGATCCATTCCAGAGTGAGTTGCACCATACCCCCCCCCCCCCCCACCCCCCAACATGTACACACAAAGATCTTGGCCTCCTTTGTCTTTGCAGGGTAGTAAATTTGTGCTATTTTTATTCAGCGTGAAAAAAGCAATTGAGCATCTTCTCCTTTTACGACTACTAGGCAGGGCCGTCCGGCAAAATCCGGGGCCCCGTGCCAACCTGTAAAATAGGCCCTACCTTCCTAGAAAAACAGAACTAATAAACTCATCAGGCTAACTCAGATTTTGAAACTCCGGATACAAAAGATGAATGAAACAAGATTAAAGGGATACAACTCATTAATCTATTGAAGAATGGACAAAATTGTTGTTTTGCTTGGCGATTAGGTGGACGATTAGGCGGACTGTAGCACCCACCTAGTGTCCTGGTCGAATTGCTACATTGCTTCTTCTGGCAAGACGAGAAAACGACGATTGATCGAAGACTGGGATCAGGCGATCGCGTCCTGCCCAATGGAAGACGATGCGCTTGGCTCGTCCGCTGGACTGGATGGTTCATGTCCCGCCTCTCGCGATGGAAGAAGATTAAAGGTGGTGCTCCCAGCTGGAGTTTTGGGTCTTTTTTTTTTTTACGGGGCTGGCAGTTGTACTGACTTTTCAATTAAAAGAAGAGAACAAAAGTTCACCTACTACAAACTAAGAGCACACCATCACCTGAAATAGAAATCACCTAGTACAAAGATCAAAAGGGGCAACACTTCACAATTTAACTATCTCTACCTTGCCTCCACCAGGAGACCATATTCATCCTCAATCATTCGATAGAGAGCAGCCGCATTCATTTCTTTCTGTTGAAAAACTCTACTATTCCTCTCTTTCCACAGATGCCAGGCAATAAGAGCCGCCATTGCAATCTCCTTGTTTTTAGAAGCAGATTTTGGTCCTGAAATGATTTGCCTCCACCACGTCCGCAGCGAAGGACTGGCCGCCGCAACCGCTCCAACCCTTGGCCATTTGACACTGCTAACATGCCAGACTTCCTTCGCAAACACGCAGTGAATCATGAGATGAGCTGCCCCTTCCTGCACTTGATCACATAGAAGACAAAGCGCATTGTGAGGCCATCCTCTAGCCGCCAAACGGTCAGCCGTCCAGAGCCGATTCTGCAGCAGCAACCATAAGAAGAACCGGACCTTTCCTTCCCCTTTGATAGACCACACCGAACTAAGCAAAGGCTGAGAGATAGACTGAACAAAATGCACCGAATAAGCAGATCTAGCAGAGTATGAACCATCAACCGAGAAATTCCACCCAATTGAATCAGGCACATCTGTCAGCTGAACCCCCTGCAGGCGACCCCATAAAGCCGCGAGCTGATCAATTGCCTGCGTCGTGGAAATATTTTGTACCCCCTGCATCCATCGCCCCTCGTGAACAGCTTCAGAGACTGTGATCTGCTTCTTCCTAGAAATTTTGAAAATGTCCGGCGCAATGTCCTTTGGCGCCTCGCCTTGCAGCCAACGATCAGCCCAAAAAGAAGTTTTATTCCCATCTCCAATTGTAATCCTCGTGCATGCCGCGAACAAAGACAGATCGCTCTCATTGCAAGGGACCTTAGAGCCCAGCCACGGCCTTTCTCGAGAATCCCACCGGAACCAGGGCCATCGTAATCTAAGAGCTCTACTATAATTTTGAATGTTCTTAATCCCCAATCCTCCAAACTTCTTTGGCCTGCAAACTTTTATCCAATTTACCAAGCACTTCCCGCCATGCGCCTACTCATCGCCAGCCCATAAAAAATTCCGCCTCATTTTATCCATTTTCTTTATTGCCCAGCTATCCGCAGGAAAAACAGTCAAGAAATAAGTTGTTGTTGCAGTGAGCACAGAGTTTATCAATACAAGCCGACCAACTCTATTAATTAGCTTTCCTTTCCAGTTCTGCAGCTTCGTAGCCATCTTGTCCAGAAGAGGCTGAATCTCTATCCTTCAAGGCTTCCTAAATCCTAGCGGCAACCCAAGATATTTGCACGGAAACACACCCAAAACCCCTCCGAAGCTTGACATAATTCCACCAATGTCCAGCCCCTCACACTTAATAGGAAATGCCTGGCACTTGAGTATGTTTATTTGCAGCCCTGAGATTGCACCAAAAGCTGCCAGAATCTCCATAACCGCCTCAATTTCTTCCTTAACAAGGTTCACAAAGATTGCAGCATCATCTGCATAGAAACTAGTCCGGATTCTCGCCGTGGACAGAGGCAGAGGAGAGAGGATTCCTTCAGCCGTCGCCCGATCCAGAATGCGTTGTAGCGGCTCCATAGCAAGGATGAAAAGCATAGGGGAGAGGGGGTCCCCCTGCCGCAGCCCACGCCTGTGCCTGAAAGGCGAACCTGGAATGCCATTGAGCAACACGCGAGAGGAGGCAGTGTCCAGCAAAATTGAGATCAAATCTCGCCATCTGGAATCGAAACCAAAGCCCTGTAACACTTCGAATAGGAAGTCCCACCTGACGGAATCAAAAGCCTTTGCAATGTCTAATTTAAGGAAGATGAGACTCTTCTTTCTTCGGTTAGCTTCCCGAATCACGTTTTGCACATATAAAAAGTTGTCTTGTATACTCCGTCCTTTGATGAAGGCGCTTTGATTCGCAGAGATGAGCATCGGTAACTCAGGAGCCAACCTGGATGCCAGCATCTTGCAAACGATTTTGGCAACGCTGTGCATAAGACTCACAGGTCTGTAATCAGAGATCTGCAGTGCCCCATCTTTTTTTGGCAGCAACACAATATTGCCAGAGTTCATCAAATTCCATTGTCGCCCACGCAAACTCTGAAGCTGATTCGCCGCTCGGAGCAGGTCATCTTTAATTAAATCCCAGCAGCTCTTGTAGAATAGCCCAATAAGCCCATCTGGCCCAGGGGCCTTTTCAGAGTGCAGCCCAAACACAGCTGCACGCAGCTCCTCCTCAAGGAATTGGCCGCTCAAATGCTCTAGGTCTCTGGCCGGCAGCTGCAAGAATTCCCAGTTCAGCCCACTTTCTCTGCAATTATTAGTCCCCATCAGACATTTGAAATGATCTAGAAGGAGCTGCGCCTTCCCATCATGATCTGAGATCCCCTGCAGGCAAGGAATATGGTTCTTCCTCCTTCGGCCATTAGCTTTTAAATGAAATAACTTAGTGTTCGCATCTCCTTGCTTAATCCACGTCATACGAGAACGCTGTCGCCACATCATTCTGTAAATTGCCGCAAAGCCCAGTAGCTTGGATTTAAGCCAGGCCCGCAACCATTTCTCCTGTTCAGTTAAGTCACGATTTTCCTGAGCAATGTCAAGCTGAAAAATGACCTCATTAGCCATCACTGTCCGAAATCTGCGCTGAACCATCATCTCCCTGTTCCAATTCTTCAAAGCCTTAGTCACCCTGGAAATCTTGATATGAAGCGCTCGTATTGAGTTTGTTTCTGTCAGTCGCTTTGTCCAAGCGTTCACCACGGTCTCAGCAAACCCATTCATCGAAACCCAATAACTTTCAAAACGAAACCCTTGAAATGACGAATCTCCATTTTCTTCAGGATAATGGGGCAGTGGTCTGAAATTGCCGTAGATGCCGGCGAAAGCTGGTACTGAGGGTACAACAACTCCCAGTCCTTTGACATCAAGGCCCTATCAATCTTTGTATGTGTAGCCGGATCTCTCTCATTGCACCAAGTAAATTTTCTCCCGAGCAGCAGAAATTCCCTTAACTCCATATCCTCAATCATCCTCCTGAAGCGGCCCATCATTCGCAAATTGAGGTTGCTGTTGCTCTTCTCATTGGCACGGCAGATCATGTTGAAATCTCCCACAATAAGCCACTCCGGCTTGAGAAACTGCTTGGCGCTCCTGATCTCATCCAAGAACAAAACTTTCTCTGAATCCTCCTGCAGTCCATAAACCAAAGTGATTGACCAGCTCCTGTTATTTGTTTTGTCAGTAATGTGCCCAGAAAGTGAGTTCGGCCCACTAGCCAGAGGCTCATGGTGAATCATAAAATCCTCCGAGCAAGCGATTATAATTCCTCCCCTTGTGCCGCTGGCCGGCTTGAAAATGAAATTGTTACCAAATTTGGCCCCCAATGCTTCTGTAATAATCACTCGATTTACCACACTAATCTTTGTTTCTTGCAAACAGATTATATTGCAATTCATCGTCTCCAGAAAGTTCAGAACAGCTCTTCTACGGACAGAGGAATTCAATCCACGAACATTCCAGTTCAATAGAGCTAAATCCATAAAAACCTAATACACTCGGACCACTTCAACCAGGCACAACGCCACGGCCCCTTCATTATCACCTACGAGCTCTGAAACATGACTTCCGATTCTGACAGTCACCCCTAACAAAAACACACCCGAAGAAGGAGCAGCCCCCAACACAACTGAAACAACAAGACAGAACCGAAGATAGCAGAACAATTCGAGCCTCCCCGCTGAAGACCCACAGCTTGAACACTTGATGACACATTGGAAACAAAGGGGCTGCAAAAACCGAGCTAGACGATGAGTCAAGCTGGGGTAGCTGCCGCCTGCAGCTTTCCCGCCGGGGCCGACCCCACCTTCGCCGGTAGCGAGTCCTCCATCATGGCAGTGATGGAGTTGACGAAATCCGGTGGGAGAGGCTTGGTGTAGATATCCCTGTACTCCTTCAATTTGTCCTCCGGATCTGAGGAGCAAGACACGCCACTCTTGGACAGCAGCACATGCTGCACCTTCTCCATCGCCGTTAGCCCGCTGGTGGCCTTCGCCGCCAATCGGGCGCTGCTGCGCCTTGGCTTGGTGGAGATTTTCTCGTCCGGCGTCGGCAGCACCGATGCCGGCACGGGTGCTGCAAAGCTCGCCAAGAAGGAAGAAAGCGGAGTGGCCGGTACATCTTCCAGGCCTGAGTCAACGAACCCCATCAATCCGTCCTCTCTAAAAACAATTTCATCCGGTGGCCCATCTTGGAATATCACCGCTGAGCCCATCGCATCACACTTCAACTTGGCAGCCCACTCGGAGTTGTTGTCTAGCAGCCCATCCGCGGCCTCGATCGGCCCAATATTAAATTCCAAGGACGAAGTTCCGTGAGAATTAAACGGTTCGATTGGCAGCTGTGTCTCCCTCTGCGCCTCGCTCTGTCCGGCCAACAGCTTTCCCCCATCAGACGCTGTCACCTTGGTATTGGCATCTTTCCCCGGCCCCAGCTCAGAGCCATTTTCACCGCAGGAGACCCTGCTCAGCTCCCCTTCCTCGGACGACAACCTGCAACTTTCTTCAAAAGAAACATTGACCACGGACCGCCCAGGCGCCACCGGCAACCGTGCCAGCACAGGCACCGCAGGAAGCGTCAGAGTGGGCGCCTCCCCCACAACAGTTGTGATTTCCCCCATCATCCCTTCCAACTCCGGCGACTGCGCCTCCCTGTGCCGGCCACCAGAGAAACTTTGGCCTTTATCTGAGTTTTGGGTCTCAGACCGAAGATGATTAGAGGTAGCGCTCTCTGCTGGAGTCTCCGGATGGTTCGCTCCAATTTACACTCGCTGCTAGAGTCCCCAGCGGAAGACGAACTGCTTGGTCTGATAAGCGCCAATGGGCGGTCAATGGGTGCCAGAACTTAGGCCTACACGTTGTAGGCTAAACTGGTGTATTGCATAGTAGGACCGTGGCTCGTTCTATGTGGAATTGTTGTCTAACTTATCCACCACCCCCACCCGCGTTGTGGCTCATATTGGTTGGGGCGGTCACGTTTTCTTGGTCGCCATGTCTATGTGAATACAATTCGGTCTTTGAAATAAAAAATTGCATCTCCGCTGCATATTAATAGGTACGTAGCCGGCCAGCATGTGATTAGCTCAGTAGTTGTGCAAAAATAATACAAACAACAGTAATCATCATTTCCTTTTTTTACGGCACTAATTAATTATTTTCTAATATCATCACTAGGATGTAATTATTCTTTGTACAAGGAATATCCAGCTCATGAACTTAATATTTTACAAGGATTACAGCATGTGATTTATTTTTACCTTTTAAAAAATGAATGTTATTAATTATATATTACTCCCCCGGCCCCGTCTCATATTAAGTAGCGGTTCCTCGGTAGTCTGACTGTTTCGATGCATCATCTCTATCTTTCGGTACATCCCGGGCAGGCCTTTTCTAAAAAGTCTTGTGCTCAGGTGCCCGTTTTAGAGTAATTCGTGCGTTGGGTAAGGTTTCACACCCATTCGAGACCATGAAAATGAGATATTTTTTTAGATAGAACCGATGAATCAAAAGAAAAGCAAGCCTCTTTTTCCTGTACGTACCGGTACTATATCCTTTCTTCTTCCTTCTGCCTATGATAAAAACTTCATCTATTGGAGTGCCCGGTGAATATGTCTAGTCGAAGTTTCCAACCATTTCCGAGCACCTCGTATCACTTCCAAGGCATATGATAGTTTGATTATCTGTGGACGATTTCTTTCTCGTGCAATGCCGTTTTTCAATGGTCTCGAAGATATAAAAAATTTCAATTTTATCTATTCATATTAAGTGATTCAAATTTGTCTAAAAATGAATGTATCTATATATTAAAATACGTCTAAATACTTGTAATATTTCGCCACTTAATATGGGAGGGAGGGTATACTTTTACAAGGATCCAGCTCATGAAATTAAACACACTCGTGCTCATAGCATTAAATCAGTGGACGAATCTGTCCCTACGCACAGTTTAGATTCACACAAGCGGCAAAAGGTATGTAGTACGTAAATTAAGTAACGATGGATGTCGTACCTTGCAGCTGACGGAACAGAACCTAAAGGCGGCGTCCATGAGCGCCCGGCCGCACTCCCTGCACGCGCCGGCGGCGCCGATGCACCTGGCGCCGTGCTCCCGCGCCAAGGGACGCTGGTTCAGAAAAACCACCTTATGTGCATTAATAACGTACGTTTGGACCTTGGACACGTCCAGCACAGGCACCAGCTCCGCCGTCCGGACCACCTCGTGGTACGACGACCGACGTATCTGCTTATACACACAAATTAACCATACATCCACAGCACATTACGTATCTACGATTAACGATTATACGGACGGGCACCTCTATTGTATAAACGTTCCTATACGAACTATACTGTAACATAACCATCCATAGCAAATTACTGTAAGGGGCTTTGCGCGCGGTGTGTACCTGCAAGACGTGGTGGTCGGTGTGATCGGGGAGGCACAAGCAGCAGAAAATGGCGCCGCCTTCGTTGCCGGCGGCGCTGCTGCAGTCCACGCAGAACTGATTGCGTCCATTATTCGCCGCGTCGAGGAGCGCGGCGCAGGGCCCGAAGAACTTGGCGGCGAGCAGCGAAGCAAGCCACGCCGGTGGTCCGGACTGCTTGCTCTCCCCCGCAGTCTTCTGGCCGACCGAGCTCGTGCCCATTTCAGCCCCAGCCATCACGATGATTGGTTTCCTCCCTCGCCCTATATGAATGTATCCAGCAGCAAGAACAAAGATACTTGAGCAGATCTATATCAAACGCGAAGATCGATATGTATATGATACAATTAACACGCTCAAAAATACCTGTAGCCTGTTTCTGGGTGGAGAGGTACGTGACGCCTGATGAGATTTTCGCTGTAATCGTTGGGGAGGGAGAGGGCAAAGATGCAAAAACCAAACAAAAAAAAATTGTGCTGGGGAGGGGTTCGAAGTATAGAGAAATCTGACGTTTCTTTCCATATTTCGCGAGTTAAAACGAATTAAAATTGCTATTTACCTATACAGCTATCGGACAGCTATACTAGAGCTAGCTCCATGCATGAGTGGCAAACAATAAATTCCAACATTTTTCAAAAACTTTAGCACGAAATTAATAATTCTTCTTAAAAGTTTTATTGCGATTTAACCACTAGTCTCAACACCACACAGCTCGACGTTAAAGTGCAACGGCCAAAGGCCATGGTCAAGGGTGCTGAGGTACCCAGTGACCCAGGAGGAAATTCATTAACCTATACCGACGTGGCTTGATAAGTCCAAAGTCATAGATCACGGCGTTTAAGCGCCCGTGTTTAACAGCGCGCACACTGCATTGGTACGTGTGACCTACAAGCCACATTCTCTACCGTTGAGGTAGCAGAAGGTTAGCCGTCCGCCGGGCCATGGGTAGGCAAAGCATGCACCTGCCTCTTCGAGCAACCTCGCAACTACCTTCTTCCTCCCAACACCATCTGTGTCGAAGCCCCCCCACCCCCACCCCCCCCCCCCCACCCCGCATCTCTCCTACTATTGCGAACCACTTGGATTTCTATGTGGAATTAGACTCCATACAGGTAATCTCCCCTGTACCCAACAATTTTTGGTTGATTGAAATTTTGAAACTTGGTGGCATTTTTCTAATATATATACACTCTGTTTCATTATATTTCTTCTATTGTTTGTTGTACTGCATTGGTTTTCAGTGATTAGGGTTAGGGTTAGTGTTTTAATGTTAGGGCTAGGGCTAGTGTTGTTCGGGTTTGGATTTGTCGATTAGGGTTAATTAGGATTTTGTAGGGGTTAAGATAGCTTGTTCATTAGTGGCATATATGTCTTGTGTTGTAGATTGGTAGTAATATAATTTCCATTGATGCATTGCCTAAAAGAAAATAGATGCCTAGAATCATAAATGTTCATATCAGGTGGACAAGGAAAATTCCTAAGTGGCAATACTGAGATTATTTATTAGGGGGAAATCATGATATTTTTCACCGCTCCTAGTTATGCTGAGGTTGCGAAAAGAGTGAAGATTGATTTGAACTGGATGGACGCAAGTGATGAAATGCGATTAGAAGGAAGGTATACGATGTTTTGGCTTGGGACATCTGGAGGCATACAAGGAGATTGTGGTGGCCTCAAAAGATAAGGCTCTTGAGGTATTTGCCACGAAAGTTGTTGGTGTTTCTTGCAGTCGTTGTAGCTGAATGTTGACTTGAGCCGTTATTGCATGCGCTGTGAGCCTAGTAGTTCGGAATTAATGCTTCATTTCCTGGTAGTATGGTCAAGGAGTGTGACACAACCATGAGCCAACCGCTTGTGATCCAACCATTGGAATTAATATGACATGAATGACCCCGATGACTTGGAGGGTGATGAGACCGATTCACGAAAATAGTCTTGGTGACATTGACGCATTCCTTGACGAAAGAGGTAAGGCTATACCAAAATCTAGGTAGTGATAGTAAATTAAGTTAATATGGTGGCCGGATCGGGTCTGATTCCTTCAGGAATAAGGATAACATAAATACATTGAACCTAATGCATTCGTCAAAACGGATTTGACCTGGGAAGATTAACAGAAAGACAGTTTCAAAGAAAACTAGCAAAAGAAAAATAAGGAAAGAAAAAGACATGGTTTGTGTTGCAGATGGCAAAACAGTACCCATAGTGAGATGGTTTCTTACATTATTTCATAGAAAAATGATTCTTTATATTTGCTCACAACACTTCGTGAAAAGGGTGGTAAAATATGCACGTGCTCGTACACCCGCGTGCTCCAAGGAATCGCATCTTTTCGTACTCCGTAGCTCGGAACATGCTTCCGTCGCGGCCTTTATCCAAAAGAGCATGCGCGAAAGCCGTGACGCCTCCACGCGTTTGTGCAGAAAAGTCCGCGACGGTTGTTTGGGGCGCAAGGCCAGGTGCTTGCCGCTGCCCTTGCCGCTTGCGTACGCGCTGACGCCAAGCATGGTGCCCTGTCCGGGGGGGCTGACGAGTTGGCCCGCGACGAGTCTACGGAAGGTTGACCCGAGTCACTGCCCCTAGCCAAGCAGCAAAGCAGCTTCCGTGTGGACAATTAATATTATTCTCCGGTCAATTGCTGGAATAACTACTTCTTCCTGTCTCTATCAATCGTGGCAACGGCTTTATATATGCGCCTGTTCTCCTTCCAATCTCCACAACCAAGTTCTAACGAGCTCAAAAAATTCCCCAACACTTCCAGTTCCACGACACACACAAGCGCAGAGATTCCATGGGAGCGAAGCTTTCCTCCTGGTTCAACCACCGAGGCAGCCTCTCGCAGAAGCTGGCGGCGTCTCCGGCGCCGGTTAGGATCATCGCCGCCGACGGCTCGCTGAAGGAGCTCCCGGCCAGCCACCGCGTCACCGTCTCCGACGTTCTCGCCGGCAACGAAGCTAGCGCCTTCTTCGTGTGCAGCTCCGACGCGCTCTACTTCGACCAGAGCCCTCCGGCGCTGGCGCCCGGCGAGCTGCTCCAGCCGGGGCAGATCTACTTCCTGCTGCCCGCGGCAGCGCTCGGGCGGCCGCTCTCGAGCGCGGACATGGCTGCGATGGCCGTGCGCGCGAGTGCGGCGCTCGCGGCCAAGAGGCCCCAGCGGCGCCACGGCAGCGGCGGCGGCAAAAAGAAGCTGAAAATGCGCGTGGTGCCGGTGCACGAGGAGCTGGTGGCCGGCGAGGACGGTCTGTTCAACGAGAAGCTTAACGAGCGGACGCTCGGGGAGTTCGCGGCCGTGTCGCTTATTCCGGCAAAGGGCGATGAGAAGCTCGCCGCGGCGGCGGCGGCGCGGTTGCGGCTGAAGCGGGCTCTGAGCATCATTCAAGAAGATGCCGAGTGAAAGCATTTCTGAAAGATAGATAGTGTTCTTTTGTTCTTTTTCCCATTTAGCACCAGTTTTTTGTGAGGCTGGTCGCTGGAGCCTAAATTGAATTGGTTTCAGTGGATTTAGGTGAGACAATGAGCTCTGGGAAAGAGGATATAAATATCTCCCAATGTACATAATTTAGTAGATGCGGTACTGCAGGAATTCAAAACACCGTTCCTATCTTGTCTCTCCAAAAAAAAAAATATGCTCAGTAAGATGCAAGTAGAACACCTTCGTCACGGTCAAAAAGGTCATGTACACCCCAGAACTGACAAACTGAAATAATTAAAACTGACCAATCATCAGCTAGCTAGTTCCAAACGTTACCATCACATTTGCACCTTACAGCTCGTTTGACACCCATAATTTGGGCTTAAAATTCTGGAGTTCATTTTGAATTTCACAATTCAACTTGTTTGGTTGGCACGAAATTAGCCACATGAATTTGATCTCAAATTTTATGGAATCACATTATAACTAATCTCAGTTCCTCTCTAAAAGTCATCATTTCTCTAGACTTGTTTCACATTCCACAAATCCATGTGGTAGACAAACATGATTTTTGAATCCGGAATTCAAATTCAACCAAATGAACTCCTATCAAAAATTAAATTTCATTTCATTTTTCTACCAAATAAAATAAAATGATGGTTACCAAACGAACTGTTATTGTATTAGACAAAAACTCACGGATAGCTTTTTTTTCCAAAACATATTAACTCCTGACTCTACACCCATCGATGAACATAACGATTCAGTGTTACTGGGTATTATATCGTCAAGGGCAGCCCCGCACCCTTCCTTGGACATTGGATGCTTTTGGTCAGCCGTGGCATTTGATTTCAACAGGCCCCTTCCATGATAGCACATTTCTTATTTTGACTCCAATAAATATTTTAATATCACATATATCCATCGATAATTGGAGCCAAATCATCTTGATCGTTTGTCTCTGGAATCCTAGAATATTCATTTTGGATTCCAAGAAGTGTTTGGTGGCATGGAATTGCGTATAGTAATTAACCCAGGAATTTCATGGAATCACATGTATATCTAACCCCAATTCCTTTCTAAAAAGACCAATTTTCTGGTGAGTGTCTATTTCTCAGTCGACTTACGAATAGTTATTTTTCAGTCGACGATCACAGCCATCCGATTAAGATTTTCTAATAATCTGTACTTGTACGAATCTTGCACGAATCTTAATGATTGAATTAGATGAGATTGTTAGCATCGATTTAAAAATAGTTTGTTGTAATAAAATAAAATCCTTATATGGGCCGGGCCGTAAATCCTACGTGGCGACGACCAAATCAACGTTTCCCAAGCACGAGTCAAGATGTCCATGTGGCGCGGTCAATCCTACGTGGCAAAGAAAGACAAGTCAATAAGTCAGCCTCTCATGCCATGGTCAAAGGGTCAAATGAGCTAGAGTAGGGGACAAGAAAGGTGTGGGATGATGCTTGTGGTGCATGGTGGACCATGGACCATCCCTCACTTCCCCCTCATGGTGCACACAAAAGATATGGACCAAAGGAGTTACTTTTACCATTTTGCCCCCACTTTTCTATCTTCCTCAAGGGTAGCCATGGTCTTTTGTCATAGACCCCTAGGCTATAACCCCCCCATGGGGGCATGTACCATTCATTCTCACTTGAATAAATTCAAGGGGAGAGGGCTAGAGTGGTCCCTCTAAGGTTTGCTCTCGCGCGCCGCTCTCGACTGAAAGTCGATCGGCCTCGAGAGGAAGCCTTCTATGGGACTCTAGTTTCGAGGCTCCGAGCTAACCTTGGTTGGCACGGGCTCGAAGGAGAAGGGGTTGGGTTAGAGTTCCAAGGGTATCCTAACCTCGATACTTGGAAAGACGCGTTCGGTCCAAGTACGAGGCGGCCTCGACGAATCTCTCGCCAAAAGGTGTCTTGGGAAGATCTGCTCGGCCCAATCCCTTGGCTAACAACCCCCTTGAATCCTTTCATAACATAGGATTAAGTCGCACCCGCAGGGTCGACCGAACCTACTCAAAAAAAATATCGACGTGTCAACTTGTCCAAGTATACGGCAACCTTCGCTATAAGGCCGGAGTACACGCCCTACTTTTATATCCGCACTTGTGCCATCGAGCATTGGCACCCCTTACTCTAATTGTTGTCGAGAACAACAACATAGTTAGTACTCCCTTCGATTCATAATAAGTGTATGGGATTCCATAGAAAGTTATACTCTCTCCGTCCAACAAAAGATGTCTCAAGTTTGTTAAAATTTGGATGTATCTAGACATTACTTAGTGTATAGATGCATTCAAATTTAGTCAAAGTTGAGACATTCTTTGTTGGACGGAGGAATACTAATTTTGTAATAAACCCAGGCACTTATTATGGATCGGAGGGTGTATTTCTTAGTGGCCTTAGAAATAGGAAAACTGATAATTAATTATTGGTTTGTTATGTCTAAGTTGTCTGATTTTTAGTTAGAGATAAGTTGATTCATTAGCCGTTGGAGTGCTTTAAGATTCAAAACGGATGATGAGAAATAAATGATAAAATGAGATCTAGATATTAATGCAACGATTCGTCGAGTTAGATTTAAAATTTTAGCTTAAAAATCAGACAACTTATAAAGAGCCACACACTTAATTTATACTTCCTCCGTTCCTAAATACTTGTCATAGTTTTAGTGCAAAAGTTGCACTGAAATCATGACAAGTATTTAGGTATTTTGCACTAAAATCATGGCAAGTATTTAAGAACGGAGCGAGCAGAGTGACGATGTTATTTGTTCAGAACACTATGCAATGTTATTTGCTCAGAGCACTTTGCGCGCGTGCTCCAAGGAACCGCATCTCTGCCGCTTTTTCACGCTGTTCGCGACTGTAGTTCGGAACATTCTCCCGTCACGGCCTATCAAAATCAAAGCATGCGTGAAAGTGTTTGTGCAGAAAAGTCCGCGCCGCAACGGTTGTTTGGGGCGCAAGGCCAGGTGTTGCCGCTTGCGTAGGCGCTGACGCTAGCACGCCAAAAAGGGCGCCCTGCCGGGGCGGCTGACGAGTTGGCCCGCGACGAGCCTACACAAGGTCGACCCGATTCACTGTCACTAGCCAAGGAGCAAAGCAGCTTCCGTGCAAACAATATTATTCTGGTCAATTGCTGGAGCAACTACTTTCCAGTCTCTATCGGCTTTTCTGCTCTAACATTCCCGGTCTGATCCTCACCAGCTCCTACCTTTATATAAGCCTGCTATCCTTCCGATCTCCACATCCAACTTCAAGTTCCAACGAGCTCAAACAAAGATCTCAATTCCACCACACCACACGGACAAACGCAAAGATTCTCAATGGGAGCGAAGCTTTCTTCCTGTTTCAACCACCGAGGCAGCCTCTCGCAGCAGCAGGCCGCGTCTCCGGCGCCGGTCAGGATCATCGCCGCCGACGGCTCGCTAAAGGAGCTCCCGGCCGGCCACCGCGTCTCCGTCTCCGACGTTCTCGGCAGTGGCGACACCGCTTCCTCCTTCTTCCTCTGCAGTTCTAACGCGCTCTACTTCGACCAGAGCCCTCCGGCTCTGGCCTCCGGCGAGCTGCTCCAGCCGGGGCAGATCTACTTCGTGCTACCGGCAGCAGCGCTCGGGCGGCCGCTCTCGAGCGCGGACATGGCCGCGCTGGCCGTGCGCGCGAGTGCGGCGCTCGCGGCCAAGAGGCCCCAGCGGCGCCACGGCGGCAAGAAGAAGCTCCTCAAAGTGCGCGTGGTGCCGGTGCACGAGGAGCTTGTGACTGGCGGCGAGGACGGTCTGTTCAACGAGAAGCTTAACGAGCTGACGCTAGGGGAGTTCGCGGCCGGGTCGCTGATTCCGGCGAAGGGGCATGAGAAGCTCGCCGCGGCGCGGTCGCGGCTGAAGCGGGCTCTGAGCATTATTCAAGAGGATGCAGAATGAAGCGTTTCTGAAAGATAGATAGTGTTCTTTTTTTTTCCTTTATAGAAGCAGTTTTTGCGAGGCTGGAGATTAAATATTCAATTGGTTTTAGGGATTTAGGTGAGAAAGAGAATGAACTCTGGGAAAGAGGATGTAAATATCTTCCCATGTACAGGACTGCAAGAAATCGAAATCCTGATTCTTGAGTGGTTATGTTCTTGAGTTTAACATGTCTGTCCAATTCATTTTTCTGCTAAGATGCCGGTACAACGTCTTCACGGTGTAAAACGTCATGGACCCCAGAGCTGACTAACCGAATGGATTAAGCAACATGGAGGAAATAGTAGTCGTCAACCAGTCACCGGTAAAGCTGAGAAGCGTACATGTCAAACAATGTAAATCTTCGGATTTTGACAGTGGACGCTGGTGTGCAGTTAGGACATACCACCTCGATAATGGCCCCGATAATGGCTGCGTTCATATTTCAGGCTCGTAGGTATAGTTTGGTGACTTTGAATTGTTCAATCGGTGTTTTCGTTT
Organism: Brachypodium distachyon; assembly: GCF_000005505.3. Taxonomy (NCBI): domain Eukaryota; kingdom Viridiplantae; phylum Streptophyta; class Magnoliopsida; order Poales; family Poaceae; genus Brachypodium; species Brachypodium distachyon. Next base: position 5,010,512 of record NC_016133.3, on the reverse strand, counting down.
TGCCAGACTCTTGTAAAATAAATCAATTTGTCATCATTTTGATGCAGAGGTCAGAGATTTCGACCTCCTTTTCGAGAAAAAAAAAATGCAAATCTTGGCTTTCGCAACAGGACTTCAGTCAGCGTCGCAAGCAAACGTGCAAAATTTGGCTTAACTGCTTAACAGAGCAACTGAAGAACGTGAATTCGTGCTTTTCATCCAAGCAAGTAAAAGGCTTTGACTAGCTAGCCGACCAGTGTTTCGCATCTTAAGCAATGTAATCACTGTACGGTAGCGTCTACAGGTTGCCTAAAGCCCGCCGCCTATCAGAACTGTTGATCATGATCCTGACAACCATCCCTCCATCCCTAGCTTGTCAAATGCATCTGGAGACTTGGGACCACCTGATGCAACTTATGTTAAACTTTCTTCAGCAGGATAATTCCGCGGCTTGGGGCGCTATCCTTCTTGATCATAGAGGTGTTGTTCTCGGCTCTGCCTGGAGCACTATTGAAAATTGCATCGATGCAGATATGGCTGAAGCTTCAGCCTGTCTTCGTGGTATCCAGCCGCTCAGGCACTTGTCTCCCCTTTGGAATGCGACTATTCCTCGGTCATCCAGGCGATAAACAACAAGGAAACCGAGCGCTCTGCTATTACTGGCTGCATTGCCCACGTTAAGAGATTGGTTGTTGTTGACCCAAGTATAAGTTTCAGAAAAGTCAGTCGTACTTGTAATGAAACGGCCAATTGTATTGCATGCTGGTGCCGTAGTGTGTCGAGTGGTGGTGGTGGTGTTATGCATGATTATGTGCCCTCCTGCACGTTGAGCCAGATTATGCACGATTGTAAACCAAATTCTTCAAATTAACACGTATCCACTGTTTAAAAAAAATGCATCTCTGGAGACTTGTATAATTCACCTGAAGGAAGCATAGACGTTAGCCGGTCAATGCAAGGAGAGAGGAAGCTATCTAGCTCTGTTAAAACTAATCAGTCACCGCCGCAGTTGACAACGTCCCCAGATCGATCGGCTCTACCTCAAATCTCATAGACCTTGTGTTCGGAATTAGCGGAGTACCAGGGCAAACTGAAAATAATTAGCAGCGAAATCAAAGTATAAATTTTAGCACCACTCAAACTAAGCCACGGATCGAGCACTCGTCACACGGTAAGGAAATATATGCAGCAGCATATACGAAGAAACTGCTCACGCTCCACCTCAGACACTGTCTTAGCCCTTACGAAAGACCTCACGAAATAGCTCAAACATGTCTTAGGTCCTACGAAAGGCTCTGAAATGCAGTAACAAGCATCAACACATAGACACCAGATTTTTACGTGAAAACCCCCTCAAAGCAAGGCGAAAAATCACATGCCAAAGCCATCCAAATCTTCTTCCACTGTTTCAGATGTGGGATACACAAGTTCTTCTCTAGATAACACTAGAGGTTCTCATACAACAAGATTTGGTGCTGAAGATCTAGGAATGGAACAATCTCAGCAAAACATGATGGAAACACAGCTTGAAGGAGACAAGGAGGTGGATCTGAACTTCAGTTCGTTAGGGAAGGACTCCTTTTACTTGATGCAATCTTCTTTCTTCAATTCCTACTCTCTTGCTTTTTCTTTTTTCTTCTTCCTTTTCTCTTGGAGGCTATGGAGGCTAACCAGAGATTTTCGTCCACACAGGTTCTGGCTGCTGGATGGAGAGTAAAACATCACAGGTTAGAGTAAACTGTGTTACACCCAAATTAATGTTCCATCTAGAAATATTACACTGGAATTGTGTTAAACCCAAATTAATTTACAACCTTTTTTGCCGGTCTCAATCCGGAAAATTGCCCTTATTATTGGGCTATCGGAAAGGACAAACAAATTGCGAAATTAGAAGCCATATAATCCAAATAAATATGGCACATTGTTTCAGTTTTAGAGATGTAATCCGGATAAGTTAAAAACGAGGACAAATAAGTGGTTGAGTTGGTGATACAGAAATAATCAAGTTTTATCTTCAACCTGTCCATCTCGTATAACCAGCTATATATGGAGCAGATTGAGCAGCAATAATGACAGCCTACGAAATTAAATTCCTCGCGGTGAAAAAGACATAACATTACAAGAGCTAATGCATGATTCAGAACAAGAATTTAGGAAGGCGTGGGGGCGAGCGCACCTGGCCATCCAATCGATAGATCGGTTGGTTGATGGAATCATTTCCCAACTGACGAATCACATAAACTGTACTTACTCCGTCTCGTATTAATTAATTTTCTATTACATGTATCTAGATGCATCGTAGTATATAGATACGTTCATACTTAGACAAATTTGAATCGTCTAATATGAGACGGAGGAAGTACCGAAGAGAATAATTCTCGATCAGTAAGTCAAAGTCGAACCCTACCAAGTAAAAATGCATAACTATATTTTTTGGACGGAGGAGGGGCTATCAGACGGGGTGAAAAATGGGACAAAGACTCTGAAAATGTTCAGATAACTTGATTAAATCGGCCTTAATTCTCAGCCGTGGAAGAAAGAACCCAATTATGACCTGTCGCCATTGCTCTGAAATCATGCATGCGAATGGCGACATCATCTCGATCTCAAGTGTTTCCCCGCTGCCGTCGTCCACACCACACCACACGAAGGACTGTAGCCGTGTAGCACTCCTGTACCGCTGCTTGTCTGCTCCCCTCCTCCACTCGCTCCGGTACGATTCCTCCCCACACGATCGAGCTCTTGGCGGAAACCTTCTAGCTGGGCCTCGCAAACTCCTCCGCCCAGTTCAATATCTAGGCGCCGTGCCGTGCCGTGCTTTCTCCAAACGTTTCGTGCCAACAACAATGGAGGCCGCCGGCTCACCCCAGCTCCTCCTGTGCGTCACCCTGGCCTTGACCCTCGCGGCCTCTCTTCTCTTCTTCCTGATCGGTGGCCGCCGCCGGAGCAACGGACGGCTCCCGCCGGGCCCGCCGGCGCTGCTGTTCCTGGCCAAGTTCCTCGCGCTGGGCCGGTCGATCTTCGACCTGGGCCCTCTCCTGGTGGACCTGCACGCGCGCCACGGCCCAGTCATCTCCATCCGGCTCTTCCGCACGCTCGTCTTCGTCGCCGACCGCAAGGCGGCCCACAAGGCCCTCGTCCAGGGCGGCGCCACCTTCGCCGACCGGCCCCCGCCGCTGGACCCCGGCCGCATGCTCACGGCTGGAGGCCGCGACATCAGCTCCTCCTCCTATGGGCCTTACTGGCGCCTCGTCCGCCGCAACCTTGCCGCCGAGGCCCTCAGCCCGGCCCGCGTCGCCCTCTTCGGGCCCGCCAGGAAGCTCGCCTGCGACGGCCTCGTCCGCAGCCTCCTCCGAGAGCAAGGGGATGAAGGGACGGCCGTCATGGTCAGGCCGCTGCTGCGGCGCGCCATGTTCGAGCTTCTCGTCTACATGTGCTTCGGCGCGCGGCTGGGGCAGCCGGAGCTGGACGAGGTGGAGTCGCTGCAGCAGGAGGCGCTCCGCTCCGTCACCACTTTCCCGGTCTTCGCCTTCTTCCCGGCCGTGACCAAGCGGCTCTTCCGCCGGCGCTGGGCCACGTACCTCGCCGTCCGCCGCAGGCAGGACGAGCTCTTCGTGCCGCTCATCCACGCCACGAAGCTCCGGGAAGACGACCCGCCGTGCTACGCCGACTCGCTCCTTGCCGTGCGCGTGGCGGACGAGGGCGGGCGAGCGCTGACGGACGCCGAGATGGTCAGCCTCTGCTCCGAGTTCCTCAACGGCGGCACGGACACCACGGTGACCTTACTCGAATGGATCGTGGCGGAGCTCGTGAACCACCCGGACGTCCAATCCAAGCTCCACGACGAAGTAACGAAATCCAGCAATCCCGACCTCAACGACGTCCAGGCGATGCCGCCGTACCTGAAGGCGGTGGTGATGGAGGGGCTGCGGCTGCATCCGCCGGGCCACTTCGTGCTCCCGCACGGCGTGCAGAGCGACGGCGCCGAGATCGGCGGCTACGCGGTGCCCAGGGGCTCCGAGGTGAACTTCCTCGTGGCCGAGATCGGGCGCGACGACGCGGTGTGGACGGCGGCGAGGGAGTTCCGGCCGGAGCGGTTCATGGAGGGCGGCGAGGGCCACGGCGTGGACGTCACGGGGAGCAGGGAGATCAAGATGATGCCGTTCGGCGCCGGGCGCAGGGTGTGCCCGGGTTACTCGCTCGGGATGCACCATGCGGAGTATTTCGTGGCGAGGATGGTGAGGGAGCTCGAGTTTAGGCGGGTTGGGAAGGAGATGGTGGATATGGCGGAGGTGCTGGATTTCACTACCGTGATGAAGCATCCGCTCCGTGCACGCGTCGTCGCCAGAACCTAGCATTCGACTCGGTGTATATGAAGACGAGGAAGCAAATGAATCTGTTCCACCCTTTTCGTGTACGTATTCTCTTTCGACAGAACTGAATCTGGATAGCGAGCTGTTCCATCTCTGTGATGTACGGTCTTTTTTTTCAACTCATCAATCTCCCCGTGCATGTTCGACAACAAATTCTTGCTCAAAGGGCAGGCTGGAGACCTACGGTTCGTTCGTCGTCTTCAGTAGTTCAGGTGTGGTGGATTACTAATGTGGCTTGTTGCGGAAGGGAGGCTTCACTGCTTCAGAGTGACGATGGCACATGGCGGCAGACGTTTCAAGATGATGGTGATGGAGCTCTTCGATACTGCCCATGGCAAATTTCTGAGACTTAATTTGCTTACCTGCGCCCCTTTTCGGACGCGATATTTTTTCCTGTAACTTAGCACTCCGTAATAATTAAATATTGTTGATGCAGAGGTTGGAAGACGAACTAAATCTTTGTTTCCAGAAATGCAAATTGGACAGTTTTGCTGTCGGTACACCGCCAATAGATTGGACACCCAGTAATTATACCCCTAAAACCAACACAAAAGACATTTCAATGTCATTATGTCAGTCAGGTTTCGTGCTCCAACATCAAATGCCCTGGAAGGAAGGCGCAACGAACGAACAAGAACAAGCGAGAAGCAGAGAGAGAGGAAGCTCTGTCATTCTACTGGTCAGTCGCCGCGTAGAAGCAGAGAGATCTGCTCAGCTCTGAGTCTCAGAGACCGTGTTACTGGATACTGACGGAGCAGCTCAGCTCGGTAGGCCTCATCTCATCATCTGGCCTAACATCATGTGCAACATCCGGTTGCCTTGATCTTGACTCGTGCCCTTTAAGCATGGAGCTCGACGCGGATACCATCACAGAACAGAACAGTGAGGATGAACTGTTCGTTCCAATTTTCAGTCAGTAGTGCAGATGAGTGTCAAATAGTCTCTGGATGTACGGCACCATGGCATGGAGTCCTTAATAAATGATTTGAGATGGGAAGCACAAGCACGGATTTGCACTTGCAGAGATGTTCTCTGCATCCCGCTAATAAACCATATTTTCAAAAGCTCTCCCAAAGATGGACAGGAATGTTTCAGAAATTTGACCTCAGGATAAATCACCAATTTCAGATTTGCATTTGTTTTCACTCTAGCTGCACGCCAATACTAGTACTATACTGTATCGTACTTATACACAACAAGCGGAAATTAACACAAAATTCGACTCAAAATCATCCGTTCATCTCCGGAAATGAATGCTAAATTGATACACTATCTTATCTCCCCACAATGGAAGAGCCAGAGTTGCCGTAATCCGACGGGTCCCAATCCAGGGTGGAGTTGTACACCGCCGAGAGCGTGACGAACACCTCCTTCATGGCCGGCCGCGCGCGGGGCTCCCTCGCCACGCACCGCGCCGCCAGCGACGCCACGGCCACGGCGAGGTCCAGCGGGTAGTCGCCTTTCAGCCGCGGGTCCATGAACTCGCGCACCTTGCCCCGCGCGTCCCCGCCGTCGTCGGCCAGTGCCATCCCCTCCGCGGACTCCCACAGCAGCGTCGTCGTCGTCGTCTCCCCTCTTTTCTCGCCTTCGCCGTCGAACGTCGCCTCCTTCCCGGAGAGCAGCTCGAGGAGGATGACCCCGAAGGCGAAGACGTCGAGCTTGGGCGTGATGAGGCCGTGCTCCAGGTACTCGGGCGCCAGGTACCCCTGCGTGCCCACCACGTGGCGCGTGAGCTGCGCGCCGCTGCCAACGCCCTCTGGGACGGCGCGCGCCAGGCCGAAGCTCGAGACCTTGGCGCGGAGGTCGGCGTCCAGGAGAACGTTGCTGCTCTTGAGGTTCTTGTGCACGCAGGGCGGGTTGGTGTAGTGGTGGAGGTAGTTGAGCCCGTCGGCCACGTCGAATGCCGCCTGGATCCGCTGCTTCCACACGAGTGTGGAGTTTGCGGCGGAGCGGGCGCCGTAGAGCCACTCGCTGAGGGCGCCGTTCTCGGCGAACTCGAAGACGAGGTAGGTGTTGCCCTGGTGGACGCAGAGGCCGGAGAGGCGGACGAGGCTGGAGTGGTTCACGCGCTTCAGGATGCCCACCTCGCCGCTCACGTCGCCCGCCACGCGCTTCACGGCCGCCGCGTCGCCGTTGAACACGGCCCGGTACACGGACGCGTTCGGGGCCACCCGCCGCTGCTCCGAGAACCCCTCCGTCGCCTTCTCCAGCTCCGAGTACTTGTACACCGTCAGCGACTCCGCCGCCGCGCGCGCGTCGCTGGACAGCAGCGTCCTCATGGCCGCCGCGGACGACGACGAGGTGGAGGTCGTGGTCGTCGTCGTGCCGGTCGTATGCTTGCCGGAGGCCAGGGCGTCGTAATCCGCCGACGAGGGCACGTCGAGAGCCACCTTACTTCTCCCCGGGCGACCGCTTTCTTCCCCAACGCCGGGCCGCGCACGCCGCCGCCGAACCCAAATCAACGCCAGGACAGCAAGGCCCGCGAGCGCGAGGACGCCGACGCCAACACCGACCCCGACGGCGACCCACCTCCCGCTCCCGGACCCTCCATCCGCCGGCGGCTGCGAGGTCTGCGGCGGAGACGGCGCGGGCGGCGAGGCCGGGGACACGAGCATGTCAGCCGTGGGCGCGTTCTTGAGCGGGATGAGCAGCGTGGTGAAGGGGAATATGGTTTCGGTCCCGGTGAGGCTGTTGGCGTCGAGCACCGCTTGTAGCTCGACGCGGAACCGGGCGGCGATGGCGGAGACGGTGTCGCCCCAGGTGACGAGGTAGGTGAGCAAGTGCCGGACGCCCCCGGCGCGCTGGGCCGGCGAGGGGCACGCGCAGCGTAGCGGCACGGTGAGGTTGTTCCCCTTGACGAGCCGGCGGCTGTCGTGGTCGGGGTTCTGCGCGATGAGCGCCTGGCAGGCCGTGAGGCCCTGGTAGGTGTTGTTGGCGATGATGAGGTAGGTTTCCTCGTCGAACTGGATCTCGTAGGTGGCGTTGTGCTGGTAGAAGCCCCGCGGGGAGCAGGCGCAGGGGATGGGGGCGAGGACGAGGTGGGAGGCGGCGATGGCGGAGACGGTCGGCACGGCGTTGGCGTCGGCGACGGCGGCGGGGTCGGAGTTGAGGAGGAAGGAGATGGAGACCGGGGTTTGGTAATAGGGCGGGGAGGAGCGGAAGACGAGGTAGGTGGCGCAGGGGGCGGACGCGGCGGCGGCGGTGGCGTTGCAGACGTAGCCGAGCACGGAGCTGCTGTTGGTGGAGTAGCAGGCGTTCTGCTTGTTGGCCTCGTACTCCTGCTGCGCCGCCGCCATGGTAAGGAGGAGGAGGGACAGGAGGAGCGTCAGCGTGAGCGCCGCCGTGCGGCTGCCGAGGGCGCGCGCCATTGTTTCGGCTGTGCGGTGGAATGGGGATGGATTAATGGATTGGGGCGTGCCGGAGTGGCGTGTTCGGCCGGGTATGCTGGGCCGCGTGCGGCGGTGCGATGGATGGGCGGAGTCAGTCAAAAGTCGTTGCTCTTGCTTTTTCCATGGCCGTGGGTGGCTGCTGCTGCTCCAGGGCGAAGGAAGAAGGCAGCTGGAGCCTGAAGACAGGTCAACGGTGCCAAGGAGTCAAACTTTTCGCTCTTGTTGGAGTCCTTGATTTCTCTCAATTATTAACAGATGATTTTCAAAGAAACTTATCTGTTCATTCTGTCATTCAGACTTCCCCATGGTGTGTCTGTACAGAATTTGCCCATTTCTACCGGCAGTGGTGTTGATCGGTGGCAATGATCTTCCTCCAGCTTGCTCTGTCCTGCCTCCTGGGACCTCAAACTTTTGAAAGCACAGCAATCGGATTCAAGTGAAAATTTTGGGTAAATTAACTCCTTTCCGGGTATAAGCAAGAGCTTCCGCTTCCTCAACCACAGAGAAAATTCGCAAACTCGATTGCGCGTAACGGGTCAACCAACTTGGTGCGAGCGACGGGAGTGCGATGATGAGTCTCGTGTCCCCATCTGTGTGCTTCGTGGAAACTGGTGGGTTTGTCTCACGCCAAACTCTCCTTCTACCCGGGCAAACTGACCGTGTCCGGTCGCCGGTGGCAGTGCCAAGACTCGAATGCAATGCGAGGTTCACGAAATCTGCTGCCGCGTGGCCACGCCTAGTTTGCACTCTTGTTCTCTCAACTGTTTTAGATTTGGCAAGCCGCACTCCTGACTCGGCTGAAGACATGCGTGGGACTAAAAAGCTCAAATCTGCTGTCCACGGTTTTGTAACTGGCCTCTGCCTTTCTCATTCTTATATTGATGATGCATCCGCTGGATTGTATTTTTGAAAAAAAAAAAAGCTCAAATCTAAGTCGACGTATCAGAATCGTTTGTTCACGATTTGGATGTCATCCCTACTCCCCTTTCTACATCATCCGTTACAATCTTAAAGCAAAAAACCAGATCTGATGGCTGAGTTAACTAAAAACCATGCAATCTGAATATTGCAAAACCGTAAAGATATTTCTTTTTCCGTCTCACAATACAGGTCATCGATAGGTTTAGTTAACATAAATATTTAGTTTCAAAAATTCATATAATGTATCATAGAAACGATATGAAAGCACAATTATTGTATCGATTTCATATCATATAAACTACATATCAACAAAGAAATATGCAGTTTTTTATTAAAAAAAAGAAGGGGTAGAAATCCAACATTCAACAATAGGAAAGTTCTTCGTTAAACACTTGTCTTTGAAAAACCTAAGAACCTTGTATTATGGAACGGTGTTAATAGTACGGTTTTGATTATTTCTCAAACAAATAAAAAATTGTTTAATTAAAACTAGCCGTTTGACCTGCACATTTCTTCGACTAGAAGGATTATAGATTTTGTGTGTTTTCTTTGGAGATTAACCCATCACGACCAATGATCAAAATAATTTAGCCTATACGTATGAACATGATGGCCTTTCCCTCTTGTTTTAATAATTAGAACTTCTTTGTGTGTGTATGGTTAATTTGTCCCTTGTCGAGCAACCAAGTGCTTTTTATTGGATCAACCACTTGCTCGCATCATGGTGGTCATGTGCGACGTGACCGATTGTCTTTTTTTGAGAAACACTACAGACGCAGACGGTCATAATGCGCGCGTACACTCACCACTATGAATGCACACCCTACCCCTATGAGCACCTCCGAAAAACTAAGCCGGTAGATCTTGAGAGATTGACGAAGTCACTGCTGGCGTCTCGCTGTTGACGGGTACGTCACCTGCCACTAAAAGAATAGCGCCGGTTCAATCCTAGAATAATCCAGGCAAATGTGACGCCCGTGTCAAAATTTAGAACTTGAACCTAGGTGGGCCGGTCCACCACAAGGAACCACGCCACCTGAGTTAGGCTCCGTTCACCGTAGCCAATTGTCCAAGCACATCATTTTGCGTAAAAAGACCACATAATGTGTTTAGTCTGGATTAATGATTTCTTAATTCCTCATTGTTTCGTCGAAACAACATGTAATTATGCCTCTCTTAAACTTTGTATCAGGTCATCTTCCTAGTGTAGCAAGCATGTACTTAGGTTTAAAATGTATATGTACTTCGTCTAAACATCTTGTTTTTCCAAAAAAAATATTCTATGTTTAGAACGGAGATGTTATAATTTGAACCCATAATACTTGACGGTGGAGATTAGCTAGACTAGGTGACCAAGCATAGCGTTTTTAACTTTTAAATCCGAGACATTATAATCTGGACGTTGGATGAATTTTTTTTCAGCTAAAGGCGGTTTCTGAAAATTACACAATCACCAATTTTGGAGTCATGTCAACCATTGGATAATACGCGAACGCGATATATGCTCCGTGTAAAACCGCGTTGCTTGTGACAGGGAGGTATTTCAGGCACATGGTACGGAGTATACGACAATACGACCGGCCTCGACTCTCTCTCACTTCCGGCTGCCAACAAGCTCATCTCCAGTCCGCCACCGAGGCTTTCAGCACCAGCAAGCCGGCCGGCAACAGCATGAACGCCCACATCGGTGCGTAACCCCATGACTTCGATTTCCTCCATTTGCAGCCGCGCGGAGATGCGATTTTGTCAGTGTATGTGCTCAGATTTTGATTTGATCTGGTCTGGTTAATTAATTCTCGCAGCGATCGTCACGGTCGTTTTCGTGGTGCTGTTCGCGGCGTGGCTCTTCTTCACGTACAGGCGCGCCGAGGACTGCTTCCAGGGCGTGGCGACGAGGCTGGCGGCGACGCAGCACTACGCCGTGGTGCCGGACGAGGCGATGCGGCGCGCCACCGTCGAGGCGTTCCTGGCCGAGATGGCCAACGAGAAGCCCATCCGGTTCACGGCACGGCAGCTCGCCGGGTTCACGCGCGGCTACTCGGCGCGGCTCGGCGCCGGCGGGTTCGGGACCGTCTACAGGGGCGCTCTCCCCAACGGGCTCCCCGTGGCCGTCAAGGTGCTCCGCTGGGGTGGTCTCGACGGCGGGAAGACCTCCGAGGAGCAGTTCATGGCGGAGATGGGCACCATCGGGCGGACGCACCACATCAACCTCGTCAGGCTCTTCGGCTTCTGCTTCGACGACGCCGCTCGCGCGCTCGTGTACGAGTTCATGGACAAAGGCGCGCTAGACTCCTGCCTCTTTGACCCGGCGCAGGTCATCGGCATCCCCGCGTTGCGCGACATCGCTCTCGGCGTGGCCAGGGGTCTCCGGTACCTCCATGAGGAGTGCCAGCAGAAGATCATTCACTACGACATCAAGGCCGGCAACGTGCTTCTTGATGGCAGCCTCACGCCCAAAGTTGCCGACTTCGGGCTTGCGCGGCTGGTGAACCGGGCAGACACGCACGTGTCTTTGTCTTGTGTCCGTGGCACCCCCGGGTACACCGCGCCGGAGATGTGGATGCAATCGGGTATCACGGAGAAGTGCGATGTGTATAGCTTCGGCATGCTCCTGCTGGAGATCGTCGGCCGGAGGAGGAACTTCGATGAGGCGGCACCGGAGAGCCAGCAGTGGTTCCCCATGTTGGCATGGACCAAGTACGAGAAGGGTGAGCTGATGGAGCTCGTGGTGCCGCCGGCGCTGGGCCACGGTAACGACAACGAAGACCCTGGTCCTGCTGTGGCTCCGGCAGATGATCAGCCGCTCTACTGGGAGCTGGCGGAGAGGATGTGTAAAGTGGCGTTCTGGTGCGTGCAGCCGGTGCCGCAGGCGAGGCCGCCCATGGGCGCGGTGGTGAAGATGCTCGAGGGTGAGATGGATATTGCTCATTTACCGAACCCGTTCCAGCATCTCATGGCGTCAACGCCGGTGGCAAACTTTTGGACGACAATGGCAAGCTACATAAGCACTACGGCAGTGTCCACGAATGGTGGTGTGTCTCGAGGTAGCAATGAGATCGTTTCGCTTTGATGCTTTTGTGTAGCCCAGTCATCATCAGTCAGATCAGAGAGACCTCTTCAATATTATCTACGACAAACAGCAAAATGTGTGATGTACAGCACCATATCTCCCATATTTAATGCCCTTTTTCGGTTGAATCACCTCAACTGGTCATGTACATTTTGTTCGAGTCTACGACTTAATCCAATCGTTTCTCTCACTTCCTTGTTTTCGTCGATCTTCCATGTTGGTGAGCTACTAAGCTTGGGCTGAAAATAAATAGAATGCGAGCCCATAACACCAACAGGGCCCAACAACACGGAAACTGTTGGGCCGCCTGCCTAATCCAGCGCAACGGCACGACGTCCACCCGTTCCGGCCCCGCGTACCTACAACGAACCAACCAAATCGAGCTGTTCCCTATCACGTCGCACACCGGCCCTTCCAAAACCCCTCCACGCTCTTCCCAAGGCCGAACAAACAACAAATTACAGATAGCATTTCCTCGAACACATCGCCTCCCTCCCCTCTTCCGCCACCATGGCCACCGCCGCATCCCTCTCCGCCCTCTCCTCGGCCGCCGCCGCGGGCAAGCGGTTCGTCCTCTCCTCCCCGTCGCTCTCCTTCGCCTCCCGCCGCCTCGCCGCTCCCGCCCACCTCCGCGCCGCCTTCGGTCCAGGAGCTAGGAGGGTGGCTGCCGCCGCGGCTACGGCATCCCCCGTCGTGGCCACCATCGCGGTCGGCGACAAGCTCCCCGACGCCACGCTCTCCTATTTCGACCCGGCCGACGGGGAGCTGAAGACGGTGACGGTGGGCGAGCTGACGGCGGGGAAGAAGGCCGTGCTCTTCGCCGTCCCGGGCGCCTTCACGCCCACGTGCTCCCAGAAGCACCTGCCGGGGTTCGTGGCGGCCGCGGGGGATCTCCGCGCCAAGGGGGTCGACACCGTGGCGTGCGTGTCCGTGAACGACGCCTTCGTGATGAAGGCGTGGAAGGAGAGCCTGGGCCTCGGCGACGACGCCGGTGTGATGATGCTGTCGGACGGCAACCTGGAGCTCACCCGCGCGCTCGGCGTCGAGATGGACCTCTCCGACAAGCCCATGGGCCTCGGCGTGCGGTCCCGCCGCTACGCGCTGCTCGCCGACGACGGCGTCGTCAAGGTGCTCAACCTCGAGGAGGGCGGCGCCTTCACCACCAGCAGCGCCGAGGAGATGCTCAAGGTGCTCTGAGCCGCTCCTTCTGCCCGCTGATGCTCCTATGCGTGTCTTTTCTACTACCAGTATCTTAGTATCTAGTAGTGGTGAATAATCCGGCGAAATGTGGGTCGTGTGTCCCTCGGTGCGGCGTCGTCGTGGAGAGGAATTTTTGTTTAAACGTTGCGTGCTGTCGAGGTGCTCGATGAAATGACTTCAATTTTTGGTAGCGTCGTCCTGTTGACATTACCACTGCAAAAACCCTGGGAAAATACTGAAATGTTTAACTAGCCTTGCATACAAAAATCGCGTGGCGTTGGATTAAAGGGAACGTCTCGGATGTATGTTACTCAGTGAATGGCGTGGTATGGCCGTATCCCGAATGGGCGTATGGTCTATATACCTCGGCAGCGCATCTGCTCTAGTCCTTCTTCATCGTCTCCTTCCTCTGCCCCTTCTTGATCCTATACTTGTCTCCGGAACAGTCTAGCGTTGATGGAAACATACTTCAGTTCTTAACAGGTTCACGTGCTGGTAGCGGAATGGGTTTCCCGAGCAATGGCTTAACGGTATACACACAGTTAGCTAATGGAATCCAGAAAAGTAGAGCAAGACGTGGACACTATTCATCGTCTTGAGTCGACAATAAACTCTCTAATCAGAAGTCGCCTCCCTTAATAGTCATGTTCTAGCGCCTAAGAGGAAAAAAACAGTGCCATGTCAGCTAATGTAATTCGACAAAAATGACTTTTCCAAACAAATATGATTGTAGTGTAAATTTTCAACCAAACTGAGCTCTTTGCTTATTGCCAACTTTTATGGCATTGAACACGACTAGATTAATGCCGTAAGTCTGGCGTTGAAATTTTTAGCACTTTTTGTGAGCAATCAACACGATGGTCCATGGTGTTGGGGTGTTGGAGCTCAATGCCAAAGCATGGCATTGCCCCCAAAATGTTAATTTCACCTCCAAAAAAGTCTATTTTAGTTTTTTCTTTTCCTTTTTTCGGTGAGCTCCAACTGCTCAATGTCATGGACTATGGTGTTGATCTTCAAAAACATGGATCGCTCATGAAATTGCAAAGTTGTTTTCAACGCCAATCTATATAGCATTAACCTAGTCACGTTCAACGACAGAGGCTAAGCAAAGGGATTTAGTCAAAGTTTTGCTAAACTTAGAAAAGGGTTATTCTGGTCGAATTACACAGAAGTGCACACTTAGCAGCCTAGTCTTCCAAGACAGTCAATTCTACATATTCCTGGTGACGATTTCCATCCACACAAATCACTGCAAGTAATGGTTGACCGTTTTGAATCTGCGGTGTCAGCCTTGTGCTCGGGGTAAGCTCGATATGGCAAAACAAATGTGACTTTTTCCCTACCGCCCATAAAATACAAAAAACGTTGACACCTGATTTTTTTTTAGAATATACGAAAGTTTTTTTTTAAAAAAAACAGCAGTACAATGTAAAAGAAGAGGTACACTGTGGCGTGCGTGCGTGCGTGTTGGATGGGGGGAGTGTTGTTCTCAGACCAGACCAGATAGAAGGCTAGAGAATATGGCTAAATTGGCAAGCTCATCGGCAACAGAATAAGCCTCCCGGTTGCAATGTTGGATGCCCGTGAACTCCGGAATCCTGTCAATCGAGCCCACCGCAGCGTTTAGCTTAGATGGAGCTGGCATACCGGATCAAGGGCACACTTGTTGTGCATTCAGAGTAGGGAACGTTTTTATGGTGGATACGAAATCGGACATCAGTTGCAAAACAAAGCTGGCGTCCTTCTGTTCTCGCTTGGAGGGGCTGGACTCCTTTCTGTTGGTTGAGGCGCTCATGTTAACCTAAACTAGCCCAGCTTGTTGTGGGCCGTATCGACGTAAGACTTAACATAACTGTACATTTCTGCTATAAGAAGACACACTAAGAGCCTCCACAGTGTTGGCTAAATAGCGGTGCCAAATTCTGGCATTTGGCATCCCTGAACAACATTGTGAGTTCAGAGATGCCAAAATCGAAATTTGTGGAACCGAAGCAAGTAGCTGCTCCGGTGCCAAATTCGTTGAGGCAATAAAAAATTCAGCTAGCTCCTGTCTCTCGCGCGGATGGATCCCGGAAGGCACCGGAAAAGCACCATTGATGGACTGTGCACAGCGCACCTACACGCATCTAGATCGGGGCGGCGCCGGGGTGCACGGGGACGACACCTGCCTGGGCCGCCGCCTGGGAACGACGCCGACAACAGCGCAGGTCTCTGGCCACAGCCTTCCTGCCCTCCCTGACCATGCCGCTGGAGAGCAGATCTTCGGTCCCGTTCGGCACAAGGTGCCTGTCGTCCCTCCGGCCGCGGGAAGAGAACCACGGCAAGCGGCCGTTCCAGCGGTCCAGCTTAATTTCTCACTCGGCTCGGTCTTGGCTGTGATTTGGGAGTGGAATTTGTGAAAAGTTGAGCTGGGAACTTGGGGACGGAGAGAGTTCGTGAGAGCTCTCACGGGGAAAGAGAAGGGGAAAGCTGTGTTCTTTTGGATTATTTTATTTTCAGGTGGGCCTCTTCTTAGCTAATTTGGCGCTGCACACATTGTGGAGAAAACTGGCATTTGACGCCGATATTAAATTAGCATGACATGGCAAATTTGGAAGCCCTAATCGGTGCATTCGTCCCTACAGAAAATGGTAAAAAAAAAAAGAAGAAGCATGGTCCCTTTGACCCCAGCTGAGTCTTCACCGACGATCCTGCCCTGGTTTCCATCGTTGTTTATGTTCAACACGCATCTCAGCTTCTGCAACTATTCGCATATCCTCCTCTCGCCGCAACTTGTGCTGCATGCGCCGAGCACATGTGTGGGCCGTGCCGTGCTTATCGTCGTCGTCAGAACACTTCTTTTTTTGTTGACACAACACTTAATTCGGCGCTTCCAGGAACATAAACAAGTCGATGGGCGCCGTGGTGGTGGGGTGGCCAGTTAATCAATCCCCGCTCGAGTAGCGGCAGCGCCGTGCTTTCAGCAAATTAAGCAGCACCCCCGGCCCTTTCGTCCAATTAACAACGTGTTTATCCAATTTAAACAATGCGTTTAGGAGGCGATAAAAAGGGCGTGTTGTGGCGCGGGAAGACAGCTCCTCCGGCCCTTAATGCAGTGTCTCGGGGCACGACGGCGACATAAAGCAACCGGTGGTCGATCGGGTTTCCCAAAACCCCTGTTAGGTCGTCGTAACCGTCCCCCGGGCGTTTACTCGTCGTTTAGTCGCCCGATCCCAACTTGCACGCTTGATTTCTGGATACTTCACTTTGTGTACATGTACTCCCTATTTTTAGCGGTCTCTTTGCTCCGAACCAACCGTGGCGCTTCGTAAATCGTTGTGCGCTAGCTGCGTGCAAGTGTTTCACTGAGAATGAGCAAGCAATCAGGCGTTTTCCTTTTGGGAAACGCGCAGTCGTTCGGGGCGGCGGTACGAGTTGAGTTTTGCATAGGGAGGACCGGGTGCTAGTGTGCTACAACCTCACAAGTCGAGATCTGCGTTCAGAACAAGGAAAAATAAATAATTACTAATGGAGTACTATTATTTGTGCTAACACACACCGACAAACACTGCAACGTAATCTAGCCATCTAAGCTTGTCCCAAATAATTTTTTAGATTGTTGCTGGTTTCATCCCCCGGAACCCTAGCCGCCGGCGGCCTAGGGCCCCCTTCCCCCTCCGTTCCCTGCACTGCCGCCGTCGGAGGGCGTGCCGGCGAGGCCGTGCTCGTCCAAGGAAGGTGGCGGCGGGGCGTTTCTTCGTTTTCTTCTGCTCGGGGCTCCCGCGTGTGGGGCCGGGAGGAACGGCGGCGGGGGCGTGCGTGAGGGGCCGCGGCTGCGGCGCGCGGTGGCGGGGCGCCGCGCGCTGTAGCGAGCGCGTAGGGCGGCGTGCGGCGGCGCGAGGTGGTGTCCGGCGCGGTGCGGCGTTCAGGTGGCGGGCCGGCGGCGATGCGGGCCTAGTCTGGGCCCGGCTAGGGCTGCCGACTAGATCTGCGGGGCCGCGGCTCCGGGGCGGCAGTGGCGAGCGCTGCCGGCTGGCGCGGCGCTTCGGTGCCGATTGATCTGGAGGTGGAGGCTCCAGACCCGGGGCTGGTGGAGCCGGATCCGGTTGGCCCCACAGCCGATTTGCTGTGGAGAGCGCGGAGGTGGCCGGGATCCATGGAGGCCGCCGTCTGCGATGTTGCGGGCTCGATCTGGGCCTGACGGGCCATGGCCATGCTGCCTTGGTCCGTTGATGGTGTGGCCAGGATGGCGTGGCCTGATCCGGTGCGTGGGGCGGTTGCGGCGCCCTAGCCGGTGCCCTTTGGTGGTTGGGCGCGTGGCGTTCGGCGAGCTTCGCCAGCGCTCGCTGTGGTGCGGTGGCCTCTGATCAGGTTAGGCTGTTTCGTTCCTGTCCGCGGTGGGTTTGGTGGCTGCGGGTGAAAACCCAGCATCGACGTGGTCTATGCCAGCAACGACTGCGTCGTCGGACGTCGCTTCCTTCTTGAAGGCGTCGTTGTGCAGCTCCGCCACATCCCACCCTTCGCAAATGAGGTGTTTCCGAGCGAAAGCTCTGATCCGGTTTTCGGGTCGGGTAACGGCGACGTCCTCGGACGCCGTGTCCTCCTTGGAAGCGTTGCCCTTGGAGACCTCGTTTGGCGGCGGAGTTTACTTGCTGTGGTCTTGGCCAGGGAGGGCGACTTCGGGCTACACGGGTTTGCCGATGCGCGAGCCGTTCCCGTCGGGGCAACCTCTTCTGGCTCCGGTCGTCGAAGAAGCCCCGCTCTGCCTACCTTCTTCTGGCGCAAGGAGTCGTTCCCTGTTCGGCGTCGTTGGAGCGGAGGAGGTCTTCGTCTTTGCCGTAGCGGCTTGTTTATTCAGTTCCTGTGTACGCTCTTTGTCAGGGTTTTTCGCACGGTTTTCCTTGAATAAGCCGTGCATTGTATCGGTTTTTGGGACCGGTTTTCCTCATAAACTGGGCAAATTCTATTCTTCTAATCGAATCACAGGGACCAACCGTTGCATCCTCAAAAAAACTATTATTTGTGCCGAGGAAAAAAAAAACAGAATTGGTCTCTGAGATAGTATTTGGCTGGGGGGCCAACTGGAATGGAACAATTTTCAGAGTACATGTGTTTCTCTCGTGGAACGTTTTTTTTTTACCTAAAAGATAACAGCTCTGCCGTCATACTATTAAGAAATGAAAGTTAGCTGTAAAGAAATGGAAATTAGACGGGTTTAAGGCTGAAGCCCAGCCTAGAGGCAAAGAAAAAGAAAAGAAAAAAGGCCTAACGCTACAGAAACACGTAGCTCGACTGTACAAACTCACCTCTGACTACGGGAGCAATTCTAGCCATCTTAGCCTCTTTTCTCTCTTTCTACAGGTGCCATCATATGTAAGTACCCACCGAAATCTTGCTCGAAAGATTTGGTCTTCTCGTTCTCTCGCTTAACTTTCTCCACCAGGATCCCAACAAAGATGCCGACGGGGCAAGTGTGGTCATTCTCAAGTATTCAGTGATGAACAAGCGCCACACCTCCTTTCCAAAAGGGCCACAGTAAGGCATTGCAGAGCACTCTCCAGCACTTGATCACATAATCTGCAAATTTTGTCGCGTGGCCAGCCTCGTGCCCGATAACGTTTTACAATCCACTGTCGGTCTTGAAACAACAACCAAGTAACAAAATTTGACTTTCCCCCCTTCTGTTCTTATGTTCTCGGCCTTCTGAAGCTTCGGCTGTGATATCCTACTGACGAACTGAACCTCGTTAGCCGTCTTAATTTGCCAGATACTTTCCGTCTATCTTCTGGTTCCACACAATTTAATCTGGATCATCAGTGAGCAACACCCCATTTAGTTTCTCCCACGGCACTGAAAACTGGCCCAATCGATCCCTTGAACCTCTATAATAAGTATTCATTCTATGCATACTTCATCCAACGTCTATATATCCGTCGTGGATAACCCACCATCTGTTGGATAGTTAGGGTGTAGATTCCCTCGGCCCACCGAGGATCAAACTCCAGGTTTGGGCGTCCTGTATATCTTGTTATAGACGGATTATACTTTCAGTTATAGGCGACTAAACTAGCCATACTCATACTCATGGTGCCGTGCGTGCATCGATTGATGCAGAGACCGAAGTTTTACGCCTTTTTCGAAAAAATAATGACGTGGGTGCTCTGTATTTGTGTGTCTTTTTATGGATGGATTATCCTTTTGTGGTAGGTGACGTACCAGCCACATTCACCGTGACGTGTTTTATGTTTGCCACATAAAAAATATCTCTGGCTATCTTCTTGGGACCTATTTCGCCGCGCCCCAGCTCCTTCGTCTGCCGCGCCAGCCGCTTGTCCTTCCGGCGGCGCCCCCAAATTGCCAGCCGCGCGCCCTAGTTCGTCCGCGTCGGCAAGCTGGCGTCCGCCCGCAAGCCAACAGCTCCTCTTCTCCTCCCTCTCCCTGCGCGCCGTCGCCGCCGACCGGGCCGATTGACCAGATCCGCGCTGTCGCAGCAACGGGCGGCCGTGCTCGCCAATCGATAGATGGGACGAAGGGCACACGCACGGACATGGATCATCGCCACGGATGGAGCAACCTGCATCGAACTCTCATAACAAAGCATTGACTTTTAGCAGTGGTGACGAGGACATGGACGCAGAATGCGCGCCGCATTGACAGGGCTATGTAGCACGATCTGTGTTTTGGACTATTGCAATACCTCGGGCCTCTATCCTTAGTGACATTTACTTTAGCTTTTGTTTTCCCAAAATATGTAGCGTTATCACAGTAAGATCGGAAGTAATTTCTTCACTTCATGTGCTTGCTTTTATGGGCTATTTTCAGAGTGAACTCTAGAGAAACAGATAATAAAGCTTCTTTAGCAATTTGAGTAGTACATGATTCCTCTGCTGTTATATACATCAGTACAAAAATGGTAACGTTCACAACAAAAGTTGCCATCCATATTACAGGAAGCTTTATCTACCACTGACACAAACTACGGCAGACATCTGTTTAATGAAGCACCTGAAGGGGCATTGCTCCGCTGATGATATCTATAGCCAGGTAACGCAGACATGAAATGCATACAAGAGAACTCAGAAGAATACACTGGTTTACATGGATAAACGAAAGGAACAAACAACAAAATTTATTCTGCATATCAGCAGTGCGATGGGTGCAGCAAATTTACAAAATTCTTACCACACGCCATGTGCTAAAGACAATGCAGAAACATCTTAAGGGGCTACAGAACTGCATACAACTATTAGTAGTAGTAACTGTTACATCATCATCTCCATCGAAATGAGCTCCACACAAATTGAAAATACGAATGAAGCTAGTTTTCTATGTAGGATCTTTTCACCATCACAGGCCTCACGAAGTACCACTTGAAATATTTTCTTTCCTAGTCAGAGCTGAAAATATTGGCACACATGTATCACTTGACGAACATCAATATACAAATTAACTACAAAACAATCTATTTCCATATGCAAGATGGTCTACAGCATAGACATGTATTGATCCATATGCCACGTTTATACACTAATATCATTACCATGTTTATACAAATTAACTACAAATCAGCTAGTTTTCTTTCAACTCTCAAGTCTTGCAGACTTTCATATATAAAGCCATATACTCCGTATAAATGATTGAAGATATCAAGCATGTCCACCCGCAACAACAACAAAAAAAAGATATCAAACATGTCTTGTATATGGACTTTACTTTTTTGGAATTTAAATTTTGCACGAAAAAAAGAAAAAGGAAAAAAATTACCTCGGGCGCCGGCGGCGGCCAGTGCGGCGCGAGGCGAGGCTCGACGAGGTTCGGACGGGGTGGTCGGCGGCGGACCGGATCTGGCCAGGGGAGGCAGGCGGTGGCACAGATCTGGCCGGGGGGAAGGCATGCAACGACGCGGGCGGCGGCGCGGGCGGAGCGTGTGGATGGCGGCGCGAGGGGACCACGCGGAGGCGCCTGCAAGGGCGGAGGCGGCGCGAGGGGAGCCGTAGGCGGCGGCGGCGCGAGGAGAGCAGGGGGGGGGGGGCGGCACGCCGGGCAGACGGGAGGAGGCGGCGGCGGCGTGAGGTGGCAGGCCGCGTGCGGGCGACGCAGAGAGGGAGGGGGTCGAGCGGGTTGGGTCGGGGAAGGAGACAGGTTGAGATTCTGGAATCGATCGCGTAGGTAACCAGTAACCAGAGAATCAACGGCTCAAATTAATTCCAGCGGGAGTACTGAGAAGTACTGAAAAGTACTCGCCAATCACCGTAAAAGAGCTCCCGAGATTATAGTGCAAGGTTCATGAAAATATAGCAAAATGGAATGGAAGTCACTGTTCCACAAGATGGAATCTTTCGCTGTGCAGAACCGACTCATACCTCCAACTATATGAATCATCTGGTTCCTGTTCCTCGCTCTCTCCTCTCGTCACATGATCTCACATGACTCTTCATTTCCCTTGACCAAACAAAATTCTGAACCGTTTTGTTCTTCGAACTAAACACCAAGATGTGAAATAGAACCATCCCATTCCATCAAATTCCATGGATCTAGAGCTACTTCATTACATTGTAGGGTTCTTCCAACAAAACAAAACCCTAAATTTCCTGACAAGATTTCTAATAAATTGGACAGACCATATAATTTTTTTACTAACACGATGCAAATTTTCCTTTTATGTGCGTCACTCCATATAGTATTGTTTACAATAGGAGAACCAAGTATAACTTGGATGGTCTGGGAGGTGGTTTAAACACCGAATTTGTCAATTTATGTGTCTCGTTAAGGGGGGTGATTGTAGTGGTATGCAACATTTTTATCAATAGCAAGAAACTTGTAGTGATTTTGTCAATCTTCAAACCCTAAGACCCCACTCTTTAGTATAAATACATGGCGACTTAGTTTCTCAAAGAAAGTTAAATTTTATACATAATTGTTTCGGTTGTCGTCGGTGCTGCAGTTAGTTGTAACAATCTCCTCTATCCAAACTTTGTCTATGAATTTTAGCTATTTCTTACTTCATTTTTAAAGGTGTGCCTTGATGCAATTTACTGGTTTGTGTGAATTGTTTGATCTGCAGCGAGGGACGATAGCCCCAATGCACATTGTATTTGCTAGCAACTAGGTCCAAGATTTACTATGTGCAAGTTAGCCCAAGAGAAGTGCACCATGGCAAAACTACAAATTGGCAAGAAAAAACTCCACTCTGCAAACATGTCAGGAAGAAACTCCATACCGCAGGCTAATTCATCCGCACACTTTTTAAAAACTAATATAACCCTTTATGTGAGCATAATTGAAAAATTCTGTGTTAGATGGTTATTTTTGTCAATTACGCTTACAAGTGGTTATTTTAGCAAAAAAGGAAAAAAAATGGTGCAGCCTATTTGTGCATGTCTCACCAGGACAGTTTTTGTAGTACATTTAATTTAATATACAGTTATTATTTTCATCCACTTCAACCACTTGAAATCATTTATGTGTCTTTTTCAGTGGTGAAATCAGAGATAGGATTATAATCCTATAAAATTAATAGGACCTGTGAGTCCCAAAAACCCTTTAAAGTCCTCCAATGAAAGGAGCCCTGAAATCGGCAGGCACGACGCTAATTACACGAGACATGTCCCTACCAATCCAGGAACTGGATTCCTCAATTTCCCCTCTTTGCTCTTTCCTTTTTTCCTCCCTTTTGGCCAAAGCACACACATCCCCAGCAAAAAAAAAATCCCCCGCACTGCATCCATCATCTACAGGCGAAACCACTCGCTATCACCAGTACATACGGACCAGAGTAAGCGTAACCACTTAACTGACCCCTGTGATGTGTGACCTCAGCCAGTTTTCCAACCTCTCTCGCTAGTCACCACCCCGGAGGCACCACCGACACCTCCGATCCAGCCGACAATCATGGCCTTCCTCCCGCGACGCTTTGCACTGTCAAATCCCCCCCCATCCTTTATTACCACCACTATGCGAACTATGCAACTCCTACTCATTTTACACTCCTCCTCCCATACAGTCCACACAAAACCCTACATGTGCCACCGTGCCGGCTGGCTTAGCTTAGCTTAGCTTAAGCTCGCCCTTCCCTTTTATAAAACCCCGCACACACACTCTCACTTCCCCATCCCCCAAAGCAAAGCTCCCAGCTCGCACTGCTCACACCCCAGCAGCCACTGGCCAGTGCTAGCGAGGCTAGCGAGGTCGCGCGCGCCATTAATTGCCTGGCTGCAGGCCGGTGGCGGGGATCTCTCTGAAGCTTAGCTAGGTAGGTGGCAATGGAGGCGGCGGTGGGGCTGCCGGAGGCGTGGTCGCAGGTGCGGGCGCCGGTGATCGTGCCGCTACTGCGGCTGGCGGTGGCGGTTTGCCTGGGGATGTCGGTGCTGCTGTTCCTGGAGCGGCTGTACATGGCCGTGGTCATCGTGGGGGTCAAGCTCCTGGGCCGCCGCCCCGACCGCCGCTACAAGTGCGACCCAATCTCCGAGGACGACGACCCCGAGCTCGGCTCCGCCGCCTTCCCCGTCGTCCTCGTCCAGATCCCCATGTTCAACGAGCGCGAGGTATACCCACATTTTGACCAAACTCCATTGCCAAGCTCAAGTCTTCGGTTATTTTTCCCCCTTTCGTTTGTTCTTGCAGGGGTTCTTCTTGGTTCCCCATTGGAGCTGCAGGGGTTAATTGTTTTTTTTTTGTTGTTGTTGCGTACGTGTAGGTGTACCAGCTGTCGATCGGGGCCGTCTGTGGGCTGTCGTGGCCGTCGGATCGGCTGGTTGTCCAGGTGCTGGATGACTCCACGGACGCCGTCGTCAAGGTGAGATCTTATCTCTTTGCCTCCTTTATCACTGCAGTAGTACCAACACACCACATACATACCAGTACCAGCACCAGAAGCAGCAGGAGTACCGGCCTGGTAATAATGGAGCCTCATGTTCACCTGTCGGTGACCAGCCGTTCCCCCCATTTTACCCAATCCATCCATGCTTCACCTCGTAGCGCCCGGGATTCCCCCTCCCAGTTACCCCCGTCTCTTGATCTCTTCTTTGCCTTTCCGAAAGGGTAGTAAAAAAAAAAAGCCGTGGCATTGGGGCATTCTGCCGTGCCAGGCTCCGACCGGGCTTGTCTTTTAGGCACGTTTCGAGAGCCGCATCATGGAGGGCTAGGCAGGCTCCCCTGTTTTGGGCTCCTCCAGGCTCCAGCGCGAGATTTCTGGCAATTTTGGGTGTCAATTACTAGCTGCTGCAAGTATTTGCGTTACACCTACAGAATCTGGCATGTGCTGTACAATTGTAAACGCATCGTTGTACATTTATTTATCCGTAGTAACATTTAGACATGTATATTTAGTGGACAGCCCCCGTACTCAAACGTGAGGGGAAAATCTGGGCCGTTTTATTACATCTATGCTTCAGGTGTCGGTTACTAGTATTAGTACTCGTGTAATCGAAGTAAAGGAAAGAAAGGAAAAGGAGAGCCTAGAGACTGATTTCGCGCGCGAAGGGAACGACTCCCCGTAATTTTTGGCGGGGCGAGAGAGTGCGCGGGGGCCGCCCGCGCTGATGAGTTGTTAATTGGAGATTGGGCGCGCATTGAATGCTCCAGTGCTTTGACCGATGAGCTCCCAGTGGCGATAGATACTCTTTGATCAATGAGAACAACTAACAACACTGTACTACTAGTCTAAAAAAAACAACAACAACAACACTGTATTACCAGTAGTTGTCAGAGTTTTCCTTTTCTTAATTATACATGGCTCGAGATAGTAAATCGGGAGCAAAGGCAAAGGGCCCTCTTGACCCTGCCCGTCATTCCCGGTAACAAAGCACGTGCGTGGCATGTGACAGGGCACGCCGTAAATGTCTATTTAAAGCCTCCACCGCTAGTACTACTACCAGAGACGGGACATGGGACTTTCCCTGTACGTGATCCCCGCGATCGACGGACAAGATTCCGGTAATTAAGCACGAGCATGAGATGAGACGCAACAAGTCGTGTCTTCTCGGTTTAACACTGAGATCAACCGGGCACCGTTAATTTAATCTTCTACTATTCGATCTATTTTTTTAATATTCTTGATTGGCCTTTGGCTTCTACGCCCCCTGATTCAACGTTTTGATGCTAGGATTAAGCATGTTAGTGTAATAATGACATCCCCTAATTAACATGGTACTCCCTAGTCAACTTAGGTAA
Organism: Brachypodium distachyon; assembly: GCF_000005505.3. Taxonomy (NCBI): domain Eukaryota; kingdom Viridiplantae; phylum Streptophyta; class Magnoliopsida; order Poales; family Poaceae; genus Brachypodium; species Brachypodium distachyon. The sequence continues at coordinate 4,985,430 of NC_016133.3, read as the reverse complement.
GAAAATGTTTGTCCTAATATTGTTTTACTACTACTGCGGCCTTGTAAGACAATGTCTGGACTCTAGGAAGCTGGAATCCTATGGGAATTGAAGTGTTTTGTGTGAAATTCCAGTGATTCGGACAGCAATTGATGATGGTGAATATATGTGCAGGAAATGGTTCGGATGGAGTGCGAGCGATGGGCGCACAAGGGGATCAACATCACGTACCAGATCCGGGAGGACCGGAAGGGTTACAAGGCCGGGGCTCTGAAGCAAGGGATGAAGCACGGGTACGTGCGCGAATGCGAGTACGTGGTGATCTTCGACGCCGACTTCCAGCCGGACCCCGACTTCCTCCACCGCACCATCCCTTACCTCCACCACAACCCGGAGATCGCCCTCGTCCAAGCACGGTGGAGATTCGGTAAGTTAAACCTGCAAATATGTCCTACTCCATTTACAGAATCAAAAAAAAAGTCAGTTGTTCTTAAAAAAAAGAAGTCAGTTACGTCGAAGCTTAATTAGCATTTCACGGATCCAATGTTTGGCATTTTGTAAGCTCAAAAAAGGAAAATGAAAAAGGGTGAGGAAAAAGACAAAAGTCACGGTACGGAATAAAGCAAAGCAAAATTTGAGGGTTTTGTTTTTGTTTTCCCTGGGATGTAGTCTAGGAATCAGGATCCGAGTTCCCTGGTTTGGAAGCAAGCTCTAGGGATACATACGTCCAAGCACAACCGACTCGCGTGTTATCCCACGCAAAGACCGGAATTGGGGCAACTGCCATCTGGAACAAGCCCTCGACGACACTCAACAGTAGTATAGTTTTTCTTTTTTCTTTTTTTGAAAGAACAGTAGTATAGTTAACCTTCTAAAAAAACAGTATAGTTAACGAAGTATATGCAGCCAAGCAGCAACAAGGCGTGGGTACAGTCTTGTTGTTGTAGTAGTGCTGACATGCAGTTAGTTGGTTGGGCCGGCGGGCAAGTTAAAGTCCCTTCTGAGAGCTTCTGCCGGGGACACGTCCTCGTGGCTTGGCTAAGCAGCTTTGCCACTGTCGCCCGCGCGGCGCGGCGGGGCGCTGTACTGAACCGGACCCGGATCTTCTTCCCCGGGCCGGCTGTCGGTCCGGGCCGGCCGGAATCAATCCGCCGGCCCAGTAGATCCCGCGGCTGCCGGCGTCGGTGGCAACCGGCGGGCAACCGTCGGTGATCCGCGGGCAATCATGTGGGTGTATTCTGTGCTCTCTGCGCTTTTCCCGGTAAAATAAAAACGTGGGCCACTGGACAGGTCTTCGCGTTCACGTGCTGCTGGGGGCCCACGGCCCATGGTCTGCTGTTAACCTTGCCGCTGCAGTCCTTGCCGGGGCTGACGTGTCCCCACAAACAGCAATAAAAAAACACTTGTCAAAATGCTAACACTATTATTATAGTCGTTTATTATCAGAGCAGCGGTATCTATATTTTTTGGTTGCGAGGGAATCAGGGCAAGTATCTGAGATCCCCAGCAGAGCGTGTAACATGCTGCTGCCATGGATCCTAGATTTCGTTTCACTTTGGAGCTGAGGGACGGAGCCAGGGAGAGACTGACTGACTAGCACGAGGAGGCGAGAGGCCAAACCCTGGCTCAGCTAGAATTATGCCGTGATCCCGTGATCTGTCGGCATTCTCCCCGTAACCTCCAAGATTTACTTTTTTTTTTCTGCGCGCCCACAACAGTGTCTGTCTTGGTCCAACTACGCTTCAAGGGAGCAACTGAACCAAGACCGTGTCAGCAAAATATTTCCCCAAAATGCACGCACGCTTGCTCCACAACTGTGTAAGAAGTCAAGTGAGGCAGCAGTAAAAACTCGTTCTGTTACATTTTACCAAAATTTTGAAAAGCTCTTGGTTCTTTGTAGCTATCGAAACATGATGAATTAGAGAGTAGCCAGCAATGTGATCAATCTGTGGATTTTCTTTCCCGGTGGTCCATTGGCTGTAAAATTTTAATGACAAACCCATGGTTTAGTTGTACATAGTTTTTCCTGGTAACTTGGTAAGTACTCCGTACTATTACCATCTTGCATGGTAATGATGAGTTTTGCTGGTGTTTGGTGGTGATCAGTGAACGCAGATGAGTGCTTGATGACAAGGATGCAGGAGATGTCCTTGGATTACCACTTCACGGTGGAGCAAGAAGTGAGCTCCTCTGTCTGCGCCTTTTTCGGCTTCAACGGTGAGGCCGGCTCTGGATTTCGACAATGTTTTCTAAGTTTACCTTGTTTAGGTTCTGGCATGCATAACTACACCGTACGATTTTATTCTACGTGCACACATTTTATTCATGACATCTAATAATTCAGTTTTTTTTTTTGGATCAGGGACTGCCGGTGTGTGGCGCATTTCTGCGGTGAATGAAGCAGGAGGCTGGAAGGACCGGACCACCGTCGAAGACATGGATCTGGCTATCCGGGCCAGCCTCAAGGGATGGAAGTTTGTCTACCTCGGCGATGTTCAGGTACATTTTTCGATCATGCACATCATCTTTTTAAAAAAAAAAATTGATGCACATCATCAGATTCAGATAGCATCCAATGCACATCCTTTGGCATTTCTCTTAGATATTCCTTTTTTTCCCGCAAAAGAGAAGATATTACTATTTTTATTTGATTGTTTTTAGAGAATAGTGAAAGTAATTACTGAGTACACAGTAAAAAAGTTTGGAATTAACCCAGAGGTTCGTCATTTCCAGGTTAAGAGTGAACTACCGAGCACTTTCAAAGCTTTCCGGTTTCAGCAGCACAGATGGTCGTGTGGTCCAGCAAACCTATTCAGGAAGATGCTGTTGGAGATTGTGACAAATAAGGTATGTCCAAGCATCACAGTGGAAGTCCATCAAATCCAGAAAGTTTTAGGCAGACAGCTTAATTATGTTGCTAAACTCAGATCCTTTTGGTCTTGGTGTGTGTGTGTGCAGAAAGTGACGATCTGGAAGAAGTTTCATGTCATCTACAACTTCTTCTTGGTGCGCAAGATCGTCGCGCATATTGTGACCTTTACATTCTACTGCATTATCATCCCGACAACCATTTTTGTCCCTGAGGTTCATATACCAAAGTGGGGCTGTGTCTATATTCCCACAATCATCACCCTTCTCAATTCTGTTGGAACTCCCAGGTAATTATAGCTAGTAAAAAGCTTCACAGTGACAGAGAAATATATAATCAAACCACGTGTTCACTAAACGAAAATGCATGAATATTGGCAGGTCTTTCCACCTGCTTTTCTTCTGGATCCTGTTCGAGAATGTCATGTCGCTGCATAGAACCAAGGCCACACTGATTGGCTTGTTAGAGGCCGGCAGGGTGAACGAATGGGTTGTCACGGAGAAGCTCGGCAACGCTATGAAGATGAAATCTGCTAGCAAAGCATCAGCCAGGAAATCATTCATGAGGATATGGGATAGGTACTGAACAAATAAGATATCTGCCATAATTTTGCCAGTCTGTTTCCCCATGGTCCGGTAACTAACTTCCAGAGATAAATTTCAGGTTAAATGTTCCTGAGCTTGGCGTGGGAGCTTTCCTCTTCTCCATCGGATGGTACGATGTTGCATTTGGGAAGGACAATTTCTTCATATACCTTTTCTTCCAATCCATGGCTTTCTTCATTGTCGGTGTTGGCTACGTTGGCACAATTGTCCCGCAGTCATAACTGAAAAGCATGTCGTCGAGATCATCGGCCTCCGGTTCGCAATTCCTCAAGAGGATTCAGCAAAAAAAAACACAAGCAGTGCATAGCCAGTTTGAAGTAAAGATCACGCAGTCTTCTCTCGATTTCCGTCTTTTCTTCCCTTTTTGGAGACTGATATTGCAGCATTCTCTTGTATGTGCTATTGTAATAGAAAGTGAGGTGCAGCGCAGCGCAGTGCAAGGTCACTGCAGGAATATTGTGGTGTTTTTCTTTCTTTCTTTTTTCTTGTAGCAAGTACGTGCCGTGATTAAGGGGAGCAGGATGGTCGCTTCAAAGTTCATGTAATACTAATAGTATAAGAAGAAAAGGAGAGGTTCAGAAAAGTGTTGAGAAAAATCAAATTGTTCGACCCTTCTCGTCTATGACACTGCATTTTACACGTCTTGAATGAACATGGTTCCCTCGTGCCACTACATTTGATTTACCCGTTGGGGGTTCTAGGACGAGACCAAGTGGAATTGGGTCTTTTTTTTTTTGAGCAAGGTTGGTAGGAGAGGTCCCTACCTAAATGTTATAAAAGGGAAACAAAACGTCCCAGGCAATACAATTTAGAGTAATACAAACTAGCTAGGCCAATCTTCTAACCACTTTTGAGCAGCCATTTTCTCTTTAGATTTCAAGCGGTGGCACCACATTGCCTCACAGCCCTTGACACTGGGATAATTTGATTATCAAAGACTTTGCGGTTTCTTGCGAGCCAAATATTGCAAAGAATAGCAACAATAACCACTTCCCAAGCGGCTACTTTGTTCTGAGCAACCATGGATTTCCCGCGAATAAAAAGGTCGTCAATCTGTCTTACCCCCACAACATCAATTCCCAACATTTGAAAGATAAGGCAAGAGCGCGAGCATTCTAAGGCCAGATGCATGGGTGATTCACTAGCAGTACAGCCAAAGGGGCATTCATCGGTAGCTAGAATCTGCTGCTTCTTAAACACTGTTCTCACCTTGATTCTTCCTTTAAGCCATAGCCAAGCAAAAACTTTTTGATTATGCGGAGCCGAGCAGGTCCATAGATCAGCAGAAATGATATCTCTAAGACCACCAAAATTCTCCAATTGATAGAGAGATTTAACAGAGAAAGATTTTGAGCGTTCCATTCTCCGAACTCTGACATCTTCTCTCCCATTGATTGGTTCCCAGTTTGCTATCAGCGCGATGATGGCATCATACTCAGAGCAAGCTCTATCGGATGTAAGATGCCTCAGAGGAATTTCCCACAATCCATCATTGTAGCAGTTGGCTATAGAAATGTTTGGCCTAGTCGTATGAGAAAAAAATGCTGGGAATTTTTCCGCCATAGAAGTGTCCATATACCAAATATCGTGCCAGAAAGAGGAGATTTTCCCATTACCGACAGTAACAGCAGTGAGTTGTCGATAGCATCCTACAGATTCAACAATTTTGCCCCACACCGTACCTTTGTAGTTTGCAAAATCCCCAAGATCCCACCTTGGGTAGCGAGCCATCTTAATCCATTTTGCCCATGAAGATTCTGGGTTAACATGTAGTCTGTGCACAAATTTTGCCAAGAGACATTTATTTTGAAGTTCCAGATTTTTAATCCCTAGTCCTCCTTCGTCAATCGGCCGGCAAACCTGCTCCCAAGAAACTAAGCAGTCACTGCCCTTAGAGGAATTTTTTCCTTTCCAAAAGAAGGATCTTCTAAGTCCATCAATCTTCTCAATGACCCATTTTGGCAAGGACAGACAAGACATGAAGTAAGCAGGAAGAGCTGATAGCACTGACTTAGTAAGAATTAATCGCCCTCCTCTAGAAATGAAATTCATGGAGAAGCTAGCTAACCTCCTATCAATCTTGGAAATAAGGGGAAGGAAGGCTGCTTTGGGGAGTTTAGAGTCTGAAAGCGGCAGACCCAAGTAAGTTTGAGGGAAGGTCGCCACTGGACATTCAAGAATATCGGATATTTCAGCTTCTTCTTCATCAGAGAGATTGATAGGAACAAAAGTAGACTTGGTGAAGTTGATATGAAGTCCTAAGAAATTTGCGAAAGCATCTAAAATCTCCTTGAGCAGGCGGGCCTGAGAACCGTTCCCTTCCAAGACAATAAGAGTATCATCCGCATACTGGAGCACGGGGCATGGTTGATCCCTGAAAATGGGATGATTCAGAGCACCAACAGCAGCAAATTTCTTAATCGTTTGTTGCAAGACATCCACAACCAAAATGAACAAGAGTGGAGAGAGGGGATCTCCTTGCCTTAAGCCCTTCTTAAAGTTAATCCACTTCCCAGGGATACGTTAAGAATGATAGCTGTTTTAGAAGTGTGGAGCAGATTCCTCATCCACATGCACCAAGTATCGTCAAAGCCTCGAACACTGAGGATTTTAAATAGTGCTGACCAAGAAACAGTGTCGAAGGCTTTGCGAAAATCCAGCTTGAGAATTATAGCTTTCCTTTTCCTCCTCCTACATGTTTGTACGAGATCCATTGCATACATAAAGTTGTCAGCTATGCAGCGGGTTTTGACAAAACCAGACTGATCAACATCTACAAGCTTGGTGATCTCCAACTGAAGCCTTGCAGCCAGAACTTTAGTAATCCATTTGACTAGACAATTCAACAGGGATATGGGACGGAAGGCGCCAGATGAACTGTCATTATCTTTTTTTCTCAGCAAAATCATGAAAGATCTATTAATTCTTTCAAGTTGCAGGCTCCCACTATAAAACTGAGTGAAGAAAATGGAAATATCTTCCTTAATGATTGGCCAGAAATCTTGGAAGAAACCTGATCCAAAACCATCCAGGCCAGGGCTTTTGTCTCTAGGAATATTTTTTATACCATCATAAATCTCTTGCGAAGAAAAAGGCTGCATGAGGTTAGACAAGTCGATATGATTTTCATACAGATTGCCAAGCTCAATGTCATCACTAGACCACCCCTGAACACCCATGAGCTCCTTGTAAAAATCAGTGAGGACTTGAAGCTTTCCTTGGTGCGATTAATAATATATATCATTAGCATGAATCACTTTTATTTGATTGCTTCTCAGTCTGTCAGAAGCTCTAGAATGATAGAATCTGGTGTCTTCATCACCCAAAACACACCAATTAATTTTACCTCGTTGTCTGGCGGCAACCGCATAGGAGTGGACATAAAATTGTAGTTTTTCCTTTACCATTCCTCTAAAGAAGAATTCTAGGGTAGATAATGGTCTATTTTCTTTGAGCCAATCGAGGAAATTCAGTGTGAATTTACAGCAATCAAGATAAACTTTAACAGGTTTGCAGGTTTTCTTCCAAGTTTTAATCCTGTTTCTCAGGTATTTTAGCTTGCCATTTAAAGTAGCAGCCATGTCATACCCATTATGCCAACTGGTCCAGCTATCATGCACTAACTCTTTAAATAGCGGTCTGAACTTCCAATTATTTTCATACCTGAATAAACCAGATTTTGGAATTTGAGTAGAAGCATCCACATTGAGAGGAAAATGATCAGATGTGCTTCGAGGCAGAGTATGCAGTCTTGAATTCGGCAGAGCTGCATTCCATTCAGCGTTAAAAAACACTCTATCAATCCTTGTTAATATCGGGGTGGACTGCATATTTGACCAGGTGAAATTCCTGTCCAATAAAGGAAGCTCCTGAACCTGCAAGTCATGCAACCATTCATTAAATCTCTGAGTTTCAGTAACAGTCACACGCCCTGTATTGCGATCATCAGCTGATCGGACGGAGTTAAAATCTCCTGCAATGATCCATGGGCCTGAAATAGTTGGCTGCAAATCAATAATCTCCTGAAAGAATGAGTCTCTGTCTATTTCAGCATTCGGTCCATAAACATTGGTGGCCCAGAAAGTCAGATTTGAGCTACAACATTCAAACTGAACTGAAACCGATCTGTCCTTAATAACTGAATTTTTCAAGCGCAAGAGATTATTATTCCAGGCTGTCAAAATACCACCCGAGGTGCCCACTGCATCCAAGTGAACAAAATTTGCAAGAGAAGCAGGGAGGAAAGAGGCTAGTTTGAAGGGTGTGATATTATGCAATTTCGTTTCCTGAAGCAGAACCAAATCAAAACTAGAAGAGGTCATTGTGTCTCTGACTAGCTCACACTTATCCGAGTCTCCCAGTCCCCTGACATTCCAGCAACATAGGGAGAAAGTTCTGTGGTTGAAATTCATTTAAAGCACAGAGATAGCAGCAAGCAGACCAATTCTAATTGAAGCTTAAATAAACTGAGTCTTGCGGAAATAACAGTGACACAAGAACTGGTACAAACACTGATAACATGAACCACACTCTGCCCCGACTGCTCTGATCCAACTAGCTTAAGAATGCAACGGAAGCTATGACTTGACACAACTAAAAACTGCTCCGAAATGCAACAGACAGGCAACAAAATGCAACCATCAATACTAACCCCGCGAGAGCATAAGATAAACGCGCAGGTTACAACAACAACAGCTAAGGAACTACTCATCATCCTGTTTCTTAGCAGCCTGCACCACCTTCAGAAGTTCGGCCTCGTCAAACCCACATTGCTGTCCGAGGTACAGTAGGTCTCCTTCCTGCATGAACGGCTGGACTTCTTCAGCTGCACTGGAGGAGGCTGCCTCTTTGCCCTTCTTGGCCTGTCCCTTGGCAAGTTCCACCTCCAGTAGCTCACGAGCCTTTTTCTTGACAGCCTTATCCACCATGTTGACGTACTGGCCGTCAGCCTGCTCAGCCACACTCTTGCTGCGACGCGGGCCGTTGTTCCCCTCCTCCAAATCTCTCACCACCTCATCATGGGGCACCATGACGGGGGGTGGTGGGGAGGGGAACAACACGCTGACATCGAAGATCTCCATGAGCTCATCACTTTGCCCACGTTGCTCTCTGATGCGGCCAGGGATTGGTGACTCCAACGGGATGTCGGTCACCTGCAGTCCTTCCTCCGGTGGCATCACCGAAGTGATCATAGGCCGTAGAGAAGACGGCCTGCGGAGCTTCCAGCTCCATGAAGCGGTCTCCCGGTTCCGAAAGAACGGGTGGAGGAGTGAGAAAGAGAGAGCTCAACACTCCCTCCTCCGCATCTCGCAGACGATCCCCGTTCTCCCGACGCAAAGGTGAGAGGCGGATGAAGTCGGGGGTGACCAGCAGCGGGTCAGTCACGGCGCCAACATGCTCATCAAGTTCCTGCACCGAACCAGAAGATGCAGGCCCAAATGGGCCGTGTAAAACGGAAACAAGAGTATGGTGGTGAGTAAAGAATTGATTAGGATTGGAAACATTGCCAGAGCTGGGAGAAGAATCGAATGGAAAATCATCAGAGGAGTGAGGAGAAGGTGGTGGAGATGGTGGCGGTGGAAGAGGTGGTGAGAGGGTAGGGGTGGGTGGCAGAGAGAGATCAAGAAAACCTCGAACATCAATCCAGAGAGAGTTCCCAACCCTCCTGACCTAACTCGCATAACTCTAGGGACATGGTTGATATGCTCAACATGCACAATGATGGAAATCGTGGAGAAGTCAGCGAGCGAGAAACAGGTCGGATCAACAGCAACCAAGTTACCGAAAGGACAGACCGATCTACCAATGGTGGGAACATTCCAATGATGCATGGGAAACCGGTAGACATAAATGGAAGCAAGATAACCGATGGGATAGTTGAAGTTAAACTCAGTGGCATCATGTGGAACAAAGGAAACATCATAGTCTAACCCATCCCACAAGAAAGAAGCATCCCCTAAGCAAGAATTCCTAGCGGCCGCCGACTCAAAAAAAACAAGCGCGACGCCCTGGGAAGAAGGAGCGAGTCTAGCAGGGACACCAGGAGCAATGGCGGACATAGCACGACGAACAATGGGGGAGGGATTTGGGGCGAAAGGGAAGATGAAAGCATAGGCAAGATTATCGAAACGACTGAAATCTACCTGAGGAAGAAAGACATCAAGGATATCCGGATGATCGGGGAACAGGTCATCGATGTCCGGCGGGAAGAAGAAGTCTCCACGTCCACCTCCAGGGATCGGAGCGACCGGCAGAAAAGCGTGGTCTCCGTTCTCGTCAAACTCGGGGATCTGCACGATGGGCGGCAAGTTGAACTTCGCCATGGCACTGCGTGAAGAAGCCACGGGATTAGATCGAGAAGGCGGACGGGGAGAGAACGGAAGGAAACGGCAAGAAAGGGAAGAGTGACCGTACCGCAGGCAACGCTTGCACCGGACAGGCTCCCTGCAGTCCACTCTCTTGTGGGAGGAGCTCAGGCAGCGAAAACACTTGCTGGAGGAGGAGATATGGTGGTGAGGGGAGTGAGACCTAGGGCTGGAAGAGCGAGGGGTATAAGAAGGCGAAGGGGGTGAGGCAGCTACTTCAGCAAAAGAGCGAGGGTGCAAAGCTGCATCAGACCATGGGGAAGGAGGCGAGCCACAATCGACAGATGCATCAGTGATACCGCCTCTGGCAGCCAATCGCGAGCGCTGAGAAGCTAGTCTATCCAAGGAGCAGAATGGGTCCGTGTCAGGGGAGACGACGGGAAAGCTGGAGACCTTCAGAGGGAGGATTGCCCGTGACCACGTGAGGAAAAGAAGCGTCGCAAGGTGGAGGTGAACGGTCGAGGATGAGGGGTGGAGGAAGATCGACGAGGGGAGATGGTGCAGGATTCGTCAAATGCATGGGGCGGGACCCACCAGATGCATGGGGAAGGGAAATTCCTCTCGTGCATGGCAACAGTATGCAACCACCATCATGACGACCTAGTGGATGCTTCCCTAGGATAGAGCAATAGCCTGGAGCATATCCTGTCAAATCCATGGTTTGTCGGGGAGAGAGCTAGCTTTTACCATGGGCAGTAAAAATTGGATCCTTGGTCAAACTAGTACAACGGTAACCCAGTTGACTGAACTCTAACGGTGTCCAATTTTGAAAGCTGTCAGATCCATCCCCTACCTCGGAATCGACCTCTGCAGAGTCTGGTTCGTAAGCCATGGCGGAAGCACGCCGGAAATCCTTAGCAACCGAGAGCGTGGCTGAACCAGCCCGGAAAGTACCCATCAGCAGCAGGTGGTTGGCAATATTATCATTACTGACTTGAAAAGTAAAGCATCTCGGGCCAAACAAACAAATCTCAAAATCTATCATGGGAGAACAAAACGCTTTGCATGCTTGGGAGAGGAAATGTCAGTTCCCGAGGCAACCACCGCCCATAACTTCACCGGGCGGTGCAAATGAGACAAGCGCGAAACAGGCTTTGGAATAGAAGCATGGCAGGTGCTTAGGAAATAGTCGTGTAGCTTCAAACCTGAGAGGCGGAAGGGATTTGCTTGTCGAGATCTAACCAGAGCTGGAGCCGACTGAGAACCAGAATCCGAAGCAACAGCCTCTTGAAACTCCGCCGACGCCTCGGCCACTGGAATAGGGAAGCAGAACTGACCAAACTTGATGACACCACCGGGGAGACTAGCTGGGACGTGGGCGGTGGCAACGGAGTGTCCACCGTCGTAGGCTAAGGGCGTTCCTGAGTGGACGTCAGAGTCGGAGTGGGCACTGACGTGAACTACCGAGGGCACGTGAGCGCTCGCCGGGGAAGCAAGGCCTTCCCGGCGGCGCCTCGCACGAGCTCTCGCTTTCCTACCTCTCATCCTCTCTTATCAGCACTTACATTACACCAGACCACCGAACGAAGTGCCATCCAGTATAAGCCATCGACGGTTAAAGAAAAAACATAGCGAATTCCACTTTTAACCCTGACAATCAGTATTCCATTTAGTGAAAATTCTTTCTGCATACCCCATTTTAAGATCCACAATGTACCCCATTTAATGGTCTCACATCATTATGTTAGTCCGGTTTCACGTGTGAGGTCCCAATGCGCAGGTAACGTGGGTTATCTGGGCGTTTTTTCTTGCTGAAATGACTCCCTTCTGAGAATAACTGACAGAATTGACCCCTCACAAACCGAGCATAATCAAGTACTCATGAATAAAATAAATAAAACGTCCATTTTCAACCCTGATCTCGTACAAGATGTTTGCGATCAACTTTCTAGTTACTCTCTCTCGCCCTGTGTTTTCAAATCTCAATCGCTATCTAGACGGTCACCGTGATAACACCTCTTGATTTGGGATCTAGGAAAATGACATGACTAATCACTTCCCGTGCCTGCTCCTATTGGAAGCCTCTACTTAGTGAAAACTTGGAAGCATTTCATCTTGTCCATTTATTTAAATTCTAGTGGTTAGAATTGAATGTTTTCAATAAGGCCATGTCGGTGGAAACTTTTCATCTTCATGGCAAACATTCGTTTGCGGCTATCGAATCTACGGTACCTTATCGCTAGTGTAGTCCTGAAAACTTAGGCTGTGTTTGGTTGAGAGAATGAAATAGAATATATAATGGAATGGTTTCACTTTTAGATATGGTTCTAGTGTTTGGTTGAAAGAATACATCAAAATGGAATGAAACCAAGTGGTTCCTCTAAGAGGAATATTCTCCTAGTATCCGGAACCACATGATTTCTCAGAAAAGTAGGAACCGCCTTGTTCCACTTCTCCCCTTCTCTCTCCCATCACCCCCTTCTCCTGTTACCCCGTCTCTCTCCCACCGTGAACCTCCTTCCCCGAAGCCATAGCTGCCGGAATTGACGCACGCGAAGGGGGTGTCGACCCTGGCCACCGCAATCGACCGCGCGCAGAAGGATTCGGTCCTCGCCGCCGGAGTCGGCCGCGTGCAGGGGGCGTCGCCCTGGGATCTTGAGAGGAGGTCGACGGAGGGGGAGCGAGACCAGCCTATGCCTTCGCATCCTTGCGCTCGTCTAAGCCCAGCACGTCGCCGTCGACCGGAGGCCTTGGCCGGCATGACCGGAGGAAAATTGGCACGGCGGTGGGAGTAGGGGTGCATGGTTGGCCCTGGAGGGGCGGGGTTGGCACCGGCGGGTGTGGACTGCCTTGTAGCAGGACGGTATGTACCGACACCGGTGGAACCAATCAGCGCACAACAGCAGGGCGGCTTGATGGCGCGTGGGGCCGGCTCGGTGCTGAGATGGGAGGATAAAATACTCTCCTTTACTATTATTATATTAACACATTTTGTTGCTTGTACAAATTATTTAATGATCCAAATGAATTCAGAAATTTATGAAAATTTGAGAATAGTCTTAAGATGGAAAATTCCACCTTTAGCAAAAGTTTCTAAAAATTCAGAGCGACTTTGAATTGTCATCTTAAAACTACCCATAAATTTTCATAAAATTATGAGTTTATTTTGCCATTAAATAATGGGTCTGTCTAGAGCTCAGTCGATTGATAAATCGCTCTTTCTCAATCGACGAGCCTCTCTAGGCCTGACACAATCGATCCTCCTCATCAGCCAGTGCGTACGTTCAGGACTTGAGGGCCCCATCGATCACTCCTAAGCCGGTGCATGGGTTAGTGGGTTAGGAATAGTTATGTTGTAGTAAAATAAAAACCTTATATGGGTCGGGCCGTAAATCCTACGTGGCGACGACTAAGTCAATATTTCCCAAGCATGAGTCAAGACGCCCACGTGGCACGGTCAATCCTACGTGGCAAAGGAAGACAAGTCAACAAGTCAAGCCTCTCATGCCATGGTCAAAGGGTCAAATGAGCTAGAGTAGTGGGTAAGAAACGTGTGAGGAGGGGGCCCTTAGTCCATGGTGGACCATGGACCAAGTCTCATTTTTCTCACATGGTGCACACAAAAGGTATGGACCAAGGAGCTACTTTTATCACTTTGCCCTCACTTTTCTCTCCCTAAAGGGTAGCCATGGTCTTTTGTCATGAATCCCTAAGCTATAAATACTCCCACATGGGGGCATGTATCATTCACTCTCCTTGAATAAACTCAAGGGGAGAGGGCTATAGTGCTCCCTCTAAGGTTCGCTCTCGCGCGCCGCTCTCGACTGAAAGTCAATCGGCCTCGAGGAAGCCTTCTAGTGGACTCTAGTTTCGAGCCTCCGAGCTAACCTTGGTTGGCACGGGCTCGAAGGAGAAGAGGTTGGGTTAGAGTTCCGAGGGTATCCTAACCTCGATACTTGGAAAAACGCGTTCGGTCCAAGTACGAGGCGACCCCGACGAACCTCTCGCCAAAAGGTGTCTTGGAAAGATCTGCTCGGCCCAAGCCCTTGGCTAACAACCCCCTCGAAGCCTTTCCTAACGTAGGATTAAGTCGCACCCGCAGGGTCGGCCGAACCTATTCAAAAAATATCGACGTGTCAATTTGTCCAAGTGTACGGCGACCTTCGCTATAAGGCCGGCGTAGATGCCCTACTTTTATACCCGCACTTGTGCCATCGAGCATTGGCACCCCTTACTCTCATTGTTGTCGAGAACAACAATAGTGGCGCCGACCGTGGGGAACCCTCGCCTCAATTGAAGATTTAATGGCCCCGACGAATCCTACTTCATCGGGTCCCCAACTTGCCGCGAAGTCTACACGGTTGCAAACGAAGAAAGCAAGTGCCTCGGGGGCTCCCGAGGAAGAAGGAACCCTCACCAATCTGGACGTCGCCGCAAGCATGGTCGCCACGATAGAAGTCAGGATCGCCCCTCTGCTACCGGCCGTCCCGGAAGGAACCGAGGTGCTCGAAACCGTCATAGGCGGTCCCTCGACACTCATCAACGTAGTGGTAAGGATCGGCGAGCTGCCTATGGTTGCCGCCCCCGCAGGTGATCCGGAACTCGGCATGCCTTGCTCGATGGGCTTCGCGCCACCTTCCCTACAACCGGTGGTGACCCTGCCCTCGGAACATACAAGAGAAAACAATGTGGCGTCGGGAGGATCCGCGCCAGAAAACCAAGGAGTCCCAGCCTACGACCCCTCCAACCAGGGATTACCTCCACTGGCGCTCGCCGCGATCGCCCAAGGAACTCCTTGGTATCATCCTTATTGAGGGCTTCCGTCGCAAGGCGCTGTCCAAGTCGCACACACTCAACATCAAACTCGCTTTGCGAGTGCCCCGCAAGCGCCCCTTGCTCCCCCCGTCGGGGTTGAACAAGGCGGCCACCAGGTATCACCTCAAGCTGCGCCTCGCGGGGAACGAGACCCCAGCATGCATGGAAACAAGCAAGTGGCGGAATACGGAGCCCGTGCCGGCGGTGAAAGGAATTCCCGTCGACGCTCTGACCCTCCAAGAAAATGCCGAGATCATTCTCCAAGCGACCCCTCTAGCGACAAAAGCGACGAGGGAGGACCTCGCCACCGAAGGAACCAAAAGAATCGGCCGACCTGCAACCCGCTCACACGGGAGATCCAAGATGCTCCTTTTCCGCCAAGGTTCAACCCACCCACAATACGGCTGTACAACAGGGAGTCGAATCCTCTTCATTTTTTGGATGCCTACTGCACCGCCATACGGGCCGTCGGGGGAGGTCCCATCGAGATGTGCAATCTCTTTCCGCTCGCGCTCACTGGAATGGCGCAAACTTGGTTTATAACCCGCGGAAGAACTCCGTGCACTCGTGGGAACGCCTCCAAGAGGTCTTCATCGCCAACTTTCAAGGAAACTTCAAAGAACACGTATAGGCTCACGAGCTATGCGCCGTGAAACTAAGGCCGGGGGAATCCCTCCGAAGCTTCTTCCATCGCTTCGCGAAGGTACGAAGCCAAATCGCCAACCCGCCGTCGACCACCGTGATCGACGCATGCATGCAAGGCCTTCTCCAAGGAGAAGTAAATCGGGTACTAAGTTGCGATCCTCCAAGGACGACCAATGAGCTTTATCGGATCTTGCAGGAATACGCGCGAGGCGAAGACGGGGACATTGCTAAGGACGCGCCACGCGCTGCTCCCGAAGGAACTCCTTCGTCCGACAAACCCCCTGTGCCTGCTTCATCTTCCAAGAAGAAGAGGAGGTGAGGGAAAAAGGGCACCGACGACCAAGCCCGAAAAATCTTTGCCGTCGAAGGACAAGCATCATCCCAAAAGACTTGGCAACCCAAGAAGCCACCTCGTCCAACCGAGGGAGGAACTGGGAGATGCCTCATCCACAACTCGGCAAGCCATAGCACCGAGGAGTGCAACACTGTCATCGCGACTCGCGAACAATTCTAGGCACGAACGCAGGCCCGGCGCAAGGATGAAAAAACTGCCGAGGCTCCGCGCCCCGCCAACGTCCTCGTGACTGACCCGGCACCTAAGGAAGACAACCTCCCGTTTCAAGAACCCGCGCATCACGTCGGAGTGATACTCGGGGGCTCCGCCACAAGCTGGGGATCGAAGCGACAGCTCAAGGAGTATGCTCGCGAAGTCAATATCGTGGGAACCTTCACCCCGACACCACCACCGAAATGGGCAAGCGTGCCAATCACCTTCACCGAGGAAGACACCAAGGGGATACGCTTCCCGCACGACGACGCCCTCTTCGTGACGGCAATCGTCGCCAATTGTGAGCTCAAAAAGATTCTGGTGGATGGCGGAAGCTCCGCCGACATCCTATATCTGAGCACTTTGAAGAAGCTGATGGAACCACAAGGGGGATACAAGAACGGCCCGTTGCAGCCATCCCTTTATACTCTCACCGGCTTCGTACCGGGGCAGTCCATTCAGCCACTCGGACAAATTGAGCTCCTCACGCCTTCGGGGACGCCACAAATCATCGAACCGAGCTCGTGCGCTTCGACACAGTGGACATGGAGGCCTCCTTTAACGCCATCCTCGGGAGGACTACGCTAAACCGTCTCTGCACCGCCGTCCACCACAACTTCTTGTGTATGAAGATCCCGGGCCCAAAAAGCGTGATAACGGTCCGCGGCGAGCACTCTTCCGACAGGAAGACCATCTACCGCCATGAGACCAAGTGCGCCAAAAAGGGAGAATCATCCAAGAGTATTAACATGCTTTCGAGTGCAGGAGCATCCGGAACCGATCACCCGGAGCACTACATCCCTAAGCCCCTCCCCGAAGGAGAACTCAAGGAAGTACGCGTCTCCCAAGAAGACGCCACGCGGACGGTGAAGATTGGGGCCGACCTCCTGAGTAAACTCAAGGAAGAACTCGTCGACCTACTTCGCAAGAATTTCGATCTCTTCGCTTGGTCGCCTTCCGACATGGGAGGAGTCCCGCGCGACATCATGGAGCATCGCCTCGCCGTAAGGCCCGACAAAGCTCCCGTAAAGCAAAAAACTTTGGAAACTCTCCATCGAGCGATGCGAGGTCATCAAGCGAGAAATCGCCAAACTTTCCGATGTCGGGCTAATCCGAGAAGTTTGGCACCCCGAATGGTTAGCCAATCCTGTCTTGGTGAAGAAGGCCAACGACAAGTGGCGAATGTGTGTCGACTTTACCGACCTGAATAAAGCGTGCCCTAAGGACGACTACCCGCTCCCTCGGATCGACCAACTGGTCGACTCCACGGCGGGATGCGAGAGGTTGAGTTTCTTGGATGCCTATTTAGGATATCACCAAGTCCACATGGCCAAGGAAGACGAGGAGAAAACCAGCTTCATCATTACCATCGGCACCTTCTGCTATCGCTGGATGCCTTTTGGTTTGAGAAACGCCGGCGCAACTTTCCAACGCCTCGTCAGCCTCATCCTCAAGGAACAATTGGGGAGGAACGCCAAAGTATACGTTGATGACGCCGTCATCAAAAGTCAAATTGCAGGAACTCATCCCAAGGACCTGCGTGAAACCTTTGACAATCTCCGCAAGTACGGCGTGAAGCTCAATCCGGAAAAGTGCACATTTGGAGTTCGAGGAGGGAAACTCTTAGGCTTCTTTGTCTCCCAACGGGGGATCGAGGCCAATCCGAAAATAATTCTGGCCATCCTGGAGATGGAACCTCCTCGCTCCGTCAAAGATGTGCAACGCTTAGCGGGATGAATTGCGGCCCTAGGACGATTCGTCGCCCGGTCAGCCGAAAAAGGTCTCCCTTTCCTCAAAGCCCTGAGGAGCCTCAACAACTTTGAGAGGACTGACGAAGCCCAAAGGGCCTTCGAAGAGCTCAAGACCTATTTGTCGACCCCTCCACTTCTCACGAGCCCAAAATAGGGGGAGCCTTTGCTCCTATACCTCGCCGTGACCCCGGTGCCGTAAGCGCAGCACTCGTGAAGGAAGAAGATGGGTCACAACGCCCGGTGTACTACGTGAGCGAAGCTTTGGGAGGAGCAAAGGGTCAGTACACCCAGATCGAGAAGATCGCATACGCCCTTCTCATGGCCTCTCGAAAGCTCCGTCATTACTTCATGGCCACACCATCATGGTGCCATCTACCTTCCCACTGAATGAAGTCTTCGGCAACAAGGAGGCCACCGGAAGAATCACCAAATGGGCAACGGAATTGGCGCATTTCTCGTTGGAACTCATGGCAAGAACGACCATAAAATCTCAAGTCCTGGCTGACTTCGTGGCCGAGTGGCATGCTCCACCAGCCTCGCCCGAAGAAATCACGTCCAAGACCGAGCCCCCCGAACCACATTGGATAATGAGGTTCGACGGCTCTAAGCGCCTCGACGGTGCGGGGACTGAAGTTATATTCATCAGCCCCGAAGGAAAGATTTTGGAGTACGTCACCCATCTTGACATCAATGCCACCAACAATATGGCAGAATACGAGACGCTACTTCTCGGACTTCGACTAGCCAAGGCCATGGGAGTCCGACACCTTCTCATCCAGGGAGACTCCCAACTGGTGATAAACCAAATGGACAAGTCATAACAATGCCTTGATGAAAGAATGAAAAAATACATCGAAGAAGTTCGCAAAATGGAACGGTATTTCCTGGGCATGGAGGTGCGACGTATTCCACGAGGAGAAAATCACCTGGCTGACAGGTTAGCCCGAACGGCCGGTTCCAAAGAACTGTTGCCACCCGGTGCATTCTTCGAAGTAATTCGCGCCCCATCCATAAAGGAAGACGCCGACGCCCTTGACGAAGCTTCAAAGACCAGCATGGTCATGGACGCTCCACCCTCTTGGATGACACCGATTATCCGCACCTTGAAAGGCGAGGTGGACGAAGAAGCGGAAGGCCCAAGTGCCAAAACTCTGCTCGCAAAAACCAAGATGTACGTCCCCCTCGACGGCATCCTATACAAGAAAGGAGCGACCGCGTTGCTTAAGTGCATAACTACTGACCGAGGAGCCGAGCTCCTCCTGGAAATCCATTTAGGGATATGTGGCCACCATCTTGCGCCAAGGGCCACCGCGACAAAAGCCTTACGTCAGGGATTCTATTGGCCCACCATGGTGCAAGACGCAATCACCATATTGCGGAAATGCGAAGCTTGCCAGAAAATGGCTAAGTCAATCCATGCGCCCGTGACCTTCCTGATGAATATCCCGATAACATGGCCATTTGCACGCTAGGAAATGGACCTCCTTGGGCTTTTCCCCGCATGCAACGGGGGCTGCAAGTATCTCGCGGTGACGATTGATTACTTCTCCAAATGGATAGAAGCAGCCCCGCTTGGCAAGATCACGTCACAGGCCGTTCAAATTTTTTTTTGGGAAAACGTCATATGCCGATATGGTGTCTCGCGAGAGCTAACCGTGGACAACGACAAACAGTTCGACTGTGTAGAATTCATCAAATTCTGCGAATGCCTTGAGATCAAGCTGCACTTCGCATCCGTAGCTTACCCCAAGAGCAACGGTGCACGCGAAAGGGCAAATGGACTAATCCTTCAAGGACTCCGCCGAAGGGTAGAGCACACGGCTAGCAAAGCAAGGGGAGCATGGGGAGATGAACTTGCTAGCGTGGTTTGGGGCATACGCACTTCCGTAAGCCGTTCCACGGGCCGAACACCATTCTCTTTCATGTATGGAGCCGAAGCAGTTCTTCCTGCCGAGGTCGAGTTCCGCTCACCTCGGGTCGAAAGGCTCCAAGAAGCCACCCCAATTGCCTTCATAAAAAATGAAGAGCATCACAAGACGGCCGTCGATCTTGTGGAAGAAGCTCGTGACAAAGCCCTCATGAGGCACACCGTCTACGAGCAAAGCGTCGCACGCTTCTACAACAGAAGGGTGCGGGAACGAGTCTTCTCCCAAGGAGATCTCGTACTGAAAAAGAATGTCGACCCAAAACTCCAGCGCAAACTCGACCCTAAATGGGAAGGACCATATCGCATCGCCGCAGTATTGGGAAATGGTGCGTACCACCTCGAGAATATGAAAGGGCAAAATCTTGTCCATGCCTGGAACGGCGACAAGCTCCGGCGTTTCTACGCCTAAGGAGGACCTTCAAGGGCAATCCTTGCCGCTCCCGAAAGGAGATCATCAGTACGCAACCGGCCTCTTTCCTACGAAACTTCGAGGGATCATAAGCGCCAACGAGGCCACGTGTACATAAGGCTTGTAAGTGCTCATCTGGCCATACATTAAGACAAGGAAGCAAGGATAAATAAAGCAAGTCCTTGAGGAAAAATTAAGAGTGACACGCGACACTCACACGATTCATCGTCGTAAAAGAGCCGCTGCCCCTGTGCCGCTCACCGAGGAACGCGGAAAGGCCTTCGTTGGCCTGAGCATCCTCTAAAAATGTCCACGGACATAGGTCGCTACTAGCGACTTGTTCCTTGGTGGATCCTAGCGTGCCTCGAGGCCATCCACCAAGTAGAACCAAGTCGCCCGAGGGCTGGAAGCTCCTTAAAACGCATTTAAGGGAAACCGTAAATAAGTGAGTTATGCATGACCTTACTTACCTCGGAGAACCATGCTACCCGTATGCGAGACGTCGTGTGCGGGCCTGCTTGATAGTAACCGGGTTAAGGCTCCATAATAATCACAGGAAAGCATAGCTTCCTGAAGTCCGAAGAACGAAAATTCCGCATGAAATTTCCCGAACGGCAGGTCGAAATGTCCGGATCACTACCGGCATATCGATAGCGACCCTCACAAGGGTATTAGGACCCATGGCTCGTAACCATGGCCTAAGGCACCGAAGCCAAGTCGTATCCCAATGGCGACAGCAATTGATGACACAAAAGTGTAATCATAGCGAACGATCGCGAGTTGTATAAACTGAGAAAATATAGTACTTCACAAGAAGGAAATGTACTACTTCGAGAAACACATGTTGAGTCAAGTTAATATTTCCGATAATGTCGACTGCATGGTGAAACATGAGAAATACATGCTGAGCTAAGTTAACATTTCCGATAATGTTGACTACATAGTGAAGCATGAAAGACAACAAAAAAGCTGCCTTACAACCTCTACGACTAAAAGACTAAACGTGCTAGCCATGAGGCTAAGTCAAGTCGAGATATGCAACATCGCATAAGGAAGCAGCTGAGGTACATCACCACCTCCGAGGGCGACGAGGCTCACACCTCACCATCACCCTCCTGAAGAGCGGGCTCAAGGCAACGCACGAAGCGTCGAGCTCGAGCACGAAGAGGAGCACCCTGGTCCGCAAGAAACTTCTTCGCCCCGTGAGACGTCTCACCCTCAAGCCCGCTCATCCCGGCACTGCCGTCCAGGACTGCCGCAACCACCGACGAAACAAGTCGAGCACCCGTACTCAGGAGGCACTTCCTCACGGTAGGCTCAATGAGCTCCATCTGGGAAGTAAGCACCCTGCTCGCCTCATCCACCGTGCGACACGGAGGAAGATCCGGTTGGGAACACTCCTCAAGCAAGTCATCGTCTCCCGAATCTCGGTGGCCTGGGCAAGCAAAAGCGAAACCACCTCGGGACGACGATCCAGAGGAGGACAAGCACGAGGAGCAAGCATCAGGCCGTCACCCGCTGCCGCCAACTCCACCTTGAGGGAAGCAGCCTCCGCGCAGGCATGCTCCCTATCAAGGTTGGTCACCACCAAGTCCTCCTCAACTAGACGGGTCCTCGCAATCTCGTCCTTCTGGCGCCCCTCAGCAAGTCGAGCCCTAGTCTCCACGGCCGCAAGCTCCGTCGAAACGCGAGAAAGCTCAGCCTCCACGACCTCGCGCCGCACCCTCTCCGAAGCTAACTCACTCAAGGCAAGGGTAGACTTGGACATCTCCACGTCCAAAGCAGTAGAAAGCGCCCCCACCTGAGTCTTGAGGGCAGGAAGGGCAGCCACGACCTCGACCAAACCCCTCACCTGCAAAGAAGAGGGAGTTAGCACAAAGCTAACCCAAAGGACAAAGGGAGATACGTCGCGGATACTCACCAGCTCCAGTGTCACGAAAGGGTCTCTCGCTCCATCCTCGGCCGTCGGAAGTGCTCCATCCCTCGCTTGAGTCGAGGGCACGCCCTCAAAAACCCCAAGCTCCGTGGCCCTTGCACCTAAAAACAAGCCAAGGAGATCATGTCAAAATCATTCGGAAAAAGAATGACGTGACCAAAAGAGAAAGGCACTCACCCGAGGTAGGAGCATCCTCCTCAGGGCGCTCGCGACCAATGGAGAACACCTGGACGCCCGCACCGCTGGCTCCGATCGACAACTCCACCACTGAGTCGTTCTGAAGCGGAAGCCCCGTCTCGCGAGTGAAAGCCTCAACCTCGTGACTCGAAGGAGGAAGAACTTGCTCAAGTCCAATCTTCCCCTTCATGTGCAGATCCAAGGTCACCCTCAGGGGGGACCTCGACTCGCACACGATAGGATCCACCGAATCCGCCGGGGCGTAGGCAAGAGAAGGAGAAGGAGTCGGGTGTAAGACCTCGGGACCGGAATTATGCAATGTAGCCCCAAATTGCTAACCCTTGCATAATTCAAGCCTCAGGTTCTTAACCTACGACAAACACTTCAATACATACATGCATCAATGTGCTCATCGCAGGATTTTTCAACATGAATATCATTACCAAAACAATACAGAAGAGAGTAATTGCAAAGCTCATACAAGGAGCAGAATAACAAATATTACAAAGAGAGGACACATGTCCCAACATTACATCATTAGATCAGCGGAAGTCGAATTATGCCCGAGTACGAACAAGAATACAGCATGGCCTGAAGAGGTTGGAAGCTGGAAGGAAACCCGCCACAAGTCTCAGAACCCTGATCTGGATCTCCTGGCTAAACATCGAACCCAACGTCGTGCTCCACGAAGAAGCTAGCGGCTCACCTGCTTTGCTGGAACCTCTGAAGAAAACAACGTTGCAAAGCAACTGAGTACAAAGTACTCGCAAGACTTACGTGGAGATCTATGCTAGTATGCAACATGTCTCAGAGGGTAAAGTGAGGTTATGCAGTAGCAGATATATCTGGAGAGACACTCTAATAACAACGTCTAATGAGAAGATGAGAAGCGGCTACCAGGTGTAAGGTGATTACCTATTTACTAAACACCAAACAACACAATCCTCATATCACCCCCTCAACACCCTGTGAGGAAGCAATCCAAAGAACACTCACACTTAAGCAGTTTTAAACATATCCATGATTAAAGGCTAATTACTACTCAAGTTTAAGAGATTAAGTTAATCAAATTGATTGAGTTCTCTATGATCAAGTAATGACCAACAATGTCGTCCATAACCGCAAACACGGCTTTCCGAAAGATTTATCCCTGCAAGGTGTGCAAATTTACCCGTACACGTTCCTCCAACCCTTATTGCCACTCGAGTAGGAACACACAAAAGGTGTGTCGGCAGGATTGGGCGACACGACGTTTCCAAGCCTCACAACTAATCCAGGGAACCACCCAACTGAGTCTAATTCGAAACGAGAGCCTGGCCGAAGCGTCGTACGGACTCAAGAGTTGCGTGGACAGCTGGTAGTGGTTCAGTGTCTACAGAATGACCACTCCACACTAGTGCCGCAATCCTATATGAATGCAAAGTCACCAATAAGTCTTCACGAATCTCTGTGTGCATGCAATGCAAATGCCAAATGGAACGCCCGAACTATGTGGCCCCTGGAAGAGCTATGAAACGAGTACTAAGCCGAGGGGGAACCCATATATTCTCCCACGAGTGGTTAGCGCGAAGTTTCTTGGGTCGGCGAAAACGAGAGCTCAGTCCTTAGGTCGGCGCCAATGGAACAAAACACCATTGCGTTAGAGCACGGCCTCCCATCGTTGCCCTGTTACAGTTTAATGTCAGATCATAGTTTAATAATTGCAATTAAAATACAGGAAGTAGCAGGTGGATGTAGCAATTGTGGAACCCTACATATAAGGACACCAGACTCGCAACTAAGCATGACATCTAATGACCAAGAACTAGAACAACAACAAACATGTGACATGGTAATAGGACAAGTAACAAGACATGGGGCAATAAGTAGAGCTGACTAACAAGCTATGCAACCTAGAGGCATCGTGACAAGACTGAGATCGTAACTTAATGCAAGATTGAGGGAGAGGCAATAGATACAATCAACATGGTCAAGGAAGGGCTGCTAGCCTGGAGTACTCAATTGCCCGGAATTGAGCAAGAATCCTGAAAGAAGAACACAAGTGTAGTCGTCGTCGTATGAATCGAAGACTAGCGAAGAAGAAGCAAATCCACCACATAAAAGGAAAGTATAAGCATACAAGATACACGTGGTAGTTAATATGCACAATCAAGGAATGATGCATGCCATAGGGATGATGCATGTCATATTAAGGATTCCGAAAGTAAATCCGAGATATATAATTTACCAAGTTAATTGGAGTCCGAAAACACTACACCTAGCATTTATACAACTTCATATGCAAGGAATATAGTTTAATTGATTAACTACACACAACAATGTGATAGTTGTATTAGCATGCATGACAATGACATGAATAGGTGCGATGCATGCTTTAAAACAAGAACGACACACCAAACAAATGACTCGGTCGGGGTTGCACATGCCGGTGGCAACGACGTACCTGCAGCCAGTGCTATCGATATAAACACGAGCATCTCATACAATACACGCATTTCATATATTTGCAACCTATGAATCTACGCCACGGAACGGTCGCTCGTTATACCTTGGACTCGTTGCAGCGTCGCGTGGTAGACGAAGTAGTCGACGTAGAGGAAGTAGTCGTACGGGCGAGGTAGTCGTACACGTGGTCGACGTATTCCAAGTAGTTGTTCACGTAGGCGACGTAGTCGTTCACAAAAAGGTAGTCGTTCACTGCTCCATCTTCGTGGTTCGTCGGTCTTCGCGGCACAGTCGTTCACAAAAAGGTAGTCGTTCACTGCTCCATCTTCGTGGTTCGTCGGTCTTCGCGGCACACAGCAAGGTTTTGGGCAGCAGCACGGCGAAACACACTCAGGGCAGCGGCAACAGCAAGCGGCTGACAGGCAGGGCCCACACATCAAGATTTGATTAATTTTAGAAAACAAAAAAGAAAAGAAAAAGGGGAAGAAGGCCACGGGCCTGGGCTTGGACCTGGCTTGGGCTTGCTGGGCCTGCGGGCTGGAGGCAGAAGAGGTGACCGGCGACGAAGCTGGGGGGGAGCAAGGTAGGCGGCGCCGGTGTTTTGTGGGGAAAAAGAAGGGCAGAGGCAGAGAAGATGCGCTGCCGGCGGTGAGCTCGCGCGGCAGAGGAGCTGGCGACCGGAGGAGCTTGGCGGCGTGGTGGAGGAGCCGCAGCGACGGAGCTTGCGGGACACAGGAGGCACACCGGTGGGGAGCAGCAGGCAAGGGCGCTCGGCGGTGAGGGCAGAGGAGCTCGACGGCGCGGGGAGCGAGGGTAGGCGGCGCCCGCGGGGTGGTGGCGCGGGAAGAGACAGAGGGCGGCCACGGGAGCCGGGCGACGCGCGGGGAGAGGGAGAGAGGAGGAGAGGGGGCGGCTCGGGCAAGGTGGAGGCGCGGGCAGGCGGGCGATGCGGCCAACGGGAGCAGGGGGAAGAGGCGCGCGAGGTGGTGGCGCTGGAGCAGCAGGCGGGCGGCGCGCGTGGTCGGCTCGGCGGCGCTGAAGCAGGGGAGGCGCTCGGGGACGCAGAGGGCGGAGTGGCCGGCGAGGAAGCAGGTGAGGGGGCGACGCGGAGGCGCGCGTGGGGCGGACGCGGCCAGGCGGCGCGGGGCGCAGAGAAGCGGCGGAGCAGGGGGAGGCGCGCCTGCGCAGAGGGCAGGCGGCGCTGGCGAGACGGAGCCGGGCGCTGGCGGCGCACGCGACAGAGAGCAGAGGAGGGGGCGAGCGGGAGGAAGAAGAAGAAGGGGAGAAGATGAGCGGCGGCGGCCAGGAAAGAAAGAAAAAGAAAGAAAAAGAAAAGGAGAGGAGGGGATTAAATAGTTAGGGTTAGGGTTTGCTAGGTGGGTTTTTGGGCCAACAAAAACCTCAAACAAAATACAGGTTTTGCAATTTAGATTTTCGAAACAAATTAAGAGACGATAGACTAGGTCTAATTAAATCCGGAATAATTTGTCAAACCCAAATTAGATTTTCTATAAAATAATTTAGGCTTTTAGAAACACAACAAAAAGACAAGCACACGACAATACAAAAGAAGCGACATTTCGTGCAAACGAATAATTATTTCATGCGACATGACGCTAATGACATGGCAAAATAATTATGATGACATGAGCATGACAACATGACGACAATAATTCAATTACAAAACAGTCCACAAGGGCTTAAGAGGAAAAGGGTTGCTCATGGGCCGTTACATCGGGGGAGCCTTCTTCTTGCATCCGCTCGACGGACGAGGTATCTTGGGGACCGGCGCGACAGGCACCGCCAAGCTCAGCATGGCCGTTCCCGCCGTCGCCTTCCCGCAGGAGTCCCGCAGCTTGGACCCCACCGCCAACATCGACAGTGTGGCCAAGCGGGAGTAGCGATCGCCCACTCGGAGAAGGCGACCAAGCTTCGGGTCCTA
This sequence comes from Brachypodium distachyon, assembly GCF_000005505.3. Classification (NCBI taxonomy): domain Eukaryota; kingdom Viridiplantae; phylum Streptophyta; class Magnoliopsida; order Poales; family Poaceae; genus Brachypodium; species Brachypodium distachyon. Next base: position 4,959,078 of record NC_016133.3, on the reverse strand, counting down.
TCGCACTGGCACCATCTTCCCGAAGCACCTCACGATGATGTTGTGGCATCCCCCCTCGCTGATCTTGGTCTCGTAGTCGCGATGCTCCGGTCCGCCGTACGGACCTATCAGCTGCGCGGCCCACAACGCCGCCCTCTCCTCGGAAAACGTCGCTGAAAAAGACAAGCCAAAATTGTTAAGTATCTTCACAAGGGAAAACAATTAAAGGATGAAGGGGAGAGGGGCGCCACTCACGTGCGGTGACGAGCTGTGGAGGACAGAAAGATCGAGGGATCCCAATCTCGAACCTCGGACGGCTCCTCGTCATGAAGCGTCCCGCCATCACCATCTCCTCCATGAGGTCACGAAAGCTCCTCTCGGCGGATACCTCCTTGATCTTGGCCGCCTTCCAGAGGTCGGCCGACCAAGGATCGCCGGGGTGAGACACCTCCCTGAGACCTCCGGCCCAGAGTGCCGGGGGAGATCACCCGTGTGCCGAAGACGGGTCTTCGAAGCCCGAAGAAGAAACCACTGGGACTTCCACTTGACGAACAACTTCTCCGCACTCTTCCCCGGCATGAGTAGGAAGTCGTCCCCAAAGCTGGAACGAAACCTCAGGTTCACCGAACCAAAGACGCTCAGAGCGAAGCCGTCCGGAGTGAGCAGCTCCCTCACCTCCACGGTAAAGTAGAAGAGCAGAAGTTTCATCGAAGGCTCCTCGTGAAGCGCCGTCTCACATAGCCACCTAAAAACGTTCAACCTCACGATCGTCGACGGGTGAAGCTGGGCCAACTCGATGTCGTACGTTTCCAGGAACTCCAACGAGAAGGGGTGAACAGGCACACACAGGCCAGCATGGAACCAAGCCCAGAATGCCACGATGCATCCCTGATGCCGCCGCTGGTCGAGCCTCACCTCCTCGCCATCGGGCAGGATACCATCCCCCTTGGGGAAGTATTCGGCCTCCTCCAGCTGGGCAAGATCTTTGGGGCTCATTGACGAAGGGAGAAGGTGGTCGTGTGCCCAACCTCCGCCGTCCACTGGCGGTGTCGGAACCAAGGGAGGGACACCATGAGGGCGAAAGGAGACTTTCTGCTTCCGCGACGGTCGGTTCGCTGCGAGCTGCGCCGCAGAAAACCCCCTCGACGGCTCGCGCACCAGACGCTCGACATTGGGTCCCGCCATCTCACCTGCAAAAAGACCCGCAAAAAATTAGCAAAGTGTGGAAAAATTCCGAAAAAGACAAAAAAAAAGGAAAGAAGCCAAGCTCCTCGGGCCAGAGACTCCAGTCCACATCGTCAAAAAAAAAGAGACAGAAGGGAGGCCCGGGCCAGTTGGGCCATCCCGCGGGCCGCAGGCCCCGCAAGCATCCGGCCAGCCCAACGCAGGAAGGGAGGGGAGGAGGCCGCCTCCTCTGCACGCATGGTATTCGGCGCAATGCCGCTCCCGCTCCAGTGCCTACGCGCACGCCTAGCCACGCCCTCGCTGTTATTGTGCCGTGCCCGTGCACGCGCCGCCCTCCTGCCGAGCCGCTCCCGCGCCCGTGCCTACACGCCCGCCCGGCTGCGTCCCAGCCGCGCATACACTGCGCCTTCGCCAAGCCGCGCATCCAGGCCATGCCCGCGCCGTGCCCCGCCCGTGCGCGCGCCGCGCTCTCGCCGTGCCGGGCTCGTGCGCGCGCCGCGCCCTCGCCCTACCGTCCTGCGCGCGCCCGCGCCCACACCGTGTCGTGCCCGTGCATGCGCCCTTGCCAGGCCGCGCCAGCGCCGTGCCGTGCCGTGCCCGTGCGCGCGCCCTCGCCAGGCCGTGCCCACGCCACGCCGCGCCCCCGTGCCTTCACCAACATGCTCCCGCACTCGCCACGACGCACTCGACGTGCCCGCGCCGCGCTCGGCGGCGACCAAAGGGCATGAAAGCCTATGCCACGGAGCTCCACTCACCCTCGCACGAGCAGGAGGGGCGCGGCCGACAACGAGGGTCACCCAGAAGCATTTGGAGCCAAAATCGACACCTCGCCCCGAGCAGCCTTGAACGTGCTCCGCGCTCCCACGAAGGCTCGACGATGGAGAGCGTCCGCGGCGGTCCCCCAACAACCAACACAACCTCCGTCGTCGCTGTGGAATAGCTAGCGCCCCTGTGGAGCTCCCTACTACACCAAGCCCTCGAAGGAGTGCCGAATGCCGCCGAGCGCGTCTTCGGCACCGGGCAAACCAAACGAGTATGGTGTGAAGCTTCACAGTGTCCAACGGCTCCATTTTATAGGCCAGCAAGCTCCTAGGCGTCCGGGCCCAAGCCAATCCTCCGGCGACAATCGTCGTCCTTGCTCCCGTCCAGACTCCGGCCCACCTCGCGCGCGCACGTGGGCCCGGCGGGCCGCGCGGCCGGCCGGTTTCGGGAGTTTTGCCGAAAAACCCAGGATTTAGGGAAAATTGCCAACAAGACCCTGCAAATTTTGAGGAGGCCCGCAGGGCCCCTGATTTTTGCAAAAAAAGTCCTCCTGGACACCGGATTTCTTGCAAAGAGGCCCCTAGGGTCCCAATTTTTGCTAAAATACCCCCCGAAACTCGATTTCTCGCAGAGAACATCGCCATGGGCATGAAATTTCCCCGCAACGCCCCCAAGGCTCCATTTCTTTGCAGGAAAATCACCAAGCCCTCTGTTTCTCATAAGGGAGCCAGCCAGGGAATTCATGAAAGACGCCACTGCGAATACAAGAACAGGACTCAAGAGTCTCGCATCAGATGTTGACGCGAAGGCATTCTCAATGCCTCCAGATCAAGGGGGCTACTGTTGTAGTAAAATAAAATCCTTATATGGGCCGGGCCGTAAATCCTACGTGGCGACGACTAAGTCAACATTTCCCAAGCATTAGTTAAGACGCCCATGTGGCACGATCAATCCTACCTGACAAAGGAAGAGAAGTCAACAAATCAAGCCTCTCATGCCATGGTCAAAAGGTCAAATAAGCTAGAGTAGGGGCAAGAAAGGTGTGAGGAGGGGGCTCTTAGTCCATGGTGGACCATGGACCAAGTCCCACTTTTCTCACATGGTGCACACAAAAGGTATGGACCAAGCAGCTACTTTTACCACTTTGCATTCATTTTTCTCTCTCCCTAAAGGGTAGCCATGGTCTTTTTGTCATGAACCCCTAGGCTATAAATACCCCATGGGGGCATGTATCATTCACTCTCCTTGAATAAACTCAAGGGGAGAGGGGTAGAGTGCTCCCTCTAAGGTTCGCTCTCGCGCGCCGCTCTCGACTGAAAGTCAATCGGCCTTGAGGAAACCTTCTAGTGGACTCTAGTTTCGAGGCTTCGAGCTAACCTTGGTTGGCGCGGGCTCAAAGGAGAAGGGGTTGGGTTAGAGTTCTGAGGGTATCCTAACCTCGATACTTGGAAAGACGCGTTCGGTCCAAGTACGAGACGGCCCCGACGAACTTCTCGCCAAAAGTTGTCTTGGAAAGATCTGCTCGGCCCAAGCCCTTGGCTAACAACCCCCTCGAAGCCTTTCCTAACATCCCTTATTTGTGCCATCGAGCATTGACACCCTTACTCTAATTGTTGTCGAAAACAACAAGTTAGATTAACACCTTTGGGCTAGCCTGACGAATGCTTAGCTACTATGGGCCGGCTTTTTTTTTAACAAGCAATGGGCCTTTTGTTTGTATGCTTCCAGATGTCTGCCAACGATTTTTTTTATCACAATTGCAACTGAAATTACTCTAAAAAAAGTTGCATCCAAAATTAATCTAAAAAAAGTTGCAACTGAAATTTTTCTCGGTAGCATGAAGCTGCGACTATAATGTTTTCGGTCGCACCCATATATTTTCTCTTGGGGTTGCGACTATAATTTTTTCAATTGTACCCTTAGTTTTTTCCCGTTGCATAGGGTTGCAACTATTGCAACCGTAATTTTCCTCATTGCATAGGGTTGCAGATGTAATTTTTCCGTGCACCCATAATTTTTCGCATTGCATAGGGTTGCGGCTATAATTTTTCTAGTTGCACACCCGTGACTTTTCCTATTGCGGCTATAAATTTTCTTGTTGCACCCTAATTTTCCGCATTGCACGGTATACATTGTCCCTATAATTTTTCGGTTGCAATTATAATTTTCTCCGTTTCATTGGGTTGCAAAATACAACACCAAACTCCAACACAAAAACAAAGTAATGCAAAACAAAAATACACATTAGAGTCCGACGCTAATTGGATTGCTACTGTAGACCCCTATGTATCCACTGAGAACTGAATTAGGCGGTCCCAATAGAAATCCTAGACTTGCACATAATGTATATATAAACCAAAAAAATCTACCTAGAAACAAAAAGAAAAGAGGTCAAATGTAGCCACGCAGAGACAAAAATGTATACTCGTACACGGTTTCACAACTCATTGGTTTCCACACTACACAAATAAAAAAACCACGATCATACATAGTGCAAACAGGGCTGAAACCAGCCGCAGGCCCATCCATCTCAATTGGCCTGTTCGGCCAAACAGACCGGCAGCAAATGTACGCAAGGAATTTGCTCAAGAAAAAATGTACGCAAGCAAATCACGTGTTAGATCTCAAACAGAACTCATGCCCAAATCTCAGGTAAACAGAATCGACTGAGAAAAGATGTCTCAGGCGACTGAGCGTTAGCAAAACCCTTCACCGCGAGAAACGACTTTACGCCGTTCCTTTATATTCCATTCTCCTGAAATGAAACCGTTCCATTCCATTCTCTCACCGTGCAATCAAAGGGAGATCGTACATGGACTTGCGCCGTTTGCTAGGAGCAGGCGACGAGCCCTTGCAATTACCCTGCGCCTGCGCATCGAGCGCGGCGACGACTTTCTCCATGATATCGACGAGAACCACCGGGCAGGACTCCTTGAGCAACATGTACGCGTCCGTCCCCATCATGCCCCGCAGCACTCCAGGCTCCGCCGCGATGAACTCGACGCAGAAGGCTTTGAGCTGCTGGCACTCGATCCGGTCGGCGAGCACCAGCGTGGCCGCGGCGGTCTCCGCGTCGGCGACGGCCTCGCACAGCGCGCGCTCGCACAGCAGTTGCATCCTCTCCATGCCGTACCTCTCCGCCGCCGCGATCAGTTCCCCCGCGGCCTCCATCCTCGCGCGGACCGTCGTCTCGGATCCGGAGCCGAGAAGCTCGGCGGTCGTCTTCGCGGGCAGTGCGTCGGCGTAGGCGAAGTGAAGGAGCGCCTCGAAGGCGGCCTCCCCAATGCCTTCGACGAGTACAACCATCCTGCGCAGGACGGGGTTCTTCTTCTTCTGCTCGTCAGAGAGCGTCGCGCGGAGGACGGGCGAGCGGGCGGAGAGCACGAGCGCGTGCGCGCGCGGCGAACTCGCGGCGGCCGACCTGGAAGGTGACGTCGGCGCCTTCCTCGTTCTCCAGGAGGCGGAGGAGATGTTCGCCGATGTTGGACGGCGGCACCGCGACGGCGAGCGCGGCGGCTGTCGTTGGTGCCATGGTTTTGTTTGTGATTGACTGACGACTGCAGAAGGAGAGCGTGTATGCAAACCTCTGTGCGCGTACGGGGAATATATAGACGGGTTGGGAGATGAACGGCCGGCGGAGCCTGGAGGAAGGTAACTGGCCAGGTTCGGGGTCGACGGTTCATCTTCCCAGGCGCACGCACGGCTTAACTCCAGCTGGGCCATCCGCTGGCAGCTCCGATCGAGACGTGGTGGGGATTGGGAAGAACCAGGGAGGGGTACGGTTTGGTGATCCTTCGATCCTCACTCCCCACTCCCCAGTACGTGCTCGGCAAGTGGTCACGATTTACAACTCCTTTCCCCCCCTGAGAAAATACCAGGAAAAGAGTTCTAATTACAGATCAAGGCAGCCTTTCTCTGCAAAGTCTAGTATTTATCTAATAACCATGGTTTCTAAAAATAGTTTGAGGTGATTGGATCGAATAAATGCCATGGTCTAAACAATCTTGGTGTTCCGAAAATCGTTGTAATTTTTTTATTCACGTTCCAAAAGATACAACAGTTTTTTTTTCTTGCGACAAATAGGTCCTTAGACCACCTATCGATGGCAGCAAGCGCTAGAACAAGCCGAAGACGGTCCACCGTCTTTGCCCTTCCATCACCAGAGCAAGAGCGGCAACTATCACCAAACATGAGAACCATAGATCGAAAAATCCCTAGGGTTTTGCTGGAAACACAACTCCACGCGCCTTCCGCCGGCGCTAGGCGCACCGCCAGAGCGAAGACATGACGTGAAGGACCTTATTCTGGCTGCAAGATGTCGTTGCCGCCTCGTCGTCTTGAAAAAGACATTGAAAATCCTAAAACAAAAAACAAGAAGTCCTTCCGCCGGTGAGCGGCCGGGATCCACCACACCTCCACGGCAAAGGAAGCCATCGAAGGCCGGACAGACCACCGGCGCGCCGGCGGAGGGAGAAGCCGCACAGCCGCCGCTTGGGGATCAGATCACATGGGAGCTTGGCCTAAGCCGAACTGTTTTCGCGTGCGCGAGGCTTTTGACTTGTCATGTATTTTTTTAACGGAGACAGAATGTGTTGGGAAAGTGATGTAATGGAGTTTAGTGGATTTCCCGCACGATGGTGCGGGTGTAAAAGATGGGCAATGCATTTGACTATGTGCGGAAAATGGAATGTTATGAAGCAAATAAAACATTATACGACACTATATTACAATGTAAACATACTGATTTTGCATAAGAAAGAAGAGTAGGAGCACGGAGTCACAATATGATGGGTGTTCACACTGTAAGAATTATATTTGTTTGTCCCAATAATGTGTTGTATGATTGAGAAAATATAAATGTGTAGACTGAACTATTTTGCAATAGTAAGTCGAGCAACTTTAGGAAAACAGCATGTTGTCCTCGAAGGAGCCGCCGAGGGATACCCGGCCCCCCGGCCAGCGGCGCCATCCCTATCTTTTCCGCTGCGGACGAGGATGCGCCGTGTTTTTCCTTGGCATGCGGCTGAGCGTTTCGTTTTTGTGTGTTTCTCTAGATCATTTCGTTTTTGTGTGGGAGACACTGATCGTTTCTTTGTGGCTTGCAGGACGCGCTGCTCCTTCCCTGAGCCGCCCTGGAGCTTTGGACCGATGCCTAAGAAGAAGCACCAGTATGTCAGGAATCTAAATCTCAGCCGTAAAAATGGGATCCAATGAACTGAATATTTCACGTGGGATCCAATGAACTGAATCCACTTCTGCAATGGGTGTTTAAGTGTGGAACAGCATAGATGCGAAACAGTTGGGGTTGGGGTGCGGAGTGGTGGGAGGAACACTTAGAAACAAATCTAATGATAATCATGGGTCTGTCTAATGCCCAGGCACCTACAATTTTGTTACAAAACAGGCGCCTGAAATCTTGCTACAAAACAGGCGCCTGCTAATTCATCAAAAACCAGTCAGATTAATATGAGCCGTAGAAAAACATGGATATGGTTTTTTGAGCAAAAACCAGGAATACCTGAGTGACTATGTAACAGCAAAAAAAGGATCACATTCTAGCAGCAATATAGCATATATCCTTTAAGGACAAGTGTTTAGTTCGTCACACATAGGGAGTATATGATAGGGTAACCATATATATGAACACATGATTAGACCATCCAAAGACAACAAACCTAGAGCTTAACACAAACAACAAGGCGCATTGATGCTCTTCATCAATAGATGTGTGAACCAAAGGATACCAACAACCATGAGATCAAGCAACAAATCAACTGTCCATGCAGCCATGGCAATTGAGCCACTATTAACTTTAGGGTACATCTGAAGAAAACTAGAAAGTATAAATTCTATAATCAACCTAAAGGAGTTCTAGCAAGCAGACTGAAAACAAAGAGGAAAAGCCAACATTCAATGCCGAGAGAATAATGTTTGCATGATTTGATATCTCCATGGCAAATTTACTCCATTTTTGCTCCAGGAGCTCATCTTCTTCACTTATCACATTGGATTCTTCTAGTGAGTCGACCTCCTCAAAGGATCTCAGGTGGCAAATTCCTTCTTGTAATATTATTTCTCTCCTAAATAAGCCCAAAAGGTTATCACAGTACAGAGAAATTAAGAAGTTTTAATAGAACAAAATTAGTAACTCCTACCCTACTAGTTGGTCATGAGGAACCATAGAACCATAGAATAACTCTAAAATACTAAGAATAGTTCATATAGTCAAATGTGATATACTTGGTGTGCTTATCCTAACAAGTACAAGTACATTAACAGTTTATAGGTAAAACTTGGATCATTGGCTACAAAAGCCACAATAGGAATAGGAACAGAACAAAAAAAAAGAATGATGCAATGTTAGTGCAATCTCACCCACTGTTCAAAATCTAATTTTGTCCCAAGAAACAACGAGGACAGTCTAGCTTGGATTGGATCCAGGCATGGAGTAGAAATAAAAGAACCGTCCAGTTCTATTAGAAGAATCAGAGCACTCAGATGACCAACTATACAGCCGATGGAAATGCATAATTGCATTGTTGGTCAAAAATTCGTAACACTCTGTTCAATCTCAAAAGGGGGTGTATATTCCGTATCTCAGTCGAGGAAACTGCTGATGAAGAAAAGTCTAAACTTGACAGAAAAAAGAGCACATGAGCAGACACAGAACATCGTGACAAAGATATTGGCATAAAAAACTGATGCCGGCCGCTATTATAGTTTGTACACGCTTCCTCCCTTTGAAAAACTATAGTTTCGTCTTTGATGTCTCTTAGTATCTAAACTAAGATCTAAAGAAAGAAACATAAGGATCAAACTTGACAGGCCAGTACAGACCAGAAAAAAAATTGGGAAACATCTGCAAGCACACCTAAAAGAATCATAGTATAGTTTCCGATAAAATTTAAAGAGACCCATCACGCCATACTATACTGCAGTGCCTGCTTCTTTTTACATATCTGGGATATTTTCCAAAAAGAATCAACACAACCCTGTAAGAATTTTGAGCAAAACAAACACAAAAGGCATGCAACAAATGACCTTTTGACCTGCGGGCTAGGACCATGACAACTCGCAAAAAAAAAACCACAAGCAGTAAAGACGTTAATTAAACCCACGGTAAAACACATGTACGATAGGACCCTCTAATACTATAGAAAAGAAGAAGACCACATGTACGATCTATAAAACACATGATAAAAGCCAATGCAATTGCACCTGAGATTCTAGAAAATTGCAATTATACAGCTAGCACAGGTGCAAAAACAGAAACCATCGTGATGCAATTTCAAAATAAATCCACCGCATAAAGAACTGAGATTGCAATTATAAAACTTCATGCAATTAATTTAAAAATGTCAATTGCACAGCTACAGGTGCAAAAACAGATACCAAGATTTATAGGATAGAGGATGCTAGAGAGCAGATTTTCTCAACATAATCAAGCGCGCATCTGATACCACGTGACCACTGCAACCATAGAAGTGTGAACAAAAAGGCATATTAGTAACCTAACAGTAGTAGAAAAAGAAAATGATTGCAATTGCACACCGTCCATGCTGCGATTGCACTATTAAGTTTGTGCAATTAAGTAGAAAAATGGTTGCAATTCAAGTGAATATATATAAGCTGGCAATGTAAGATTTTAATTAAAACATGGATGCAATTGCGAATTGAGAGTCTAAACAATCATGGTTTCTAAAAATAGTTTGAGGTGATTGGATCGAATAAATGCCATAGTCTAAACAATCTTGGTGTTCCGAAAATCGTTGTAATTTTTTGATTCACGTTCCAAAAGATACAACAGTTTATTTTCTTGCGACGAATAGGTCCTTAGACCACCTATCGATGGCAGCAAACAAGCGCTAGAACGAGCCGAAGACGGTCCACCGTCTTTGCCCTTCCATCACCGGAGCAGGGCAGAGCGGCAACTATCACCAAAGATGAGAACCACAGATCGGAAGAGCCAGACCTGAAGCCACACGAACAACACAAAGCCGACCGAAACCCAAGGTATTTGTTGGAAACCCGAAAAGCAAGCCGGGTCCCAAGGGATTTGCCGAAAACACGAAAAGCCGGCCGGATCCCTAGGGTTTTGCTGGACACACAGCTCCACGCGCCCTCCGCCGGCGCTAGGCGCACCGCCAGAGCGAAGACATGACGTGAAGAACCTTATTCTTGCTGCAAGATGTCGCTGCCGCCTCGCCGTCTTGAAAAAGACATTGAAAATCCTAAAACAAAAAACAAGAGGTCCTTTTGCCGGTGGGCGGCCGGGATCCACCACACCTCCACGGCGAAGGAAGCCATCGAAGGCCGGACAAACCACCGGCGCGCCGGCGGAGGGAGAAGCCGCACAGCCGCCGCCTGGGGATCAGATCACGTGGGTGCCTAGCCTAAGCCGAACTGTTTTCGTGTGCGCGAGGCTTTTGACTAGTCATGTATTTTTTTAACGGAGACGGAATGTGTTGGCAAAGTGATGTAATGGAGTTTAATGGATTTCCCGCACGGTGGTGCGGGTGTAAAAGATGGGCAATGCATTTGACGATGTGCGGAAAATGGAATGTTACGAAGCAAATAAAACATTATACGACACTATATTACATTGTAAACATACTGATTTTGCATAAGAAAGAATAGTACGAGCGCGGAGTCACAATATGATGGGTATTTTTTTACAATGTAAGAAATTATATTTGGTTGTCTCAATAATGTGTTGTATGATTGAGAAAATATAAATGTGTAGACTGAACTATTTTGCAATAGTAAATCAAGCAATTTTCGGAAAACAGCATGCTGTCCTCGAAGGAGCCGCGAGGGATACCCGGGGCCCCCGGCCAGCGGCGCCACCCCTATCTTTTCCCCTGCGGACGAGGACGCGGCGTGTTTTTCCTTGGCATGCGGCTGAGCGTTTCGTTTTTGTGTGTTGTTTTTAGAGCATTTCGTTTTTGTGTGGGAGACACCGATCGTTTCCTCGTGGCTTGTGGGACGCGCTGCTCCTTCCCTGAGCCTTGGGCCCTGGAGCTTTGGACCGATGCCTCGGTTTCTCCCTGGGCCACTAATTGGGCTGGCTAATCTATAATTAGCATTAAGAAGAAGCACCAGTATGTCAGGAAGCTAAATCTCAGCCGTAAAAATGGGATCCAATGAACTGAATATTTCACGTGGGATCCAATGAACTAAATCCACTTCTGCAATGGGTGTTTTTTTTAAGCACACACATTATATTAACCAATAAAACAGAGTACACAAGTACACATACAAGCGAAAACAACCAGATAGATTAGGACGAAACAGGGGTACAGAAAACTTTGCATAGAGAACCCCAAACAAAAGAATATCACTAGAAAGTCCCTCGAGGTCCTTGCAAACAGCCAGACTTGAAACCACTCTCCATCACCGGCGCCGCCTAGACACACACCGGAGAAAGAGACAAAATATCAGCAATCAAAAAATCCAAGTGAGCGCCATAGCCATGAAGACGTTGTGAACCGAAGACCAGACCTGCAAAACAGGCACTTGACGATGTCGCGTGTCGGCCGAGGACATTCCCCACGCCGACCTGGACCCAGATCTGACATATCCCGCCGCCATTGCCAGGGAAGAACGCCAAATCTGCCGCCGTCGGGCCACCAACCTTGTACCAGCACCAATTTGTCCAACTTGGTGGCACCACCAAGAGAGGCAGCAACCGGCAGATGCACGAAACAAAGCTTTCACAGCTCCGAACAAACGATGAGCAGACGAGGCCATCGGTTCAACGTTGCCGCCCGGGAGAGCGTCGCCGCGGTGAGGAAGAGACCGAGGCAACCTTATTCGACACAGCACCAGCCTCACCAATCTGGCACTACTAGACGAAGACGAGACCCTAAACCTATAGAATCACTGCACGAGAACTAGAGCCCACCTCCCCCCTCCTCCAACCGCCGGAGCAGCGGACCAAGGGGGGGGGTGGAGATCACCGTCTCGCCAGTGTCCAAAGGAGGGTAGGAACCGCCCACTGTCGCCAGAGCCTGGCAAAAAAGATTTGACTAGTGTATTGTGTACTGCAATGGGTGTTTAAGTGTGGAACAACATAGATGCGAAACAGTTGGGGTGCGGAGTGGTGGGAGGAACATTTAGAAACAAATCTAATGATAATAATTTCATGTCATGTAAACCATATATTAATAAAAATATATATTTTTAGCAAAAGCTTACCTTAACAAAATCTTTTTTTATCAGGTTACCTTGACAAAATCTAATATGCCTTGTGTTACGAAAAAGCGAGAGTATAACAGTCAAAGCTGCGATGTCAAAACCAAACGATATGTACTTTTGCATACAGCGTAACACCCACCCCATACCCGGTACATAGAAATGGTACGATACCTTGCCATGTAGGAGTACAACGGTTTCAGCACGCTCTTTGGAGCTCGACTTCTCCATGTCACTTACAGACAACTCTAATAATCTAGGAGTAGTCAGCTATGAAAAAATAAGCTGTCTACAAAAGAAAAACTTGGACACACACTCCCTCTTCGTTCCTTCTCTTGTTTTTCTCTGATCAAATCCTAGGCGGCACTTACAGACTGCTGTATATGCTCTCAGACCTACTACACGGGCACACGGCTAAACCTCATCTGTGGCCTCGAAAGCCAAAACAGATTAGCCCAAAAGTCAAACTACGCCCGCAGTAGCGCCTGGCGTAAAAGATTAAACGCCAGCTCTTGCCGCTGCCATCCATCAAACAGCTTACATGGCAGCGTCCATTTCCAGAGAAAATGGCGATGCATTACCAATCATCGTAGGCCGGCTAGCCCTTTAGTAAATGAAAGATCTAAGGCAAACTACGATAGTCTGTATAATGACTTATTAAAATGAACGGTCACGGTTGCACCCTTACAGGGACACCAGAATCAAAGCTACCCACTATCTGAAGGTACCACATAACCAAAGACTCTATCATCTAAATATTGGACGGCAGTGCAACAATGTTGCTGCGCTAGCAGAACTTCTAAATCTGGAGTATACAACAGAGCGTCAGAGATTACGACGCCGATGGTTCTGGCTCTTTCCTCCTCTTCCCCCTGTTTATGACTTTTGTATTGTCGGCTGGCTCAACGTTTGGATCCTTGGCGTAGATGATGCAGTCATCAAGGGTGTAGATCCTGAGTGCGAGCGAAGATACAGTTGAAGTCTTCATAGCAACTGTGAAGGAGGACCAGTACCACCAGTCGTTCTTCAGGAACTCAGTTCGTATCATACTCTCCAACAAGCTGGTGGCCAATACCATCTGAAATAGGCATAAACACAAGTAATCAGTACAACGAATAGTGTTAGACACAAGCATAACTTGCACCGCTGCTTGTTCATTTGTCAGTAAACGTCTAAATGGAACATTCAAGTCCCTACAGGTTTAGAAGTTGATATAGCACCTCTAATACCAGTTTTATCACACAAGAGAATGTAAATGTGGTTTTGGGTCATACGAAACGCAGCCACAGATAAAGCCGAATCGTGAAGAGATAGCATGCCGCATTTAGTTCGGTCATTAACTGAACAAAACATGCCTTGGTAACTGTGAAGAGCACTATTGACAGAAAACTTCATGTATTATACTCTAGACACGAGGAACGAATATATGCAACTAGGGGGCGCAAGCCAGCATAAATTTTTTTTTTGTTTTTAAACAATGTGAACTTTTCATAAATGTACAATATGTTATAGGATGTGCATTTACAAGACATGATCATTTGTCAACCATAGAAAAATAAAGTTTTGTATATGTGTTGCTGCTATACTAATACCTCATCTCTTGTACGTTTTGCACAGCACATAATATGACACATTTTGCACAAATTATGGCAAGTGTTCATGTTCTAACAGGTAATATATCTATGATTTTCTAATTAAACTTTGAGATGCATATTTATGGGGTGCAGGCACAACTAGGAAGTCAGCATTCCTATCAAAACATGCCGTATCCAGGATTATACAAAATGGTTATAAACTCACAAAATAATTAAACAATACTAACAAGACATATTTTCTCATCAACAGAAAGGTAAATAAATAAATTAAGTCACCTCGCATATTGATTCTGCATCCTTGACAAAAGTGCGCCATGACCGTCTTTTTATTTGTTGAGACTTTGAGGCTCTTAAAGCTTCCTCAGGCAATGCTGCATCTATATCAAGCAAATTTATCTTTTGCTGCTTTAGGATATGAGAGTTTTTTCCTACAACAGGCCTCAATGATGACTCTGGAACCAAGCCTCCATTAACAGCCAACAAACTTGTTGGCTTGTGTGTTACGGAAGATGATGCCTCACAAGTACTATCAGGGGTGGGCTTCCTAGATTTTGGCACATTTTCATCGCAAGTATTATCAGGACAATTTTGACCAGACTTGGACTCTTCCTGCCCTAACTGTTGTGCGGACATTGACTGGCATTCCTCTAGGGAGGAAGTCCAATCATCTGGGACATCTTTTTTGTCTTTATTCAGAATAATTGCAGGTTCAAGAAAAAATGCAGGTGAAGGGACAAAAGAAGGAACTCCATTTGATCCAATAAGTCCGATATCCTTCACTATCTCCTTGTTTGAATCATTTGTGACAAACTTTCTGCAAATCTCTTCAAAGTCATATGGGCATGAGTTCAACTTTCTGCTACTAGATGACTCAATGGCAGAGCTACGGTCAAGGGAATCTTTTTCCTTGATATCAGACTTGGCACTCTTCACTTTTAGCTCATCATTTTCTTTGCTTTCACTAGGAGAATGACTGTTTCTATTGCATTTTCCAGAATTATGCCCTTCATACTCCGATGATGTGAAATAGGTCTCATGACATGTTAAACAGTGGTGTCGAGAAGGCCATACAGGTTCTAAACAGTCGCAGCGGTATGTTCTTTCTTCAGAACCTATGTTTGTCTTCCTTCCTCGCCTTCTCGAGAGATTACTTGTGTCCTGGTCCAATTGCAAACCATACTTCTGCTCCAAAACTACTGCAGCCTTGGTACTTGGAAGGTCCATAAGCTGCTCATTCTTTGACAATATGGACACTGGAGGATCACGGAGATAACCACCTTGGTGATTATGATGTCTTTGCCACTGAAGGATAGCATCTTTCAGTTCCTTGTCCCTAGGATCATAGTCCTTTAACCAGTCAACAAGATACCGAATTTCTTCATCAGATTCATAAATAAAGATAGATGCTGAATTCCAACCTTTATGAAAAAGAGACGCATCGTAGTTGTTAACCATGCTAATGTTTCTCTCCTTGCGTATAAGCATGCTTCCATCAGCAATCAGCAAAGGACGTTTACCAGGTCTTCCTAAAACCCAGTACAGTCGACCCAAAGAATCTTTTCCGAGACAATCTCTTCTGAGAGATGCCATATTAAGCTGTGACTCCACTATGCTAACTGAATCCTGCAATTTTGAAACATCATCAGATAAACTATCCATTTCATCATTATCAGCATCGCGCTCAAGTGATCTAGCTGATGATGTTTTCAGATTATCTTGGAATGATGTGCTAGCATTTTCGTCAGGTAACTCCCCTCCAGGAATCAGAGGTGGAGCTACTGGTGCTCTTTCTGCAATAGGAGTTCCTCTCAAATTTAAGTTTTCACACGTACTGATTGTACCATCTAGTAACCTCTTCTCGCAACTTTGGGACCGTTCATCAATGGTGCCCCCTTCAATCCAGTCACTAACTGTCTCTGATGGTTGCCCAGAATGTCCCAAAGATTTATATTCTTCAATCGTAGACATGTCATTGCCACTGCTGCAAGGTTTGTCTACATTCAATTGCCCAGGAGGAGCACCTTCAGCTGGGCGGTTCAGGTTCACTTCAGCCTCTTCAAGATGGCCTGATACAGTGGGCACATCATTCTGTTTATTTTGCACAAGTCCGGAACTATTGCTTAGGTGCTGTTCAATTTTGCTAATTCTGCTTTGTCTAGCATATGAAGTCCTTATTTCTTCTTTATGTTTCAAATCTTTCAATTCAAAATTCAAAGCACGGAACTTCTGCTGGAGATCACTCAACTTATCTGGACATTGATCTAGATGTTCTCTAATTAGAGCTGTGTTGAGCATTTCATCACAAAGAAATTTGAGCAAATCTATTCTCTGCATTTTGAAACCAGAGTGAAAGGTCAGAATATGTAGGTCGTCGCTTTGTCTACTATGTAAATCAGCAGACCAAGAAATGATTAGATAATAGTGCAGAAAAATAATAGAGAACATATGTTCTGGCTAACAGGCTAAGTACAATCATATCAGGCCAAAGAAGTAGCCAGAACCCTTCCATAAAGACTTCAAAGGAAAATCATCCAAGAAATCAGCTGAGAGCTCAACTTGCAAAATAAGGCTTCTCAATATAGTTTCTCTAGAGTAGGACAATACAAGGAACTGAGCTAGGAGTTCTCATCAACTCGAATTTGGTGCATATTTCTTCACCAATGAAAAGTTGTCTAGTTCCTCCTCGGCAATCTAGTTTTTTTCTTTTCTTTCGACAATACAAATACGTTGGACAAAATTATTCGGTTTCTCACTTCTTCCTGTTTTTTAGAGTGTGGATAAGCTGCACATCTTCATTGTTAAAGGGCATGTGGATATGGAAACATGATCTCTTGCACCACATACAACTATCTACAGAACCCAGTGGCAGTTTCACAATGAAATTAGGGGGCGGGTATGAATATATGCAAAGGCGCAGGCAGTCATTGGGGTGGTAGAGACATAAGATCAGTAGTTTTTTGTGCAACTGGGCCCTTGGCACCACTGCTAGAACCACCCGTGAATGAACAAATAAGTTCAATATCCAAGAATGAAGGGACCAATTTTCGGTAGAGAACTTGTGAAAAAAAATCGAAAACATCTGGACATGTCTATGAGAAAAATTTGGTCTAGCTATGGAGTGAGGTCTGACCAGCTTAAATCTTGTATGGGAAGTATGCCAATTTGAACTATCAAATTTCACAGTTTCATTCTTTTAAGATGAAATACAAAGAAATAAACAATACATAAAATAGATCTCCAAATTCCAAAAACCAAACGACAGAGAATAGCTACTTCAAAGATGAAACATAAAAGATTTACCTCATATATGCTAAGCTCCCAGTACTCCTTCTCTTCCATTGCTGCAGCTAACTTACTGAGTACCTCATGAAAGGCATGAAATTCCTCTCCAACATGCTTCTTTTGTTGTCGTTTCAAATCCTTAACACCCTGATCAAGATGTGATTTCTTTTGACCTGACATACATGAAGGACAGTACCAATTTCCTTGTGGTATACGAGCTAGTGGTGGATTCAAGCAGTAAGTATGGTATTCTGAGTCACATTTATCACAAAGCAGAACACTATCATCGTCCCTATCAATGCCACATACTTTGCAAACACCATCCTCCCATGGAGCTTTGGGTAAATTGGTTGCCGCACTCAGAATATCATGTAGCTCATCGTGGATTTCTGAACCAGCATTTCCATTAGACAGGTAAAAATCAAATTTCTGTACAATGTCGAGCACCTGCGCCAGCATGTAAAAAAAAACGAAATCCAAAATGTTTACTAAAAAAATCCTGGTAAGAAAATTTGGCAAACAGGAGGTTAACAGTTAAACTGACATATAATTAAATCAGCATAGGTGAGAATAAACCTAATTTGATGCCCGTTTATTTTCTAGTCATAATAGAATCTATCAGACTCATCTGAAATGAAAATACCAACTCACAAGAGATATGTTTGACTAAATTGATGATCAGTTACAGCATGGCTCTAACCAACTATGTTTGCAACATCGTCAAGTATAGTATATGGTCATCGATGATCACTTACAGTATGGCCCTAACCGGTGCAGTTTACATCTAGTCAAAGTATAGTATCGTTCATTTATCCTTGTACTCCATAGTCCATATACTGATGCAGAACTTCTACTGTGATACAATAGCGGATTATTGGGCCCCACATCGCCATTTTCTTTTCCTATCCCCATAATAACTTTGTGGGAGGCAGATATGCAGCATCGTGCATTAGAACACGTAAATTATTTCAACACAGGCAACTGAGTAACACAGGGTTCGAGGACAGAACTACTCTAAATATTTCACAGAATCACACAAAAACTGAAGCAGTCAGCATAAGGGTACTTCTGGATTTTCGCAATGGACAGCTAATAATTAAGCATTGTTCAAACAAAAAGGAACTAGGAAGCATGAGTTGTTCCAGAATGACCTTAACAAGCTGAAAAGTAGGTGCTCCAAGAAGTAAACAAGTAATGATCAGTAGTAAATCAAAGGGAGCAGTGAGAGACAGCCATTAGATTATCTTTGTGGCAGCTAATCTAATCCAGTTTGTAAGAGTAACAAAACCCTAGAAAAGTAATTTGGCGACACTGTACTAGAATGTTACCAACAGATACAGTAGCAGCTAAATTTATGCCTTCCCTGGAAGCTGGACAGAATAGCAAAGATGCTAAAGACAAAGGGATAACGAACCTCTGTCTTATATAATGATTCAAAACCCTGAGACAATGAAACAACCATGTCCAGTACATCAGGTCGATCACCAAATGCGGTGTGCAGATTGCGGATTACCTACAGGTAAATAATAACGGCGTCATACTTTGACCAGGGAACTAATTGCCAGAGGCTTATTCGAAGAGAGTACTGGGTTAAGGTCTTAAGGATGCTGAAAACAGCATATACACTAAATTCCATCCATCTCAGTATCTAAATGCTTTTTCCACCGCTCAATTAGAAACAAAATTAGCAAGTGCTGCTCTAGTAGTAGGCGCACCAAATATGCCATCAAATTTGATAGTGTCACGAGCCGTGACATGTGCTCATGAATCAAGAGAAATTCTGCAGTTTTTTGCGCCAGAAGATACAGCATGCACAATGAACTTAGAATCTAGGGATATTCAATTCCGCAGAACTAAAACAAATATCGAAAAATTGTTACCTTTTTTACATGTGTGCCCTTGATATCAATAAGGCAACGTCAACAGGAAAACAGAATAAAAACTACTTGTGCATAACATGTCTTGCTGCATTGTCAAAATGTATAGCAAGGTTTTGAATATCCATATAGGAGTTGAAACTAAAGTAAGGCTCAAATTTAGGCTTCTGTCTACTATAAATTCATAATACAAGCAGTCCATGGGCTTGACTGGCATAATTACAAGTTAGTGCATGTTCGTGCCAGCTCTAGACCTGTAGTAGAAGCCATACTACAATAGAAGTAAACTGGTGTAACATTGTAACCAAAAGCCCATTTAGGGAAACAACAATGCTGAGCAACACCATTATCTGGCGTTACCTGAAACCTAGAAAATCAAGCTGATAATCAGTACAAGTACTGCCCTGGCCCCACCCCCTCTGCACCATTACATTACTATCTAGCAGAAGCTAATGCAATAGAAAGAGAAATCCTTGCAGGCACATGAAGTCATCCATGAAAAGTCTGAGAAATATCCAAATGTGCATCATCATTGAATAATATAAGAAGATGGTAAAGAAAAGCGTACTTCTTGCACATCCTCATGAAAAGTCTCCCAAGATCCACAGTAAGCACCCACAGCCAGCCTTATATCAATTGTGCGGAAGTCCAAAGGGCGAGACACCATGCCAGGAAATCCAAGGATCCCCTCATCCTCGTTCTCATTAGAATTCATTAGAGTAGTTCCAAGCAAATTTCCAAAAAACTTAGATTCATCTGAGGAAATAGCACGTCGCAGGGCAATACGACACTTTCTCAAGATAGCATCTGAGATGGATATAGATTTTTTTTCTTTCCGTGAGTTTTCGGGATTTTGTGGCACAATCACACGACATGCCTGTGCCAACACGGATAAAACAGCTTTCTGTAACAAACAAAAAAAAAACATCTTTTAGTATATTTGGCAAATTATCACTTAGTCACAGGTAGCTTCCTCGCAATAAAAGACAAACAGCAAACATCACGGTGAAGAACAAGTCTAATTTGGTACCGAGTGAATAGATTTCTTAAAATACAATTTAGGCATGGCCCTGCAATGCAGTCACTCCTCTTTTAGCAGCTGTATACTAAAATTTATTTAAAACTGCAATGTTTACAGCATGTTCATGTTAAGAAGAAAAATCCTGGTTATGCTAAAGAAAGCAAAATCTTGTAAAACATCATCTGAATGATTTTCAAATTCTCAAACAAAATTCTACCACCGCCAATGTCATCCTTTTGAGGGATATAATACTTCACATCATAACAGAGTAAAAGTACCAAAAAACATGGAACTAGGGAACTTCATTCATGCGTTTATGTTGTGGGCTAAGGGCCAAAGTTATAGAGTGCATGTGGACTTCTAATCTAGACGGTAACCCACATGACAGGGTATGAATCATAAACTGATATAAACTTGTACTCTATAACTCTTACAACTCATTATTATTTATGAGAAAATGCAATACCATCGTGTCTTGCTGTATTGATGGAACAGATTTGTTTTGTACAACTTGAGAGCAAGCCAGTCAAAAACAAAGAGGAAAAATACTCTGAAACATCCATAATGCTATGGAACTATAGGATCATAACATATTCTACTTATCTTATGAAAAAATTCTTATATAATTTCATTCTTATGGAAAACAGAACCATAACTGCAGGAGCATTACTAACCTTGGTAGGTCCGGAAGCATTACCCTTGTAGACCTCTTTACTTATTGATTGCTCCAAAATTTTCCTTGCCCATTCCGGAGGTTTTCTCTCCAAAGCTTCATAAACACACTTTCTAATTCTTGTTCCCACATTTGTTGGTAATTTTCTCACAGGCTCCAGCGGTTCTGCCCAATCTGGCAATTTTTTATTATCAGCAACAGGGACCTCAGCAGAATCTATCATATCAGTATCCTTGTAATCCATCATAAAAACCTTGTTTCCTTCATTTGATGAAGAATTGCATATCAAACTCTCCGCCTCCACAAGCAGCTGAAAAATACAAGACAATTATTGCACAGCAGCCACAATTACACATAAACAGTTGCCATTCTAAAATTACAACCTGATCAATTTTATAATCTCTCCTTAGCAGGCAAAAAACTAAATAAATAGATAGATAAGTAATAGGACAAAACATAATACAGCATCCTTGTGAATTATATTTGATATTCTGGTTTCTGGGAATTAATGTAGCTACGAGGACCCCAAATTCAGCTGTGGCTTAGAACATTAAAAAGGTCTCCAGCTAAATTGGCAAAAACAAAATGTGTCCATAGCAAGATATAACAAACAAACAAAAAAAAATCTACAATCAGGTGGAAAGTCTCCTTATAAACCTTAGGAAAACAACTGGGTATTATCTTAACTGATTACCCTGCCTTGTTAGGATTGTACACACCTCTTTCCATATTATCAACAGTAAGGGCATTCCGTATTGTTTTTCCTTTAAAAGGGAAATCAGTGCCAATGGTGACACGTAACCTAAATAGAAAAAGATTTCTTCCCAAAAAAAGAAAATGCAGTGTGCTCAGTTTTCTTTTCCCTCTAGGAAACAACATATAAACATACTCTTAAAAGGAAAATGGTATGGTACACCTAGGAGTACGTAGTCCCAGCCACGTGTCGGTCACCTGTTCGTCGGCCACGCTATTGGGTTGCATCGTGCAACCCGTTAGGCTTCTAATTAATTAATCTAAAAATACGTGGGAAAATGCGGTTGTTGCTGATCCGATTTTTCTGTAGCTTAATTCGTGGAGTTGGACCAAATATATACACCGAAGCTGTGGAGTTCATTTTCATATTTTTTTGCTGGACACCCGATCGCATCACCCGCGGCTCAGTGCGGCACCGGCTCCTTGGTAGCCACCGGCAACAACAACCAGGCGGAGCTAGCTAGACATGGCCACCGCCGGCAACGACGATGAGCCCGAGGCCAAGAAGCCTGCGACGCACCCGTCGATCTGCTGGACGTTTCTACGTCAGGATACACATATACGCAATAGCGACGCCGGCCGAGACGATGATCGATCTTCTTTCCCCGCTGACGAGGTATCATACTAGGTACTACTATTATTTTCATGCATGCAGAAGTCTCTTTCTCTCTGTTGTTACAGACTATAGCTGCACACTCATATCTAGATCTAATCGATTCATTAATCAGCCGAGTAAACCTTCTTGAACTCCTTTGTATGTATAACTATGATGCATTTGTACTTGACAATTTCTGGTTCTTAATGACTTCAGTTCTTCGGCCCAAGTGATATTTGTCATAGTAGAACAATCCATCCATTTGTCCACTCATTTATTGCCGTCCACTGAGTCTACAAGGCAAACAATTCCCATCAAAATTTTCATATACTCTTTTCTGTTGTATACTTCAAACTAATTATATTCTTATGTTTTAAGGGCTTGATTCAAGGTGACAACTGAACCAACGGATGAACTGCTGCTCCAGTCAAAGCATACTTGCAATTAAGTGATTAGCTTAGCAATACCAAGCACTGTTGGTAGATACTTTCTTTTGTACTAATATATACTGCACCTCATAAGGATGTAAACGACAGCTTGTATTGTATCCCTCTATGTTTCTTGTGGTATATACACTTCTCTGGAGATGCACAAGCAAGACATAAAAAAAAGATATTCTTGACTACGTGATTCTCGTCATATATATCCTTTTTTAGTAGTATATACCCCAATTAAAATGAAGTTTATATATGCCAATTTGAAAAGTTGTATATACCCCAATTTAAAAGTAGTATATACTCACTCATAAAAAGTTGAGTGTACTCACTCAAGAAAGAAGTATATACTCACGAAAAATAGTATATACCCTTTTAGCAAGATGTAGTATATAGTTTAAAAAATTATATACTCCCTCAAGAAACAAGTATATACTCACGAAAAGTAGTATATACCCTCTTAGCAAGATGTAGTATATAGTTACAAAAAATTATATACTCACTCAAAAAACAAGTATATACTCACAACAATTAGTATATACCCTCTTAGCAAGATGTAGTATATAGTTACAAAAAATTATATACTCACTCAAAAAAGAAGTACTCCCTCCGTTCTGAAATAACTGACGTGGATTTGTGTAAGAATTTATGCAAATCCACGTCACTTATTTCAGGACGGAGGGAGTATATAGTCACAAAAAGTAGTACATACCTCTTAGCAAGATGTAGTATATAGTTACAAGAAATTATGTACTCACTCAAAAAAGTAGTATATACCCTTTTAGCAATAAAAAATATATACTCACTAAAAAAAAAGGTATATACTCTAAGTAATACATGACCATGTGCACATTAAAAATAAGGTGTACTACCATCCTTAAGAAGGCAAATCATTTTAGTTTTCTGCATGCATGCAACGGATTACTGAAGATTAATTCGGAGGTTGTTCGCGCATGCAACAAAAAATCAATTTTCTAGCCTTCTGGTAAACTAACGATGGAACCCAATAACCAGCAACCCATTAAGCCATATAGGAGTACATACACCCAGGAGTATGGAAGTGGAGTCCCTCTTAAAAATAGTTTGTGAATAAAGTAATTGTACAGGCGCTGAAATCAAACTAAATATAATTAAATAGGAAACAAAAAGTTGAAGAAATTTTAAAAAGGAAAGCAAATAACGATAACATCATATATAAATAAAGCAAGCTCAAGACTACGACTCATGGCTGATTGTAGAAGCAAATCCTTACCGAGGCATCCTTCTCCATGCCAGCAACCCCAGGTAGTGCTCCGCACAGGATACCACCATCACCTTGTAGGCAGCGAAACAACTTCACTCCTTCTCTGCTGGAAATATCAGACAAATCCATGCATCCACTTATGGAAGAAACAGCTAATAGATACCTTCTGGCCAACTCTGGCCATGTCAGCTTGTTAGCAGTCAGCATATCAAAGTTTAATTCTTTTGCTGAATTGAGACTCTCAGTGTCCCTCTTTCTTCCGCGTCTGGGCTTTGATTCTTTGGGATCGATGTTTGGGTCTACAAAAATCGCAACCTTTGATAATAGCTCCCCAAAAAGAACCTTAAAGAGTGTAAGGTGGACCCCAGGCAATACTACACCACTGTATCTCCCAAGTGTTTGGGCTGCCAATTTATCTTGATCAGCTTCCTTCATAGAGGATGTTTCAACAGGAATAAATACAGACACAATCTCTTCATTATTGGTCAGACCCGTTTCAGCATTTGACAATAATTCATTCTGATTTGCACAAATTGGCCATGGGTCAATAAGTTCGTCTTCTAATTGCTCATATGAAGGAACTTCTTTGAGGCCAATTATTTCAGCGAAGCGCCCCAGGAATTCCCATATCTAAAAGAAGATTGCAATAAGGAAATGGAGAACTATGTAAAGATGTATTTCTTTAAAAGTAGAAGCAGCGACAGATATGTATAGAGCTACCTGGAAAACATCTCCCGCCAACTCTGGTGAAAGCTTACAGCTAATAAGATGTCCTGGAGGTAGCTCACGGATGCTAGAACCACTAGGCTGAACATGATCCTGTAGCCCAGTCACCGCAGATCCATGTCTACCATATGACATGGTATCTCCATTACTTTGACCATCCTTGTGCACAGCCACAAGTGAACCACTTGCAACCGTAACACAAGAGACAGATTTAGCCCTATCACATAAGAACTGATAGTTTAAACAAGCCAAGGATCCAGGAAGAGATTCCAAAATTTCTTGCACAAAATCCAGATCAAGCCCAATTCTGTCTTGGTATAACCATTCTTTCAGTAATGTACAAGAAGATTCCACATCATTCTTCTTCTCTATAAGTCGTGGTATAGTGGGCCCATTGGATGAACAAAATCTAGTTAAGGGAGCGCAAGGACCATCAAAGTTCTGACATCCACTCCCTTTGTTTAATGAATGATTTTCACTGCTATGTGAGCACAAGAACATCAAATGGCCATGTTCCTTGTACATTTTTTCACAAGCTTCCATCATAGCACAAGAAATCATCCTCCATACTGAGGAAGATGATGTTCCCTCAAATGTAAAGTCACCAATTCTGTCATGAATATTGGCTTCTTTACTTGGTGCCAAACTAACATTATCAGAATGTGAAGGTAGTATTGGTGCCGTCATATTTGAACTATGTCCATCATTGCAATTCAAAGAGGTCCTTTTACCCACCATATCATTTGCTAGAAATGATAAGTAATATTGATTGGTCTCAGAGGGATCTGATAGGAGACTTGATATATTATCATCCATATAGTAAGCAGCATCTCCAATGAAACTACTACTTTCCTTCGTTTCAGATGTATCGGCCTTTCTTGCACCATTTTGAGATAGAATGGTTGATGCTTCTGGTAGTGGGAACACCGAACATGGTAATCTTCTCACCTTAAACAAAGGTCCAAAACTCCCTCCATCTTGCACCTCACACTCAAACAGTGAGCCAGTAACTCTATCATGCCAGTAAGATGTAAAACCCACTGGCCATATCTGGTGTTGATTGTGGTAGCTTGCCCGTTTATCAATTTCCCCCAAGCTAGTAATAAAGAAATCTTGATATTGAACTGGTAGGCCAACCTACAGTTACAACACATCAATGCTGTCAAAATCAGTGTCACAGTGAACATTTTGGAGCCTGCATTATCAATAAAGAAATATCTGTACCAGCAGAAACAACATATAAAATGGACATTGAATGAACATAACGTCAGAATCTGAAACAGGTAATGACACTCACAGTGCAATGATTTAATCGGCGGTTATTACTTTCCAATAGAAATTTTGGAGCCATTGGTGCATTTCTGTCTTCACTAGGACTCGGCTCGGTTGCTTTAGTAAAAACCGATGGATCCATAAAAATGTTAGCACTTCCAAACTCGTGCTTCTCAGCAAACATGGGAAAAGTTGATGCTTGTGGAAAATCTCTTCTCCTTCTGCGTATATGATTTGAACTTTGTGCTACATTTCCATCGGCAACAAAGTCTCGGTCCGTGGAAGCCAATGGTTGTCTCATGCTAAAACCAAATGCTGGCATAAACTGATTCGCGTCTGCAACATGATGGCCAGAAGTGGGATTATTATAAGCTGCACCATTGATGGTCAACATGCCTAAGATATGCAGTTACAGGCTTCTAGCTTCAAAATGTTAGCAAGACACATAATCTTTTGGAAATAGATATAAATTTTCCTTCACTGATAAACACATACTATGCCTAAGTGGGCACACATGCACTGAACACAGTGGCTAGCAGAAGTTGACCTTGATGGCTAACACAGTGAAGTGCTGTCTAAAAAGTTACAGCACGTAAAAGGTGCAGAAAATCTCCAACAAAGAACACATAAGTCTCTCCTACAGTAAATATGATTGATCTACTGTCCTTTCCTTACCATAAAGAGTTGTATTCTTTAAGTGAAGGCCCTCAAAATGTGGCAACTCAGTCAAATGAGCTCCATCAGGATCAATTCCTCTGCATGATTCAAAAGAAAATATTTTCATCAGAAACTTCCACAACTTCACAGACATTATTATTTATTATTTCAAAGCACCCCAAAACACTCTAGCTTATAAATGCTGTTGCTAAATAGCTGCCACAAGTCACTTGTAGTTTCACTTTGCTTTGCAAAAAACAGAGTCTCAAAAATCAGAAGTTTTTCCTTCAAAAAGATATTTCAAGTAAATGAAAGTCAAAATATTGACCCCTTGACAATAAAACCGAGAGCACCATGCATGGTGGTGACAGCACTGCTCTGTTACATAATGAACAAAGCTTATACGCTTCAAGGCAGCACACAAAAGCGATCAATGACAATCAAAGGACATAGTGGTTCAATTGTTTAAACGTTGTAGTTTGTGGTACTACAGTACTACTGAGAACTATTGGGGCAGCACCCATTAAACTGTCAAGGTTATAAGCTTCTTAACACATTGATATGCAAAAGGCAAACTCTATAATGCAAATTTGACTCCGTAATAATCACTAAAGTGAATTCAAGAAAATAACAGTCACTAAAGATAGACCACCATTTATCAAGATCACCGAATCTGTACAAAACAGTGGTGAGCTGAAAATAGAAGAGAGGTTAGCTTGAAATTGTGTTTGGTTTTGAAGTTATACTGCAATCACATACTCTGCTGCACTGATCTCACAAACATCAGTGGATGAGCTATTGACTAGTACGTCTATGGCTCTATGCATTTACCAAACTAACAACCAAGAATAAAGTTCAATAGCACCAGAGAGGCAGAGAACACATTCTGCTAAGATATGAACTACAGATTGTATATTACAACAATATTGTTTAATAAAGGGATCTAACCAGCACATGGTAAAGAAGAAGAGGAAGAGTTCAATAGAGGGCCAGCTACTTGGGAGCAAAAAAATTGTTTGGTTCCATTTGCCACACTAGTTGTACCTTTAAACCTAGGCATCACAATTTCTTTTGGAATATTTACATTATTTCACTGTAATAATGTGATCATACATAGGCCACTGAGAAATAGTTCATGTTCTCAGAAACCAACTCCTAGGTTTGACTCACTAAATCTCATTTTCCAGTTTCCTGGGATCTTCAGATCAGTATTAAGCTTCATGGTGAATCAAGACTTATCCCCTAAAACAAGCAAAGCAAATTGCTTGAAGCTCCAATCACTGGCAAAGAAGTCTCTCTGAACACAGCAATAATGCAAAGGTTGATGTTTGTTTGGAACATCAGTAGGCATGATCTGATGCAAGTAAAGAAACACCACAAGATTGCAAATTTTGAAACTCTAGATACACAGCGCAGCACTTCCAGCTAGCCCACCACCCATGGGGGAATGGATACCTACATCTATACAGATGCACCAATTTGCGGATCATCTGATCTGCCACCCACTCAAGAGACATTTTGGTGCTGATTTACACAAAGGCGAGGGAACAGCCCCCAACCATTGACAGGAAATCTTTCTAAAGAAAGTAGGACAGTAAAGTTTAATGTGTGTCTGCAACACCAGTAAGCACAATCTGACGCAAGCACAAAAACTCCAGGAAACTGCAGATTTTGAAACCACAGACGCTCGACGGAGCCGCACACCAAACGTCCCAACCCTACCGACCAGAGAGAGAGAGAGAACCTGGATCTATACCTCAAGATGCACCAATTTGCACATCACACCGTCTCCCGTCAACAGAACTCAGATTTCAGCGCTGATTGGCAGAAGAATGGCAAGAGAGAGCCTAGATCTATACCTCAAGATGCACCAATTTGAACATCACACCGTCACCCGTCAGCAGAACTCAGATTTCAGCGCTGATTGGTAGAAGAATGGTGGGGGCAGAGTTTAGGGTTCTCTCTCTCTCTCTCTCTCTCTCTGTATGTGTCTCCCCTTCCTATTCTCCTTTTTGTATCAAGGAGATTGGTTATTGGGCCAATGGTTATAAAGGACAAGGCCCATGGAATATGACTCAGTAAATCAACTCATAAAGGAATGCAAGAAAAATGTGCCATCATTACAACAGAAATATATAATTTTAAGAAATTCCTTGTTTTATGAAATTCCACGTCACTGCCAGCAAGTATATCCGAACCTGGTTGAATAATTGTGACCGCTTTAAAAAAAACCAATTGTGACCTACAGAAACCTAGTTGAGCATAGTGTAGGGGAACCGACTCGAATTATTCCCACTAAACATAGTTCATTGTTGTCACACTGAAAAATAGTATAGATGTAGGTACCTTCCCCCACGGGTGGTGGGGGTCTTTTAAGTGTTGTAACCTATATTGAGATCATCAGAATCTAGCTCAGCAAAGCATATCAACAAAATTACACACGAAAATCACATAGTATAGATAGTTATGATCTACATTGAGATTATCAGCATCTTCCAAAAAAAAGAGATCATCAGCAGAACATATATTGAGTTTGTCAGCAGAAAATCTAAGTTAGAGTCTGGCAGCAGAAAATCATTCAATAACAGTGGCAACAACCAGCATCCAAAGAAGGAAAGCAGCACATTTTACATTAAAATACATTATTCATATGTTGTATATGATATTCTAACGGTTTAATAAAGGAAGGCACCATTTGCCATGTGAGACTTGTCATCTTAAAGAAGAGTAGATGATATACCGGTTTCATACATAACTTGGTTAATGGATGCCTCTTCTACCTGTGCTACAATGTTTGATATACTTCGTGCCTGTCTATTTTCGCTAATCGGTTACTCTTTTATTTCCAAATACTGCACATACTGATAGCCTTCCAAGATTACAAAATACATACAGCCAGACCCCAGCAACCCAGCATAAACAAGCATGGCACGAAACCTACAGTTCCCACTGAGAATGGAGATGCTGCTAATAACAAACACAGAAGAATTTTCCAAGCTAATATTTGTATTATGCAACCAACTGGCATGTTCTTTACAAACTCTGAAATCGTGAACCCTGGTGGAGCCACATTATAGTGCTTTGGTGCCCAGGCCGCCACTCAAATTCGGCCAGCTATAAAGAATATGATGGTTAGACATGGGATCGAGAAAAACAATCAGGCTGAACCAAAGGCATACATGATCCAGGTGGTGTGGTCCATGCAATTGATGTTGGCCAACCCATTGTAGGCTTTTTTACGGGCACCAATCCATGTTAGGTTTTTTGTGGGCACCAATCCATCTTAGGTAGCAATTCAGATCGATACTATGTTATACTCTTGCCACAAGAACTAAAAGAAGAAAAGCAAGCCAGTCATGTAGAGAACCACAATTACCGGATCCCAACTACACCCCTACGACATTACAGGGAAAGAGGGTTCAGAACGGAGTTGGATGCAGTAGTGACCAATTCGGGAAGCCAAATCGATATCCGTCAGAATCCAGGATGGATTCAGATACTTCATCCAAATACAAATTCAGATTCGGAGAAGGTAGTATCTGCTCATGCCCGGTCCTAATATTTGAGGGGCCTGAGGAGAAACTAGAACCCAGGCCGTTAATATAAACATCAAAATAACAACTCATCTACTCCTCTTTTCCCTTTTTTCACTACCGGATGCATACTTTTTTGATGACATGATGATGCTGAAATTTGAAGGAACAATTAGTAACTGCCTAATTGGAAACTAACACACAGCTACAAGATACTAGATCAAACTCAATAAATTTTTACCTATTATCATGATGTCCCGGACACTTGTGTCGTGTCGATTTTGCAAACGTGGGATGGTGGTCAGGGGTGGAACGGCCGGCGAGACAATGATGGAGCGACGCACACGCACCGACTAGTCACTAGCGTCAAAGCGAGACCGTGACGAAGCAATCTAGTCTGGCCTCTAGGCATCTCGGGCTCTCGGTGATCGTCATCTGGTGTCTAGCGTTTTGTCTGCTGAATTGCCGATGTGTGATTGCGCATTCAATGTGCCAATGTCCACAGGTCCACTCATCATATGTCGTACTCAGTTGCCGATCTATTGATTCATAGGTCCACTCGTCGTACTTGGTATCTCGGTACTAGTATATCAATCAATCCTGAATTCGATAAGCTCTCATCTTGAGTACCGAATCGGCCAACATTGTGCCAGCCGGCCAAGCCTAGGCCACAAGAGATAGAACACAAGTTACAAAGTACACATGCCCACATACCTAGGGACCCCTTGGTTTCATGGGCCCACGACAGCCACCCCGCTCGATCCCCCACCCTACCCAGCACCAAGGTAAGTATTAGTTATTTCCCGTTGTTCTGGGGTGGAAACATACCCATTAGCCAACTTCGCTCTGAAGGAAATTGACTTTCAAGGAGGCATGCAATAGTTAGAATTGTTAGTGTTAGATGAACATTGGACGTGATAAACAATTTGAATGTATGTGTTTAACGTGTTCATGTGAGAAGAGACAACATAAATGAAGGTTTGTAATAAACCGTCATGCATACTCCAACATGCATTGGCCAAGTACAGACGTTGTTGTTGCTTTTGCCTCTCCAATGACCGCAACCGCAGAGGAAACGGGTCTAAGGATATATATGTCGGTGGCAAGCTTAAGAATTTCTTGGATATAATCATGTGGTTAGTGTAAGATGACTCCAAGGTGTGTCATTGTTTATAGCCGGTGCCTATGAATGCCGGCGTGGACATGCCCACGATACTCTTCATCGCGGAACTTGTTGTGCCGACCGTCGTCTCTAGGTTCCTTGAGATTTTTTATTTTAGTTATGCTAGGCAATTAGACGATGTTCATAGTCGTGTGCCAAGGGGTCACATGTAAGGTGAGTTGGGGACAAGGTGCGTCTCTATGATGGTCGATGGTGCTATGCTTGAGTTGTAGCCAAGTTGGCGCAAAAAGATCGATGCTATAGGCAAAGCTTCTTCTAGTTTCGCGAAAAGAGTCAACATGAAGTAACGCCATTGTATAAAAAGGTCCTGCCTTTGACTCAAGAGCTTCAACTCTTCAAAAAGGTTGAATCTTCTTGTGAGTCGGATTTACTTCCTCTCTCTCTCCTCCCTCTCTGCATATGAGTGATAATTATTTGTTGGACGATTAGCCACTTGTCATCACACATTTCTACATGGCCTTATGACTTTGAAACTTGCCCAAATACCAATCTTTCGTCCACTTTGCCACACAACACTGGGCCAGGCTGGAGGGGGGGGGGGACAAGGGGACGCTCTGGTGTATGTATATGTAGTAGGCCGGTGTACTTTGTAACTTGTGGTTTCTCTTTTATGTACTAGGCCATGAGCTTGGCCGACTAGCCCAATATTGGCCAAATCGATATAAATCCGGGATCGATCGATATACCAATACTGCGAGACCGAGTACAACAAATAAACCTATGAATCAATCGATCGGTAACCGAGTACGACCTACAACGATTGGACTTGTAGACAGGCATACCGGATATATGCATTATGCAGTCCCACATCAGCAATTCGACAAACACCATGCCAGGCGCTAGTTGATGAGACAAACAAGCCGTCGTCTCGCGAGAGCCTGAGACGCCGAAAGGCCAGATCAAATCGCTTCGCATGGTCTTGCGTTGACGCTAGTGACTAGCCGATGTCGTCTGCATCGCCCCATCACTGCCTCACCGGCTGTTCCACCGCCGACCGCCACCCCACACTTGCAAAATCGACACGAGACGAGTGCCCAAGTTGTCATGGTAATCGGTAAAATTTCGCCACAATCTCACGTTGATGTCAGTGACTAGCCGGTGCGTCTGCACCGCCCCATTGCCGTCTCACCGAGCGATCCTCCGCTGACCGATGTCCCTCTCTTAAATAATCGACACGAGAGGAAGTGTCTGAGTCGTCACAATAATCAGTAAAAAAATTATTCATTCCGATCTAGTATATGTAGCTGTGTCAGTATCCAATTAGGCAATTACTAATTTTGCCTTACAATTTCATCACCAGTATGCCATCTAAAAAGTATGCATTGGGCGGTGAGAAAAGGAAAAAAGGGAACGAGTAGATGAGTTATTATTTTGATGTTTATATTAAGGGAATGGGTTCTAATTCGCCCCAAGCCCCGGGAATCTCAGGGGTGGACCTGAATACCACTGAGAACAATTTTGTCCCTACTCAAATGAGGATTATCTTCTTTGGTGAGCTTAGTAAGGGATGTCGAGTTGACCTTCCAAGGTGAGATAGAGCAAACTATCTATGAGAGGTAGGACTTGGACTGCCATATCATTGGCCGATGGTGAGACCAATGGCACCAATGATGTCAGAGACGCCTCCCAGCCCCACCTAGCTATTTAGTTTGCCGTGTCCGCACGAGTTCTCGTCGAGCGTTGGGCGATCTAGTAAAGGCCAACAAGGCAATGGTAGACCATATGTTGGATGCAGCTCTTGCGACTCAGTTGTTATCATTGCGCAAGCAAATCCAAGAAGTTCTGGCTGAGGTGATCCATACTTTGTGTGAAGAGGTATTAACCATCAAGTTATGGCCGGCACGTGTTGTCAGCCTGACAGAGCGCATTGAGGATGCAGCTGGGCTCGGCTTGGACCGGTGTGGTCCGATGTTTCAGGGATTCCCATCACCGTCATAAACGTAGGGCAGGCCACCTTCTTTGGTGCTTGCTCTCTCGTGCATCGCGCCATGCTGCCATTTGCTATGGTGACGTCAATCTTGGTCGTGTGCCTTGCAAAGGTGTGAAGTGTCGCTTTGTTTGAAGATGGAATCGACGATGCCCCATGGACTAGAATGAAGACACAAGAGGGTGATGTTGCCGCACCACGACATGCAAGAATGTGCTGACTTGGTGATGGTTCACGTGTTGCAACTGGCGAATGTAGAGGCGACTGACAACTATGGGGCGTCGTTCCTTTCCTCAATCTCAAGGAAGGTGGCGTGCCACTCCCTTGACACACCATTTGGGTGCTGCTATCTCCCTTGACACCCCCACGTCGCAGCGGGAGGCTGATCACAAAGCAACAGAAGAAGGTGATAGAGAGAAGCAGCAGTGTTGTGGTTGTGGCTCAAGCACCTCCATCCTCGTAGGGTTCCTATGGACGCAAGCACTGCTGCTTGGGGCTCAAGGGGAATGGCCTGCCTGCTGCAATTGGTATGCACACAAGGTGGCATTGTTCCCCTAAGGCATGTGGCATGGTATGGACATGGATATGGTTTTGGATGAAAATATAGCCTACAGTCTCCCTTCTTACCTTCCACAAGCATAAACATACGAGAGATAATAGATGAGCCAGTCCATAATGAACGAAACATTTCAATTTCACCAATGAAGAAACAAGGTAAACATTTTAAAAAAGGAAATTCCATACTAGAGTAAAAGAAAGGTCAGGCAGCAGGTATCATGCGACTGTAAACGAAACAAAGTAAAAAAAAACAGTTAAAAAGCTTCTCTCCTAGAGATTGCAAGTCAAGGTGATTGGAAATTTCCTAGGGCCCAAACTGCATGTACCTTCATGACCAGATACCCAGGTGTCCTACTTCAATTAACTGACAACACAAGGCACGCTTGAGTGGTTACTAATCGTGCTAAAACTACAACAGAGTAAAATTCTTCTTTGAGAAAGAGACAGAGTAAAATTCTGTCCTGATAAAAAAGGCTAAAACTTCAAGTCAGCTGTATTATCTCGTATATCATGTTGTTCACACTAAATAAGGGAGAAACATGCAACAACCACAAAATACCAGGTGTGACAGCTAAATTTAGTAGTCTCACTACAGTAAGGTAAAAGAAGATGCAAAGCCATGCCACACTCTTACTAATGCTCTAGAGAACCATCGCTACTGGTTGCTACTTGTAGCATTTGAACTAAGTATCTAATACTAGACAGTCAAACAGAGCATAAAAATCCAAAGACAATACTAGATTAACACGCCATGACTAAAGCAAATGAATGTAAGTAACTATAGCAAGTTGCGAACCAAATACAGTGTCAGCCAATATAACAAGGTTCAAAGCATCATGTCACGCTCTCGGTGCGTCTCAAAAATACCATTTGCCGAGCACTAGGAATTCATAAACAACATTCTACTCCTTAGAGCAAAGGAAGATCCCTGATCAAGTTAGTTGCAAACCAAAGTTGAATATAAAGAGGGATCTGAGATAAGTGCCTGGTGAGGACAGGACCCTCCGTCCAGTGAGTTGGGGCAGCATCCTCCGTCCAGGGAGGTGGGGCAGCATTGATGTCGAGCCGCACGGGTCCAAGCTTCCAGCGTTCGGAGCGCTTGCCATTCCTCTCACACTGTGGGCACATCCAGTCCTCGTTCATTGTCACTGCGGGGCGACGCACGCCAGGGGTTGCAGGCGGCGGCGGCGGCAGAGGCTGGGTCCCGACCGGCGGACCCCAGACGCGGACGCAGGATTGGTGGAACGCACGGTCGCAGGCGTCACAGATAATGGTTTCCCATGGTGTCTCGGGCTTGCCGCAGACCGCGCACGGCCCCGGGGGGTTCCCCCAGCCGGCCTCCCCCGGCCCCGGGTGAGGGAACGGCGGCACCGCAATGGCTCTACCAGCAGCAGCCCTCGCCAATTCCGCCTGGTGGTACATCACCGCCAGTTCACGAGCCTCGCGCTCGTGCATGAACCGCAGCTGTTCCTGGGCGATGGCGGCAGGCACGGGCCATAGCGGGAGCGGGGGTGGCGGCGGCGGCGGCGGGGTAGGGGGGAGAGCAAAAATGGGGGGAGGAACCTCGCGCGGGGGAGGCAGCAGGGGAACCGGCGGCGGCGGCGGCGAGGGCGGCGGCGAGGGCTCCTCGTTGAGGTCGATGTCGAGATGCGGCGGGCGATCCATGGCAACCAAAGGGATCGTGCTCGCGCTCGCGCTCGAGTTCAGGCTAGGGTTCGAATTCCGGGCATAGCGATGGGGCAGCAGCGAGGGAGAGGAGTAGCGGCGAGCGGGGGAGGGAGGGAGAGAGCAAGCAGCAGGGGAAAGCAGAGAAGCTCCCACGAGCAAAGCGAGGCTGGGGTTAAGGGGGGAGAGAGAGAGAGAGAGGGAGGGATTTCATTCCAGAAGAGAGGAGGGAGCGAGCGCCCACGGGAGCAAAAGAGAAACGGAAGGGACGGGAGGGACACGTGGACGGAGGCCGGGGCTGTAACGGATGTCAGTGACCCGTGCGGCGAGGAAACGCATGCATGCCCGGCTGTCAGTGAGTCGCGCCCGTTGTCGTGGGGCGCTGGCCGCTGGCTCGCGGTGGGACGCGGAGCGTGTGACGCGAGCGCCGGCCCTTGCCCGCGAGCCCGTCCTCCGGGCCGCCGCTCAAATTGCTGCGTCTACCGAGCCACGCCAAAAATGCACACGAACGTTTTCGGTTTCCACTGGACTATTCCAGCTGCTGCTTCAGCGTACTACATGGTTTATTTTCAAAATTCAAAATCCTGGGATTTCAGTATGCAACAGCAACATCATCTTCCCCACCTCCCAACAACCTACTACTCCCGGCCTCAATCCAGTCAATGCATACCCTGTCACGTTTTTGACCAGCCAATGCATGGAGGAGAGGAATGATTGATTTGATTTTATTGCGCTGAGCTAAATGTGAAATATCGCATAAAGGACTAAATCAACGGTCATATCACAAAATTAAATACAAATGAATGCTTGCAATAGTTGTTCTCATTTATTAGCAAAAACTAAGATGCATTTCAGTAGAGCCGGTAATTAATTTGATGTTAAATACGAGCCTTGCAAATATTTCAGCAGAGCCGGTAATGAATAGGAGTTATTAAATATAAATTATTTTGTCTTCGTGTAGATTAGCCGATAAAATTAGCAAATACGGCATGCACACAACCTTTTTGTTCTTATTAACTATTATTTGTATCTAAGTTATACTCTAATTCAAGCTATAAATAAAAGTTTTCGGTTCTATCCAAGAAGTTCACCGAACATACAGAAACAACTCTTTATAAAAAATCCATGGCAAAAGAAAACAATTTTTCCTATATTTTTATATTTATTAATTAGTTAGTGCTAATATATTTTTCTAAAAAGATTGTAAGTTAGAAACAATCCTAAAATTTATTGTTAGACATTTCCATGTTCTATATAAATAAATCAAGTAAATGGTGCCTATATTTGGTTTTTATTTGTTGGTCAGAATTAAGTTGTACTACTCCAAAGGAAAGGAGTACCTTTTTGGGGGGTTGATTAGAGAAGTTAGTACACCAAGTTGATGCCGAGTTGTACAACACCTATACTAAGTACATTCACTGAAACTCATAATTAAAGCAACACGGTGGACGTTACATGTGAATTCAACCTCCTCTACCTGGTTGTAGACCGGACTAATCGTGATTACTCCCTCCGTTCCTAATTAATTGGCACCGGTTTTTTTTCAAAAAAAATCCTGTAAAATTTTGAAATAAATCTGCAGTCCACATCTTCAATTAAATGCGGACTGCGCGTTAATTTCAAAATTTTACAGGAGGTTTTTCGCAAAAGTTCCAATAGAACGTGGATTGCGGGTTTATTTCGGAAATTTACAGGATTTTTTTGCAAAAAAAACGGACGCCAATTAATTAGGGACGGAGGGAGTGCTTGTTATTGGACTATCACAGTAGAGTATATCTAACAATCATTTCTTGATATATGGTATGGAGATTTTGTATAATCAGTGTTCAAATATTGTGTCAATTATATAAAAAATAAAAAATAGTGTAACTCATTAAATGGTTTAGCAACCTGTCATTAAGAGATATTGTTGTTGTAAAGGTTTATTCCTGCCTTTAACTAGAATATATCTTTGAGTAAATAATTAATTGGAACCAAGGATAAAAACAATTAGTTTGGTATTTGTGTAATATCTCTAAAGAATGTACTGTACCATATATCTTCAGTTTTGGCTTATTTTGTTACCAATATGTATTTTGCATATTAATGTGGTTACAAAATTATTTTGTTAGACAAATACAATGATATTATTCTTACATGTCTAATCTATATACTTTCGCGTAGCAGTCAAATTCTTCAAACTTTTTTTTCAAGAAAAATTCTTGAAACTTTGACCGCATGGAGAACAGCGAGTCTTAGATATGCAAGGATCGAGTACATCACAAGGAGTTTACTTCATTTAAAGGGCACAAAGAGAAAGATAACCCAATTGCTTCTATGGCAAGCCTCTCGCGTAGGTAAATATTCTGACATTATTCGAAGGTTATGTGGAATCTTGTGAATAAATCAAGCTGGAATACCAATATCCAAGAAACATGTGGTTTTCCATATATACGACTATATAGTACACGATGCACTTTAGTATAAATAAATCAAGACCATGCTTAATTAAGAACATACGAACAATACACGCACTAAATATGATCATAAGCAAGATTGCAAAGGTACGCATGCCATGTCTACGGTCTAGCCCGCATAAACATATTAGCACGTCTAAGATCGTGGTAGCAATTTGAATGTAAATGTGGAAATGCAATAGATGGTGGCCAAGAAGGGCAACTAATGATGCTGTACGAATCGTAGCATCGGACCATTTTAATCGTAATCTCGGGATGCAAGTACGGTTCCAACTCGGGGCAAAACAACAAGCACATCTTGCTGTTGCAGCGTAGCTGCGTAGGACTACACAGCGGCTATAATTTGTCCGGTAATGAATTAAGGACGCCAGCCAGCCAACTAACCTATTTAAGCTGCACGTTTCTGCCTAATCAAATTCAACAAAAGAGTCCCCGCAAAAAAAAAACATTGACAAAAGAGAAAAGCCCAGTGCCCCAGTCCATGTTTCTTTGCTGCAATACTGGGCCCAAACCACCAGAAATGTGGAATAGCTTTGGATCATCAACTTCCCCGAAAAAAAACTCCTGACCATCAGCCTCCAGTCTATTTTCTGACGATCGTTTCTTTCACCAAGCAGACTGTTCTCTATCCATTTCCCTTGGGAAAAAAAGTTTTTTTTTGTCTTCCAGCCTTTGCATTGGAAAGATGCGCACAACCGCAAAGAGCGGGGCATATGTACAGATACTTGAACTCCAGCGATTTTTAACTAAAAAGGGATATTGAAGCACCGATTTAATAAGAATTGGATTTGGGGTTGCTAATATTACTGATGACACGATAGCTAAGGTATTAGCTCTGTGTTACATTACAAGCATGTGCTTTACGAATTGGTGTACTACTTATCTCTGTAAATGAAGAATTGAAGATGCTACTATTGCACGGAACACCCAGTCCCCCATTGCCATTTATTCGAACATCAATAGGCAAGGCAAACGCTCAGAGGATTGATCTCGGATGTCCAACGTTACATGCGGCTCGCATCTTCTACGTAGTACCTATCGAGTACTACATTACAGTCGACCAAACTTTAAGTAATCCTATATTAATCTGTCAACATTGGCCGTCGACGATTCGACCGGCCTCACCCAAGTCGTAATTAACGATCGAACTAGTTCATGATCAATAAAATCAAACTGATTAACCAGCCTGATCACGCCCTCATGATCGACAATTAATACTCTTCCATCTCGAAACAAGTGCCGTGGATTGTATAGAAAATAAAATCTATACAAGGGAGTATATGCAGCAAACAACGACGATCCAATTCATATATGACGGCAATGCGAGGACAGGGCAGTACCTTCAATTCCTGCCGCCGATGTGCGTGCCTTCCCCCTGGCCGCCGGGCTCCCGTTTCTTGTTGCCGCCGCCGCCGCCGCCGCCGCCGCGTGTGTGCGCCGGCCTGCGGGAACGAGGGAATAGGAGGAGTCTCTCTCGCCAGTAGTTGTTTCGATGGCATGCAGAGCCGCCTTTAGATCGGCCCTACCGATCTGCTGACGTGGGCGGGGGCCTCCATCCCGTTGCCAGCGTGGACGGCCGCGGCTGGCATGGCGCCTGCCGGTGGGCCCTCTCCAGTCTCTATCCCCTGGTTCAAGGATATCGCGAGCCACGGGAGCGTGCATCTGGATGGCGCGGAACAGAACAGAACACAATTTTTTGCCTGGAAAGTATGCACTGTCTCCAAACTCCAAAGAACGAAGAATCATGGGATAACTCAATCATTGCCCCAAATATTGCTAAACAGAGGGCAGTAATGGTTAAGCCGAATTCCTGAAAGAGTTACAGATAAATCACAAAAAGACATGGATAACAATGTGCATCAGTACATCCAATTTCCAAAATATTTCCCACCATTCTGTTTACGGGGAAATGTTCCTTCTAAGTATTCAACAATGTCAAGCCCATGGACAGCAGCAGTACAGCGAATGGTCAACAAAAAAGGTTATGTCCCACAGATCATCCAAGAAACGAGGAAATAAAGGTTGGACTACAGTTCGCAAGGGACCATAAAAGCAACTATCACCATAATTTACAGTTGAGAACTTATAACAGGCACAACTTATGCTGTGATAGGGACTTTGCAAGTTGCTTTGTTGTGCCCATAGCCCTTACACCTGCTGCAGCGCACTGCCCTTTTAATTGCAATACGGGGATCAGCTGGCTTTTCCTTTGGTCGGCCAACTTGGCGTCGGGTTAGAATAGGGCATGGTACCAATCCCCCGCTCTGCGATGGGTCAGTTGATGCAGATGGTACCATAACATCAGGTATTGGATTGATTGACATGGCGTAAGTCATGCGGTAGCATTCTGTTGTGAAGTACTTGGCACAGTAGTCTAGTGGATTCTGTTCAGTTCGCTCAAATACCGCAAGTGCATGTGAGCAAGGAATCCCAGACACATGCCACTTTCGGCAGGTGCACTCCCATGTATCAATGTTGACAATATAGACCGAGCCATCACACACCTCAAACACATTATTGTTCCCGTGATTTTCAGTTGAGCAAACCACACTGAGTGAAAGAACTTTGCTCATCTCTTCCTGGATCTTCTGATTGGCTGACGGTGTTAATACTTCGGACCATGCATTTGAAGATTCCCTGCGTGTGTAGATCATCTCCATCAGGTTGCATCTGATTGTATCAAGCAACTGCACTACCGGGAGCTCATATCTGCTGGGCATCCAGTCAACAATTGTCTCAGATATATTGCTCGTGTACTGACCAAGTCGTGACCCCTTGAAGAAGGCATCTGACCAGCGCTCAGGTTTAGTCTCCATAAGCCATTCAGCGAGTTTATCAGATTCAGCCTTGATGAGTTCAATATAATGATTGAATTCATCAACTGTGCACGAATATACTGCTTCCTTAAGATGCTCAACCATTGTATCTTTTACTTCTTCACTCCAACCATCATCCAATTGTGTTTTGAATTCTTCAATGAAAGAGTTGATATTGTATCCATGATAACTATCTGGAAATATTAGAGAAACATCATCCCACAAATCACTTTTGCCATTTGATATGAATGTTATTTCTCTGGGCACAGGCAATGAAGCTTTGAGCTGTTCAAGAAACCAATGCCAATTTTCTTGACACTCATCATCCACTACAGAAAATGCAACTGGGAACACATCACCTTCACCATCAACGGAAGTAGCAGCCAATAGTTTCCAATGCTTATTTGGTTTCACAGATATCACATCAAGAAAGATAAGAGGCCTGCAGCCATGCTCAAAACCATGAAGGGATGCATGGAATGCAACAAAGAACCTAAATTTTGAATCTTCCAATGTCACTACTGTTGCCAGACTCCCGGGGTTTGTTGCCAAAATTCTATCACGAAACCAAGGTAAATGATTGCATGCCTCTTCATGTGGGCTGTAAAGTTCTTTTCGGGCTATTAATTTGCCTCGCCAAGCTTGAGAGTACTTCAGGCAGAGTCCGTATTCACGCTGGAGATCATTGGCAATATCTCTTGGCCTGTAGTTTGGACTATCACGTAATTTTTCCTTAATAACACTAGCAACCCATTTTTGAGACGCTAGACGATGACTATTTACTGTCTCCGATGCACAGGTATGACTTCCAACAACTTTCTTGATCATGAACTCCTTCTTTGAAGGAGATTTGGAGGCATGTATGCGCCATGGACATCCTTCATCAGTACATTCCACAGTGACACGAGTAGAGTCATTCTTGATAAATCTGTAATGAAACCTACGTGCAATGGCATACTTGTGTAATGCATCACGAAATTCCTTTGGACCTTCAAACACTTGGCCAGCTCCAGTGATGGCATTCTCCCAACTTGCACAGATCTTTTGCCGCTTGGATCCATCTGGGGTAGTCGCTATCACAGCCAAATCTGCAGGAGCGCCAGAGTCTGCTACGGAGCTCTTTACCCTGCAAAGATATATCATGTCATTTATGGAATCCACTTAAAGGGATGTTTATATCAGTCAGAAGGCTACCTGTTTTCAACCTTCTTAATGACATAGATGTATGTGGTCTCTGACTCCGCATGGAATTCCACCATGCGCTTAAGGTCTTTGTCATTGGAAATTGAAATCAAAGTCTTGTTATTTCTCGGAAGGAAGTACTTGAACGCATAGGAATCAAGTTTGAGGTTATTGAGGGTAGAAGATATCTCATTTTTAAATGCTTTAAATGTCCAACCACTTTTCACATGCATTGCGTGTGCCTCTCCACCAGAATAGGTCATACCCCCATCATCATCAGTTGTGAATACTCCACCTAGTTGAAGAACAGCGACAATTTGTCTGCTCCCCATGACTTATTCCTTCCTAAGATGTTATAGCCAATCTAAAAATCCCAAAGATGATCTGCAGAATTCATAGGATTTATGCAAAACAAGTTAGCCTACACAGAAAATCACTTGTAAAAAATATTAACTGCTCACTCAGTACTTATTTGAACAGTAAAAGGCTTCCGGTTCGAGAAATAATTATGCTGCAATATTACTTGTTCCTCAGACTCAAACCACAGATTGTTAAGACTTAAGTGACACAAATAGCAGGACATCATTAAAAGAGCTAACTAAAAATAACAGAAAATAACAGTGTGGACTAAAGTAGACAATGTGTAAAGTACAACACGACATATAAAATGGAGCATTGCTTTGACAGAGTTTCCAAAAAATTCAACAATCAAAACAAATAAGGAAAATAATCTTTAGACAGATTATCGTAAATTCAGTTGGTTAGCCGTGTGCATCTAAGATCCAGAGGCCAGAAGAGTTATCACTTCTATCGTTTTCTCTCAGTTGGTTAATTTAGTGTAAATTAATTATAGAGTGCTTCACATGTACGATGCAGCAGAAATTTACCAACTACATAACGGTATTTTTGGTGCTGGTAATGCAAAGTACCCCCGACAAATTTAACTTTTTAGATATAACGTTCCTAGTCTCCTAGCTAGTTTCAACTGATATGACTTCGTTGTAATTTACACTTATGATTGGCAAAGAAACATACTCCGTAGTATTTAAATTTCTATAGCTCTAAGCTTTTTAGAGCAACCCCAACTTGTGCCCCACATGCTTTCCTATCCTGAAATTTGGCTCCAACACATTCCCCATACTTATAGTTCCCTACTCGAGCGATCGAGCCTACATCTACGCCAAATCTATGGATGCCCTAGTGATCCCCAACCATCAGCTATTAAGCTGTCACAGGGAGAGGGTTCCCTCCTGCCATATTAAGTGACTCAAATTTGTCTAAAAATGGACGCGCGTGTGTGTGTGTGTCTAGATACACGTAATATTTCGGCACTTAATATGGGACGAAGGGAGTACTATGCTCTAGAGAAATACTCACATTGTTGTAAAGATCATCCCCAGGATAAAAGAATAAAAAACAGAATGGGATTTATCAGTTGATCCTGCTATCAAATCTTGAAACTGAGCGCCTCTCCCACTGCCGCTGGCCCGCTCGCTTGAGCTTGACGCTGCACTGCAGTTCGCCCCAACAGCCCGCGCCCCACCGCAGCCTGCTGTCCCGCACGCT
The DNA here is from genome assembly GCF_000005505.3 of Brachypodium distachyon. NCBI lineage: Eukaryota > Viridiplantae > Streptophyta > Magnoliopsida > Poales > Poaceae > Brachypodium > Brachypodium distachyon. Next base: position 4,915,944 of record NC_016133.3, on the reverse strand, counting down.
CCGAGACCACGCTGGTCGCCGGCACGGCACTATGCAAACAACAGCTAACCTAGGGAGCGGGAAGACGGGAGCGGAGCTACCGGCGACCCCCGACGGGGCGCCACGGTGGGGGGCACCAAAGATCCGGCCGTCTGGCTAGGGTTTGGGAATTTGTGCAGAGAGCCAGAGACTGGTCCTCAGTTTGGGCTGGTGCCGTCATGAGCAGATGGGGAAAATATCAGGTCCTTCTGCAAAGAAGGAATTACAATCTTGTCCTTCCGTGGGCTGAAATTGGACTAGATAATTGGACAAAAGTAGACAGCGGCGTGCCCCACGTAGTGTTAGTCAGCGGCGTCCCAGTACCTTGCGGCGCGTCTTGCGGCCCCGAGCGTCCATGTCCTCCGCACGTGTATTTGTACGCTCATGTGCTGGCCAGCTACGTGCAGCATGCTGTAGCTCGCCTTACAGCAGCGTACGGTACTTGTATTCGCACATCAGCTTCTTATTTGTTTTCAATTAGATAGAAATTGCCTCATGCGGACTGCTAAAGAATCACTATATAGAAATACACTATATGATGAAATATGTACAAAAATTACAAACTAAAAGATTGAATCAGGACAAGTTATTAATTACACACCGATGTATACCGATACACATTCACATCCGAGGTTGCTACTGCTACCCTCCTATATCCACCGACAACCCAATCTCTCAGCGTCTCTTGATGCCGCCACCACTAATTTTTTATGCACTCAGGAGAATTTAATCCAGATCCTTAAAACAGTCACAAAGCTAAGTGTACGGCAATTGAGCAATGGTAAAAATAACATGGTAATTAGTCAAATAATCCAGTCAATAGGCGTACGAAATATGGCAATTGAGCAATGGTAAAAACAACATGACAACTATGCTCAAACAATCTGGTCACTAGAAATAGAAAATATGGCAATTGAGCGGCAATAAATCAACATGTCAACTATGATCAAATAATCTGGTCACTAGGGATAAATAATATGGCAATTGAGTAGTGGTAAGACAACATGAAAACTATGATCAAATAATCTGGTCACTAGGGATAAATAATATGGCCATTGAGCGGTGCTAAAACAACATGGCAGTATGATTAAATAATCTGGTCAGTAAGGTAAAATAATATGGCAATTGAGCAGTGGTAAAATAACATGGCAATTATGCTCAAATAATCTGGCAACTAGGGGTAAAAAACATGGCAACTAAGCGGTGTTAAAAAAATATGGCAACTATGATTAAATAATCTGGTCACTGAGGTTAAATAATATGGCAATTGAGCAGTGGTAAAATAACATGGCAATTATGCTCAAATAATCTGGCAACTAGGGGTAAAAAACATGGCAACTAAGCGGTGTTAAAAAAATATGGCAACTATGATTAAATAATCTGGTCACTGAGGTTAAATAATATGGCAATTGAGCAGTGGTAAAATAACATGGCAATTATGCTCAAATAATCTGGCAACTAGGGGTAAAAAACATGGCAACTAAGTGGTGTTAAAAAATATGGCAACTATGATTAAATAATCTGGTCAGTAAGGTAAAATAATATGGCAATTGAGCAGTGGTAAAATAACATGGCAATTATGCTCAAATAATCTGGCAACTAGGGGTAAAAAACATGGCAACTAAGTGGTGTTAAAAAAATATGGCAACTATGATTAAATAATCTGGTCAGTAAGGTAAAATAATATGGCAATTGAACAGTGGTAAAATAACATGGCAATTATGCTCAAATAATCTGGCATCTAGGGGTAAAAAACCATGCCAATTAAGCGGTGTAAAAAAAATGGCAACTATGATCAAATAATCTGGTCACTGGGGTTAAATAATATGGCAATTGAGCGGTGGTTAAACAGCATGGCAATTATGCTCAAATGAGCGGTGTTAAAAAACATGGCAACTACGATCAAATAATCTGGTCACTATGGTTAAAGAATGTGGCTATTGAGCGGTGATAAAACAACATGCCCATTATGATCAAATAATCTGGCAACTAGGCATAAAGGACATGGCAATTGGGCAGCGGTAAAACATGGCAAATCTGATAAAATAATCTGGTCACTAGGATTAAATAATATGGCAATTGAGTGGTGGTAAAACAACATGACAATTGAGCGGTTTAGTGTACCTATCTGCCAGGTTCACTGTGCCTATTTGCCGGTTTAGCAAGACATAGTACAAAGCATTTTGTTGTCTCAAACATGTTAAGCATTCTTTGAGATTGACAACATTGTGCAAACTAGCGGTTCTGATGAAATGTAATTGTCGCATCTTATAAAGCACATGTACGGTTTTTTTTCTTCGAAAGATCCAGCTCAAAGTGCTGGCTTCCATGTATATGTACTTATAAAGCACAAGAGCATACGCTAAATAGCTGTGTCGAATGCATCATCACAGCACATAAAAAATATGCTTGCTAACCTTGACAAATTAACAAATGAGACATAGCTCCTAGAGAAATTATGACAAACACCTGATACGCATAGCAAATAGAAGGAAAATTGATTGGGAATTTCTGCAAGTCCATTCACAGAAGGCAGCCGTGGGGGAGAGACGATTTCTGCCCACTGCGCAGCCGCTGTTTCTCCCGTTCTCTCCGTTGCCTACTCGCTTGCCGTGAAGGCCTGCCGCTGGGTTCGCTTGCCGTGAAGGCCAGCCGCTGGAGCTGCGTCTTCTCGCGCCGTTGGCCGCGCCGGCCGTGGTCGTGTACGGCCAGGACTACAACATGTATGGAGAGGGATGGAAGGAGAGATTTGGCTCGGTACCTTGCAGGCTGCGGAGGCACTGGCGGCTCAGTCCCCTACTGGCTGAGGCGGCGGTGCTGATGGCAGGGAGAGGGATGAAGGGAGAAGCCTGGCTCAGTCCGGTGCAGGCTGTGGCCGCGCAGCTACAGGTGGTTCGGTCCTCCGCCTCTGGCGGTGCTGACGGCTCGGAGAGGGAGAGGAAGAGGGAGAGGAAGAGCCCAGGGAGAGGAAGGGGATCCAGACTTTGGGAGAAGAGAGGTGTTCGGGGCGACCAGGAAAAAAACGAGAGAGAGGGGAAGGGGATCGAGCAGGCGCCGCCCCGACGGCCCCGTAAGTGGCGATAATTACACTTCTATCCCTAATAAAAAAAGAGAGCAATGTTTTCTTGACGGTAGGACGACGGTTATATTTGCATTTTGCCCCTTCTGTTTTTCAAAAACTCAACGTGCAGTCCAAATTACAAACAAAACTGGTTTTCGTGCAAAACGCTAGGTTTTTCCCGCAATTTTACTGTCTCTCCTATTCGCTACGCTCGGCCCGCTCGACCTCCGCCCGCCACCTCCACGCGTGTCTGGCCACCATGGACCGCCGCGCCCGCCGCCGCGTGGTTCCGCAACCGTCTCCAGGTCCTCACCGCGAGCGTCCAGACCATCCGCTGACCGATGCGCCGACGCATCCTGTGGCTACCTCGTCGTGGATGGCAAGGCCCCCACCGAGGACCGACTCCTGGACGCAGGCAGCGGAGCCACCGACGAGGTGACACGGGTGGCCATGCTGTCCTCCTCGGAGCCGGAGCAGGTGGAGGGCGGGCTACTTGAGCAATTTGACGGGGAATTGCTTCTAGATTTCCATCATGTAGTAGCGCCCTCATCAAGGTCCAGGCATCCAGCAAGACCTGGACGGGATTTCTCTATAGGTTTCCAGAAGAATTTGATGGGAAAATTGGGGATTAACCATTGATTGGTTCGTTTTGATGAGTTAGCCCATTACCCTTCCCATTTACTTCTGGGCATAAAAATCTTACCCATTATCCTACCCATTTGTATGGTAAAGGTAGGGTAATTGATCAAGATTTTTCTCTACTGAATTCGATGCCCGATTCGCGAACCATGCAACAAACCGCTAGGAGAAAACCATTGGCATCGTTCATTTATTTGTCAAGCACAATTTCTCTCAATATATTCGATTTGATCTTCTTGTGAAAATTAGTAGTTTGGCACAGATCCATGTATTCCATGATAACGAGACTTGGATTATAAGATTATGTTGTCTTTTTAATACGGATGAATTTTCGCATATCCTATGTTCAATGTGAAAATGAAAGGAATTTAGAGGTTGTGGCAGCGCACGGCCACTGTACTAGTGAGTTCTTATAGGCCAACTTGTCTAATAGGGCTTTCCAGGGCTAAAAAGGATCTCTTCTTCTAAGTTGACGCTCGACAGTAACCTAAAATTTCTAGGATTTCTCTATTATTTGTTTCTCAATGCTCCACAAACAGTTCTTCATTTTCTCTTTCGGCAAACAGGTACTTTTTTCCCATTATATTCTTTGCTCATTTATTTTTTCCACAAAACAAACCTCTACTTGTGCAACATAATACTAATAAGCTTCCCTATCTTTGCGTCTCGTAACAAACTGATCAAACCTTTTTTTATGTGGTACAAAATACTGTTTGTTTTTCCTCTTCATCAGCTTTATTCTCTTATTTATCTTATTAGAGCAGCCTAACAATCTACTCTTTCCGTCCCATATTACGTGCCGAAATATTACATTTATCTAGACGTATTTTAGTATATAGATAAGTTCATAGTTAGATAAATTTGAATCACTTAATATGAGACACGGAGAGTATTACTTAGCTCATTATCCATACTCTATCGCCTGGGAAGTAACCTAGTGCAGGTTCTCACTCCCGCTTTGAGCGGCAGTGTGCATCTTCGTGAGGATCCACTTTGGTATAGCCACAACTACTCCCTCATTTTCACAAAGGTTGACGTATTTTGTTTTGTTAAGACAAGAGCTTGACCAACGATAACTCTATTAATATGTGTTTTTCATACATGCAAATTTATATCAATAGATTTGTCTTTAAAAGTTCTTGCTAATAATCATGATTCTGCATCATAAAAGTTACATATTAATAGAGTAATTCTTGGTCAAAATCTTGTCTTAACGAAACCAAATACGACAACCTTTGTGAAATGGAGGGAGTATTGGATTAGGGTCCTATGCGTGATGCCATCTCATCATCCCCATTAACTTAGGGCTTGCTTAGAATGTTGTGATATTTAGTTTAACTTTAGGGAAAATTGAACTAAATACTCGTACCTCCCAATAAAAATATACCAAGCGATGACATATGGAAAGATCAACCTAATTTTGACAAGATTAGGATGAAAATTATACCAAATTTGACTTTAGGGTGCAATTAACTCGCTAGGACAAATTTGATGATGAAACATATACTACATATGGCAACGAGGGTTGGGATTTGGGACGGAAAAGCGTCAATTTACACAAGATAGTATTTTCACGTCAAAAATCAAAGCCCAAGCCTGACCCAAGGGGCAAGCCTAGGCTCGCTCGGGTTTTCGGGCTTGGTCGTCAGGTTTTTGTTTACTCCATATTTTACAACCTAATAATTCTACAATCTAAAGAGTACGAACTTCTCGCACCCCTTCCCCTCTTTGAAAAAATCGATTTTTTTGTTTACTCCATATTTTACAGTTGAAATACCGCCATCCATCTCGAACCATCGCGACTCACCTTCACCGTATGCATCTCTCTCTCCCATCTCCTTCGTCATGCTGTAGGGTACGGTCACCGCCGTCACCCACCATCCTCAACTCCTTCCCCGCCAAGCCAATGCCTCCGCTTCGGCCCTCGGCGTGTCGCTGCCCTGCTGCAATTCTTTGACTTGTTTTCAGCCCCCAGGCAGTTGAATCGCTCTTTTCCTCTCCTTGTACAGACCAAACTGTCTATTTTGCAATGAACGAAATCACTGTTAAATTTAGGATCGGAGGGAGTAATTAACCAAGCAATCCTAGCAAAAACAAAATGATCATATGTATACAACCAGAACCAGGAAAAAAATGGAGCATTGCACATGGAGATTCAACTCAAGAACTAATATCTTAGTTGTTTAATCAGAGAGGTATATTTGAATGCCGGATGCATCTTTCCATCCTCTTCTACAAGCTGTCTACGACAACTTTAGGAAAGTGCAAAAACATGTAAATAAATCGTTTTTGTTGACTCGAATTTAAATTCCTCATTCAACAGCAACACACACTGCTTGAGAAATTAAAGATACTCGATGGTAACATTTTAGATGTCGACCTTGGAGCTTACACAACTCAGGCAAGCCTGGTATCTGTCACATTAGAAATGGAAAATGGTATGAACAAGAGGGAAACATAACCAACTTGCCCCATGGTCACCAAAAGAGAGCGTCAACTCAAATCAGGACAAAACTTAAGAGATTGATCCAGTCAGTTTAGGGAATGCACATTGCTACTCCTATTACTTTTTTACCTGCAATACACATACCAAACGGGGGATGCTTGGCTCTATTACCTGACAACAATCATCAGAAGCAACTCAACAAGAGACGAGAGATCACGTTAGGACTCTAGGGGGGCTAACTCTACGGGTCGCGGCGGGGGGAGCCCAGATCCGGCGGGGTGCGGCCGGGGGAGCCCGAATCCAGCAGGGTGCGGCCCGGGAAGCTCGTCCATGGCTCTAGCGGCATAACGGCCGGGGGAACCCAGATCTGGCGGGTGCAGCCCAGGGGAGCTCGTTCATGTCTCCGGCTGGGTGCGGCCAGGCGAGTTCGCCATTATGGGAGGTCGTCCACGGCGGAGAGAAGTGGGGAGAGAGAAGCGCCGGGTGAGGTGGGGAGGGAGGAGAGGGAGAGGACAGCTCGTACATATCTGGGGGAAGGCTCGGTCAGGAGCAGGCGCAGCGGATCGAGAAAGAAGAAAGAACTATCGAACATTAGAGATGAGGGCCCACCAACAGTAGAGATAGGGACACGTTGAGGCATGGAAAGGACATCAATCCTCCGCCTTTAGAGAAAAGAGATAGGGCATGTTTGGTTTGTGTCCAAACTTGCCTTGCCAAAATTTTGGCAGCCAATGCAAAACTTGGTATCTATAAATTCTATAAAGTTGAAACCCACTAAGTACAATTAATTTAGCAAGCCGCACATGCAGCCTATCCACGTTAGCATCTCATCTTCTAATTCCTGCAAATCGCGCTCAACGCGTCGCTACGGGCTTTGCCTGGGCTGACTTCGAAGCCCACAAACAGGGAAGAAAACATCATCGACCGTTGTGGCCTGTGCAGCAATACTGAACGCAGCCAATTAATTGTCAATTAATTAATGAATGGAAACCGTCCCACTAATTAAGGAATGGAAACTGTGCAACTAATCAAGCAATAAACGTCCGGACGTTTCACTTCCTCTGCCTCTATCTTTCTCAATTCTGACTCAACAATTTCCCACGACACTTTCATGCAGATCGAGTGAGGTATATGAGAAGAAAGCCGCATACGGGACTGGAGCACTGCCGTGGGAGAAGGGTGATGGCGTGGGCAGCAAGGGCGAGCTCAAGCCTCAAGGACAAAGGTCGCCGAATTTGTCCTGTGACCCTGTCCAACCTCTTCTCGCCGTAGCTGTCTCGCCGGCCAGCGGCAGGTGCACCACCTGCAAGTCAGCAATGGCAGTGGCGGTGGGAAACATACCCGTTCATCGACTAGGACGAGGTCGCCGATCGCATCATCTCCATAGTGAAGAACTTCCAGAAGATTGAGGTTGCATTGGCGCATCCAATTCCTCTTTTCGTAGCTTTCCCAGACTCTTCCCCTCCCAGTTCTACGTATATGCATGTGCCCCATCTGATCTATCTCCTCAGTGTGGATTTATTTTTTCTTTGCAAGGAGCATCCTCGATGCTGTCTCTCAAAGCAGCAGCAGACTGGCCAAACGGGGGATGCTTGGTTATGCCTCTTACTGTTTCCCATCCCTTCTTTCCTAAGGGACGATGGGAGGTCATGTTCTTTTTCTCCATTCACGGTAAAACAGAAATAGCATTAGTTTGGCTCTTACAATTCCATGCATCGAGGGACAGTTTTACACTATTTATCCGTACTTGATTGCCGTTCTTTGGCAGGCCTATGTTGTAGGCTACTGATCTCATGTACAATTCTAGGAGTTAATGCAGTTATGATTTGGTAAGAATGTTTCTTGCAAGAGGAACTCAAATCTTAATTATTATTTTCTACCAATGGTTCAAGCCTTTAATTTTGTTCAGGTTTTTGATTGGTGTGACCGAATAGTTAGTGATGTATGATGGCTTTGCATCTTTGCTTGGAGTTCTGTTCCAGATTTTGCTCTGTTTTGAGTTGTGACCCAATATATCTATACCAATATATTGGTGGTGATGGTACGGATGTCGCGGTAGGTCTATCATCAAAATTACGAGGGATATGTCACTCCTGCACGAGAAAAAAAATGTTTCGCTAGTTGTTGTCAATCCCTGCAAAAAGAAAGCCTCCCGCATCCAAACCGTCCGCGGCACCCCTGCGGCAGCGTCTCTCCCAGTCGCGCTGACGAGCTCCCCGTGGCACAGCGCCGGCGACGTCCCTGGCTCCCTGCAACGCGACATGCCCATCCCTTCCCACGCGACGGCGCGGACGAGCTCCCTGCGGCACAGCGCCGACGACTTTCCTTAGTTTCCTGCAACGCGACATGCCCATCGACCCCTCCTCACACGGCGGCGCGGATGAGCTTCCTGGTCCCCGCGGCACAACGCCAACGACTTCTCTACATCGCGACATCCCCATCCCACCCCTTCCCACTGCGGCGGCGCTCCCTCCTGCGGCCCTCCTTCTAGTGCCCCTCCCGTTACGCCCCTGTCCGCCTCCTCCCGTCTCGCGTCCCGAGCACGACGAGCAGGCCGTTGCTAGCTAGCCTGCCAAAAAATACCGATGCGTCTCAGAACCAAACATTACTAGAAGAGGAGTCAACGGTGGCGACGACGTCCATGGGAAGAGCAGCAGTCTGCGGCAGCGATCACTGCAGACGGCAGCGGCGCCGTGGGCCACAGCAGGAGGCAGCGGTGGCGGGTCTGCGGGAAAGGAGGAGGAGGTGACCACTTGAGGAGGAACCAACGGTCAGCGGGAGCCATGGAGTTTCAAGTAAGCCACGAGTATGGGAAATTGGGTAACGGGGAGAATACGAGAGGGAGAACCCCAGAACGGTGTGCTGAACTGAACCAATTGAAAAGTTAAAATCTATACCAATATATTAATGGAGTTTGTGGTGATGGTACGGGCGTCGCGGTACGTCACGTCACCGAAATTACGTCCAATATGCTACCTAACAGGTCCTGAAGCCGTCACGTCACTAAAATTACGTCCAATATGCCACCTAACAGGTCCTGAAGCCATTCGTCTTCGTCCATCCTCAGCGCAAGCCCCCTCCTATCGATCTCCCGCACGACACGAGTGCAAGCTCCCGTCCTCCTCAGCCCCCACACGAAACGGATCTCCCGCACGAGAAAAATTATTCCGTAGCAACACACGAACACTCTGCTAGTGTAGATTAAAATCTGAGTTTTACATTTGCTCAGAACAACATTGAGTTTATTTGAAAATTTGATATAATTGTTGTTATGAAATTGTATGTACTATTAGCAGCAACCTAAGGTTCTCTCGGCATTATTCTTAATGTATGTTGTATAAATTCTGCATTGTATGTACCGTTAGCAGTGACCTTGCAGTAATTACCCTTACATGTGTTGGACTATGCTACTAAGCCATGTATCAAGGCATAATGTGTTTAGTTTCATGTTGTCAATACGATGAGCTACAATACTCATCTTAATTAGACGCAGCCATTCCCAAAATAAAATAAAAAAATAGACGCATGCCGGCTAAGGTGAATATGGATAGCCAGTTATATATTAGACACCGAGAGGTCATCAAGTACTGCATCTAGGTAATGAAAGGAAACTTTGTTCTAAGATCGGCGTATTTTAGATCAGTATTTCTTTTTTCATATTTTAGATCGTGGCATTCTTCCTTGCACCTGTGCCAATGCTATGGAATTGGTTTCAAGCATAAAACATAGAATCCACTGTATATATCTCTAATTTTGCAAGGTTTTTATTTGGACCCAACACAACTCATAGACCTTTTTACTCAATAACTAGCAATTTGCACAAATATCTTAAATATTTCCGCAGCAACGCGCGGGGTTTCATTTAGTTCATTTGGTTTGTTGCCATTAAATTAGTAGCCAAAGAAATCTTGCCCGCCTATCCCACAATCCTTTCACAACTTTTGCCAAATATTTGGTCAACTTTGGTCCAAATAATTCCTAACCAATATTTTGACTGGCCAGTTGTTGGCAAGAATTGTTAGGATAGGACAAGAATTAACATGAACCAAACAGCCTCGTATTAACTTGCATCTGAGATGTTTCCAGAGAGGTTATTAGTGAAATAACTGAGCGTAGAAACACCGAAAGCCCGGAGGGGCAACCTGCAAAATTATTCCGTTGTTCCAGCTTCAGCCCTCCGTCGTCACCGGACCCCTGACCGGCCGCCCTTGGCAACGAAGAGGATGAACCAATCCCATTCTCCCAAACCCTAGAAAAAAGGAGTCGTGAAACAACAGGCCCGCCTCCTCTCGACGCGCCTCCGCCGCCGCCGACCACCGCGAGGTGTGCTTCTCCTCTTCCTCGCCCTGACGCCTGACTTTCGCTGCTTCGATTTGTACCTAACAATCCGTTCCGTATCCTTACCCTTCTAGGATTTAGTGCCCCAAATTAGGGTCTCGTACGTATGTGCTGATCGCTAATCGCAGATTGGCGGTTGCTGTAGCTGCGATTCGCCATGGAGAGCAAGGGGCGCATGCCTCCTTACCACCACCACCACCGGCCGCTCCCGGGCCACGGCCCGGGCCCGGCACACGGGATGATGCTTCGTGACCCGTACGGCCCGGGCATGCATCCGCCGCCAGGGCCGGGGTCATTCCCATTCGACATGCTGCCGCCGCCGGAGATCCTCGAGCAGAAGCTCGCCGCACAGTGTGGGGAGATGCAGAAGCTGGCGGTGGAGAACGAACGGCTCGCCACGAGCCATGCGCCACTGAGGAAGGATCTTGCCGCTGCGCAGCAGGAGCTGCAGAGGTTGCAGGCACAGGGGGAGGCGGCGAAGGCCGCGGAGGAGCAGGAGATGAGGGGACTCCTCGAGAAGGCTGCGAAGATGGAGGCTGATCTGAAGTCTTCCGAGTCTCTGAAGGCAGAACTGCAGCAGGCGCACACTGAGGCGCAGAACCTTGTGGCGGCGAGGCAGCATCTAGTGGCAGATGCACAGAAGCTGAGCAAGGATCTGCAAAGGAACTTTGCTGAGGCACAGCAGCTTCCGGCGCTTGTGGCTGAGCGCGATGCTGCTAGGCAGGAATATCAGCACCTCAGGTGTGTTGATGTGCGCTGCAGTTGTTCTCTAGCACGTCTTTCTCTTAAATATACGACTGACCTCAACTTTGTATGCCCCAAACCATAGGGCCACATATGAGTATGAAAGGAAACTCAAGATGGACCATGCCGAGTCACTGCAGGTAATGAAGAAAAATTACGACTCCATGGTTACAGAGTTAGAGAAGCTTCGTTCTGAGTTAGCAAAGACAGCTAATGTTGACAAAAGTGGTACGCCATTATCTGTTTATTTCATTTTATTACTGCTTAGATTGATATATAATAGAAGCCTACTGTTTGTAGTTGCAACGTTTTGGGTTACAATGAGACATTTTTTATATGCAGGAGGTGCTTTGTACAACCCTAATTTTGCTCAGGATGATGGTGTTTCATCTAGCCGTCATTCTGTTGGGCAAACTTCTTATGATGGTAGCTACGGAGGTGCACTGGTGAGCATCTTTACTTCGTGCTAAAGGATACCTCACAAGTTAGAACACTTGTCGTTTTTCCAAGTATGATTATTTAGATGATTCTGTGGGTCCTATACAAGTAGGGATTTAAAAAAGGCTTGAGCTCAACGAGCTATTTGAGCCCAATTGACCCGAGCTCGAGACTAGACTTGGGCTCAAATCCTCATCAAGCTGAACTCAGCATGACATAACCAAGTGCTACCTAGCACATTTATTTTCTCCGTCTAATTAATTTTCGTAATATAAGGCTTCCGTGCAAATGTGTTGACGTTTTTCCTTATTTGCCCACATTTATTACATCTTTCTCCTGCACTTGTTACATGTATTTCCATAGTTCCAATGTATTAAGTAAGGATAGATGGCCATTTTCTGTTCAAGGGTGTGTTGAATTTAGCCTAGGTTTGCCGTACCAAAAGTTGGCTAGCCAATTTTTTAGTCATATGGTTTTGCTTGCCCAAGATTTGGCCAACGTTGGCAAGAAAAAATGAACTAGAGTGCCAAAAGAAGCATTGGCATGCATAAAATTGGCAACCATCCAAACAAAGACCAACTGTTTGGTCATGAATTTTTTTTGGTAGGGCACAATTTGGCCACGATCCAAACAGCCCCTTATTTCATTGGTTTTATGGTATGTTTAGTTCTTAATGAATTCACCTTACCCAAAATTTTGGCAGCCTATACTACTTTGGTCTTTGCTTGGTTGATTGCCAAAATTTTGGTTGCCAGTGGAATCTTGCTAATGTTTTGGCCAACCATGGGCCAACAAATCCTTGACAATTTTTTGGCTAGCCAATGCTTGGTAAAAATTGGTATGGCATAGATGGGCAAGAACCAAACATACCCTATAACCTCGTCGATCCTTGTCCTCGCTCAAATTTGTCTTATAATATGTAACAGAGAGAACATATCTCAGTGAGAGATTAGAATAAAATGTAGTGATGTTTACGCATGTGTCCGCCGTTTTAAGTTACACTGTTACAGCTATGGTGGTCAATAAGCCACTAGACAAAAGAACGTAAGGTTTCGTCCCCATTAGTTCAAATTTCACCTTATGCTAACCATAGCTTCCACCGTTTCAAGCATTTATTTTTCCGCTTTGTACCTGTTTGTCGGTATTGTTTTATTCATACAAGGCAACGTATAAGGTGAAAACATCTATTCACTGGAAACTTGAAAACGGTAAATCCTAGCCATTAGATCTCAAATGGACAGTAATCGTTTGAATTTATTTCATTAAAAAAAACATGCAGTGGGACTCATGATTAGAAGTCTAGGGGTTTTTCCATAAAATGTGTTTAAGTGATTAGAGGTTCCACCTTTTATTTGATCCGTTCATTTGAGATCTAATGGCTATGATTGGAATTTTTCAAGTTTTCACTGAATAGAGGTTTTCACCTGATACGTTCCATTCATACAATTGCCACCTTTTCATATTATTATTTCGGAGTTTTCAGATACTTCCTTTATTGAATTTTTAGCAGTGGCTTGACTTGGCATGGCCCCCTAAGTTGAACTTTTATGTTAGTTCCTCTTACAGCATATTGCTGATAACTGCATTTTCATGATCATAAGCAAGTACTACAAATCCAACACAATGTTTCACAAAAGCTACTCCCTCCCATAATTCTTGTCATTGTTTTAGTTCAAATTCATGGGACGAGAGTACATATTTTTTGGACTATTAAGGTCTCATTCTATAATTAGTATTGAGTCGCATTTATTTAGGCACTCAGGATCTCTTATTCTTACTAAGCTGGTTATATATTTTTGAAAACAGTAGACTTGAAAGTATGGCATCGAGTTCACTGAACTACTCCATGTAAATCAAACAAGGCACACACCCATCACATTAATTTTTCATAACATATATGATGTTGACTCAAGGACCTGGCTCCTTGGGCGACATTGAAAATACTCCATCCTTCCCAAAGTATAAGGATTATGTTGATTTTTTGCTATAAACTTGTTCAAACTTATAAAAGTTTGACTTAGGACAAAATCTATGGTCCTTATATTTTGTGAGGAGGGAGTACAGAATAACGCAAATGAAAGCTGGAATAGCTAGCTGGCTACTTCAGGTTTGCCCATGGATGACTTAATTTTCCCGGCTTGAAGTTAATCGATGCCTATTGTGCTGTGCAAAAATGGACCGGACAATAATTATTCTACTCATATTTTGTAGAAATACTAATATGAAGTTTGTTTTCAGCTTTTCTGACTTACTGCTGGAGTAATAACAGTAGAATTTGAAACTTCAATCCAGGTTAGGACGCATGCTGGTATAGCAGATCCTTCAAGCGGAAGCCCAGCTGGAACTGGTCGGTCTGGATTTGATCCATCAAGAGTCAACACATATGACACTTCTCGTCTTTCTAGCTTCAATTCTTCAAAAGCTGGAGCCCATGATGCCTCAAGGGGTGCTACTGGTTATGACCCTCTAAAAGTTTCTGGATATGATGCTTCTAAACCACCTGCACTTGGAGCTCACGCAGCTGCTGCAACTACTCATGGGAGTACTGCCGGTTACTATGGGTCAAGTCAAGCAACACCACCTTCACATGCATGGGCACCAGCTGCACCCACCTATGGATCTGTACAGGTGCCACCATCATATGCATCAGGGCAAGTCGTCCCATCTTCATCATATGCCGCAACAACAGCGCGGCCCCACGGCTCATCCCAGGCGCTATCATCATATGGACAAACGCAGGCACCGTCTTCATACACACACACACAGATGCCACCATCCTATGGACTAGGACAGTCGTCAGCACACTTTGCCCCAGCGCAGGGGACATCGCCCTATGGGTTGGCTGCACAGCCTCAGGCCTATGGATCTGTGCAAGCAGCACCTAATAGTGGGAGTGCTTATCAAGCTCCTCATGGACGAAAATAGGTTGATGATAACTGTACTTTGGTGGGATCTTATGGGCAAGATAGACATGATGCCACTTCACCAGAGTTCAGTTTCGTTTCTGCAGCTACGAGAGTTCTAAACCGTTATGGTTTTACTGGTCTGAGACGAATCTTCCTTGCAATCTGCAAGAGATTATTATATGTGCAATCATTTGTTTTTCTGACATGGTGATGCTTCTATAAACATGTGTTGTGAACTTGTGATGGTTTTCAAGCATTTTATATGAGATGGTGATGCCTCAAGGTTAGTAGGCAAGAAGCAACAGTACTGTAACTAGTGTTTACTGTTCAATTGACACTCTGGAGTTTCGAAGTGATATTCGTTGATTGTCAGTTGAGTTTGTTGCATGTATGGTATGGGATCGCACTGTTGATGCTGGCTCTTCCAGTAACTGTTGGCGTCTTGGATGTTTGATGACAGGTTACAGCTCTGTTCAGTAGGAATCATAAGAACTCCACAAGTCTGACGAATTTCATATCCTGTAGTGCAGCGAACCTACAGGGGCATCTAATTAACCTGGGATGAACATACAGAAGAGCCGAGCCAGCCAGGCTGAGCCAGGAAAAAGCTCGCTTGGCCCAAAGCTCTCGGCGAGCCGGCCGAGAAGGCTTGGCTCGGGCTAGCTGATGGGTCGATCTGGTTCGCGAGCCAGTGAGATGGGAGTGGAGCAGGCTAGCAGCACTGCAGCAGCGAGTGCCGAGCAGCAGTGAGAGCAGGGGCAGACATTTTTTTTTGGAGAGAGCAAGCTGCCTGGTCAACTTGGCGCTACAAAACTCGACTAGGCCGTACCGAGCCGCCGTGGCTCGTCGGGCTGGCCCGAGCCGAGTTGGGCTCAGCCTTAGTCTCAGACGAGCTGGAAAAAAAAAACCTGGCACGGGCTTTTTCAACGGTGGGCTTGGTCCGAGCCGCCGGTCACCCTAACATGCAAACACAAGACATTTTGTTAGCTTCATGTCCTGTGTATCCAGCTTTCTAACCAGCACCATACTTGAAGAACAGACCGTGAAGGCATGGACACTGACAATAGCCATCCATCCATATCCATTCACAAGTTGCAGCAGAATGACAGACTGAACAGAACATTTTACAACCCCTCCATTTGTTGACAATACACCAGAATCCGGTTTGGTGCTGTGTATCAGGTAAAAACCACAGGGGAAATCTATCGGAGCGATCTCGCGGAACCTGAATTTCAGTGGTCATGGATGCAACAGAAAAATCTCCGGGACAGGTCGTCAAATTCCAGCCGAAGTTCTTGGTGCCGCACTACTTCTGCATCGATGGCTCTAAACCTCTAACAGGCTTGAGCAGAATAAATTCATGTACAGCCTTTACAGAAAGCAGAAGAGAAAAGACTGGGATGGTTCCAACTCTACACACACGGGAATATTTTTAGGCCCTATACTGTCTCAAGTTTGAACTTGGTACAAACTAGAGGTCATGATCAGGAACGGATGAAAATGAAAAGAAAACGAGCTTTTTCCTAGGGCAGGTAGAAGTGGAAGCTCAGAAGATAACTGGAGGATGAAAAAGGCTCACTGCCTAAATCATTTTCTTTCTCCGAGGGATGCTTTGTTCAATGTTATAAAGGTAATCTTCTTGCAACATATATGGTGGATGAGGTATAATCTTACTGTAGGAGTTTATTCAAGCATTCAACTTGCTTCAGATTACTCATTTAGTACTCCCTCCGTCCAACAAAGGATGTCTCAACTTTAACTAAATCTGAATGCATCTATAAACTAAGTTATTTCTAGATACATCCAAATTTTGTAAACTTGAGACATCTTTTGTTGGACGGAGGGAGTATGTTCGGTTGTGCAATAGCTTTAAGAAAAGCTGGCCCTTAAACCACTTCCACTTGATGTTATTGCTGTTTGAAAATGACTTTTATTATTTTACTTTTGCGGTGATGCCAATCAAAAATCCATGTTGCCTGCCTACATATTATATGTTTAAATGTTTTCTGTATAGCTAGACCACATTCTTTTTTGTGTCACAGGGGAGATGCAATCGTGTACACGGTAGTGTTGTAACACTTAGACCAAAAGCTAAAGCTTAAAGTGGATTAGAATTTACTGAACCTACCAGTTGATTAAAATTTACTTCACCAAACACACCTCTAAGTTGTTCAAAAAACTTCCATGTAGAATTAAACATCTTCGCCACACAAGGAAGCTGAGATATTTCTTGCCTTCTGTAGTTCTATACTTCTATGTTCTCTAAGACTAAGTAGAGATGTCACTTGCTTTCTAGGTTCTCTAAGTAGTTACTACCATTTTTTAGATTCTATTATTCTTCGACTGTTTGGCACATATACACAAAAAAGTAAAGGAGATGATAACTTAGTGCCAGTTTGATCGAAAGGGTTAAATACTTTGCCTTATAAAAATCCAGCTTCCAAAGAAAGAAATATCTTAATATCCTCTCTTTTATATATGATTGCTATCTTTCTTTTGAAGCCATGAGCTTCCTATGGTAAGATTCATCTCTAGCTACCCCTTCCAATGCCAACTAGACAGAAAGACATATAGATGGCTCAGCTTTACTGCACGGAGAATCCAATTAATCAAACAGATATTAGGGCCTGATCATATCTATATATCGATCTAATCTAAGTGCTTAGCTCTTGCCTAACATCTCTGGAGATCTTCGCACATCATTAGGATTCTGCCTAAAATTCGTTATTATTATGATCGATTCGGCGTTGTGATTACAGCGAGCACGCATTACGTCTAAATTATGTGATGAAGCAATGGGCTAAAAGTGAAGGGATCTTGCAGGCTTCCCTGCTCATCTGCACTAGGCAAAGGCAGCTGTGAACGTAGTAGGACACTTGGGAGTTGGGAGCTGTAGGAGCACAACTTGCACTGTACAATTAGTGTACATATTAGATGAGATCTTTCTGTGATTGGAATCATTTACATGGCATAATTAACTTCCTTTTTGACTGGTCCTTCTCAGTAGTCAGTGGTATACTGATATTTAAGCCATACTGTACCGATACGTACGTATACGCGGATATATGTGGTGCATGTGAAGGAAGTAGGAATAATTTGATTGAAACTTCTGCGTGCCTACTTGATAGGCACTGAACATTGTGGAGATTTGGAGCAATGTGAATGCTACCACTTTTTTCAGTATTTTTTCTTGGAATTTTGATTACTGGCACAAGATCACGGAGTTGCGTGCTAATCAAGGCTTGTTCCTCTTGATAGGTTCTTCTGAAACAGGAAGCTGCTGTACCATTGCCTCTATGGCAAATTTAGGGGTAGACCAAATCTTGGCCAAGCCTGATTATAAAAATGACCCTGAAGTGACTAAACGTATTAGTGACTCCTAAGATGCTGGCTTATCGCCATAAGCTTTCCTTATCTGAACAGTTCATCCTCCCCAATCTGAATTTTACTTTCAGCGATGTTCTAGCAGATATTGGTGCACAAAGTCACTGATGTGGGACCTCAACTGGGATTTTTGCTCCTGTGATTAATCAGCAGTTATTTATTCAGATCTGAGGAAGAATGTGCAGCTAGCGCAGACGAATTTGTCCAGGAGAAAAAAACTGCAGGAGAAGTCTGAAGATTCCTTTTCTATTTGTGGAAATATGGATTTTACACAGTATAACATGTGTGTCACTTCAGCTATGCACATTTTAAACCGTTTCCTTGACGGTTCAAAAGAGTAAAAGGGTCTGCAACTGGCCAGTCAAAGGAATGAGGAGAGTGGTGGTACCGCAAGTTTCACAGCATTGCATTGCTCACACTTTCAGGTCCAAAGAGAAAGAAGAAAAGGACGGTTCACCGAGCCGCAGCAAGATTGTTGAGCACTTGATCAACATATACAGTATATGTGTAGTTTGAACAGCTGGGTCGATCGGTCCGGGCGTTCTCCCGAAGAATCTTGCCCCAAGCGAGTAATAATAACTCAATCGGGGATCACTCCTAGTCGCACGTTCCGGCAGCAGGAGGACCAAGTTAATCCTGGCCGTCGGTGACGCGCTGCAACTTGCTAGGTAAGCGAATATATCGTGCAGATCCGCCCCGAGCCGCACCCGCAGGCAGGCACTCAGCTCGTTGCTGTAAAAAAACTCAGCTCGCTCCGTGGCTCCTTCCGGGCGGCCCCTTGCCCAAACACGAAATAATACCAAATCCAAATGCAATTCACACATAAAGAAGAAAGAACAACATCCAAATTCGGACACTATTCACAAGCGAAATTGAATTTGCCGCTATTCATGGCATGATCATTTTGTAGTTGTTACGGATCAAATTCGTCTTAAAAGTTCTGTGACATCATAGTAGACATTGTGTCAAGTTGAACCAAAACATTTTGGTGAGGTTCCTAGCTAGTACGTGCTTCGTGCATGTCCTATGTGCTCTCTGGTCTTGGTTCCAGTCAGTGACGGAGCCAGAATTCAACCAAACTCGAGGCCAACGTTGTATTATGTGTTGTAATTAGTCTAAACCCTAAGCCATATCTAATGTTTATACTAAAACATAAGGCAAAATAAATTTCAAACCCCATGCCATGGCCCTTGTTGCCCGGGGCCTGGCCCCGCATCTGGTTCTAGTGAATTTATGATGCCAAGCTCCTTGGGCTCAGTTCTTCATTCAGACGAGTTGCCGTGTGGTGTGTTTGACTCATGTGACGTCATTCGTCGTTGAGGACCACGACAGGTGTACCCGGCCCCATTATGGTCACATTGCTGGATCAATGAACAATCTGTTGTCGATATTCCGTAGTCTCGACGGCAATTTCAAAGACCCGTTCATCAATGCCACTGTGCATACAAGCAAGGACAAAGTAAAAGGGGCACATTCCCTCGTCATCCTTATCCCTATGGAGGCTTTGGGGGCTTTGCAGTCGATGACACCAGACCGTTTGTCTTGTGCCTGGTGGATTCAGATTTAGCCGAGGCCGGTCCTGGAACACGCATTCGACCTTAATTTCGCTCTTGTTTTGTTTACAACCTTTTTCATTCCTGTCGTCGGGCACTTCTTCTAATAAAAATGACACGCGACTAGGTTCGAGAAAAAAGTCACGTATGATGGGCTAGCTCTAAGACTCTCCACAAACATTCTTCACTGGATTGGTTAATTAGCACAGGGGAACGGCCCTGCATATATGCCTGTGTGCCTGAACATTAATCTGCGCTACGTGTGAAAAACTCAAAAATTTAATTAGCACAGGGGCTCTCATACTCTAATCCCCCGTTTCAGCAGGACCAAGTTAATCCTGGCCGTCGGAGACGCGCTGCAACTTGCTAGCCCAGCGAATATACCGTGCAGATGCGGATTCCGCCCCGAGCCGCGCGCACACAGCTTGGCTCGCTCGCTCGCTAGCTTCATGGCGCCTTCCGACCGGCCCCTGGCCTTAATGCCAGCTAGCTCGCTCCACCTCCTCCGCTATAAAACGGGCTCCCCCTCGCCTGCCTACACACTCCAATTCAAAGCACCCAAATCCCCCAATCCACCTTCTAAAGCTAAGCGCCACCAGCTGAGAGCAAAGCAGAAGAGAAGAAGGAGAAGGAATTAAGAAGGCAACAATGGGCGGGTGCTTCTCTTCTTCGTCGTCCGGTGGCGGCGGCGCCGGGGGAGTGTACTACTACGAGGAGTCTGGAGCCACACCAGCTGCGGCCGGGACGACGTACGGGCGGCGGGTGCGGCCGAGCGACGAGGACGGGCTGTACTACGTCGGGGAGCGGGACGTGGACAACAAGGCCGGGATCTACATCGCCAAGTTCCACCGCTACCAGTCCGAGATCGTGCCGCAGACCCCCGCCGCCTCCATCCCCTCCTCCTCCTGAGGAACCTCCTCAACATGAAGATGCATGCGCTTGAGTTGAGTTGGTTATTACGGTTTAATTGGTCCATCGTTCGATTGGTGCGTGTGTGTGTGCTTTGCGTTCTTTCGCCCCCTTCTGTTTACGCTGCCTGCGCGCGGCAGAACCTGAAGGTGAGCTCCTGATGATCAATAAGTTACTTAAGAGTTATTGAGTTAAGATGAGGGACGAGTGTCGTTAGGAGTCAGTATTTAGCTAGCTAGCTCTAGCTAGTAGTGTATGCATGCAGTATATATGTGTGTTATATATGTATGTATATATATGTACATTTTTTTTCAAGATCAAGATATATGTCATGGACTTTATATGTATGCTTGTCGCTGGAATTATCAGTGTGTTCTCATGCAGTTAATTAATCAGTGCTAAATTAGCAGTTAAAAAATGTCATGAAGCTAAATTAGCAGAAAGTACTACTTCAGTTGTCAAAAGAGGACGTAAGAGTTATGCAGCCTGCGTATCGATGTTAATTAAGTACTGCGAGTGAATGCATGATAAACTGCAGAACGAAAGATGAGATTCAAACCAATGTTTTCACTTGGACAAAGGCCAGGCACATGGCGGCCTTCCTCTGCATGGAACGCTTAATTTCCAATCGTCCATGAGAGGCACGATATGTTCCTGCAGTAAATTATTCCCATCCTGCTACTGTATAAAAATAGGAAGCAAGTCGGTCAAATCTTGGCAGGTCCACAGAATTCCTTTTTAGGCCAAAGAAGTTTGCATGACAGTTCTGCAAATAGTTGATGAGACTTAATTAATCTAGACATCATTTTCCGGCGGCACACGAGCTTCCAAAATCATCTATGCGCCAGCTGCATGGAACTTTGTGGAAAAAGGAAAACGGAAAGGGGGAAAAACAAGTCCAAGTCAGGGAAAAAATCATGGAGTAGACAGTTAAATGGATTTGTTAAGTAGCCCCTGGTTATTCTATAAACCGGACATAAAACCTTTTTACCATGTTTGAATTTTGTGTGATTCCTAGACTCGCCTGAATTTGGTGTGTTCTTCACGAATTATGTTTGAATTTCATATATCTTATAATTTTTGTTTTGATTTATTTCAAAATTTCGGATAGTCACAGGTCCAAAATTCCGGTCCAGCAAGAAAAAAGAAATGGTCCCGCTGGACCTGGATCCGGTCTCAGGATCATGAATAGACCGGCTTCTAAACTTCCCATCCAATGCAGGCATGCAGCCAAACTTCCGAAATATCCAGGAGTTACATGTTGGTGATTGTGGCTAGGCAAAAAAATCATGTGAAAATCCTTTTTACGGTACAAACAGTATTCATAGAAACCATGTTTACAAATTTCAAAAAGTTGTACAAAAATATCATAAGTTGAAGGTGCGAGATGTTTTAGAAAAGTGCAAAATTTTGAGCCAAAACTGGAAGAATTGAAAAGAGAAATATACAAATGAAAAGTGCCAAACATCGAAAAGTCATTTTCATGCTAAATTTTTTCCCTTCCACTAAACACGGTTGAATTTGGACTTACATTTTTACATATAGTATATAAAATGGGGAAGTATCCAGTGAACATTTTACAATAGTTCAGAAGCATGTGCAATTTTTTTGAACATTTTACAATAGTTCTCACGGAGTTTCGACGATAAAGAACATGTATTTCGGAAAAGATGTCTGGAGTACTCACGTATAGGTTCATTAAAGGGTTAAGACTTCAAGAGATCTGTTTGTTTTTTCACCAATCACCATTGGTCCTTTCTTGCTCCCAAGCGCTAGCTAGTTATGCATTTATGCATTCAATTCTTTAAAAGGTGCGATAGTGGAAGATTAGGATTCGCTGTTGATCGAAGGCAGCCTAGAGGCTAGACATCAATCGATGTTTATTGGTACTATTCCTGTAACCAGGATGTTTGGACACTACTCCTATCAGCTTGCAGTCTAATCATAGTAAGAGAAAGATATTTTCTTAATGCTGTGATTTAAGTAACAATCATGTCCACTCTATTTTGGAATGAGAACCACATACTGTATATCATTAAGGAGGAGTCTACAAAGTTTAAAATTGTTATTTCTTATTCAATAATCGTTGATGTGGAGGAGAGAAAAAAATGTGAAAGAGAACAAAGCTGTCAGACTCTTAGTTAAGAGTTGGCTAAGAACAAGCTAAAATCAATTTTGTTACTTTTTTAGAAGAGTTTTTTCAGCCTAACTTTATAAGAAAGCTTTAAAAAGAGGTACCGCTACAAATAACAGCTTACAAAGTTCGCACCACCTCCGACCAACAAATAGATTAGAAGTTTGAAATTTATAAGAAGCGCATGTTCGTCCTTCCGTCTCTTGGAGCGAACGCTCCACTGATGGTCCGATCGGGGAGAGATCCTGCCATGCGTCTTCATGTTCTGCGACAGTGCCAACTTATCCTACGTAAGTAGCTCAGGAAGGAGAGCTCTCCAACTTGTAAGAAATCCCACCAACTTGTCTACGCTTAGAAACGTGTGCTTGCGAAACGGAATGATCGTGTGAAATCTAGCCTCCTAGGCTCCTAGAGGCTGACCTACAAGATTCAAAATTTTCCCCGGCAAAACCATCAAGCATCACCCGAACTTGTCTCTGAACTCTCCTCCTTTCTTTCCTTGGATCCCTCGCCCTCCCAGAGCAAAATTCCCCAGCTACTGGGGACACACAGGGTATCAAATCCTGAGTCCCGGCACGCGAGCCTTCTCCCTCGCACCTTTTCCTTGACGGCAAATAGCACTTTTCGTAGATAAGAACAAGCCAACAATGATTAATGACAATTCACTGGACCTGTCCTGTGGCCTGGAGAGAAGAAAAGATCGTTGCTTTGCGCCCAGTGGCTCGGCGACGGCAATCATCTGTTGCTTGCTTTTATGTTGTTTGCTAGCTTGTGTACTGTGATTTGCTTAGGCTAATTAATTTGTACTCCCTCGATCCCATATTAAGTATCGAAATATTACATATATGTAGACGATTTTTAGGCATAGATGCATTCATAATTGAACAAATTTGAGACACTTGCTATGAGACGGAAGAAGTACGTGTTTTTGACTGTCCAATCCAGTCCAAGGGACCATTTTTTTTTAACAAAGCAGTGAGGGCTGGTTGGCCTGAACTAATGCTAGCTGTCCGAGAAACGGCCCCGGAAGAAATCGTGGCAGATGTTCTGTTCTCGATTGCAAGCCACTGTGTGCCTACAGGGATGCAGACTATGTGCCAAGGATTCTGCAGATCATCTGACGATTCCTTCGATCCTACCTTGCGGCTGAACGCTGAAGTGGCAGGCGGTCGTCGGCCCAACACGGTAAGTTACTGCAGAAGATACTCTCTCGAGGATTCTTAACACAATATACTAATTCCGTCTGTCTCCCAAGCTTCCGTTGTTCCGTCCAGTCTGCAATGGCGTCCTGTACTCTCCTGCGTGTGGAATTCTATAACACAAACCGAACCTTTTATAACCACGCACATGGTAATTAACAACCGCAAACACTTTGGTTTTCCTAAAGTCTGATGAAGAAGTTCCCAGTAACTTCGATCGGCGCCTAATTTGCTTAACGAATCTGACAAGGTAATACAATAAACAAATCGGCCACAAGAAGCATACAAAAGCCCGGGACCCCATCCCCATTTGGGCGACAAATTTTCCGAGGCTTGGTTCGTACGTTCTTTCCCCGGGGAGTCCTAGTGGAGAGGGAACAAGACGGCTTTATTATTATTACACACAGGTTTGGACGGAGGAGAGCCCTCTGCGAACTGTTCTCCATGGCTGCGTGCTAGCTCCCTCAAGAAAAAAGAGAGCACTTTCCTGCATCAAGTACTTTGGAAAGTACTCCTACTAGCTGTTCTTCTTCTTTTGTACTACTATCCTTTTGCAAAGAAAAAGCTCATGGTTGGTTTGCATTGCATTGCAAAACGTGCTTGATTACAGCTTACGGATCGAGTGAGTAAAGACTAAAGAGCGGTTCGATAATTAAGCTAGCGCGCGTCAGGATCGGACAGATTATGCAGAGGACAAGGGAACAATTTGCGTCCTTTTCTTGGTCCTGAAAGTGGTAGCATTAGCATCAACTGGCACGGCAGTCCTTGGGAGCATCTATGGCAGATTCCGTTCCTGTCTCCATGTTTTGCCCTGGATGGCCAGCAGTGCCGCTCACTCAACCCAGCCTGACAACAAAAATCCCCGGCTAGTTTTGCCATTGTTGGCGAGCAGTGCTGCTCACTGAACCTATAGCCTGCCGAGAGAGCACAGTATCTTCAGTTGGAAGTCTCTGAAAGGTGTTGGACTCCTGAGAGGAAACTACTAAGACGCAACGCGCCAACAGCTAACCTAGCTGCAGGGTTTGCAGTGATCAATTTCAAGCTGTTCTCCATGGAATGTAAGGAGGAAAGAAGGAGTTCCCTTTGGGAAGTGCCAGTGCATTCTGTACTGACACTTCCAGAGTGCGTTCTTTGGAGTCTTTGGACTGAATTCACTGAACTCTGAACTTTCCCGGCTTCTTTTTCCTGGACGAAGAGATCAGGGCGCCTACAATAATACTCCTACGCTGCTAGGGTACGTATAACGTAGTGACCTAGGTAGCATATATTCGTACATGAGGGGGAGTTGGCTTGTACATGGATAAGGGCCAGGCTACCTTTTTTACTGAGGAAATGCGGATAGGAATAGGGATAAATTGTCCCTGTGTTCTTTTCTTTTTTTTGGCTACTAGAAATGGTCTGAGGTGACACTGTTTTTTCTTCACTAAATTCATGCAAACAAGCCCGAATTTTTTATGCTGCAACTGCTATTCTTTCTTTCTTTCTTTCACTGTTGGGTGTTTTTTTGGGTTTTGCTACTGAGTAGTCCCCTGTTCTTTAACTAGAGATCAACTGGCGTGTTTAACGTCGGATCTTAATCCAAAGATGCCGCATGGAAGATGAGAGAGTGAAGATGAGCATAAGAACTTAATCCAATGACTCTGGTGCGTTGACTGACTGAGATTTAAGGTTTTTTTCTTAAAAAACATGCGACTGAGGAATAGCCCGCATTTGTTTTCGAACAGCAGAATTTTGGTCGTTGACCAGGTTCTATTTTTCTTGTCTTTTTGCGAAAAGGGGTAATTTTGCAGTGCAGCCGAAATTGGCTAGAGTTGGAGCAGGCCGGTCCAGGGCCGGGGGACTCGGCTCGATGGACTCACGAAACCTTGTAGAACTGAACAACGGGGCGCTTTCGGAACCATGGACCGCGCGGGCCACCCGAGACGGCACAGCCCGATTCCTCTCCACCTGACCGAAATCTGCCCTGCCGCGCACATGGGCCTCTTGTCGAGGCTTCATGAGGTGGAGCAGGCCGGTCCAGGGGGTCTCGGACCGAAATCTCCCCTCCAGCCCAGCCCGTACGGTGTCTGGACTTTCCTGAAGTAACGCTGGATCGCCAAAGCCCATGAGTTCATGACGGGCCGGCGAATTCTGCGGGGTGGAGCTATTTGCAGTGGATGAAGAGATGTCGTAGGAGCAGCGCAGCTCTCCGTCGTTATCCACAAAGCATCTCGGATATCTCGATGGCTTGCCTCTTTTCCGCTTAGCTTTGCTCCCAATTCCGGCCGGGAAGAAAGAAAAGGCAAGCAAGCGAAGGTGGCGAACAAGATGCATGTCGCGTCAGATCGCAAGTCAAAAAGGCCAGCTAAAACCAAAACCGTGTAATAATAATAAGTCGACCGAGCTAGCGCACGTCACCAGAGGCTAACTAATTCAAGCAAGTGTGAGAATTGAGCAAAACACTTAATTTCAGAATACGTACGTATACGTTAAGTTTCTTCTAGAGTACGTACAGTAGATCGAAACGGTCAGGTAATTGAGGTACGTACTTATACGAATATATGTGGCCTGAGGTATGTGGATAAGCTATTTCCAGAGCATGCATATATGCATGTGCGTGTGTGGCCGGCCTCCAGCTATAGCTAATGGCTAATGCACGCCGGGCCGCCGCATACGAGACGTACCCGGGCCAACGATCGAATGGCCGGGCCGGAGCGCGGAGGGAGAGAGCGATGGCTGTCGGATTCGTGAAGAACCGTAGGCGCACTAGGTATGATGACAATATTAAGTTGTTGCGCGCGCCAATAGCTAGCTAGGTGCAAAAGAAGAAGAAAGGAGATGCATGATGGAGTGTCGCCATTAGGTGCAGCAAGCAAGCAAAGCGATATCATGCACCCCAGCATTATGTTACGCACCAGAAATGTGGGTCTGCCGCTTTGCAGATTATAACGTACGTATCTCTCCATGTTAGCTGTGTGCGTGTCCGCGTCAATTATTATTATTTTAGAACGAAAACGAATGGCTGTCTACCACTGGCTAGCTAATGCTCCATTCTGTGCCAAGGGAAGGGAACGGGAACCGAGCTGCATTGATCATAGATTATCATATATGCATCTTCATGTTACCATATGATTCCAAACCTTTGTAATCAAATATACTGGAGAGTACTCCGTTAATTTTTGCACGTATATTAATTCTCCCGAGAGTTTGTGCCTAATTTCATTAGACTTCTTACTTTTATGGATCCGACCGGCCGGGCACGTACGTGACACATAGCCCCCGCCTCGCAGGTGCCACACGTTACGTACGTTGGGGAACGAGGTCGCGTCAAGCTTTGCAAGCCGTCCTGCATGCAGTATTACTAGAAAACGAATCCCGAGGGCAAGCTGTGGTGGAGGAGGAATCCATAGTAAGCTCAAAAAAGAGAGGAGGAATCCATAGAGGTCGCCGATCACCGGCCGGCCGGCGTGTGGAAATTAATTAAAGGAGGGGATCAGTTAATTTGTATATTAATTATCTGCGTGAAAACATAATTTAATTATTCAGTTTCAGAACTATACTGCTCTATCCGATCCATATATATTAGTTGTCGAAATATTACATATATCTAGACGTTTTTTAAATATAGATACATACATATTTGGGCAAATTTGATTTGAAACAATAATCGGATGGAGTATTTTTTTATCGCTTCGTGAAGAAAGTTCCAGATATCGGGTACGTTACGTACGTACGTACAACCGAAACCCCTCCTGCTTAGCATCTAAAATAAACAAGTATATCATCAGACGTTATGGTTAAGCTTGGTATCGATCGATCATGTTAGTGTATCTTTAACGAAGAAGAGAGTTCGATCTTATCCCTTTCACAACTGGACTAGCGCTTTAGTTTGGCTGGGCCACCTATGGCTAGGCACCTAGCTAGTGCGCGCTTGCACGGCATGCATATAGCAAAGCTGATCGATGCAGAAACCATTACGCATGCATGTATGCGCCGCTAGCTAGCTTCTAGTAGCTCTCTAGAGTCTAGACTGAAGTCTCGACGTCAACGTACGTACGTTTTGTGCGCAGGATGAAACGGGTCTTCCTGACGTACGAGTGAACTGGATTTGTATAGAAATATATACCAATCCACGAGACGGGGAGTACTTCACTTTGCACTTGAATTAATATGCTACGGAGTAACAATTAATACTCCATCCGATTCATATTATTTGTCTCAAATTTGCATAAATATGAATATATTTATGTTTAAAAAGAGTCTAGATACATGTAATATTTCGACAAATAATTTTGACTGGAGGGAGTAGAAAGGTTTTCATGCATGTACGTTTCACCGTTGGTATAGATACAAGATATACATACCACCAGCCCACCAGGACATATGTTGAACGTGGTCAAGTATATGCTACGGAGTATATATGTGGATGCATGATATACATGATATCTGCATGGATATCATGTATGTCCAGGTAGGGAAAAAGACAACGTGGTGGGTTGGTACCTAGAGATTGGATATTGTTCGGTGCATTTTCTTTCTATTATACTATTAGGTTGATGTCACACCTTTTGTAAATGTATGCATGGTCTGGAAAGAAAATAAAAAAATCCTAGTCGGCGTACACGTTTGTGTCCAGAAGAATTGTTCTTCGATCACTTCACTTAATTTCCATGCATGGCCTGGGCTTGAAATGATATTCCAAACAATTTTAAACGAGAGATACAGGTATACGACGACAGATGTCATACTCATATACTCCATGTACGTACTCAAGTACCATTGTGTACATGATATACAGGATCCAGCATGTAGCTAGTGGGGGCCAATGTCCCCACTCAATTTTGATATACCATTACAAATTTTAGATTTTCACCATTGATGCCCCCTCTAATTTAAGTTATACCCTTTTAATAATGTTTAAGTGCCTTCTCCCAAGTTTTCTCCTGGCTCCGCCCATGATACACGGTATCGAGTACAAGTAGATATGTATGTGCAGCCACGATCGGTACGCAAAAGGACAACCCGGTATAGCTGTTACGTGGATGTATATTGGAGATTTGTTCGGTGCATTTTTCTATTATATATACTGGATTGATGTCACACGTTTATACATGCTCCGAACATATCCTCGTGAAGCCAGAATGGTCTTCATAGATAATGTACAATACTACTTCAATATATTGGACAAAAGAAGAAAAAAAACATTCGAGCAACGGGCGCCGCTTTTCAATTTTGAAGGAGTGAGAAAAGATGCATGTGTACGATCGAGTTCTCAATTTAGAGTGGAAAATGCACACAACACAAACTTTGGCAACTCGATCGGTGCGATCGAGCTCTTGTAATCTCTCACGTACGGCAGCAAATTAACCCGGCCTTTCCATGCATGTGCACAACATTAACAATATCGTCCTCGATCGCATCATCTGATCAGTTTGCAACTTTGGCGAGTTACGGGATCAGCCCGCCCTTACCCACTCTACAAAAGGCAAGCAAAAAACACAGGCACCCTGTGCCCCTAGGCAGGCCCCATGGCTGCCAAATATACGAAATTCCTCTGTGGGCACAAGTTGGTTTCTGGTGGGCAGCGAGCACAAACCTGGGGGCACACACAGCTCATCAGGACATCAGCCACAGTGTGTCCCACTAACTCTTCCTTTTCCATTCCTGCATCTCCCCTCTCCGCGCGTATAAATCCACACCGCGCCTCCCTCCCCCACTCCATATCCATCCAGAGCAGCCTCTCGCGGATCACACACAAACACAAAGCACATCTCTCCATTAATCAATCTCTTGTTCCTCGAACACAAATGAGGAACGCGGCAGCAGTAGCAGCCATGTCAACAAGCGGCTCGTCGTCGTCGTTGTCGTCGATGAACCCGGGGTCCTACGTGACCGGGAGCGGCGGCGTGCAGCAGGCGGTGCAGCAGCCGCCGGCGTTCTGGTCGACGCCGACGCCGTATCTGTTCATCGGGTTCGCGGTGGTGATGTCGCTCATCGCCGTGGCGCTGGCCGTGCTCCTCTGCTCCCGCCGCAGGGACGACGAGGACGACGAGGAGATCAGCCGGCGTCGGGAGGAGGCAGAGGCGGATCGGGTCCCGGCGGGGATGATGTCGGTGCGCGTGCTGGCGCCGCTGGACAGGGAGCCCCGGCTGGTGGTCGTCATGGCGCCCGGCCACGACGCGCCCTCCTTCCTCGCCAGCGCCGCGCCGCTCGCCGCCTACGCCGCAGCTGCCGCCTCCAAGGCCGTGCCGTCGACGCCGCCGCGGACGTGCCAGTGCTACGCCAAGGAGGACGCCAAGGACGGCGCCGTCGACGCCGTGTAGCGCTAGAGTAGCACATATCCATGTGCCGATCGGATTAATTAAACGGCCGGTGGGAGGAGCGATTTTGTTATAGTTTTCTATTGACTTCGATCCTTTTCCTCACTGAATGAATCAGTAGTTGCATCGATAGTCGTCCTTAATTTGTGACGAACGAGCGACGATAATTTGTGTGTTGGCCTCGTGTACAGATCGAGAGCATCCATGGAGCGAGTGCAATTAATATGCTAATAATTTTGGTTGCATAAAATCGACCTGTGTTAATTAATTCTTGCGACGCATGGACGTGCTAGTACAATCTTTGCAGTACACTGAAGTACACCTTCTGTTACACCTTCTGTACAATCTTTGCAATCTATATGCACAAAGAAGGGGAGATCATATCGATGTCACGTTAGTTAGCAGAATAATATATCTATTCGAATCTATATACACAACATTATGCTTCAACTGAATTAACATTGCGTTTGTGTATAGCTAGGTACACCCGTAAAAGTAGTACTATCCTACGTTAATTTATGCGACAAATATTAGTTCGTGAATCGTACGTGCTTCATACTTTGTTATGTGGTGTATATCCTGATGCTATAATTAGCTTCGACCTTATCGTCAATCAGCGAATCATCAGTCGTCACATTAATCATCCCATTTGCGCTCCTTTGCTTTTTGATTATACAAGGAGAACAAGATCTCTCTCTCCTTCTCTCTGCACACCGACTCACCGAGCACTACCACATCCGTTCTCATCCGAAATTCCGAATTCTATATATTGAAGCTATATGGTGTGCTTGCGTCAGCTATACAGCGACCTGTGTCAAAAGGTGGACGTAAAGCAATTCTGCCTGACGGTAGAAACGCCTTTTCTTTTCTCAAGGATAGAAACGCCTTCTCTCGTCAACTGAGCCTAACTCAGCTGGTCTGGTTCTTTGTGGTGAAAACAGTCCACCCAGGTTCAAGTCTCAGACTTGACTTGCCTATCATATTTTTCTGGATTATTTCAGGATTTAACTGACGCTATTCTTTCAGTGGTAGGCGAGGCGCCTGCCAGGAACCCAGGGACCATATTCCTCTCCAATCTGAGTTTTGCTCAAGTCTTGAATAAACTCAAGAATATATTCAAAGAAATTCTGACCGTCGGTCGGGATGGTTTGTGGATTCCGAACAGCTATGAGAACTGAACCTAGCAAGATAGTAATTACAACCCAAGAAGTGATGAGTACTTGGGTGTTAATCTCTCAAGATCTGTCGGCTCAGTCTTTCGGAGGTGCTCATAGGGGTGAGGGTGTGCGTGTGTGCGTTCATAAGGGTGAGTATATGCGCGTGTTGTGAGCGTCTGCGTTTGTACTGTGTTTCCAAAAAAAACGCCTTCTCTTTTTTTTCCCTTTTCTTTTTAATTGGCAACCCCTCTTTTTTTCTTTCTCAGATTAAGGTTATACCACCTTTCATACATGTACTACTTTAGGCCCATCTCAATAAATAGAAGCAATTACGTAGCCCACCACGCCAATTTTGCATCGACTACTTTGGGACGACGGCCCCCTCGGCCGATTTGGTTCTGGTTCACGTACACAGATACACTGGCCAGGCCAAGACCGGGCCAGAAATTACGTAGCCCACCACGCCAATCGGCCTCAACTACTTTGGGCCGACAACCCCCGCGGCAGGTTTGGTTCTGGTACCTAGCTAAGACAGATACGCTGGGCCAGCTCAAGACCAGGCCGAAATAAATAAATGATCACCCTTCTCTCTATCGCTTAAAGCCTTTTCCGCATTCATGAAGGAAGTACCCTATTTTGCTGTCAAAAAAATAAATGAAGTACCCTATTTCAAAAGAAGAAAACCTCTCAAAAGATTTCAAAGGAAGAAAAAACACTCAATACGTGTCAAAAAAGAGAGTAAAATTTCTACTCGTACCAAAATCTGATGGATTGAAATAAGACGGTTTCATTAAAAAAATCACCAACATGAGGAACCAACTCATCATAGCAACAAATTGGTGAATTGATCTACTCCGTAGTTCCCCTTGTCCATTCATTTTCTCAACAAAACAATCGGTCTCCCAACTTATTATTCCATGTTAATCAATCTTCGAACCAAAAACCTACAAGATGGATCCCTTAATCAAAAGCGCTCGCTTTGAATGGGTGCTCTGCTCGTTTACGGAGATGCTACTAGAGTGACCAAACATCTCTGCAGTTTTTTCCCAGCGGCTGCAGGCCTGCAGCTAGTGGCAAGAAGAGCCATTCAGGCCCAACATCTAATTATCATCTCATCGGGAAGGTTCGATCGAAGTTTGCCTCACCTCATCCAGGCCTGACATTAGCCAAAGCACGCATATATAAATTGAACCACGATAATGGGAGTTGATCAGTATGTGAAACTCCAAGTAATTAAGTCAAGGGTCGCATGCATATATGCTTGCATGGAGCGAATTTACCGGTGGTCTCTCGATCCCTACTTCCCCTCCCGTCCTTCCTTTCCTTTCCACACCCATTTTATTCTATCCCCCTTCTCCTCTTCACCGCATTAGTTACAGCTCTATTTATGGTCATGCTCCTACCATTCCTCACTTCTCTTTTCCCCTCTCCAGCCATATGAAAAGAAATCTAGCGGTCATTAGTAGATCCCATCTAGTCATTCCTCGCATCTTCTTTAGTAAGCGACCATCGCACCTGGATTCAAATCGATACGGTATGTGTTAAATTACTGTTGTTCATTTGCCAAGAACCTTGCATTGGTAATTTTAGCCACATTTAGAAAGAAATTCCTCATGGATTCAGTAATTTTATTATTCTCCGATAAGAATTGAATTGTTTTCTGTGAAATTTCTGCAAGTCTTTTTTTCTGTGAAATTTATACTGTAGAAAAAACAATCGTGTGCTTACAATTTTTTTTTAGAGGGCGTTTGTTTTGTTTAGAACTTGCGCCACGTGCAATTGTTGCCGCTCGTCACCACGTAAAGCGCCGGCGTTGACCCGCTCCATGTCGCTTTGCAGTGACGTGGCCGATCTATCTGATGGACGGCCCAGACGGCGCCAAGATTCGGGAGGCCAGCCGCTAAGCTAGTCTTCTCTTCTCCACCGCCGCCGCCCACGTCGCGCCACGCGCCTGATTTCCCACCGGTGAACGTTCTCCCAACGGGCTGATCGGATCGGCGGCGATCGAGGGTTGCAAATGGAGGCGGCGCCGGATCTGAGCGCCGTGGCGGCGGTGGCGTACCCGGCGCCGTCGGCGCTGGCGCTGCAGGTGGACCTCCTGCAGCTGCCGCCGGAGATCCCCGCGCCGGGGGCCCCCGCGCTGCGGGGCGTCCTCGACCGCCTCTTCACCCACTGGCTCACCCTCCCCGACACCGTCGCGCTGGTCAACTGCATGGCGCAGAAGGCCAAGGCCAACGGCGGGGGAGGAGCGGGCTTCGCCGGGTGCGCGATGCTGCCGTCCATGATGATGCAGGGGGGCAATGTGCCGCCGCTCTCGCCGAGGTCGCCCCGCCTCGCGAGGAAGCCTAGCGGGCTGAGCGGTGGGCAGTCCAACCGCTCCGCGTCCCCGCTCCGGCCGGCCACCGCCCGCGCGGTCAAGGAGATCATACCGCAGGTACAGACACGTTCCCTGCCGACCGATCAATTTACCATTTTACGAGTTTTGAGCGAGCTAATCGAATCGTCGATGTCGTTCGACAGTTCTATTTCCGAGATGGGCGCCCACCGCCATATGAGCAGAAGAAGCAATGCATATTTGTAGTTGATCAGCTCTTCGCTGGACACTCCAATGGCCTTCGGATTCAAGGTGCGTCAAATGCGGTTTGTCTTCGTGCTAATCTTGCCAAGTATGTAATGACTGCCCCAAGGAACTCTTAAACAAAATGGGCTGTTTTTTTGGAAGCAATTCTAATTGGATAAGCGACTGCCTGACTGGTGTCAGGATTAGTATTTTCTTTCGAATTACTAGTAGTGTTTAAATTTGGTATTGCAGTGGCTTAATAGAAAAACGGGAGACAAATGTTAAATTTTCAATTATCATGATCGTATAGGATTTTGCATTAGGCTGTCAACTAATCCATGTCCGATTTTGTTTGTCTGTTTTCGTTGCAATAGAATTTCGGATGGTTACCAGGGAGCTCTGCAAGCTACCGTCGTTCTTGACCACTGTTCTTTTCGGAAAGATTGATAAGGAGAACACTGAATTTGTCACGAGGTAGTTGACCACTTGACCAGTTGGGATCTACAGCACACAGAATTGTTAATTTTTGTACATTTTTTCCAGGGATGCCTTCATGGATTTCTGGGTGAATAGCAACATGATGACTATGGACATTGCAACGCAAGTATTTATGATTTTGAAGCAAGATAATCATGAGTACCTCACAAAGGTATGTATGCTTTACAAAACACAAGTCTGCTGCGAAAGACTTCATAAATGGATGCTCATTCTGTTTATGTCCTTGTTAACAATTTAGGAAGATTTCAAACCAGTTCTTCGAGATCTTCTGGACAACCATCCTGGCCTGGAGTTCTTAAAGAGCACGCCGGAATTTCAAGAAAGATATGGTAAAACTATCTGTGTCATTATGTGCTCATTTAAATGAAATATTTAATCTCATACGTTATTTCCTTGTACTTATAAAACATTGTTTGTCAGCTGAGACTGTCGTATATAGGATATTTTATAGCTTGAATCGAATTGGAAGTGGCCTTCTCACTCTTAGGGAGCTGAAGCGTGGAAATCTGATTGATTCGCTGCGGCATGCTGATGATGAAGAGGATATCAATAAAGTTCTAAGGTGACATGTTCACACCTAAATTCGACACCTCTTTTTGCTTCTATGTCTCTTCGTACAAAATTTCCTTTGCCCTCCAACTTGTGTGACACCAAACGTTTTTCGTTTTTCTGTAGGTATTTCTCATATGAGCATTTCTATGTGATATATTGCAAGTTCTGGGAGCTCGACACAGATCATGATTTCTTTATTGACAAAGAAAATCTTATTAAGTTTGGAAACCATGCGTTGACATATAGGATTGTAGATAGAATTTTCTCAGAGGTCGGTATTCTTTTTGTTCTACAATTTTAGATTATTCAATTTTGTTCAGTTTCACTGTATTTTTTATGCGCTAAGATCCACTTTAAAGTCCACACTGACAATTTTTAATTGATACACAATAGGTGCCTAGGAAATTTACCAGCAAGGTTCCAGGGAAAATGGGTTATGAAGATTTTGTTCATTTCATTTTGTCTGAAGAGGACAAATCATCAGAACCAAGCCAAGAATATTGGTAGGTCCAATTTTGATTTTGCTGACACGTCCTTCAACTGTTCCATGGAGGAATGCTCCCACTATTCTTAGCAGTACTGGTAATGTTTTGTATTGTTGCATCACCTAAAATCTAAGCCACTGCGAGTGTATGCATCGCCAGACAATGTTATGATTTCCAATATTATGCCTCTTCTATAAAGATATTTCTATACAGCACTGATCTTGCTTCCTGAGATCGACTTCGTAAACCATGGGCCAGAGGTTGTCTATATTAGAGTAGGGCTTGTAGCTTTAATTAAAAAGAAGACTAAAGGGGAGCCCCCCCTCATATTTGCTCCTGGGGTGTTTAACCCAGCTGACTGAGAGCACCAGATTGTGTCTTCAAGACTACTGAGGTAGCCCTCAGTTCCCTGTTGCTTATTTAGTTACTAGATGCTAAAAATACTTCTCAAACTCATGTCCACTGAAAAAGCCAATTGAAGGGCAGAACAGCAGCAGTCATGGCTCCCCCAGCATGCCATACATATGTGGTTCATGGCAAAAGACTGGATGCATACATATGGCCCCTTCTGAGCATCAATGTGTCTATACTCTACAGATTTGATGCTTTTAAGTCGTTTTGTTAACTTTCTCTTCTCTATTTTTCCTTGGTGCATCGATGTATAATTTTATTTGCCATGCTGTTGCCAATTAGCAACTACATCGTGTATAATAGGTGAATAATTAGTTAATTGAACCATATTGTCTCGAGTGTATGGTATGAAAGTGCAATCCTGTTTGTCTGTCTCCCGCTGTATCTTTCTTGGGTGTGCCAATGACTAGTTTAATTCTCAATCTAAGCTAAGCAGAATTCCTTATAGTTGCCCCTCTGTCAACTATGTCCTTTCTATGAATCATACAAGGGATTAAAAAATGAATGTGTTTTGGGAGATGTTCATTGATTTTTTAGAACATGGTTATTATAGGGAAAAGCAACTCTGCTCTTAAGATCATAGAAAGTCTGCCTGTGGAAAAACATCCTGACTAGGAAGTTTTTACGGAAATTTGTCTTGCAAATAGCCCTTTATCATGTTAGTTTATTTTAAATGGTTGTTTGAGTTATTTTGAGCTGCTTTTGATGTTGAATGTTCTTGAAATTCCTCATATTTATACTTCTCTTGTCCTCTCACCAGGTTTAAATGTATAGATTTGGATGGCAACGGCATACTCACACACAATGAACTACAATACTTTTTTGAGGAGCAACTTCATCGCATGGAATGCATGGCCCAGGAACCTGTACTATTTGAGGACATCTTGTGTCAACTAGTTGATATGGTTGGACCTGAGGTCAGCATACCTTTTCTATTCTTATGGAGTTCCTAATATCCTGAACATTTTAAAGCTGATTTGTTTGTTACTTTTTCAGGATGACACCTTTTTTACATTAAAAGACTTCCGGAGGTGCAAATTGTCTGGACATTTCTTCAATGTTCTATTCAACCTCAACAAATTTATGGCGTTCGAAGC
This sequence comes from Brachypodium distachyon, assembly GCF_000005505.3. Lineage (NCBI taxonomy): Eukaryota > Viridiplantae > Streptophyta > Magnoliopsida > Poales > Poaceae > Brachypodium > Brachypodium distachyon. The sequence continues at coordinate 4,879,116 of NC_016133.3, read as the reverse complement.
TAGAGATCCCTTCCTCATCCGCCAAGTAAGTCAAATTCCTACAAGTGTTATACACCCACTGAGCATTGATATTCTTGGTCTTTCATGCCCGCTAATAGTGTGTGCTTTTCTAATGTAAGTGCAGATGCGTGAAGAGCCAACCTTGACTGACTGGGATCGTTTTGCTCGGAGAGAGTATATAAGATTGGCGATGGAAGAAGATGGTGAAGATGCTTCAAATGCAAGTGGAGATGTTTGGGATGAGTCCCTTGAATCTCCTTTCTAAATTGAAGGTGTTAAAGAATGTGGCAACACACATCAGAGCATTGGCATACAGCCCTAATAATACCGAAATGAATGTGTTATGGTGAAGTATTGAGCAACTATTTGATATCTTATCTCTACAAAAACTACAGCCGAGGAGGAGCATCTAAAAATTTGACATAGTTTGTTGTGGAGTGCTATCCAAGTCTAGAGACAGATACTTCCATCCAGTTTGTTGCAGAGTGCCAATTTTGATTATTGACAGTGAGTTTCAACGGCAATTGCTTTCATGATTCCATGGATTTGGCCCTGTATTTGCTGCCATAATTTGCTGAACTTATTCATGGCAGTGAACGGTTGCAGGGCACCTTGTGATTATTCTGGAGCCCCCATCCATGATTAGGTGACAATCAAGAAAGTGCATGGTTTCAGATAGACGATGCAATCACCATATGTTCGATTGTACATTGGCTCTGGCTGGTACCACAACTTACTTTTCTCATAGTTGGCTAGGCATCTGTTATATAATATATTTTTTCAATAAGGTCATCATCGTCAAGAAGACATTTACTTGTGCGTTCTGTATCTATGTTTAGTCTATAGTTATATGAACAATGAGTTGTATTGCACAGTTTTGTATTGAAGAAAGTATTGCATATGATTTTTGGTCATTTTTCTAATATGCAAGTTCAGAAGGGTTGGCACTTGCCAGATCAATACTGTACAAATACCAGCGCGGGATACGGATACTGAGAGTAGAACCAAGGGATAATTTGTGCCATTTTTGTGCCCAGTAGATGTGCATTTATGCCAAAAGATGGAACAGCCAAGAGGCATTCTTTTTTATGGTCTAGGCAAAAGCAGTTTCTACCTATCAGTAGGCAAAGCTCTACTGGTATTTTGACCTGTTTTGTTTGCAGGGATTTGCATCAAAGCCTGCTTAACTAGCACCTTCTTCTTCTTTTGCTTTAATTAATATATTATTATAACTTAAATGAGGCTTTTGTCGGACCAGGCAATCTGTATGTAGATATTTACTTAGTAGTTTATATTTGCATCAGTGCATTTTGAGGGAGAGAGACAGAGCAGACAAGGACACTGGCCTCAGTGGCTGAGCTGCTGAGCTACCTTGGTATGATCATGCCTTTGCTTTTATTGATGCACCAATGATTGACTCCAGAAAGAAAATAAAAGGGTGTGCTTTGTGGTGCTCCTGGCCATCTTTGAAGCAAAATTAAAGAGCAAAAAGAAACGATCGATCATTCGACAATCTTCCATCCTTTCCTGCAACGGTGGAGAGTAAGCAATGGGACCATATAGAATTAAGCACGTCCATGAGAGAAAGAAGAGCAAACTAACATCAAAACACAAGCTGCAGAAATGGAAGAGAAAGACTGAGGATTAGTCAATTACGTGCCTTGCAAAATTATGTGTAGCTAAATTGCCTCTTTAGGGTTTAGATACACTAATCATAAGGACCGTGACTCGATTTGTTTACAATTGTGTGTGGGTCACCATCTTGATATCTTATCAGTGATTCATTGTTCAACCCGTACTCGTGTGTTGCAAATAACTCCTTTTTATAGTGAATCGATGCGCAAAGCTACCGAGCTTTATCGAACGAAATCAGTTGTTCATTCCATCGATTCTTAAGTACAATAATCAAGAAATCATGCGTTATGCAAAGGCATTGATTCGCAAATCAATAAAATCATGTCCATTCCATCCATTCTCAGCACATTGCAGCAGTACTACATACAAAGCTTTCTTCTCCGTTGGGACTCCTGCAAAAACAGCCAACCTGATGTTGCCACTGCGTGTTAAATACTACCCAACTTGCAATTGTAGCAAAGGCATAGAAAGATAGCTAGGTTCATGTAAAGTCGAAGCCACTACTACCTGTTGTTGTGATAAATCAAAAGAGGCGCGTAGCACACAAAATCACATCCCTATCCTCTGCTATTAATTATAATTGCATATAGCTAAATGATTGTCTCTGATTGCTCAATAGCATAGACAATGGCGTCATCAGACAAAAGAAAAGCACTTTTTATCAAGCTTTTATCCAAAGCGTGCTAATTAATTGTCTCTAGCTTCCGCACGCAAAGATACTTAGCCGCGTAGGAGAAGGAGATGTGAACTTGCCGACTAGGACGTGGCCAATCCAAAGGGAAAAAAATTATTTCCAATTGTTAAAAAATTCGAAAGTGCGCCCATGCTCCAAGGTAAAGAAAACTATTTCCAATCGTTAAAAATTTCGGTAAACACTACACATGTAAGTGTTCGAGACATTTATATGCCTTGAAATTTTTCAGGAAAGAGGATCACTTTACTCTAATTGTTTTGTTAGAGACTAGATTTTGTTTTTGCCGAAGAGGGCAAAAAAATAAAACCATTTTCCATATTTTTTCCCTTTGTTTATCGAACCCAGGTGCAATAAACATTTGTTTTTAATGAGATCATGATAATCCAAAAAGATTTGAATTTTCACATGAAACAGCTTGGTTCTCATATAATTGATTAGAACTTCTCAAAATCCAAACAAGCCCCCAATCGTACCATGGATGTGGAGTGGAGGCTACTGGAGAACTCGGCCTAAACTTCCCATGTTAATTGACAACTACACGACGGGAAAAAGGCTGTTGCTCAAAAGAGGATGGTCAAACAAGCAGGGTCGCCGTATACAATCATTGCCTTTTTATAGACAGCAACACACAAGCTGTTATTTGCTAATCAATCTCAGTAACATCAAGAGTTACTTTTGTTCCCTAAAGGATTTACTTTTGCTATAGGCATAGAGACATGCATGAGAATTTTCTTGTAAATCGATAACCATGGTAAAACAATCATTACCACTATTATGTAGGTCAAGGAAGAAAAGCTCTCCACTAGCTAGGAAGCCCATTAGATCCATGCCATGTGTAAAATAAGGATGATGTCACATGTGAATGATGTTGCCTGCAGGGTAAATCATGTTAAGGATAGATAAAACATATAATTGATACATATGTTTGTCTTTTAAAGGGTGTATATATGTTTGTAAACATATATACTTTGTGTTTGTTTCTACCGTAATTTATTTGACATCAAACATAAAAAATATAGCTTTTCTCCTAATTTGCAAAATCTCTTTGCGGTGGCAACAAAATTGTACGGTCGGTGGCACATCTCTTGGCGCGGTTGGACAGTTGTCCACTGCACGCGTCAGAAAACGACGAAAAATAGTCTCGGCGAATTCAATCATATATGCCAAAACAAAAGGTGTATGCACAATGCTTACAAATTGCCTCACCTTCTTTCTCATTGTTTTTGTTTACCAGGACAACTCTCATGCGGATGATCATGCAAAACATGCAATGCCAACATGAGAACTAGTAGCTTTCTGCGTGCGTGCGTGGAGGTTGCACCTGGAACAGAGCAAATAGCTGTTCCTTTCGACAGAATTTCCACGCAGAAAAGGCAATTCCAGGAGAAAGTCCACTTTGCGCGACGACGACGACACCCTCACGACAAAACCACAAAATCATCAACTATTTCAAAGACGATAAATCCCAAACACCCGCAAAGGCAAAGCTGAAGAAAAAGCCAAATTTGCTCACATCACACAAGAGATGAGCAGTCTCCGTAGCTTTAGATTAGAGGCTGCTCTCCTCTGCTTTCCTAGCGATTTATAAACAAGGCGTCTCCGCTCGATCTCCCCGCTCCATTCGCCCGAGCACCAAGAAACCAGAAATCCATCGTCCATTGCTCGCAAATTAACCTTCTTCTTCTTCCCCCTTCCGTCCATATGCAACGCCAGGGCGCCGCCTGCGGCATTGCGGCGTACCACCACTCGGGAGTCTTCCTGCCGCGGCAGGACTACGACGATCCTCTCGCCGATGTCTTCGCTTCGCTGTCGGACATGATAGCTCCTCCGCCATACGGCTTCAATGGCGGCGAAGGCGTCGGCTCGGCGGCTCCGGGCGGCGACGAGAGGAAGAAGAGGCGGCTGGCGTCGAACCGGGAGTCGGCGAGGCGGTCGCGGGTGAGGAAGCAGAGGCGGCTGGACGAGCTGGCGTCCCGGGCGGCGCGGCTCCGGGCCGCCAACCGGAGGCTCCTCGTGGAGCTCAACCGCGTGGCCGCCGAGCACGGCCGCGTGGCCCGGGAGAGCGCCCGGCTCCGGGAGGAGGCGTCCGAGCTAAGGAAGAAGCTCGATGAGATGGGAATGGACTCAATGGAGGAGACCCAATCTGCTGCTTCTGCTTCGGCTTCTGCAGGGAGCGCAGAGGCAGAGCACCTGCAGGAGTAATTAGCTTAACTAGGAACCGGAAAGATCGATGCACCGTGTGACTCATGGCTTCTGTTGATAATTGATGCTGTATACTACTGATGATGATATGGCGAATGTTATTGCTCACAACTTCTTATTGCCGTGTGCAAATGGATTATACGAGGGGCAAGATTAGAACTAGAATTTGTTTGCTTTCTCGGTCGTCGGTGGATCAGGATTCAGGAACGGAAATGGCCACAGAGCATACTGGACTTGGATTGTGTACTCCCATTTTTATCTTGCCATCGAAGATTTACTTTTTCTTTGTAACCTTGGTAATATCTGAATAACATTTCATCTGAAGTGCAGAGGAAAAAAAGACAAATGCCCTTCCTAAAATGAAAGAGTTGCCCCTGTGCAAAACAGCAATTGGACTTGCTTTTCTTCCTGGTGGCCCATCTCATCCCCAAAGCGATGGATGGAATTTCTGCAATCCATGACAGAGTATACCAAGGCGATGGATGGAATTTCTTTTTCTCCAAAAGGAAGGCAGAACCTCCAGCATCTCAATCCTCGAATGCACAGAATCATATTTTTGTTAGAAAGATGCCATACAGATGGACCGAACACATCAGTTTACAGTTTCTTTCTTCTTCTTTTTTTGCAAATTCGGAGGCCATCTTCTTTACAGTGGCCTCGCGACAGTCATCTTTTCTGTCACATACCACAAACCTATTGCTTGAAGCTAAATCCACCAACAGCAACAACATGGGATCAACACAAAGCACGGTACTCCTAGTCAACGCCTTCAATAAGGGATCACACTGCTACAAAATGATCCTTTCCCATAACCCTTTAGTGGCGGTTCAGAAAAACCCGCCACTGAAGACCCTCTTGTAAAAATGACACAGTGCACACGTACGTCAACGTTGCCCGATCAAGCGAAGATGCGAGATCAAGGATTTTCACCCTAAGATATTAAGTGTGTCTGTTGTCGAATCTGCCATGCCACCATCTCTACCGGTCGGCACTTACACTCGCACTAGCCGGCTCTTGACACAGAGGACGCCATCGGCCTCCTTGTGTCATGAGACAAAATGATGGAAGTGACACTATTGTGGGTCGCGTTCTGATATTCGATGTGTGGATTGTTGTCCAGCGGCAACATCAAGGTGGGCTTTGAAGCGGCCAGCTAGAAGCTAGTCCATGGTGTAATGCTTGTCGATATCCTCGAATTAAGGCTGCAACTAATCTCTCTTAATCCCATGAAGGTGTTGGTGGATGAGATGTGTCGGCTGAAACTTCAGTGCCGATTGGCGTCAATGATGATGCGGAACAACACAAGGTGACGAATATTGACGAGATCTTTGAACCCCTCAAAGCTGCAGAAGGGCTCACTTGCCGATTTGGCCCTAAAACGACGAGCAAGGCACCCGTCACTGATAACTCGCCACTTGTGTCAAGCTACCGAAGACGTCCAATTTCACCACGTACTGGTATTTTGTCCAGGCCAGCTATTTGGATTTATCATCGACAAATATTTTATGCAGAGCCCTCTACCATAAAGTACATGTCTACCCATTGTCCTAATTACAAGCGTGCCACCTGACAAACCATCGCCTTAATTACGAGGTGATACGAGACGTGGCACAACAGGTCGTTAGGCGTCGGGGCTTGACGAGGCAAGGCATGGCGTCGTACGAAGCAGGCGCCAAGACTTGATGAAATGAGACGAGGCGTCGTATAGACCCGGGCATGGAGGCTGGTTGAGGCATCACACCGAGTCGAGGGCCGAGGCAAGAAATGGCGTTGTGCCGTATCGGGTACCATATATTTTGACAACAATTTAGAATCGGAGAATACTAAACATATATAGCTTGAGCCTTTCTAACAAACTAAGCTTAAGAAATGTTGCAGTGAAAAATAATTAAGCTCGAGAAGTTGTCCCCTGGTGCATCCGGCTTTTGTTACCTACCACCAACATTCGTGAAAATTTCTGAAATGAATCGCCTTGTAGTCGCTCGTAGATATAACATGTTTATACCATGTCACAAAAATTAGATTTGAGAGTCTGAGGTATAGTAGAGGTCAAGACTCAAGAAACAAAAAAGAAATTCATAAGAGCCCATTTATCCCTAACCAGGCTCAGTCCTAGTTATTGGCACCGTATAGCTCCGACCAGGGCCCAGCTGCAGAGAGCGAGCGCCCCCTAGTGTGGCCTAGATCTGAGCGCTCCCCAGTGTGGCCTAGTCCGCTAATTGTCTGAGACTAGGGTCGACCTAGGTCTAGGACTCTAGGGTGCGCCGTCGGTCCCCTTGCTGTCAGAGCGCCGCCACTGCCTGTCTGACTGTCTCGATCTCCTCTCCGCAGTCCACAGTCCACAGTCCACACTCCATGGCCGATCACAGGAAGGAGGAGGAGGAGGCCGATTGGGAGAGCGATTTGGAGAGTAGTGAGGAATCAGGAGATTGGGAGAGCAGTGAGGGGATGAGCGAGGACAAGGAATCCTCCTACGTCGAAGAAGATGATCGGTGGTCGGATTTCTGCCGATCCCCCGAGCAACCGGAGGAGGAGGAGGAGCCGATGGAGCTCGACGACGCCGAGCTAGAGAGGGCGGAGGAGGAGAGGTTGGAGGCCATATCCCACTTCTACTCATCCGAAGACGGTGGCATCATCAGAGAAGACTACGGCACCGAGTTCTCCGTCGCCGACGACCCCGAAGGCCTCCTCATCGAGCGGCCGGCGCCACGCGTCTTACCAGAGGCGCCGGTTAGCAAAGAGCAGGCGGCTTGCGGCGCCTGCGCAGTCTGCAAGGAACTCTTCGCCGTGGGGGAGCGGGCCGCCTGGCTCCCCTGCGGGCACTTCTTCCACGGCGACTGCATCCACCCGTGGGTCGACATCAGGAGCACCTGTCCTGTGTGCCGATACGACCTCGATGATCCTCCTCAGGGTGCAGCACCGGTGCCTCAGCAAGTATGTTGTTGGACATTTTTGTTTTGGTATTCATTGTAAAAAAAACTTAGTGAAAATGTTAGAGAATGATCCATTTTTAATTGTTTCAGTTCTAAATTTGCTATGCTCATGCAATCTAATTCTTAGTGTACTATACTCACTTGTTTGTTTGTTTGTCTAGTACTCCCTCCGTTCCATAATTCTTGTCTCAAATTTACCCCAATACTGATGTATCTATTTCTAAAAAGTGTCTAGATACATGTAATATTTCGACAAGAATTATGGGACGGAGGAATAATTAGTTAAAAATCAGAATTCAAGAAATAATTATTTATATCAATTCTAAATATATTTAACCACTCTATTTTCTAGGACACTTGCCCTGTGTGTGGCCTACAACTCCCAACAGATGATGTTCGGGCTCGTCCGGATGCACCTGATCAGCAGGTATGATTTTGGACACAGTTTGTTTCAGAATGCAGAGCGACACATATATTTTATGCTGAAAATGTTAATGCATAATTCGTTATGCCAGTCCCAAATTTCCTATGCTCATGCAATTCACATCTGAGTTCAAGAATGATCATCGATGCTAGCTAGTTAGCAAGAGACGTTCTTTATATATCTTTACTCATATAAAAGAGACAATTGGTAGCGGCGGTTCATCACCTCTTTTGCCTCTATTGAAATCATACGAATGATGTTTTCCATCAATGTTAAGATAAAATTACTAGCTGGTGTCATTAATATATAAAAGTTTTAAATTCACGAGCAGCCTAATATGTTTTATCCGTAGTAACGCACGGGCATTTAGCTAGTCAAATAATCATACTTAACCATTGTTTTGCCTAGGACACTATTCCGGTCTGCCGCTGCCAACTCCCAGCGGATGATGTTGGGGCTCGTCAAGGTGCATCTCAGCAGGTATGGACTTGGACATTTGTTTGTTTCGAAATTCAGTGACACAGGTTATACTTTAGTGAAAATGTTAGCGCATGATTCTTTTCGTTTCAGTTTCAAATTAACTACGTGCTCATCCTATCGATTCTTAGTATGTTGTGCAGTCACTTATGTTTGTTTTCCTAGTAATTAATTAAACATCTAAATTCAAGAATGATCATCGAGGCTGGCTATATATTTGTTCTTTATATATCAAATATAAATCTATATTTAACCCCTCATTTTCTAGGACACTTGCCCCGTGTGCGGCTGCCAACTCCCAACAGGTGATGCTGGGGATCGTCAGGATGCACCTCAGCAGGTATGATTTTGGTAAATTTTTGTGTTGGAATTCAGTGAAATGCATCATCATATGCTCAAAATATAATGCATGATTCGTTTTTTCCAGTTCCGAATTTCCTATGCTAATGCCATTCACATCTGAATTCAAGAATGATCATCCATACATTCCAGACTAGCTAGTTAGGAGTGTTGTTTATATAAAAAATATAAATCTACTTAACCATTGTTTTTCTAGGACACTATTCTTGTTTGCCGCTGCCAATTCCCAACAGGTGATGTCGGGGCTCGTCAAGGTGCACCTCAGAAGGTATGGTCTTGGACAAATGTTAGTTTTTAAATTCAGTGACATGTTATAGTTAAGTGAAAATGTTAGTTCATGACTCGTTTTGTTTAAGTTTCAAAAAATTAGCCATGCTCATCAAATAGTTGGTATATATTGTACAGCCAGTGTTTTTTGTTTGCCTAGTAATTACTTCAACATCTAATTTTTTTCATTGAGGCTAGCTAGCTAGGTGTATTCTTTATATATCAAATGTAAATTTATTTATCCACTCGATTTTGTAGGACACTTGCGCTGCGTGCGGCTGCCAACTTCCAATATATGATGCTGGGGCTCGTCAGTGTGCGCCTCAACAGGTATGATCTTGGGCATTGTTTGTTTTGGAATTTGGTGACAGGTTTAGCTTCGTAAAAATTATAGTGCATGATTCGTTCTGGTTCAGTTCCAGATTTGCTATGCTCGTGCAAATTTTAGTATGTTGTATTGTATGTTGTTTGTTTGCCTAGTAATCAATTAAATTATCTGATTTCAAGAATCATCTTTGTGGCTAGCTATAGGAGTGTTCTTTATATCTCAATTATAAATATTTTTAACCACTGGGTTTTCTAGGACACTTGCCCTATGTGCGGCAGCCAACTCCCAAATAATGATGCTGGGGCAAGGTGCACCTGAGCAGGTATGATATTGCACAATGTTTGTTTTGCAATTAAGTTACAGGTATAGGTTACTGAAAATGTTAGTGATTTGTTTTGTTTCAGTTCCGAATTTGCTATGCTCATGAAATTATATGCTGCTGTAATTGCTTTTATTTGTTTGTCTAGCACGTAATTAAACATCTGAATTAAAGACTGATCGTCATTGAGGCTATGAGTGTTCTTTATATATCAAATATAAATCTATTTAACCACTAGGTTTTTGGTTGGATGCCATGCATTCACTACACCACGGTATAGCATTCACTATATCTGACTATCTGAGACTAGGTTACCGGAAATGTTAGTGATTCGTTTTGTTTCAGTTCCGAATTTGCTATGTTCATGAAATTACTAGTATGCTTCTGTGGCTTTTCTTTGTTTTCCTAGTACGTAATTAAACATCTGAATTCAAGAATGATCGTCATTGAGGCTATGAGTGTTCTTTATATATCGAATATAAATCTATTAACCACTAGGTTTTTGGTTGGATGCATGCCATGCATTGCAGACTATCTGAGGCAAGCAAAAGTCTCACATATGAAATTAAGGAAGTCCTTAATTCGGAGACCAGAATTTAGGAAGATAATACAATTTCTTACTCATCATCCAATCAATCTCGTAACTTAACCTTAATAAAGTGGTGTCTAATTTATTATGTATACTTGTCTATCTAAGATACAACATATTGGGATGACGATGTGGCGTGCTTTAGAGAAGGCAAATAAGAGATAATGCACTATGAGTGGCCTAACATGTCATTTTAGCTTTGATTAGATACCGGTGTTGTTGCATCAAACTTCCCTGCTTCTGTGCACGCAATAAATATTGCTAGGATTGCACTGTGAGCGCATGCAGCGCGCACTTGTAGCTTGATGAGCACGCGCATCAAGACCGATGTTATTTTGAGCCTTTTGCACCCTAGAATTAACACTACTACTATAGATCGCAATCTAGGTGACGGGCTGTTAGTGTCGGGCACACGCTGCCCATCATTGAAGCAAATCATCAGTGTCGGGCGGTCAGACGACCGACACTAATAGCCAGCCTCCCACTTGCCCAATTTCAGCCCTGCAAACATCAGTCGCGGGCGGAAGAAGGGCTCGACACTAATAGCCAGCCATAACTGGCGCCCACTGATAGACTGGGCCGTTAGTGTCAGGCGCGCAGTATCCGATACTGGGTCATTACTGTCGGGTGTGCCGCTCGTCATTAAAGGGATCCCCCTTCACCAGCGATCGATGACACGGTGTCGGGTGGGCTGCCCGTCACTGATGGAGTTTTTGGTCTGACACGTTCCGTGGCAGTGTAAATGCTCCGATGGCCAGCTTGCGATAACGTTGGTATCTGCAATAAAATGGAGGGAGTACTACTTTTTTACATATACAATTATTATCAGATCACCCGCCTTTAACTTTTGTTTGATATATATATATATATATATATATATATATATATATAGCCATGTAATATGAAGAATGTGGCCATTCATTATGATGTGTTATGTTACAGAAGAAACATGTTCAAAGCCATTGAGTCATAGTTTGCCAAAGTTGTGGCTCTCCTGCAACACTCCAGTTGACTTCTATTTATTATTTTTCAGATCATGCATGCTGCACTTCTTACAACTTAGAGCAACTCTATCACTTACCGAAAAATTTGACCCGAAAAAACGCTGATCCGGTCTACCGAATCAGTGTTTTTCGGATCCGCATTTGCGCGACCAGAACAGAATATCCGAAAACTGACCCGAAAACGAGAAATGTGGTATTTGTTCTGCACGAAGCTGGACAAAACCGTATACTCAGTCCGTAAATTCAGCAAAATTCCCCATTTTGCTTTGTTCTTGTTCTTGTGGCTTCTCCCTTCTCGTCGGGTAGCAGCAAGCAGCAGCGATTGGCGGGCGTGGGAGCAGCGGCGGGCAGCAGCAAGAAGCAGCAGCGAGCGGGGGCCGCGGGAGCAAGGACGGGCGGCGGGCAGCACAAGCATGGCGCGCGGTGGCGCGAGCAGGGGCAGGCGGCATGAGCGGGCGAACGGCGGCGCGAGCTTCGGGCGGCGGCCAGGGCGCACGGCGCGAGCGGGCGGGCGACGGCCATTGTGGGGAACGGAAAGCGCGGGCGCTGAAATTTTCAGCCCGTCAACCGTTTTTCATGAGCAGTAGGGTACCGAGCAGTTCCGAACTCAGTCCCGAGTATGTTCGGATTTTTGCCTCGTGAGATCGGATCCCCAAAAAGAAAATTGGGTTCGGATCGATTATACAGGATCTGTTATGCGCCTTTTTTTAATGACCGAACCCTTATACTGGCGGTTATTTTTCGGATTTGGGGCTTTGCTAGAGTTGCTCTTAGAGTATGTTCGTTAAGGAAAAAACTAGGACTATCGCCTATGTCTCACAGCCCCACAAAAAAAATCCATATCCTGTTTCTTACCCTGTACTAGCCAGCGCACTCCTTCTGGAGTGAATTCTGTTGGCCATATGTACCTTACCTCCTTGGATGCATGGTTCAACTGTTGCGTGTATAAATGATGTTTTAATATGATAAACCTTGTATAATTTAGCAGGGCGGAGGTGGAGGCGACAATGTCTGAGCCACCACAGTAACTGATCACCAGCACTGTACCCAGTAGAATGAATGGCGGTACACTCGTTTGGAGTCAAAACTGCATTGAAATTTCTTTCGGAGATTTGAAAGAACCGAAAGGTTTTAATTTTCGCTTAATTTATAGAACCTGCGGTGTATGGTTTTAGAAACTCTGGTGGTTTGGTCCTGTCAATCCCCTACGAAAGTTTGAACTTGATGTTTTGCCCACATTATTGTATGTGGTTTTACAAACTCTGGGATTTGATCATGTCCCTTACAAAAGTTTGGACTTTGTTGGATAGTTTGCTCACATTGTTTTTCTCTTACTATTGTTTATTTGAGTATTGTAGCTCTAATGAACCTTATAGCGGCACTTAAGGGGCAAGGGGGAAGACAAATTAATATAGCTGTATAGCCAAAACAAAATGCCCAGCTTTTGATCGATAGACCCGATTTGGCTCAACTTTCATCCGTCAGTGGCGACGTAGAACCGTAGGAGATCTTGACCTCTTATGAATTATGACCTGCATATAGACGGTTTTTGCAACTATATATTAAGGAAGCAAACAAAGTTATAATCTTGCCCCTCGTTTATGATCCATTTGCACACGGATTATTTAGTAGTAGCATCAACTATCAACAAAAGCCAGGAGTCGCACGGTGCATTTTCGGTTTCCTAGTTAAGTTAAGGTAGAACGTTCCTGCCGCTGCAGGTTCTCTGCGCTCTGCCCCCGCACGATACACATAACAAGCTTCATATTATTTCATGCAGATTCATCGCTGCCCACACAGCTGCAGCTCGAACGCAGGTAAAGAGGGGGCACACAAAGTGAGTATTGCGCTAGCTGAAATTTTGATATACCGGTTTGCTAGTAGAGCTCTCTGCAAGAAAGGGTACTGTCGAGTGCTTTCCACAGGAAGAACATATCATTCGACTTCAATCTCAAGAGCTTCCAAAGAAGGTTGATATTTGTGGATCCTTGACCATGCATCCATGCCATGCTGGAACCTCCACTCCGTTTGGTAAGCCAATTTCACTGAAAAAGTGCCCATCTTGGTTTAATATGCCACAAAATCGTCGATGGAATGAGATAACAGGAACCGGAATCCGGTGGGGCATTAACTTGCCAAAATGACCAGAAACAAGTTCTTCGTCCCATTGGCCATTGCCCCGATGTTGGATCAATAAGATCATATCCCCGTGATATTAGCCAGGGGCTGGCCTAGGAAGAAAATGCCACGTTGTCCACATATACACATATTCCACCCTGCCATCAAATACATTCTCCATTAGTTTCCTCATCACCCCACAAAAATGTGTGACACTATATCTAAGTAATGAATGGATTCGACCGGCGCCCTCTAGGCTTGTGAATTGAGAGGATTTCTATGCTTTTATGGTTCGTAATGCATTCCTTGGGTTGTCTTGAAAAGGACAATCTTAACCACTCTTAGTTTATTTATGACAATGGTGACAGATGCAGGGGTGAGAAAATAGGATTATTGCGTTCTCTTTTGACAACTTGATGATTTACAGAACATATGCCTACATTGCCTTTCATATGCATACATTATCTTTGGATTAATTGTTAGACCAAGTGTTTATCATTTTATCATCATTATATGAATTATATCATCCATACAACCTCTTATTATTCCACCTTCTGCCAATGATATCATCCATACAGCCTCTCATTATTCCACCTTCTGCCTACACTTCTAATGACTAATCCTGCCAGCTCTATTCATTTGTTACTTTCCGGTCAACACTGGAAATTATTGCACTGCTCATTGTCTTGAGCATGAGCAAGCAAGAGTTTGAACGCGTACGCACCAAGCACATCTTCGGAAACTTGATCGACATGGAGGTCGCCATGGACTCCAGGCTTTTCTATAACAACAACGACGATACACAGGACGATCACAACTCTTGCAAAAAGGCTCTTGTAGGCCAAATCAACTAGTACTTATGGAAGTCCCTGGACGAAGTAGTACCCAAAATGTGAGTCAAAACATCTTTAATTATCACCTGTACTTGCCTGGTTATTCCTAGTCTAAACGTAAATAAATCCTCTTGTTATGATCCTGATCTAATATGCTCTTGTTGATCTACCATTGCTGAAGCTCAATTCAAGATAAAGTGTCTAACTAATTGTTTTCTTTAACTTGTACTGTTGTCAAGCTTGTTGTGGTGACTTCTGACTTGCCTGTTGGAAAGGTTCCACGAGTTGGATACACATGTTTAACTTTTTTGTATTTATGATGCTTTCGGATGAAGAAACCCAATTGTTGTAGGTCTCCTTTTGCAATCTTTCTTTAATTTGCTTACTTTCTGAAACTGATCGAACCAGAACCACACCATGAGCCATGCTCCATCACTCGATCGTTCCCAATCTTCAAGACAAAGCAAACAAACTTTGTCTCCTGCTCTGGATTCCAGAGACATACCTCATGTTCGAGCAGAGGGCTTCATGGCTTCTCTCCTCATCATCGATCATCCGACTTGATGTGATCATCCAAGTCTTCCTCGCTGTAATAAATGTTGGGTTTGCCCAAAGATCAATCACACGAAGACGCACACGCACACGACGATCACAAAATTATTTGGCCAATGGCGCGTATTGTGCCCTCTTTTTTTATTTCTTTATTCCTTGAACTTAGAACTCACATTACAAACTTGATATCAACCTAGGCTGACTACCTGCGTATTTATACGCACACAAGTACTAATCCTAGTCGGAGACCATGACCAAACCTACACGGACTAGTGTCCAATTCAAACTCACCTAAACTCACACATGGCAGCACTTGCCAAAACCCAAACCTACTACTATTCAGACTTGGACAAGATTAATTCCTAACAATCTCCTCTTAATCTTGACTCCGTCTTCTGTGCTCCCCCTGATCTTGACTCACCGCAGCTTCACGACTCGTCGACTCACTCAACGTATGATCCAGACTCCCAGTCACGCTAGCTCCCGCATGGACTACACCGTCCACACCTGGCGCAATACGTGCTAGCTAAACCCATAGCTCCACGTAGAGACATGTCCTCATTGAAGAGACTCACCTTCACTGGTACACTGCCCCGGTATACGCTTAAGCTTCCGTCTTCTCGTCGAGACACACAGATGACCACCCGCCACCTTGTCTGCACGCACGTCTTCGCCCTCAGTGATACACCTCACCGGACTGCCCTTCGACCGTGACGCACTTCCGATGTAACAGAGTCCCACACAGACGAGCACTTGGACACAACCACGACTCACAGACGCTGACCTGGACGTACATACCACTACGCCAGAATGTGGCACTGGCACACGACCTTCAGTGGCTGTTCGAGCGAGACAAAAAAATCACAGCCACTGGTGCTCCACTAGTGGCGGTGGGCAGCCACAGCCACCGGTGCTCTAGCAGCAGTGGCGGTGGAGATGGTGATAAGAGAATCACCGCCACTAGTGGTCTAGCACTAGTGGTTGTGCGCGTCCACGGCCACTAGTGAACCCCAATAGTGGCCGTCCATGGGAACAACCACTGGTGCTCTAGCATCAGTGGCGGTGGAGATGGTGACAAGAGAATCACCGCCACTAGTGGTCTAGCACTAGTGGCTGTGCGTGCCCACGGCCACTAGTGAACCCCAATAGTGGCCGTCCATGGGAACATCCACTCGTGCTCTAGCATCAGTGGCGGTGGAGATGGTGACAAGAGAATCACCGCGTGGCTGTCCATGGGAACAGCCACTGGTGACTCCCAACAGTGGCTGGTTTTTCAGCTCGCCACTGATAGGGGGTCACCAGTGGCGAGTTTTGGCGGGCTGAAAAACCCGCCACTGGTGACCCCCTATCAGTGGCGGGCTGAAAAACCAGCCACTGTTGGTTAGCCAAAACCCGCCACTGGTGACCCCCTATCAGTGGCGGGCTGAAAAACCAGCCACTGTTGGTTAGCCAAAACCCGCCACTGGTGACTCCCCAAGAGACCGCTGAAACTTGCAAAAATCATAACTAATTCATAAAAAGATCCAAACGAGGTGATTCTTTTTGCTAAAGTCTTTATTTCTATTCCTTAACGTTCTAGAACAATAATATCACATGGTGGTTCATAGAAAAAATGATTTTCCTATTTTTCAATGCAAAAAATGAAGTATTTTGTGAAACAAGTACAATTTTTATGGTTTTAAATTGCACACATACAATTTTCACACAAACTAAACCATATTTAATTATCTGTGTCCAAAGTTTTTGAATTTTCTAGCTTTACTGATACTTTTCCCCATTAAAATGAATTTCTAGCGATTTCTCAAAAGTAATTCAAATTTGAACTGCAAGTGTGTGATAGTTTGTTCCTAAAAATTTGAAAAAATCATTTCAAGGTACCCAATTAATAATTAGGTAAGATTCTCAGGGGGTGAAATATTCAACACCTTGATATGGAAAGATGTGCCGACAATTTTCACCCCATCTTGCAAAAAATCAAAAAATGTGAAGAAAATGTCAAAAAACTTGGTTCTTTGGCATGGAGTCCTCTTATGTGCACTAGTTTCCATGAAAAATGGTAAACTTGAATTTTGACAAATTTTCAAAAAACTCCTTCACAAAATGGACTATCATGTATGAATGTTTATGAGTTTCAAGCCAAATGACCAAAGTCATGACCATTTCTATGCCATAGTTCGTGATAATGAATCCAATTTTTTCATAGAGGTGCATCTTTCCATGCCAAACAATATTGCCAAAGATTTTAAATTTTTTTGGTTTACACAAATATTTTTTTCATTTTCTAAATGCAAAAAATGATGTATTTTGTGAAGCAACTAGTATCAATATAGTTAAAAATGGCACCCAATTTTCACACAAAATAGGTCATATTTATAAAGCTATAATACAATTTAATTACGTTCCAAAATACAAGTATATTATACTAACGATTCGTGTGCTCTCAACTGATTGGTGGAAATGGATACAACCCGGATCAGTGACGTGTAAAGGCCCACTCGATTTTGTTTCTATCTGTCTCTTATTTCTTTCCTATCCTATCTCTCCCCCACGAGCCCCTCCTCCAGTCCTCTTCTCCCCACGATCTCCTCTCTTCTCCTCTGCCTCCATCCCTCATGATCTGCTCTCGATCCCAGCGGCCACCCTCCCTCCCTCTCCAGATCCTAGTTGATCTCTTCCTCCCCGGCTCTTCCCAAGCGCCTAGCACCCCTCCTCCCTCCCTGTTGGAGAATACAATGCAAACTTCTAGAGTGTTCTCAATATTACAAGAAAGAAGACATTACTATGGAATACTCTAGAATGTGAAATAAATAAAAGTAGGAACCTTCTAGTATTTAGATATGTATGAGGATTTGTTTACAAGTTTTGGAATACTCTAGAATAGGATATAAATAAATTAAAAATAGGGAACCTTCTAGTAGCTAGATATTTAGGTAGAAGTGTGTGGAAGGTTTTAGATACTTGTATCAATGGCTATGATCTTGACACATGTCAAAGATCCAATGGCCATGTAGCCCTATAAATAGAGGCCCTTGCCTCATGCCTAGTAGTAGAGAACAAGGAGGTGAAGAAGGTGGAGAACAAGGTGTGAGTAAGAGTAAGGTGTGTATGCTCTCTTTGTACTAGTATTCATAAATCAATATATTAGTACTTTGTTCATATAAGTCTCCCGGTTAGGCCTAGTTATTTCTAAGTACTTAGTGCGTTTAAGTTGTGATTTAACGTGAGCGGATTCGCCCGTAATCACAACGGTCTTGTTTCAACGTGAGTGGCATAGCCGCCCAGATTCAAGACTTGCTTTAACGTGAGTGGCTCTGCCGTCCGGAAGCTTGCACTAAGTAAGTAGAAATAAAAAGGAACTAACCAACTACACCCTCTGGTAGTTGGTATAGGTGAATAGGCCCTCTCGTAGTGGGTTAGGTCCACCTCAAAAACCCTTCACTCCCGATCTACTCCCTCCTCGGTCCTAGTCGTCGCCATCGAGACAAGGCCGGCGCCACTTGCAGCCGGGAGGGCGGCTGCATCTTGTCAGCTCCGTTGCCGCCAAAATAGGGCGGCTGCATCTTGTCAGCTCCGCTGCCGCCAAGGAGGGCTCCGCGCCGCCACGTCCGGCCACCATCTGTCCCGCACCGACGGAGAGACAGCAGCGGCGTCCTCCCCCCTCCTCTTCCATCGACGACCACCGTCGGAGCCGCTGGATCCAGCCGTCCTCTCCACCAAATCGATGGATCCGGCCATACCAGGTCCAGATCCGGCCGCCCCCGCCCCAACCGCTGCCGCTATAGCCACGGGTACGTCTCCTCATCATTCACAGACTCTATCTCGGTTTCCTCTGTTAATGCTCTCTCTCACTCACACACTCTCTCTGACATGGTGGTGGCCGTCCGGTGGAGGAGCATTGTTGAGTCTCCGTGCTTGCGTCCGGAAGCGGTGGTTGGCTCGATTTCGTTTTTGTAATCGTTTTTTTGTAATGATGTGCTGTAATGGTGTATGCTCGTGACTGATTTAGTTTCTCTGTTAAAGTAATTGTTTTGTTTCTGTTGTATGTTGCTTGGATCCACTGATTTAATCGAGATGAGATTTGCTTTTTGCATCTTCGGCGACGAGACGTTCATTGCAGGCCTATGACCTGGCCTTTTTTTTAAATACCCAAATTGATAGCAGTGGCGGCTGTCCAACACGTAGCAGCAGTGGCGGTGGTATTGGACAGCCACTGAAAGCACGTAGCATCAGCACCGCCACCGGTGGTTCATAGCATTGGTGGCGCAAGGTCAGTGTCTGGTTGGTCCACCGCCACTGATATTGATTTTGAACAGCCACTGGTGCTGTATTCTGTGGCAGTGTATGCAGCTTGACACGATGTCGAGTACTTTCCGACGATCAGGATGATCTCCCGTTTTTATGACATAATTGCGGCTGAATGGGCCTTGGTAACTTCGGGTTGCACACCCATTGAGAGATGGCAGAAAAAGATTAGACAGTTACACCGAACCTAAGTGGCAAATATAAAAAGGAGCGTGATCGTCTTCTTAAAATTGTCGATGACTTTGATATTAAAGCCGAATCCGTTGATCTCACCACGGCTGAACGGGCCAC
This sequence comes from Brachypodium distachyon, assembly GCF_000005505.3. Classification (NCBI taxonomy): domain Eukaryota; kingdom Viridiplantae; phylum Streptophyta; class Magnoliopsida; order Poales; family Poaceae; genus Brachypodium; species Brachypodium distachyon. The sequence continues at coordinate 4,859,788 of NC_016133.3, read as the reverse complement.
GTTGAGGGAGGCTAATGATTTCGTATCTAAGCTACGACGGGGTGAGGATTCGAAATGGGCCCTGCGCCGGCGGGCAAAAGTTAAATACATACAGGAGGGGGGAAGTAACATGAAGTTCTTTTATCTTATTGCTAATGGGAAGCACAGAAAGAAAAAGATTTTTCAACTTGAGCAGGAGGAAGGGACCATCACAGGGCAGGCTAATCTTCAACTCTATATCTCTTAATTTTATAAGAAATTATTTGGAGCTTCGGAACCGAATTCTTTCTCCCTGTTGGAATCCCAAGTTGATGATATACCTCAACTTTCTGCGGCAGAGAATGCCATTCTCGTGGCGGTATTCTCCGAGTAGGAAGTGCATGCCATCTTCCAGATGGAACATAACAAAGCGCCCGGTCCTGATGGTTTTCCTGCGGAGTTCTATCAGTTTTCCTGGAAGTTTACTAAATCTGATTTGATGGCACTCTTTGCTCAGCTTCAAACAGCCAGCTGCCCCTGTATAAACTTAATTTTGGGATCATTACGTTGATTCCTAAAAAAGAATATGATGTTCAAATCTAGCAATATAGACCTATTTGTATGCTTAACGTGAGTTTTAATTTTTTTTTTACAAAAGTTGCTACTGATCGCATTGCGGGGATCGCTAACCAGGTGGTTAGCCCGACTCAAACGGCATTTATGCCAGGACGACACATCTTAGAAGGTGTGGTTGTTCTTCATGAGACCATCCATGAGCTTCATCGGAAGAAAATGGATGGGGTGTTTTTTTAAATTGACTTTGAGAAGGCCTATGATAAAGTCAAGTGGCGTTCCTACAACAAGCGCTCCGTATGAAGGGATTCGACCCAATGTGGTGCAACTGGATTTCGCAATTTATCCAGGGAGGGAGTGTGGGAGTTAAAGTTAATGATGATGTGGGTCATTCCTTTCAAACTCGCAAAGGATTGAGACAGGGTGATCCTTTGTCCCCGATCTTGTTTAATATTATTGCGGATATGTTGGCCATCCTAATTTCTCGTGCCAAGGTAGATGGTCAAGTTGGAGCTCTAGTTCCTCATCTCGTTGAGGGAGGTGTCTCTATTCTTCAGTATGTGGATGACACGATTATTTTCATGGAACATGATTTAGCGAAAGCCATTAATATGAAATTAATCCTTTGTATCTTTGAACAACTTTCTGGTCTTAAAATCAATTTCCATAAAAGTGAGATTTTTTGTTTTGGTAATGTCAAAGATGAGGTGCTTAGCTACAAGCGCATCTTTGGATGTGTATCTGGATCTCTCCCGTTTTGATATCTAGGAATTCCAATTCATTATCGCTCGCTTCTTAATAAGGAATCGAAATCTGTAGAGGATCGCATCGAGAAAAAATTGGCTGTTGGAAAGGGAAGTTGTTGTCCTACGGTGACCTTCACCGCCTTACCCTCATTAATTCGGTGTTGACTTCTATGCCCATGTTTATGTTATCCTTTCTTGAGATTCCCGTTGGAGTTTGTAAAAGATTGGATTTTTACAGATCTCGTTTCTTTTTGGCAATCAGACGAGCATAAGCGCAAGTACAAATTGACCAAATGGAATATTATTTGTCGCCCCAAAGATCAGGGGGGCCTGGGCATTGAGCTTGTGAGTTTAAAAATAGATGCCTCCTCAACAAAAATGGTTGTTTATGTTGGAGATATGCCCTAGAGGCAATCATGTGATGATGTTATTTCCTATGTATTCATGAGTTATTGTTATTGTCCTTGAACATCATCACTGATATGTATCAATAAATACGTGATTTGTTTGTGAGACTATGTATTCTATGATGTTGTTCTAATGGTCCCTGGTCATTGAGGTTATGCGGACACATAACCTAAACTAGCAATGTGAATCAGTATGATGACTATGTTTCACAAGTCATAGGGCAAGGTGTTGCCGACTGATAGCATGGACTCGACAATGAGATTGTTGAGTCGGACAGACCCGCATTGAGATACAACGAGATGATTATCATTTGTTAGTCTCAAGTACGATGTATATGCCAGTCCTAGACCTGAGGTCATCGCATGAGCTTGGGATGTGAATCGGCCTACTTAGGGGTTGCCAAACGCTACTCCGTAACTGGGTGGTTATAAAGGTAGCTTTCGGGTTTGCTGAGAAGCATGCTGCGAGTCATGGTTGATCAAGATGGGATTGACCCCTCCTGTTCGGAGAGATATCTCTGGGCCCTCTCGAGTGATCAGATTCGGAAAGCATGGCCATACGACTTGGGTTAAGTGTTAACCCGTTCGGGAATCTGTATCACAGGAACGAGAAGAGAGTCGAGCTATCCACAAGGATGACAAGCGCTCGCCTTGAGCTCGACACAGATATCGTGAGGCAAAAGGAATGTTGCATATGACACATTGTATGGTTCGTCAACATACCTTGTGGTTACTTGGGAGTTGGCACGTGCTGCTAGGCGCCGCTACCAACTATCAACTTGAGTCGGTGCCAGTGGACGAGTAAGGTGTTACTCGGGCCCGCAGTCCGAGCTCGTAGTCGTGTCCGACTGATCGCGAACCTGAAGGGTCACACGCTTAAGGGGTGGGAACCGAGTTGGATCGGATCCAACTCGTATCGGGCTTAGACTCCTAATGGGCCTCAAGTGTTGAGCCCACTAGGGACGTCTATATAAGTGGAGGAGACCAACCCGTCTAGGGTTACACCAGTACAGATGCGAGTTAGACTCGGCCGTCACACCTCCATGCCCAAAGCCTTGCGATCGGATCTAGCAGTCCGCCGCACGGAGTTCCTCCCTGTACGTGTGGATACCTCGGAGGCGCTACACCTGCGGCGCTTGGACGAACTGTTCGTGGGATCGACGAGGAGGAGCAGGCTGTTCGACTACTCGGCATCGACGCGCTACATCGACTCTACTTCCGCTACGGGTCTGCGCGTCTAGTGGTAATCTTGTTCCATTATCTACAGCATTGATCCGGGTGGAAACGGTAGAAATTTTTATTTTGGGCTAGCGTAGCATACCGCGTTCCCCAACAGTTTAAGCTACTTAACGAGGAAGTTATGTGGCAAGAGATGAACGAAATAAATACCAGCAGAGTAGCACTCTTTCCCAAACGCTGGCCAAACCGACTGACTCGCAGTTTTGGAAGGGCCTCATGCATGTTAAAGATGATTTTTTTAATCGTGGGTGTTTTATCCTTGGGGATGGGACTGGAATTTGTTTCTGGGAAGACACCTGGCTTGGCACTACGCCGCTCGCCTACCAATATCCATCCCTATATACCGCATTGTTCAGCATAAAAACATTTCTGTTGCCACGGTCTTTCAAACGATTCCTTTGAATATTCGCTTCAGACAAAATCTCATTGGGGATAAATGGATAAGATGGTTGCACTTGGTTCAGTGGCTTATGACGGTTAATTTTTCGACTGAGCTTGATAGATTTTTTTGGAGTCTTACTCCCTCAAGCGTCTTTTCTGTAAAGTCTATGTACGCGGATTTTATGGATGGGCAAACGGTATTTCATCGAAAATATATTTGGCAGTTAAAGATTCCCTCCAAAGTCAAAAAAAAATTATGTGGTTCCTAGATCGGCAGGTTATTTTAAGTAAGGACAATCTTGCGAAGCAGGATTGGCAAGGGAGTTCAAAATGTTGCTTGTGTGATGCTGATGAGAGCATTCAACATCTTTTTCTCTCCTTCCCTTTTGCTCGTATTATCTGACGCATCATTTTTATTACTTTTAATCTTCCACCCCCGATATCAATTACTAATTTGTTTAGTAACTGGCTTAATGGGGTAGAGAAAAAACTTAAAGCTCATATGCGGATGGGAGTTTCGGCTTTCTGTTGGGCTATTTGGAATTGCAGGAATTGAATGATGTGGTTTTTAATCGATCTAGAGTTCACAACTTTTTACAGGCCAGTTATCTTCAAAGCTACGCTGAAGCGACCACCCCCTTACTAGGGTTCGATCTCTGTGCTTATTTGTGCTAGTCCCTGGATCGACTCACTAGCACACACAGTTCAAGATGTAATACCAAGATACAAAGGTCAAAAGTACTTTACTACATCGTATCATCCAGAACTTAACTTGTACTTACAAACTTGCATGACCTCTTAGGCCAGCATAAACAAATATTGTTCAAAACCATGATAACATTGTATCATAAAGCTGCAGCGGAAAGGTAGAGCAAAAGGGTCTCATCTACTCCCAGAGGAGAGAGCATGTTGGAATGTAAGCACATGACCCAAAGAATATCGACGAACCTCACTTTTCGTCTGATTCACCTGCATAGTTAATTGCAGCCACTACGTGGTCAATACATTTGAATGTATTGGCAAGTTCACCTGGAAGTTATAATAGATCCTACCAAGTATATGCAATTGAGGTACAGTGGGGTTCAGGCTTTATGGCGTGGTAGCAAAATATAGTTTATCTTACTACAATTGAATGTTATAATATTGTTAACTAATGGACACGGGGTAGAAACACCCATGCTCATATTAACCTAGAGCACATTGAAACATCAAGTGCCTCTACCCTGTTCAAACCATTCATTTTATTTAACAAGTTGGAATGAGTGAGACTTTCCTTACAGCCCCAATATCTAGTTGCTCATAATTGTCCCTAACCGGGGACACGGCTAAGTACTTAGTTTGACACTCTCGAGTGGTTGTACGCATTCCCCACAAGAACTCGACGTGTTAATCTCTTGCTGTCCTCCGGGTGGAGTAGCAACGGCATTGACTTCAAGAATTTTCAGAACATGTTCACCCAGACCACCTGAGGGACCCACGCTCCCACCTACACAACTACCTCAGTACAATCCCTCGGATCTGGGTAAACATTTCTTACTCCATCCAGGCAGAGCCCATGTTACCATGTGGTTGTACTGTAAGCTACTAAACAGGAAACTAGTCCAGTCTCTGATACCCCGTGGCATTCCACTTTTGCAACGCAAACGCTCCCCGAATCCACGGAAGAGACGTCCATGGACGATCCATCTCCGAATCCACGGAGACTCGACTCAGAGGGACTCATAGAAATGGACCTGACGTCGCATAACATCTCGAATACTCAAAGCAGTCCACCCAGGATGGTTCATTAGGGTTGTTTTGCCAAGTTTCCAAAATCACTCCACATCATCATTTCACAGTGATTGAGATTCCCTTCCACGTTTACTTACATAGCATGGCTAAGCAATACTAATCACGATGGCTATTGGTGGAGGATTCATGGCAAAGGTAACCCTATAGCTAGTAGGTCGATCATAGCTAGCATAAGTACGAGTAATAGTCCTATCAATGCATTTCTACAAACAACTCTAATGCATAAGTATTTTAAAATCAAACAGTAATAGGATATGATCAAAGTGAACTTGCCTTGGTAGCAGTTGGAGTTCAAACACTCGTCACAATCACAAGGTTCACTCTCCGATAAAACTATTCAAATAAAAACAATATACACACACATAAACACCCAATTCAAACATGACAAAAGAATGTACGATATGATGCGATGCAAAACATGTGTCATGAGCTTGGTTTATTTTATTTGGGTGATCTACTGATCCTAAGCATTGATAATCAGACACATGTAATTTGGGTTTTAAACAAACAGCAAAGGTTGGGGTTTAAACTCTAAAATGAGGTTTTATTGGCATCAGCCAAACAAATTAATTCAAAATAATTATTTCTCTGTCCCAATGGACAAAGGATAATAAAACAAATTTTTGGGCACCGGTTTCATTTAAAAAGGACTTCTAAATATTTAGTTATGATTTAAATGGTATTAAACCCTATTCTGTAATTTGAATGTGATTCAAAAATTCAAATTTGAAATTGGATCATGCCAAAAGATTCTACATTTCCTAAGGATTCCAAAAAGGTGTGGATCATTAAATTTGGCCAAACAGATTAAAAGATAGGATCATTTGAAGTTACAGGGGCTTTTCTGCAAAAGTGCCATTTAATTATTCCGGGGGATTAAAATTAGATTTTTATTTTTATTTTACCGTGCCACGTGTCACAATCTCATTCATCGGTACCGGTTTGTTTAAAAAGAAATAATCCAATTTAATCTACACCGTTGATCAAGATCTAACGGTCGGGATCTCACCTCCGGGAACCTAGGGTTCCGGCGAGCGTCTCCGGCGGCGGCGCGGCACGGGCGGGTGGCGGGCGGTGTCTCTGGTGAGGCTGGCATGACGGGGAGGGGCTGGGTCGACGCGGCGCGGCATGGCGAGGTCGGGGACGCGGTCGACGGCGCTCGGGGACAGCGGACGCTTCGCCTAGGACGGAGACGAGCGCGGCGGCGGTCAGCGACGGCCGGCGGAGCTTCGGGCTTGGGTCGTCGGGGCGCTGCAGGGCACGAAAGCGAAGACGGCGCACGTCATGGTGTGCACGCGAGAGAGAGGAAGACGAAGGAGCAAACGGCGACAAGGATGGCTCACCGAGCTCGTCGGCGTGACGCGAAGACGGCGGCGGCAGGCGCGCGGCTCCGGCGAAGGATTCCGGCGGCGTGGGCGCGTGCAGGCTTGGGCAAACAGAGGGAAAAGAAGCGCGGCGGCTAGAGCTTTATAGGGACGCGAGCGCGCAGCTTCGGGAAGGTCGGAATCGGCGGGGAGCGGCGATGGCGGCTGCGACTGCGCGCGCGGGTCGGGCGGCGTGACGCGCGGGGCTTTCCCCGCGGGGAAGATGACCCCGACAGGTGGGCCCCACCTGTCGGTGGCTCCTCGCGGTCGGGTGCGCACTGGGCCGGTCCGGTTCGGGCTGGCTCGGGTTCGGCCCAAAACGGTCGAGCCGGTCCGGTTTTCCCTTTTTTTTCTTTTAGCCTTTTCTTTTTTCTGTTTTTCTTATTTCTTTGATATCTTTTGATTTTGAACTCCAAATTGGTCCAAATAAATTCCAGAAAATTTGTAAAATCATGTTTTATCATGATTCAACTTTTGGGAGTAATTTCCCCTCAAAATAAAATATATAAAAATACATTTGCCCTATAAATGCCTTTAGGGCTATATAACTATTTAAATAAAATAGTTTTTCAACTCCAAATAATTATCCAAACATTATGGGATAGCTTATCTATGCAATAAACCCCTTATATAAATAAACCTTATTGGTTTGAAGATTCAAAGCTCAAATGGGTGTAAACCCTAGGGTTTAAAATGAAACAAAATCTTTTAAAGCCTTTTGAGATTCAAATTTGAATTGAAACATGCAGTTGTGGCATGATGCCTATGGTTGCAATGCCCATGTAAAATTTTGAAATTTTGGGATGTTACATATGCACTGGATCCGTCTTTGGGCTTTCCAGCTTCCTGTGCAGCTGTGGGGGCTTATGGATATTGGATGCAACCGGCTGGAGACGGTATCTCGGGATATATCTTCAACCGGGCTGGCTGGCGGTGTACTAGATGCCTTCAATTATAGATTCGTCATGATTGATGTTTTTAGTTGGCTTATTTTTGTATCCACAATCGGTTGTCGGTGACTTGTAAGATCTACTCCTTATAACTTTGCAATAAAAATGGCTGTGTGCATCGATTGATGCAGAGGCCGGGGTTTCCACCCCTTTTTGAAAAAAATAAGCATGCAACTAGCATGTGGTAGGGAAGGACAGCATGCAACCAGGGCCAAATTTACAAGTGCTGGTCACGTCCGTGCGCCCCCACTGATTTGTATAGCTATCATACTCAATAAAACAATATAGTAATACAGTAGCAAAGAAAAACAATGTGGGCACCAAAATATCAAAGTCTAACTTTTGTAGGGGATGTGATAAGAATCAAATCCTAGAGTTTGTAAACCACATACAAAGTGGGCAAAATATCGAAGTCCAAAAACTTTTGCAGTGGGCATGATCAAATTATCAAATCCCAGAGTTTGCAAAACCACATAAATTGCGGGCAAAATATCGAAGTCCAAAAACTTTTGCAGTGGGACATGATCAAATTATCAAATCCCAGAGTTTGCAAAATCACATAAATTGCCGGCAAAATATCCAAATCCAAACTTTTGTAGGGAATCAACATGGTCAAATCAAAGTTTCTAAAACCACATACAGGTTTTATAAATTAATTGAGAATTAAAATCTTTCAGTTCTTTGAATCTACGATAGAAATTCCAACACAGTTTTGACTTCAAATGAGCATACAACTGATGATCAATTAAGGTGCCCTTTGTTGCCCATCTTGACATGTGATGACTCCACTCCTTGTCCATCATCAGCTCATCGTCCCGACGCTACAAAAATTACAAGGTTTATCAGATCAAACCATCATTTATACGCAACTGTTGAACCGTATCCAAGGAGGTATGGTAGATATTGCCAACAGAATGACCCCAAGCGATAAAATTATGAACAACTAGCACAAGATAGTGCTTTGTACATGTAATTAAGAATTATGATAGAAAAAACAAACATGAAAATTCTAGCTTTTTTCCTTTCTCACCCTACCTAGGTTGTATACCTAAACGATAGATAAAATAAATTTCCGAGAAATGCATTGGTCTCGGCCGCGCTGCACTTTCAATCTTGGGCCATCAGACCATATACTTCAAACCGTTCGATATACCAGTGTGGGGCCATCCTTATTCAACTCGGCCTGCTAAAACTGCTCGTTAAACTTGTTGAGATACGTGTCGAATATGTGGACAAGTAGGGTTACGGTTGGACTTGGAATTAGCGAATGGTTAGGTATTGGAGTCGAACACGTGTAACCCGGGCCTAATATATAAAGGCACCGTGGGGTAGCGAAAGAGACTATATGAAAACATAATAGCAATAGACTTGCAGGGGGAGCCGGCGGCTTGTGCCGGCGCCCAGGGTGGCCGGTGTTGCGGTATTATGGGGGGAAAAGCGCCCGTAGTCATGCCCCGGTGATGTAAGCTTCGGCCGAACCTCGTTAACAAATATCGTGCCTCGGTGTCATCCTTGATCGTGCATCCACCGGATTTCGTAACAAGTGGTATCAGAGCGAGGTTGGAGGATGCGGAAGATCTTGTTGGAGGTGCGAGGATCATGCTCGACGGGTGCCGGAAACCTCCAGTTCGGCGCAAGGTGGAGCATGGCGGCGATCGGAACTCCGATCGATGGTGTCGAACACTTCAGGCAGGCGGCCTGGACCGTTCGTTGGGCTGCAACGTTGGTAAGGATCGACCAGACGTGTTGATCGGGCCGACACAGTGGCTGTTGAAGCATGATTGGATCTGCAAGGGTTCGACGTCTATGATGTGCACATACGCTCGGTATCAGGCCAGAGGCTTCATCGTGTACAACGACGTGTGCGACGAAAGTGGTCGCGGCAGGGGTGCGCGTGAGCAAGTAGGCAGCCGAGTCGAGGCGGGTGCATGGGCGTGCGTGCGGCAGGAGAGCTGCAGTGCAAGGCGCAGTCGATCGGGGCAGTACTAATCGGTTCCAAGGAAAAGGAAATAGGCATGAGGCCAGCTGCTTGCAGGCACAGGGGAGGTCAGGGTCAGCTCCGAGCGGCAGACGGGATACTGGTTTCCGTGTGGTGAAGCAGGGGCAGATGAAAGGCAGGCGTGTAGGCGTGTGACGTGGCCCGAGGGTTTGCAGCGCAGGGTAGAGGCCGAGTAGGTTTCGGTGCGGCGCGGAAGGCAGGCCGAGCAGGACACCTGGAGAAGAACAGGGACCCAAAGAGGTTATCAACGAGACAAGGCAAGGGTCCAGACCACGGAAAAACTAGCTGTAGACTAGAGACGCGTGAAGATCAAGTTCATCCGTTGCAGATCATATTTTTGAAACGCAGATGTTTTGCGGGGAGAAAAAAAAAAGGATGATTGCATACGGAGGTGAAGGGATCTCAAGAGTTTCTCTGGAGAGCAGGATAGTGTTGGTTTGACGGGAGCTTTGAAAGGACGTTGGACGGGTGCAACGTGGCTTCAGGCGACGAGAGACGGCGCGCATATAAGGCTTGAGATTGTGTGGCTTAGCTACCCGATAGATCTTGGCCAAGATTGTGGATGCTCGATGCGGAGATAGCGGCGAGGTGTGCGGTAAGCATGGGACACAACAACAGACCAGGGCATATGCGGTTAGACAGCGGTTTGACATGTGTGCAGGGGTGCTGAAGCAGTGTTGGCGAGTACCAGGTTCAAGTTGGTGATCGGGTCTATCGAGATGGCCTGAAGGTCTGAAGTGATGGACAAGAGTCGGCCATGGGAAATCCGAGAAAGTGTTTTTGGAAAGTCTGAATTGTCAAAGGCTTAGAGAGCACATGGCCGTATATTCTGTGATGTTCGGTGCACATGGCAAAGTGCAGGCGACGGGATGTAGAAGGAGGAGGAGTGTTGTAGCCGTGGGACATGTAGAAGACTATCCGAAAAGGATGAGACAACTGTGAATTTGACTCAAGATGACTCAAGGGCGACGACGACATTCCTTCAAGTTTCATGAGGGCAGTCAACAATAGCGAGGATGATGAGTTCATGTAACTCTTATATGTGGCAGCTAACATGTGAGTTGTTCACTTTCACATAGATCAAGAAAGAAGCTACCAGGGTGACGACACATCGGTGTTGTCGAATATGGTGACTTTATGATCGGTGTGTGATGGTGTTGAGCGGATACTCCGGGAAGTTAGGAACACAAGGCGGGAGTTTGGGAAACTTAATTTTCGCGAGAGCATTGACTGTTAATAAAAAGGAAGGGACTACGGTTGCAGGTGGAGTCATGTGATGTCAAAGAAGTAGCAGTGGAGCTCATGATTAAGTTTCAAGTCCAAGGTACACGGAGGTTCGTGCATGACGGCTTCAAGGTGGCGAGGGACATATTCGCCAAGGTGGAGTTTGTTGAGATATGTGTCGAATATGTGTACGAGTAGGGTTACAGTTGGACTTGGAATTAGCGGAGGGTTAGGTGTTGGAGTCGAACACGTGTAACCCGGGCCTAATATATAAAGACACCGTGGGGTAGCCAAAGAGACTATATGACAACATAATACCAATAGGCTCGCACGGGGAGCCGGCGGCTTGTGCCGGCGCCCAGGGTGGCCGGTGTTGCGGTATTATTGGGAGAGGAGCGCCCGTAGTCATGCCCCGGGGATGTAGGCTTCGGCCAAACCTCGTTAACAAATATCGTGCCTCGGTGTCATCCTTGATCGTGCATCCGCCGGATTTCGTAACAAAACTAAATGTCGGGCCGCCACCAACAGAGATCGCCCTATGGGGGGTAGGCCCGAGCGGATGCCAAAGTGTTTATTAAGGGCATCTCCAATAGGAGGTACTAAGCAGATACTAGTCCTACGTGGCGGAGAGAGAGCGCAAAATGGATAATACTAGTTACTTGCAGAAGTAACAGCTTATGCACGGGTACCAAGAATAGATAGAGGATGACATGTGGATCCACTAGGAGAAAGAAGGAAATAAAAAAGAGAAAGAGGAGAGAGAAGCCATGAGTTGAAAATTTGTACCGACCTGCCATTGAAGTTCCCCTAAGAATCATGATATAAAAAAACAAACATGAAAATTCTAGCCTTTTTCCCTCTTCTCACCCTACCTAGGCTGTCAGACCATATACTTCAGACCGTTCGATGTACTAGTGTGGGACCATCCTTATTCAATGCGGCCTGCTAAAACTGCTCGTTAAACTAAACGTCTGGTCGCCACCAACAGTGATCACCCTATGGGGGGTAGTCCCTGAGCGGATGCCAAAGTGTTTATTACCGGGCCGGCTACCTACCGGTAGGGTATCCGCCACTCATGCTCTGACACATAGCAAACCCACCCATGTATATGCTTTGTATTTAATTGGACCAAGCATTTCTTCGTCCTGTATTTCAATAGCTGGGTCCCACCCATGTGCTCTTTTACCTCTCCAATCGCAGTACCTTCCCTACCACTTTTTACTGCTCATCTATTTCATGGTTGCCACGGATCTGGAGGGGCAAGAAGGAGGAAGATTTCTACGCCCAGGCCAACAGATCCAGCGGTTGCTCAACCCCGGAGGCCGGATCTAGCAGCTGCCATGGCCATGGAGGCACTGTTGCGGCGCCCTCATCTGCCGCCGCCGGTCTCGCCCTCCACGGCATCCTCCACTCCGCGTCGCTGTCTCGTCAACATACATTCCCCGTTATTGGAATGCAACAAATCAGTGCATCAATCTTGAACAAGAAACGAATGGCAGATCCGGTACCGGTAGGTACCGGGCCCGCTATAATCCTCGGGTCCCTGAGCAGATGCAGTGTTACTCCTTCTCCAGCACCTCGGGTCAGTGGACCGAATTAAATGTGCATCAACCCTAGTGTCGCAGCCCGGGGCTTAGACACCGGGGATGCGAGGCACCCCCTTTTTGGTTCGGCAGTGGGCGTTGGGGATCGCTCCGGCGATCGCTAGCGAGGCCAATGACGAGCGTACCATGCACAAGCTCGTTTACCCAGGTTCGGGCCACCCGGAGGTGTTGAAGCGACCGCCCCCGTATACGGGTTCGATCTCTGTGCTTTAGTGCTAGTCCCTGGATCGACTCACTAGCACACACAGTTTTAAGATGTAATATCATAGAACAAAGGTCTCAATATTGCAACGCATCATCCAGAATTTAAAAGTACTTACAACTCGCATAATCCCATGGGTTAGCTGGAAATAAAACAACTGTTTTGCAACGGAAAGTGAAAGATACATGGGCTACAACAACATCACGGTGAGAGCGTGTTGGAATATAGGCCCGTAACCCAATGCAAGCAGAATGTACATCTTACTCGTCGTCGGAGCTGCCTGCATCATTAAACGATGCAGCCACTAGGGTCAATACATTGAATGTATTGGTAAGATTCACCAGGAGTTATATCAGAACCTACCAAGTATATGCATAATGTGGCAAAGTGGTGTTCAAGGCTATTTGCATAAAATCTTAGTTGTTTAATCCTATCTTTTAATCAATTAGATTTTATTACTATTGGACATGGGGTAGACACACCCATGCTCCTATTAAACTAAGGACATTGAGTAGACACATCAATGCTCCTAACCCAAGTTCAAACCATTCATTTTATTAAGAATATAGAATGAGTGAGACTTTCCTTACAGCTCCACATCTAGTTGCTCAAATTGTCCATTGTCGGGGACACGGCTAAGTACTTAGTTTTGACGCTCTCGAGAGTTTGTACACATTCCCCACAAGATACCAACGGGTTAATCCCTTGCTGTCCTCAGGATAGAGTAGCAACGGCATCGATTACGAGATTTTCAGAGGTAATTTCCTAAACCACGAGAGAATCACGCTCCCCCTACACATTCTATCTCAGTACAATTTCTCGGGTCTAGGTTCATACAACTTACTCTTGTCTCGCCAGAGCCCATATAGCATTGTGGTTGTACTAGAAGCTGCTAAATAGGAAACTAGTCTAGTCTCGGTTACCCCAGGTGGCATTCCACATTTGCAACGCAGGCGCTCCCATAGACATGGAGAGACGACTCATAGAAATGGACCCATAGAAATGGACCTGACGTCGCATAACCTCAAAATCCTCAAAGCAGCCCACCCAGGATGGTTCGTTGAATTAACTGTTTTGCCTTACTCTAATAAAACATTTCATATCTCCAAAGGCATAACAATAACATAATGTAGTAATTTCCCCCACGATACTATCATAGACTAACATTCAACTACAATCGATGGCAATTTGGTAGCAAGGTAATGGCAAGGGTAAACTACAAAACAACTAGTGCATAGTAAAATATTTAGGAGATGATCAAAGTGAACTTGCTTTGTCCAAGGTTTTGGTAGTTCTCGCACTCTTCGCAACAACAAGGTTCACAATCCACACAATCTAAAATGAAAGAAAGCATACACACAATAAACACGACATTCAATAAAAAAACATGCTATGATGCGTATGCCATGACGATGCACACATAGGTTGCTTCTAAATGTAACTTGTTTAGTTTATGTTTTGAAAAGCCTCACAAAAGATTTGAAAAGATTAATACAATAATAAGGAGGTAATTACTATGCATGAAATAAGGGTAGGCTTTAATTAAGAGCTTATATGGTTTTTGCAAAACATACAGCAAGATTAAATTTGTGTGGAAATATCATTTACAAAATAATTTATCTTCTGGTACTAATGGACAGAGAGCATACTTAAATAATTTTACAGCAAGCTAACATCCTCAAAACTATTTTGAAATAATTCATTTGAAATTTAAACCATATTCAAGCATTCTGTAATTTGCTTCTGACAAAGTTTTTCAAAATTGAAATTGGACAGTGCCAAAAGATTCTAAAAGTTGTGAGCATTCCATAAAGGTGCGGATCATAATTTTTGGACAAATGGTTTAAAAGATATGATGTTTTGAAGTTCCAGGGGCTTTTCTGCAAAGTTTCAATTTTAATTTGGCCGGAAATTAAGTTTTAATAAAATAGGGGACACGTGGCAGCACACGGTTGGACGGTACTGGTTCGGTTCAAGAATAAAAGAGGGCCGTCGGATTTAAAGATAGATGGACGGACGAGATGAGCCCGTACCCTTTCACTTAAGTGATTTAATCTGGGCCCTAGGATGAAGATCGCACGATCGGGAAGCACTCACCTCATTTCGGCCGGTTAGGTTTCTGGCGTGGTTTTCCGGCGAGTCGGGGAGGGGTCGGTGGCGGCGTTCCGGCGTAGCGGGGAGCTTGGGAGAGGGCGGAGTCAGAGTGGCTTCGCGAGGCGGTCACCGTGGCGGCGGCGGCTTCCTCCGGGGACGTCCGAGGCGGCACCTAGGACGAGGGAACATGACCGGCGGCGACGGGGGCTTCGGGCGGTGATGCTCCGGCGACTGCAGTGCGAGGGAGAAGAATCCGCGCGCGTCACGGGGTGCGCGAGGAGGTAAGAAAAAACGGGCATCAACTAATTTGGAGCTATTGCTCACCGGTTAACCGGCGACGTCTGCGGGATTCCGGCGTCGGCAGCCTGGCGGCGAGATTTTGATCGGGCGAGAGGGGGAAACGGCTACGGCGTTCGAGTGCTTTATAGTGACGCGCAAGGTTCGGAGAAAGGTGTCGTGGGCGAGCACGACGCGGGTAGCCGTCGTCCGCGACGCGGCCGGAGAAATCAGGCTGGGCAGTTGGGGAAGAAGACCCTGACAGGTGGGCCCCACCTGTCAGAGGCTAGAGGTGGTTCGGCGCGCGGGGTTGGGCCGGTTCGGTCCAATTCGGTCACGCGGCCGGTTAACAGGTAAGTGGGCCGGTTCGGCCCATTTGGCCGGGCCGGTCTCGGTTTTCTAATTTTTTTTCTTCTTTCCTTTTTCTTTTTTTTCTATTTTCTGTTTTTGAACCCCAAAATTGATTCAAAGCTCCAAATCACTCCAAATAAATTGCAACAAAATTTCTAAAATCAAATTTTCATATGATCTAACTTTTGGGACAAGAATTGCCTCAAAATAAAATATTTAAAATACATTTGCCTATAAAATGGCTTTTAGGGCATTTTAACTATCAAAATAATTTGTTCTTTCAAAACAAATTCAAAAATCAAATTATGGGGTAGCTGTATATATGAATTAAACCCCTTTTTATGCCAAAACCCTCATGGGTTAAAATGCAATTTAACCAAAAGCAACAACAAAGACCAAAATCAAATAAAAGCACTTTTACAAGGGGTTTTCTGGGTAAATTTTAGGGTTTTGAAAATGATTAAATGCAAGGGTGACATGATGCTTATGCAATGCAATGCATAAGGAGAGTTTTGAAAATTTGGGATGTTATAGGTGTAAAACCCTACGTCCTGCTTCTGAATTTATATTAGCCAATGAACAGGTGTTTACAGGTTGCCGGGGAAGCCCCCGGGTGTTCTCTTCCCTTTCTGCTAAGTGGCTACTTGCTACTTTTAGCTAAAGACCCGAACTCTAACTCCACTGGAGTGCAATCCAAAAAAAGAAGCTCCCAACCGTTGGCGTTGGTCCTCCTTTTATACTCAAGGGGATACCACAGGTGCCTCGGTGCATGGGGGACAAGTGTCGAGCAAAGACCCTAGGTAGCTTGCCCTCCCTGCGCTGGCATGCATGTATGGTGCAAAGTGCTGTAGCTGGGGCGGTACGTGCCTTAGATTCACTGCGAGCCACTGTCACTCACTATGGGCTGACTAGACAGGGAACCATCCTTCTGTCGGAGCATTTAATGCTTGTTTGTGCCATACTCCACGCCCTAACCAATCCTGCACAAGAGGAGCCTGCCGAGCGGTCACGTGGCGCCAATACTCTGCTTGCATTGGGCGCCGGTCCTACTGTAAGCGCCTGCGCCGCCAGGGAACACCCTCCTCGGCAAGTGACCTTCCCGGGGGGCACCCTGACGGGAACCTCCACGCTGCCACCCGGAGCAACCCCCGCAGCCTGACTAGTCCTGCCTGGCTGGTGGCTTCCCGGGCAGCTTGCACTGCGCTGTCCGGGGTGCCGTCCTTACGGGGAACAAGTGAGGCGACCCACGCGTTGGGCAACGGTGGTACCCTGGTGCCACTGGTGCGACACCTAGCTATCAGCGTTTGTTCTGCCATTAGTATTGGAAAAGAACAGTGTTTTGCCTCGCACACTAGAAATAGCATTGGAAAAAAAAACAGAAGTTTGTCTCACAAACTAGAAATAGCATCCGAAAAAATAGTGTTTTGCCTTGCACATTAGAAACAGGGGGAAATTGGCCAGGGGACACCGTTATTTTGCGGTCATTGCCCAAACACACTGCTCGATTGTGGATTTGCCCAGTATACCGTTACAATTTTCGGGCCATTTGCTGAAACACACCGTCCGTCCAAAAAAGGAAACTCCCATGAAATTACAGTCTTACCCCCTTCTCATGTTTCTCCGACCCGAACCGTTCCCTGTTCTCTTCCTCTTTTCTTCTCCGGTCACCCGTGAAGAACCCTAGCTGCGGCCGTGCTGCCCCCGCTACTGCCTTTGCTTCGGCCGCTGCATGCCCGCCCTGCTCCGTCGCCCCCAAGACCGCCTTCCTCCGCCTAGGACGTCCCCATCCCACAGCAGCCTACCGGGACCCAATAGAGACCAGCGTGGCAAGGTGTCGCTGTGCTGCCCCGTAAGGATTTGCCCTCAGGACCATCTCCTGCCTGCAATGATTTGTTGATGATATGGTGTGATTTTTGACCCTGAGTGTGGTGGTCCAAGTTGGCATCCACCTCACCTTATTCTTCTTCCTCGTCCTAGGCATTTGGTCGAGCAATTGGTGTGCAGCAGAACGTGACCCATATCCTGCTCCTGCAGCTCGCCGCTGCCAGCCCGCGGCCTCGCTCGCAATGACCATCGCGGGAGAGAGCACATTGGAAGCGCTCGGGTCCGCCGCATGGTCGTACATGGTGCTTGCGTGCTCGCTGCCGTCGATGGAGAGCAGCCCGAGTTCTCACCCGGGTCCGGCAGCAGCGGGCGGGGCGACGAAGCCCTGCACCGTGAGCTTATCGCCACGGCTTTGCTGAACCACGTGATGTTAGTCTGCTGCTACTGCTCTTGGCTGTGACCCGGCCGGTCGAAGCCATCGATAGAGAAGTCGTTGAACTCGTCGACGAGGGTGTTAACTGGGGCAGCACGGCCGCAGCGGTTCGTCACGGGTGACCAGAGAAGAAAAGAGGAAGAGAACGGGGAACGGTCCGGGCCGGAGAAACGTGAGAACGGGATAAGACTGTAATTCGCGGGACTTTCCTTTTTTGGACGGGCGGTGTGTTTCAGCAAATGGCCCGAAAATTGTAATGGTACTGGGCGAATCCACAATGGAACGGTGTGTTTGGGCAAAGACCACAAAATAACGATGTCCCCTGACCAATTTCCCCTAGAAACAACATTGGAAAAGACAGTGTTTTGCCTCGCAAACTAGAAAATATAGCATTCAGAAAGACAGTGTTTTGCCTCACATACTAGAAATAGTAAACTAGAAATAGCATTGGAACAAATACTGTTTTGTCTCGCAAACTAGAAATAGCATTCGAAAAACAGTGTTTTGCCTCGCGTACTAGAAATAGTATTGAAAAAAATATTGTTTTGCCTCGCACACTAGGAATAGCATCGGAACAAACAGTGTTTTGTCTCGCAAACTAAAAATTATTAATAGCATTAGAAACAACCAGCACTTGGTACTGCAGCTGCTGGTCAGTACTGTACAGTGACCTATCAGGCCTACGGTTTGAACAACAGGCGACCAGGTTGCCGCTCGAGCTGACAACGCTTTGCTCACCTAATTACGTACATACGGTTGTGTGTATATGATCCCAATGTAGTAAACAACCGGATGGACGGCAGCGATTGTAGGTACGGTGTGGTCGAGACCAGCCGTTTCTTGTTCTTAATTTCCATGTGGCACAAGTATGGGTGCAAAAAAACTTAAGGTTTGTAAGCTGCTTGAGATGGCCTCGTATTTTAACTCGACTCGAAAGACTCTATTTTATGTGGTTGTTAAATTATGACCAAAATAGCCAGGAAAGTTATGTTATACATGATGAGTGAATCATGAAATTTTCATCTATCTAGCTCGAAAATGGCTTGAGATCGTTTGCTAGGACCTCTCCACTCTACCTTTTACTCGAGTCAGAAATTAAACTCAGTGGTTAAATAATTTATTTACATTTTCAATTACTGGATCGACAAAGAAACAAACACAGCCAGTAGAGCCTAATAAGATTGTGCATAGCTAGCATAGCAAATTTATATAACTGAAACAAAACGAATCATGCACACTAACAATTCCACTAATTAAGCTAAGCTATACCTGTCACCGAATCGCAAAAACAACCAATGTCCAAGATCATACCTGCGGAGCTAGGCCTGAGGTGCTGCACCCTGATCATCAGCCCCGCCTGCAGCAGCATCATTCCTTGGCAGTTGGCCCCGGCACACAGGGCAAGTATCCCTGATTGCTAGCCAGGGCCTGATGCAGTCCCCGTGGAAGTAATGGTTGCAGGGGAGCCACACGGCGAGCTCCCCCGCCGCGAAGACCTCCCTGCAGACCGCGCAGGCGCTCAAGGCCTTGTCTTCGTTCACCGGCGCCTCCGGCAAGGCCTCCACCGCCGCGGGCGACGCCGGCAGCGCGGGGAGCTCCTCCACGACGACGTTGTTATTGGCTACGACGTTGTGCTGCCCGTGGCCGTGTTCGTTGTCGGAGTCGGAGTCGACGATGATGATCAGTTCTATCTCCTGATCCGGGACGGGATGAGGCGCCTCCACCCCTATCTGCGGGACGGGATGAAGCTGGTACCCTATCTGCGGGACGAAATGAAGCTGGAACACTATCGGCGGGACGGGATGAACAATCTGGACGGAGCTGGAGTTGGAGTTGGAGTTGGAGTTGTCGGAGTCGATCTCGATCACTTCTATCTCCTCGGGGACGGGATGAATCTTGACGGCCCCCTCTAGCTCGGGGGCGGGATGATCCTCCCCGACGGCTAGCTCGGGGACGGGATGGATGGAGGAACCTTCCGCGGCGCCGGCGCCGTTGACGGATTCGTCCTTGCTGGAGCCGTCATCGTCGCTGATGACCATAACCTCGTTGCTGTGGTCCGACATCGACTGTGGAGTGTGGAGTGTGAGAGGAGAGGGGAGAGAGAGAGGCGGCGTCGTCGGGTCGGGGAATCACACTGGTTACCCTAGTCTCACTCTCAGACCAAGTCTTTAGATTTTCGGGGATCTCTCGATCGGGCTGGGCCGGATCGGAGCTAAGGCCTCAATAACTGCTTGGGGATGCATGGGCCTTAAGCCCTTAACAGGAATTAAATGACTGGTTTTAAATCTTTTAGATTTTGCAGTAATAGAAAGAATTTTATTGAAAAGAATTAATTGGTTTTTAAATATGATGAAAAAAGTTGGTTTCAAATCTTTTTGATTTGGCAGTAATAGAAAGAATTGATTGGTTTGAAATCTTATAGATTTCTCATTCTCAACGTCATGCAAAAACACTTCTTCGAGGAGCAACTCGATCATATATATCATTCCAATGTCAGTAAAAAAAATATGGTAAGCTTGCGTCTAAATTTTGATATCTGCAGGACGAATCATCGAGTTTTGTGTACTCAAGTGTGTATCAATATGTAACGAGCTAGCTAGTGAACCATGAAATTTTCATATTATCACACAGATCGTTATAGCAGCTCAACCTTTTGCTCGAGTCAGAATTGAGCTGATCTAGATATCGCTCAAACTCAACTTGTTTGAACCTCTAGGCACAAGATCAAGGTCCTTTATATGGGACACAGGCCAAGATCAAAATTTAGTTAATCTCAAACATCTACACGGTACAGATGGAAATCACATCATATGCTTAAAAATTATAACAGACATTAGAGCATTGAGGACCTCCAAAGAAAAATCTGCATCGACAAATGGTTGGTATAAAAATATTCAGCCCTAGACCTAGAAATTCATTCTTCTTAGATATGCTCCTATTTGTTTCTTTTCCTCTCTTTTTTGAGGCCTTCTTATTTAGTACAGCTGTAGTATATGAACTCACGCAGCAACTCACACCATACAAACGCCACACACGCACGCACACCACTTGCTGCGTAAGCTAGATCTTACGAACTATACCTATCATGCACGCTCTAATAGATTCCTAGAGCAACTAGGCCCCGTCGGTGATCCGTGCACGTCACACTACCACCAGAGTGCACTAATCGTGGACCATCTACTAGTAGAAACACTGTTCAAATGAACAGTGCCGCTGAGGCAAGCAAGTCTGAGACCTCAGTCTTCGAACTCGCGAGGGCGGGCTGCACCATCTGCGCTAGGTGCAGTCCTCAACGTGTTTCTTTTCCTAAATCCACGAAATACAGTACATGGCACATTTCTTTTTTACTAAAACACTGATTTTGTTTGATAAACATGTCCCAGCAGATATAACTAAGTAACACGAAATATAGTCTGCCATTGTCTGATCGGCTACACCAAGCTTCCGCATCGTGGCGTAGAGGTCTTTTTTGGGAAACTTTCACCTTAGCAGCCTGGTCCCTCTGGCAGACACGCAACGCCAAGATCTTCGAGAACAAAACGCACACTGGAAGGCCAGGCTCAAAGCTGATCTAGCACTACTCTCGTTCAGGTCTCAGAATGAGGAATTTAAATCTAATCTAACTATAATCCTTGCTACTTTGTAATCTGAAAAGACCTTAGCTCTCGGTTCCTTTTGTTTCCTTTGTTTCCTTCTTTTTGCTTGTACATATGTAACACATCTTGTGGTTTTTAATTTAATACAGTAGGAGCTTCTCCTGCTGTTTGACCCCGGTCAAAAAAAAAACTAAGTAACAATGACTAAACCACATTGTCATATATAGATTAGTACTCCCTCCGATCCTAAATTCGTGTCATAGTTTTAGTTCAAATTTGTACTATAGTTCAAATTTGTACTATAGTTCAAATTTGTACTAAAACCACGACAAGAATTTAAATCGGAGGGAGTACGTACCAGTTTCTTCAAGTATAAACAAAGACTAGCTAGTTAGTCAATTTCAATTAAAAAGTGCATTAAAATTTGTTTTTGCAGGCAAGTACCGGTATAGATCACCTTGATTGACCTTGCTGCTTGGTTTGACAAAAACTGATTTTGTTTGACAAACATGTCCCAGCAGATATAACTAAGTAACAAATGACTAAACCACATTGTCATGTATATCATATAGATCGTTAGCAGCTCAACCTTTTGCTCGAGTCAGAATTGAGCTCGCTTGTTTCATTATACGAGCTGACCAAGCTTAGGACCTAGATATCGCTCAAACTAAACTTGTTTGAACCCCTAGGCACAAGATCAAGGTCCTTTATATGTCACAAGCCAAGATCAAAATTTTGTTAATCTCAAACATGTACACAGTAGAGTTGGAAATCACATCGACAAATGGTTGGTAAATATTCAGCCCTAGACGTAGAAGTTCATGCTTCTTAGATATGCTCCAATGTGTTTCTTTTCCTAAATCCACGAAATACAGTACATAACACATTTATTTTTACTAAAAATCTGGTTATGTTTGATAAACATGTCCCAACAGACATAACTAAGCTAGTAACAACAAAGACTAGTTAGTCAGTTTCAATTAAAAAGTGCATTAAAATTTCTTTTTGCAGGCAAGTACCACCATAGATCACCTCGATCGACCTTGTTGCTTGGTTTTGACAAACATTGTGGTCCGATGTTCATGCAATAAGATGTTAGGGTTCTAAAATTCTCCTTCTATGAGGACTTCCTTTCTACTTCTTACAGTTCATATGTACTACCTCCGTTCCATTAATTCTTGTCAAAATCTTACATGTATCTAGACACTTTTTAGGAATAGATACGTCCATTTTTTAGCAAATTTTAGACAAGAATTATGGAACGAAGGGAGTATGTGAGACTTCTGCTTGCCTCAGATTGTCAGATGCAATGGAATCCAACCAAAAACCTAGTGGTTAAATGATTTATATTTCATATATAAAGAACCCTTCCTAGCCTCAATGATCATTCTTAAATTAAGATGTTTAACTAGGCAAACAAACAAAAGCCAGTACAACAGCATACTAATAATTACTAGCCAAATAAAAACTAGCCAGTAAAATAGCATACTATAATTTCATGAGCACAACAAATTTGAAACTAGAACAAAAGGAATCACTAAAACATTTTCGCTAAGCTGTACATGTCAGTACATTCCAAGACAAATAACATCCAAGATCATACCTGCTGAGGTGCATCCTGACGGGCCCCAACACCAGAGTTGGCGGTCGCACACGTACATGGCAAATGTCCTGGAAAACTCAGTGGTTAAATAGATTTATATTTGAGATATAAAGAACACACCTCGCTAGCCTCAATGATCATTCTTGAATTTAGATGTTTAATTAATTAATTGGTAGGCAAACAAAGAACAATACGTAGATGGGGAATATATACTAAGAATTGCATGAGCATAGCTAATTCTAAACTGAAACAAAACGAATCATGCACTATAACGTTTTCACTAAAGCTATGTATAACCTGTCAAACAAACATTGTCCAAGGCCATACCTTCTGAGGTGCACCTTGACGAGCCCCTGCCATCTCCCGTTAGGAGTTGGCAGCACAAGACAGGAATAGTGTCCTAGAAAAAACAATGGTTAAGTAAACTTATATTATTATTTAAGAAAGAGTGCTCCTAACTAGTTTGGGTTATCATTAATTCTTGAATTCAAATGTGAATTGCATGAGCATAGGAAATTTGGAACTGAAAAAAACAAATCATGCATTACATTTTAAGCATATGATGATACATGTCACAAATTCCAAAATAACAATATCCAAAATCATACCTGCTGAGGTGCGAGCCCCAGCATCATCTGTTGGGAGTTGGCAGACCCACACAGGGCAAGTGTCCTAGAAAACTGAGTGGTTAAAGATATTTATATTTGATATATAAAGAACACTCTAGCTAGCCTCAGTGGATATTAAATCTACATGTTTAATTAATTACTAGGCAATTAAACAACAATGACGATACATTATACTAAGAATCACATGAGCACATAGCTAATTTGAAACTAAACAGAATAAATCATGCACTAACATTTTCGCCAAGATATACTCCCTCCTTTTCACAAAGTTTGGCGTATTTGGTTTTGTTAAGAGACAAGGCTTTAACCAAGAATTACTTTATTAATATGTGATTTTTAAGACATGAAATTTATATCAATAGATTCGTGTTCAAAAGTTCTCACTGATAATTATGATTTCCTATCATATAAATTATATATTGATAAAGTTATTGTCAATGTCTTGTCTTAACGAATCCAAATACACCACGTTTGTGAAATGGAAGAAGTATATAACAAGTCACTGAGTTTGAAAACAAACAATGCATGTCCAAGATCATATCTGCTGAGGTACCTTGACGAGCCTCAGCATCATCCGTTGGGAGTTGGCAGGGGTAGACATGAATATAGTACTGTCCCAGAAAAAACAATGGTTGAGTAGATTTATATTTGATTTATAAGAACACTCCTAACTAGCATATACGATCATTCTTGAATCAGGGCGGAGGCAACATGAAGCCCGTGCGATGTGGAGGCGATGGCCGAAATGCCACGGAGGCAACGCCAAGACCGTGAGGGAGCGATGGAGCCATGTAAGTGTTGGAAGCCGAGATATTGGCTGAAGTGCACCTTGTTTCCTTCCATGTTGTATGTATGCCTCGTTGATCAAAGCGCCCAATTCAAGGTGCTACGAATTTATTGTTTGGACTTAACCCGCCAACAGTTACTTATATTATATTCTCTTTCAAACCTCTTAGGCTGATGTGGAAGGAAAAAAAAGCAAAGAAACTGTCTCTTGCAGAAGAAACGGCCTTGGCACACAGACCAATACTCCGCTCGTTCGTTTCAAATTAATTAGTTTTACATGCAGTCTTTTGAAGACAAAATAAGCCTAAGGGACAAAGTACCAGTTGATCTGCTTTATCATATTCCCATGCAATTTATTGCATGATGCATTCGATCTTTCTCCGATCTCTACTTGGCCTCACTTCCATTCATCGGCTAATAGATTATAGATTAAAATCGTTTGCCTAGGAAAAGTGAGAGGCAATTATTTATAGGCATTTTGGAAATCTAAATGTACAAGTATTTTGAGAAACTTGCAAGGCCTATATGTGCAACTCATTTGAAACGGAGAGAATACTTTGCAAAGAAAAGTAGATAGAGAAATGAGTATGATCGGGCGTGGGTCCAAACCAAAACAGTGTCTTGGGAGAAGACATCACATATTTGTATAAGAAGCAAAATAATTGAGGAGGAGAGACAGATGAGACGAGGTGGATGTCAGAGTGACGCTTGTTTGTTCAGGATGCTCTAGGAGTTGGGCATAACAACGTATGCTTGTCTTTTCCCTTGCTCCCCAAGTGCCGCTAAGGTTCAGTAGAGCAAGCTACCATACTCAATAAAGCAATAATAATACAGTAGAAAAGAAAAAAAAATCGTAGACACCAAAATATGCAAGTCCAAACTTTTGTAGGAGACATAATAAAAATCAAATCACAGAGTTTGTTACTCCACATATAATGTGGTCCATTTCCTCATCTTCATAGTAGGAGTATTCATATACCACGAATCCTCGATCCAGCTCTCGTCCTCTTCCATGTCTTCTTCTTCATCCTAGCTGGAGTCGTCGCCAGATTCCTCCTCGCTGTCCCGATCTTCTTCCTCCTCCTCGCTGGAGCCGTCATCGTCTTCTTCGTCGCTGATGTCCATCTCATCCTCATCGCTCTCCAAGTCTTCGTCTTCCTCCTCTTGATCTTCCTCGCCGGGGATTGGGCAATAATCCTCGTCGTTGCTGTCTTCGTCGCCGTCATCCGAGCTGACACCGCCCATCCGCTCGTCCTCGTCGTCCTCTTCATAGCCAGAGGGAGGGTTGTAATCCTCGTCTTCATCGTGGCTGCTCATGTCCATCTCACCACTCTCCAAGTCTTTGTCTTCCTCTTCCTCGCCGGGGATTGGGCAATCATCCTTGCCCTTGCTGTCGTCGCCGTTGGAACGGCTGCCACCGCCCATCCGCTGATCGTCCTCGTCCTCCTCTTCGTGGTCAGAGGAAGGCTCGTAGTCCTCGTCGCTGTCGTCGCCATTAGAGGGATCGCTGTCGCTTGCGTCCGACATGGCTGTGGAGTGGGAGAGAGTGTGGCGGCGTGGTCGGGGATCTGAGCAAAGGAACCGCACGTATATACGTACCCTATTCTCAGACCAGGAGGACTAGGGTATAGGTGGCGCTCAGATCCAAGTATTTAGATTTTTGGGGATTTCTCGGGGCTGGGCCGGATCGGACCTAGGCCTCAATAACTGGCAGTCCAAGATTAAGCCTGGTTAAGGATGGACCTTAGGAATGGATGGTGGATTTGGCAGTAATAGAAAGAAATGATTAGTTTTAAATCTTTTAGATTTGGCAGTAATAGAAAAAATTGATCAATTCAAATCTTTTAGATTTGGCATTAAATAGAAAAATCATAAATCTAAATTCTTTAGATTTGGCATTAAATAGGAAAAATTAAATGAGTTTAAATCCTTTAGATTTGGCATTAAAGTTGAAATAAAACCTGATCTCATTCCTTTTTTTCGAGAATGAACTGATCTCGTCCTCAACGTCATGCAAAAGATACTTCTTCCATGAGCAACTCCCAATGTCAGTTAAAAATATATGGTAAGTTTGCATACTACGTTTTTTTAAAGGGCATACTACGTTTTGATGTGCAGTAAAAATCATTGAGTTTTGCGTAGTCAAGTGTGTATCAAGCTTTGCGCAAAAAAGAATAATGTGTATATCAAGCTGAAAGTCTGAACTCTATCGACTATCGTATATGACTTATTACCTAGGCTCTCGACCAGGCAGCCGTGCCCAACATACATCAAGACGCATGACTCGTCGGCATCTGCTTCTACACTTGCCCAAAATGTTTAACTAATCTAAGTAATTAACCATGCTTTCGACATCATTTGCGATAGTTCGGCAAATTCTCTATATCTTCTCTTCTCTCCAGCAGATTCAGTGACCGTACTATCCTGGTCGGCAGGCGCGTAGGCCGGGTCAGCGACGGGCCCATGTTGGCCCAACAGCCTTAGGCAGCCCACGCAAGAGAACCGATGCCCGGGAGGCCAAGAGATGAGACAGCCCCAGGTGGGTCATTCCTCGGCAGCGCTCGCTACATGGGCTGGGTGTAACGAAATTAAACCATTGTATAAATGGAGAATCTGCTCACAAAAATAAGGGAGACATCTTACTAACTTTTGCACATAATCCTAAAATATCATTGAGTTTAAGCGGTTGGTGGGATTTCTGCCTTTGATCTGAACCGTGCGATTCTGTCCAATAACTTAGGATGATAATTACAAGTTTGCACTGAGTGAGAACATTTGATACATCGCCGGTTTATAAGGCAAGAAAAAAAACACCTATATTTTGCCCTATTTGGTTAGGTTTGAAGTGTGAAATTTGACTTTTGGCTTATAAGCTTAAAAAAAATCTATTTATGTGATTTTGGTTTTGACTTTTTGCTTATACCATCGTCTAATAATATATCCAGTTAAAAACCAAACACATAAATAAGTGTTTTTTTATATAAACAAAAAAACAGAAATTTCTCCTCCTGCTCCTTGTTCCAGTTGGTTTATAGCCAGAGCTTGCTGCCATGGATGCTCATGGTGGAGCTTCAATTGAATCTCAGAACGAAGGTACTGTATGGTGTCAAGCTCGTAAAGACAGATATCAAGGGAGTATGTCCGCGGAAGACCGATCCAGTTTCGACGAGGCTCCTGCGAGCTCGATTCGTCGCCAATGAACTTGAATCGGCGAAGGTGGCTCCTCATGCATGCCAGTGAAAGGCTAGTGGTTTGAAATTTTTATGTTGGAAATGGTACAGAACATTGTTATTGTCCAATGATTTTGTGCGTGTTGTGATAGATTGATTTGATGCTACAAATATATTCATTGCTACATACACTACAGCTAAATGTTGCATACGTTGGTTTTTGTGTTGCATATGTTGCGGTCTTTTTTCTAGATGTTTTCCTACGATAAATGAGAATTTATTACATGTGCATTATTATTTTTGCTACATGACCATAACTAAAATATTGCAAAATTTGCGGTGTTTTTCGAGAGATAATGTTGCAGTCATGTTGTATATACAAAAATGCTACATGCCAGAGTTCGATGTTGCGACGATCGGATGGATGAGATGTAAGTAGATCGGACGGTTACAATTGATCATGCATTGTGTTTTTCCAATCAAGTTAATTGTTAAGCATCCTATATATCATCATGTGTAGTTTTTGTTTATATCTACACGTATAGGTGGCCAACGGACCAGGTCCTTTTGAAACCCCATCGGGCATGACAATCCTAAGTGCTTTTTCTAGCCTAAAGGCTAACTAGTGCAGCTGCACTTTTAGCATCTCACGAGCGCACACCCGAAAAAGAAAACAAACTACGCACTCAACACGTGCACCCGCGGTGGTCCATGTGCAGTGAAAATTAAGCATGGTCATCGCGCAGTAAACGGATACACGCCGTGCCTCACATGCGTGCACGTGAATTTTCTCTGTGCTACCTCCACTAATGTGTGAAGTACACTTAATTTTGTTTCTTAAATATTTCAAAACACGATAACTTTTGAACCAGGCATCGGAATTACGAACCGTTTTCACCGTTGGATCTGTCGTGACGAGATCTTCAAAACTAGACCACACATGGGCGCATTTCAATGAATATTTTTTGAGAAGCAACTTTTTATTAAGAAATAGCAATTTTGACTCAATTTTTGCAACTTTTTCTCCACAACATTCTAGACAACCATAGCACAACATACAACTTTGATTGCACTACAAACAACTTTGGCTTCTCTGCATTCAATATGGCAACCTTAGCTTCACTACACAACAGACAACGCTAGCTTGTTTTGCTGGCAACTTCACGCCACAACAGGAAACTTTAGTGCTAGAGTTGCTAGTACGATAGCAATGGTTGTGAATATGAGAGTCAAAGTTGTATACAAGGCAAAGTTGCCTGCATGAAAGTTTCTAGTGTATCAAAATTGCAACCGGCGGGAGCCAAAGTTGTTATTATGAGGTCAAAGTTGCCAGTATAGGAACAATAATTGCACATATGGAGTCCGAGTTGGCTATAAAAATCAAAGTTGCTAGTACGAGAGTCAAAGTTACTAGTATGGGAGCCCAAGTTGCTAGTATAAGAGTGAAAGTTGTCTACATAGGATGCTAGGAGCCAAAGTTGCTCGAATGTGAGTAAAAGATTCTAATATAAGAGAAAAGTTGTTAGTATGACCATTGCACCTATGGAAGCAATAGTTGCTATCACGAGAGTCAATTGCTAGTATGACAATCAAAGTTGCTAGTATGAGAGCAATAGTTGTTAATATGACTATCATGTCCTCACAGAAGAAAAAATTGCCAACACATTAGCGAAAGCTGCTACCGGGGACGAAAATTATTTATGATGGAGTGAAAGTTGGTTGGAAGGAGCCAAAAAATGCTATTTGGTGGGATCCAAAATTGATAATATGAGAGTCAAAGTGACCAGCATATATAGAAGTGAAAGTTGCATGTATAGGAGAGAAAGTTGCCGGTATAGAAACCAAAGTAGCAAACGTGGGAGTCAAAAGTCACAAACACAAGACACATTTGTCATAAATTAGTAAAAATCGCGACTGAATGCGCCAAGATATTTGCGATAGAGTGAAAGTTGTCAGTATAAGAGTCAAAGTTGCCCGTATTATAGTCAAAGTTGCTCGCAGACAATGCAAAGTTGTCGACACAAATGACACAATTGCCCACAGACGCTTGCGAAAGTTGTCAGCGGGCACACCAAAGTTGTTGTGATGGAGTGAAAATTGTTAGAGTGGATCAAAAGTTGATACCCGTCAGAAAACCAAAGTTGCTACTATGAAGCCATAGTTGACAGTGTGGAAACCAAAGTTGCAAATATAGGAATGTGAGAAAGTTGCAAAAAAACCTCGAGAAAGTTGCATTGTTTAGCACAAAAGTTGATTTTGAAAAAATATTTGTCAAAATATACCCAAGTGGTATCTAGTTTTGAAGATCTCGGCGCGATAGAGTCGACAATGAAAACATATCATATTTTCAACGCTTGGTTTGGAAGTTATAGCATTTTAAACTTATTTGTAAATAAATTGTCACGTACTGTGAGAACTGCATAAGAGGAGAACAAATGCTTGACATACTTACGTGCGGATGTTGGGTTTTCTAAATGCTTGCCAACGAGAGGTTCGGAATCGCATACATCCGAGAGAAACGGTTCTTTTAGTTGGACTGCAGTTTCCTAATCGGTCGTTGGCTGTCTAATTTAAGCGAGTATGGCTAATGTGCTAAACGCGCCTTGCCTGGGATTCGCTGGAGCGGGCCTGCACGGTCCGGCCCCTTATAAACAGGTCAAGCAGGCCTGGGCTGTGCGGATTCCGTTAAGATTCGGCCCGGACGGTGCGGAGTGTTAAGACGCGGCCTGGGCCGTGCTGGCCCGGACCGGCCCGTTGGCCCACTCCGGAGTACGGAACAAAACAAATCTCACCGACGCGTTCTCCTCCTCGCTCGTCTTCCTCGCGGTGCCATCGACCCGTCTCGACTTCGCCCACCATTTTTGTCGTCTCGCTGCGGATAAGGGCCGGCCAGAGACATCCCTGTCACGAGAAAGGCGAGGCAGCAAGCAAACGCACGCGCGGGAATAATTTAATCGGGAAAGTGAAGACCCAAGCGGAAGCAAAGATAAACTGCGCAAGGCAATACCGGGAAGCAATACGAGATCGGATTAACTTCCCATTTTTCCGTGGAAAGTGGGGCGGCGTTGCGGCGGCCAGGAAGGCAAGAACTTGTCCAGATTTTGGATAAGCGGAGACGGGGCGGCCTGCCCGCCCACACGGCATTCGCCTATAATAAGAAGGCCGGAGGTGGGAGAAAAGGAGAACTCTGTCTACACACGCGCGCACGAAATTCTTCTCTCCGATTTCTGTCTACTCTGTTCTTTGTTGTTGGGGTCGAGCAAGTGTGGGCGTTCTGGGAAAGGTATGATCCGCTCTACCATTTGTGCTTGTGCCTTTTGGTTGTTCATTCACATGGATCCGTGGTAATGGGATTGAGTTAGCTTCGTTTGGGGCTTGATTGGCGGAGTAGCCCCGATTGTGTCCTGGAGAACTTTGTTGGGATTTGGAGAAATTCCAAGATTTTAATGTTGTGCTGAATGCTTGTCCATGGTTGCACTGAACGGATTTTGAGTGATATTCCTGTATGAGTTCTGCTGGTAGGATTGGGCCTTGGAGTGGCCTACGTTATTTAGTTCTTGGTTATCATCAAATCATACTTTGTATGTCCTGTCAATAGTAGGTTGTAATTTGAAAGCTTACTTATTTCCTGAATAATTGCTTCCACCATTTTCTCAAGATAATTGAACTTGGATTCTGTTGTCTTAACTCATGACAAGGTGGATAGTGGATACTCCTAGAAAAGAAGGCTTGAAGAAAAGTAATAAAGGATTCGGGTTCAAAATCAAGATTCAGTTGTCCTAATTGAGAATCTGCTTTCAGTAAAAAATTCAGAATCTGCACACACAAACAGGAGGTTTGAAACAAATGGGAATTGGGGATGGGTCAACTGGTGAAAGCCAGTATGCAGCACACAAGGAAATGCGAGATGAGACCACCCCACTTCTCCCGGTCAAGGCAGAAGAGGAAGAGGGGATTCATGAGTTCAATGGAGCCTCTTTCTCGGGTGCAGTTTTCAATCTGTCAACAACCATCGTAGGGGCTGGAATTATGGCCCTGCCAGCGAGTATCAAAATGCTAGGCATTATCCCTGGTATTTTGATGATCATCCTTGTGGCATTGCTCACTGAGGCGTCCATTGACATGCTGGTCAGGTGCAGCCACCAGGGCAAGATCACATCCTATGGGTGGCTGATGGGTGACACGTTTGGTCAATGGGGAAGGATTGCACTACAAGCATCTGTGGTGATAAACAACATCGGCGTCATGATTGTATACATGATTATCATAGGTATGCCTGTTGCAGAACCCTTTTTTGTTATGCTTAGTTACGATGTAGAGTTGTACTGTCGAGTATTGAACACTGGTAGTCTGGTAGTATAAATTCAGGTGCTACTTTGAGTTGCTTGTAGGCAAAATCTAAATTCCATTGGAAGCTATTTAGTTTTGTAATTACTCAGGTTGAACATCGCAACACGAATTCAGGAAAACATCCCTATTTGGTGATACCATACTGCTTGCAATGTTTGGTACTTGTACTTATTTGGTTGAGTTCAGCTGATTATTGACTTAGATTATTTTCACTAGAGATGGGTTTCCTTTTCTTTTTAGTAATTAACCACTTAGGTACTGTTAAGTGTTAACATTGAACTGTACTTGTAGTTTGATCGACCTTTTTCCACTGTACTACATGATATGCTCCAATTCGTGTCCAAGTGCTGTGCTAGATGGTTACTTTCCACTTGTGATAATTGGAATAATTGCAGGAAACGCCGAAATTATCTCTTATTAGTAATCATTCTATCCTTGTTTAGACCTTTCAATTTTCCTCAAACTACTGTTGATACTGTACATTCATCTTTACTAGGGGATGTGCTATCCGGAACATCGACTACAGGTGTTCATCACCGTGGTATCTTTGAGGGGTGGTTTGGACCTCATTTGTGGAACTCTCGTCCTGTTGTCCTCCTTGCCACGACACTTTTTGTGTTTGCTCCATTGGTGAGCTTCAAGCGATTGGGTAGGTTGTCATGCATTGAAGAAAGATGTGCATTATGTAAAAAAAAAATCCTTTATGGTACATGAAATCAATTCATTTGCTAATAGAATATCTTTGGACACAGATTCATTGAGATACACATCTGCTCTATCAGTTGCTCTGGCTGTGGTCTTTGTTGTCATCACTGCTGGAATTGCTATCGTCAGGCTCATAGAAGGAACTGCAGAGATTCCCAAACTGTTCCCTGAGATACATGAAATCAATTCCATCTGGGAACTCTTTACAGCTGTGCCGGTTCTTGTCACTGCCTACATTTGCCACTACAATGGTGTGTCTTCTGCTTCCTACATGGTTTGCTCTTGCTGTTGTGAATTTCTCTGATATCTAAAACGTTTGTTTTCATGATTGGACAGTTCACAGCATTGATAACGAATTAGAAGATAGAAGTCAGACTAAGACAATTGTGCAAACTTCACTGGCTCTCTGTTCAAGTGTTTACATAGCAACAAGCTTCTTTGCATATCTGCTCTTTGGCGAGGGTACCCTGTCCGATGTGCTTGCTAATTTTGACTCCAACCTTCATATTCCATTTAGCTCTGTCTTCAATGATATAGTGAGAGTTAGCTATGCAGTCCATGTCATGCTCGTTTTCCCTATAGTCTTCTTTGCTCTTAGGCTAAATCTGGATGGACTTCTTTTCCCCACCTCAAGGCACATTTCTCGTGATAACCGAAGGTTCACCATTATCACAATCTCTCTCCTTGCTGTAATTTATCTTGCTGCCAACTTCATACCAAGCATCTGGGACGCGTTCCAATTCACCGGTGCTACAGCTGCTGTCCTGATTGGTTTCATCTTTCCAGCCATGATCATACTGAGGTAATTAGCATCATATTTGTGTGATGCACATCTCATGTTTGTAGGTGCCCTTTTGGTTTATGTGTTCAATAATTATTCCGCTTGTTGTTTCTGTAGGGATGCTTACGGAATCGCAACCAAGCGTGACAAGGTTTTAGCTGTCACCATGATTGTGCTTGCTGTGTTCTCCAATTCTGTGGCCCTATACAGCGACGCTCTTAACATCTTCTACAGGAAGGTGGAGGCCTAGGCTCCATACTCCAAGGGAGCAAGTCCAGCCTACGGTTAAGAGTGAATATACGCTAAGTTAGTATATTGCGCAGTCAAGCAGTATGATTTCATGGTGGCCAATTATTTTTGTTTTGGACACTTGAGAGGATTCTGTTTGCTGCATTTGTCTAGTGTTCTGAATACAAGTTGGCTCAACATCTAGATGAGCAATTTGTGATAAGACCGCGGTGTTTGTGCCTATGCCAAAAGAGAACAATTTTTGTTCTGTAATTTTTATTCAGTCGTCTTGAGGAAGCTGTTTATACGAAATAAAGCATCCTGAAAACTTGAACCAATTGAGGCACTGTTGTGGTTATGTAATTTAAATTTCCAGCAACTGATTTACACCTCTGAATTCAGTTTAAGAGTCGTCCAGTTCTGAGATGTGTACAAGTATTGACTTCTTACATATTAGGATTGTACAGAGGGTGTTGAGATTTTTAGTTTTTTTAGTAGCTGTGCTGAGATTTAGTTCGTGGTAAACAAAACATAACACGAAAAATGTAATTGAACTAGATCTTTGAACTCAGAAAGAGAAGAAAAAGTTTTTTTTTTTTAAGAAAGAAGAAGAAGAAGATTACTCTCGGCACACGAAACATGGCTAAAATAAAAAAAAATTAGAACCGTGGCTAAAATAAATAAAGGCCTTTACCTTTTAAGGTTGGGCCCCCGTTATGGGCGGCCCAGAAAACTGGAATTTTCAGCTCCAAACAGAAAAATCGTCAACACAAGCGGACAAGCCCAACCCAAGCTAGGGTTCTAAATATTCAAAAAAAAAAGGCTAGGGTTCTAAAATAAAAGAAATTAGGTTCCTGCCCGAGACGGCGTACGGCGCGGGAGGGAGTGAGCGCCGGCGATGGCGACCCCAGCGAAGGTGGTGGCGGCGGGGCAGAGAGACGAGCTCGCGGAGTCGCTGGCCGAGCTCTTCACCAACGTCTCCCTTATGGTCCGCGGAGAGCTCCAGGTCCGTTCACCCCCTCGCGCCCCCGCAGCTCCCGCGCCGTTTCCCAGCTTCAGATGGTAAATCGCGGGTCTTGTCGTCGGTCGCTAACTGCAGATATATGTATAAATTGGACCTAGAAGAAGAGAGATTTGATTCTTGCGCTGCACGCGCCCAATTGCTTAGTTGTTATTTGATCAGCTAACGCGGTAATTTGATCGCGCCATAACCCTAGCGTAGGAACCGTAGCTGTCCGTTGAGGTTTCATAGTTAGACCGACGCATGGATTGTCTGCGGATTTGCTATCATGGGGCTTCGTTACAGTACTCCCATTTGTTTTCTAACGCCTCAAATCTAAGAACGGGCAGCATTGGTGTCCGGTAACAAAAGGAAAGTAATCTTCCATTGGTGTTGAAATGGCTTTTGTGTTGTTGAATTAGTGAGACTAGATGAGTTCTCATCCATTGCATACATGCAGGGTCGGTCCTGAGGGCGAAACTAGAAATTGGCCCCTTACATTAATATAATACTCCCTCCGTCCCATATTAAGTGACTTTCTATTACATGTATTTAAACGCTTTTTAGGCATAGATACATCCGTATTTGGGCATATTTGAGTCACTTGATATGGGACGGAGGGAGTAATCAATATATGTATAAGGGGAGGGCTACATGGTGCGTGCGCACCCTTTAGCTCTGCGCGGTGCGCCCTTCTAACATCCTGACCGACCCGCATTAGGAATCTCCATGCAGCCCTCTGCTTTCCAGAAACTGCTCCCACACGCCTTGGGTTCATTTGTTGTTTTGCCGTACGAACAGGTACTACTCGTTCATGGATGTGTGCCTTGCTTTTCTTCCTCCGGTGCCTCACGGCATCTCTTCCTTTTTTTAACTGGCCTCACGGCATCTCTAGCAGTGACAAAATTTACTTCAGTAGAAAAGATAAACACGTACACATCAAGAAGTTACTACAGCTGGATTTTTATTTCACATATACACGTCAGCATAAGAGCACAAATTGCTGGAGCTAATTAACTAGTTGGTGTAAATCTCAGAACTAAACGAGCATGTAATTAACTACTTGATGTAGACCAAAGTCACGATTATGTAGAACTAAATTCCATGCGCCTCCTACATCCATAAAAAAATTCACAACTCTGCATAGCTCTGCTACCCATCCAGCTTTGACACCCACCTGTCTTGAAACCTGGCAGACAAAACAGGTCCCCAAAACTAGTAACATGAGATATAAAGTTTGCAGAGAAAGTAACAAAACTGAATTTACGATAATTCTAGAACACAATCTAGAGTATCTGGATGTAATCCAGAATCTGATGTGTTTAAATTAAGAAGAAATTGAAAAACTTAAACAACAGGACAATATAGTTTACGATCTGCCTTTATGTATGAAAAACGCTTAGTTGTTGTGCTTGGTATTCCCTCCGTCCCATATTAAGTGACGAAATATTACATGTATCTAGACACTTTTTGGCGGAGGGAGTACTTTTTTACACTTGAAGAGGCTAACAATAACTGGACATGACCCAAACTTGAACTTAACCAAAAAGTTACTTCTAACAATTATAAGAACTACATCCACTGAAAAGCTTACATACAGTACATATAATAAGCAAGGAGCAAGAAAATGCATGTTAAACTTCAGGCAGTTCACTTATAACCACAAGGAGAGCATGGTAGTTCAGTATCACTAGCCATGCTTCAAAAGTTAAAGTACAAAAGAAGAAGAAAATCAGACTAACTACAAAAAGTTACATCTGAGTAAGAGAACTACATCGTGTGCACACATAATTACCTCTATTGACTACAAAAGTACATCCAACGAATCACATACAAAAAACAACAACTAATCCTAGTAGCTTGAAAAGGAACTCCACACATCTACTAAAATTTACTTTGTCCAAGTTCAAAGTAGATGTAACTTTTAACATCACAATTACATCTAAAAAATCAGGAAAGTAATTCTTAACATCAAAACTACATCTACTGAACCCATGAAAGTAACTACATATATTGAAACTACATCCAACAGAATCGTAAAGTAACTCTTAACCTCGAATTTACATCTAACTCACTTAGATGTAACATTTAAAAATGAAAACATCCAACAAGAAATGGGATCCAATTCTTTTGCAGTGGACTAATGGAAATGGATGCATCATATATGAGCTACTGCCGGTGCTCGACGTAGAAGTGCCCGGTGAAGAAAGCGGAAAGCTCGTACCAGGACGCTGCCGTGGTGATCAACACATAGAAGGGCAAACACAACCACCCCATCTTGGCCAACCAGCACCAACTGCACGTCCACCTTCGTCGCCGCACATCACCCCCACTTGAACAGAAACACCAGGTCCGGATGTCGGCGCTGCCCGCCCCCTTATTCCCTCCCGCTCCGGAGCCAGCGCCACCTTCCTTCCATCGCCGCCGACGCAGCAGCACGGAGGGAGGCGGCAGCTGTGCACGCGGAGGAGGGAGGCGGCATCGGTTTGCGGAGGGAGGTGGCAGCGGCTCACACGGTGGAGGGAGGTAGTGGCAGTGGTTCCCACGGAGGAGGGAGGGGGCGGCGGCAGTTCATGCAGAGGAGGTGGCGGCGGGGGCCTGGTGCGGAGGCCCTCGTGGGATGAAGGCCGGGGAAAGGAGGGCGGTGTGCGGCGGCCTGGTACAGAGGCCTTTGCGGGAGAAATAGAAACGGGAGAAAGAGATGTTACATATCTCAAATGGATCTTCAACTATTTCAGCTTTGAAAAGCTTTTTTCAGCTGATGCCATAGTCACGGGCATGGTGAATAAGATCCGATAAGCAGTAGAAATATTAGGATAACAAATTAACAATCCACTTCTCTAACAAATTCAAGAATCTCCACATATGGCAAAGTCAACTACATAACACTTAAACTCGGATATAGATCATTTAACTCCTTATCAGATGAACCACCTGGAGAGAAAGTTGTTGCAAATTTAGTGCAAAAGTCTTTTAGTTCAGAGCCATCCAATGACTTCAAGATTGTTGAACTCGTTCAAAACCCAAATATACTTTTGAATAATTTGAAAGGCCATTTTTTTAAATCTACTTGTCATTATTCTAATTGCCACATCTACCAGAACCAAAATGTAATCTCAGCTTTACATGATTGTTTTATCGCAATCAATTTCATCAAACTTCTTCCTAAAAGCATGATGTTTTACTGTAAATGATGGCTCTACAGCCATATTAGATGCAATATCTTTGGCAATGATGACGCTAGAGACAAACACTTCATTTGCATAGGTATCAAAAATAATTATACATACCTTTTGTTTGTTGTAAAGTAGACTCAATGCACATGGATGGTAATTGCAACTTCTTGCCCACTGTATTTACATAAAATAAAATGTCATGCCAAATAACCGTAGCAAGCATCAACTCCAAGCCGCCAAGCGGCTTCAAATAGTTTTTTGCATCACTTATATCCTGTTTCGATACCACCATCTTCACTTAACTCAAGGAGAGCTGATCGTACCTAATGAGCTTGATATCTAATTGTTTTGACACTTTTCATCCGACTCTCCCAATGAGTATTACACAAAGGTTTCACAATTAAACGGAAGTTAATCCTTCCACATGATAAAGCAAAACTTCTCATCTCTCCATATAACCAACGAAAAATACATATATCTGTTGCACAGTTCCAAAAAGAAAAATTTACCACGACATTTATCCATATCATAAAGAATGATATTAAGATTGTGGCAAACACATGGCGTATACGGAGCTCTTGGATTTATATGAAGCAACCAATTTTGCACCCCCTTGTGATGTTGCCCTTCCATATTAAAACGATGATCATAACCTTGAGCCCTAATGTAATCAATATTAAGACCAACGAATTTTATGAAATCAACCAATACACTAAAAAGTCCTCAACTGAACCAGATGTGTCATGCACTATCAAGAACCCAGGAAAGTACTCCTTAGTTTCTATTTTGACATCAAACGTATCAACACATCGAACTAACAAACTCATTTGATCTTGTAACTCACATGTGGGGTACAATCAAGGATAATAGAAACATACTTAGCCTCTTTGACAATCTTGATGATAGAATTTCTAAATTAGAAGCCATAAGTGAAATCAACTCATTCTGAATTTTATGACCAAGATAACGATAATGAATCTCTTTGTTTTAAATGTCTAAGATGTTTTTGCATTACCAAGTCAAATTCTGCAACTATCGCAACACAAGCTAAGAAGTTACCCTTAAGGTATTGTGAACTTGCTCACTGGATCTTCTAAAAGGCATAGCGTAAGGGATGTCTTATTACGAATAATTGCCATTTTGAAATTTCTTGTTGAACACAATTGGCTTTTAGAGGAGCCATCGAGCAACTTTACAATGAACTTAATGGTAATTTCTTAGCTTGTGATGGGATCATTGCAGAATTTGATTTGGTAATGCAAGACCATCTTAGGCGTATTAAAAAACAGAGAGATTCATTAGCATTATCCTAGCCATAAAATTCAGTATGAGTCGATTTCTCTTATGGCTTCTAACTTGCAAATTTTATCATCAAGATTGTTAAAGAGGCCAAGTATTTCTTTGTTATCCTTGATTGTACTCCAGATGTGAGTCACTAAGAACAAATGAGTTAGTTGGTTCCATGTGTTAATATGTTTAATGGCAAAATAGTATTTTAGTTGTTCCTTGATAGTGCATGACACGTCTGGTTCAAGGCTTTTTAAGTCTATGGTTGATTCCATAAGTCTTTTAATATTGATTACATGAACAGACAAGGTTATGAATTTATGATAACAGTTATAATATGTAAGGACAAACAAAACGGGGTGCAAAGTCGGTTGCGGACCTTTGTTTTGCCATGTGCTTGCCATAGTTCTAGTCTCATTCTATGCGATATGGCTAAATCTTGTGGCAAGTCGTTTCCTTTTTGGTAAATTGTGCAAAAGATATATGTATTATTTGCTACTTCTACCCAAAGATGTAATGTTTTGCTTGACCGTGTAGAAGGTTTAACTGTGAAATCCTTGTGCAATACTCTTTGCGAGATTCGGGTCAAAAGTGTCAAAGCAATTAGATATCAAGCTCCTCGGCTAAGGTCCGCTCTACTTGAGTTAAGTGAAGATAGCGGTATTCTAAAAAAGGAGAAAATAGTGGTACAAACCCCAAGGATAGGAGTGATGCAAAAAATTATTTGAAGTGGTTGGCAGCTTTGATTTTATACTTGGTATGGTCATTTGGCATGACATTTCATTTGACGTAAATACAGTGACCAAGAAGTTGCAATCATCATCCATGTTCATTGAGTCTACCTTACAACACATACAAGGTATAAGGAATTAGTTTCACACATATATTTGATACCTATAGAAATGAAGTGTTTGCTTCTAGTGCGATCATTGCCAAAGATATTACATCTCAAATGGGTGTAACATCATCGTTTCCAGTAAAGCGTTGTGTTCTTAGGAAAAAAGCAATTTGGTGAAATTGATTGTGATGAAGCAATCCTGCAAGCTGAGATGGATTTAAAGTTAAGTACTTTTTGGTTAGGCTTGATATAGAATCAGATCTTTGACATGTAGATTTCAAGAACTCTAGTCATTCATAAATTTGGGTTTTATGAGTTCAACAGAAGTCATTGGATGGTTCTGAACTAAAAGAATGTTGCACTAAATTTGCAAAAACTTTCTCTCTAGATGGTTCATCTGATGTTGAATGAAATGATCTAATTTGTGAGTTAAGTGTTATACAGATGACTTTGCCATATAGACCAATGTTTGCTATGGAGATTTTGTCTTATTCACCATGCACGTGACTGGCATCAGCTGAAATAAGCTTTTCAAAGTTGAACTTGTTGTTGAATCATTTGAGGTATGCAATATCTCAAGAGAGGTTAAATGGTTGCATCTAGGAATGTTTGAAGAATTTTTTTAAGTTAATATGTATAAACTATAAGATATGAGTATTGTTTTTAGATGCACTATGTGTTTATTGTGAAACTTCATATATACATATATTGCTTACTATTTTGATGTTGATATTAAAGGCCTGGGTTGTAGTTTTTCCCTGGACCCCTGAAATCTCAGGACTGGCCTGGGTACACTGCTGGGGCTGCCGCTTTCCCAACATAGAACAATATATCATATCATGCTCCCTTAGAGCTCCAGAATCATGTCAAAGTTTGTAATACTACTCCTTCTCTCCACCCATCTTCAACTGATGCTCTTTGCTGGAAGAGTTCAGTTAGCCACTGCGCTCTGTTCCCTTCTGTTCCCCTTCATAAGCATTGTCAGTTGGATGGCACAGAAATCTGCACTAAAAAAGCAACCTATTCTGACACGCCAGCAACACCACATTTCACCACAAAGCCTATCCATAATAGGTGACATTCTCTTGTCGGCACTGCCTGAACCAAGCCACAGAAACTCTCTCTGTTTAGCGCAGACCAGCTCCAACCTAGCATCTTTCGATGGCAACTCCACATAAACTGAGTGAAAGCACAAGAGCATAATGTGATCTACAGTCTTGAACTCCCCACAGGGACACTCCCTGGCTCCCCTATCTCCTTAGGAGTTGCTTCCCCAAACGCAAAATATATTTTTCTCACTTGCCACAGAAAATAAATAAATCATTTTCATTGGTCACTTGATCGGTCAGAAACTCCCCTTTGCAACATGTTGTGCCCTAGCGTGGTCAGCTTCCCGTACATTGAGCTGGCAATGTGTACTCCTGATCTGTCTGAAGTCCACGAAATTTCATTTCTCCCCTCTTGCAGCATCTCATCTTGTAAAAGTGTCATCAGGCCCTCTCAGCTTTTCATTTCAACCTGACCAAAAGATCTTATAAATCGTATGTTCAGCCTCAGCATTATGTTCTGACAGGAAGGAATCAGCATTCATCGAGTATATCAGTCTACAATTGTGTATATGAGCTTTAGAGCCTGCTCCCCCAGACGCCATTCCTCCAAAACAAGTTTCTCACTCCATTCGTATCTGATGCCAAGCTCTCAGCTTGAACAAATGCTTGATTTTCTCCAGTACTATGACCCCCAAGCCTTGTGACAAGAGAAGATATTATCAACCCTCAGGTACTTTTGATCAATGATTCTCACTCCATTTCGGGTCTTATGCCGATCTCCCAGCTTGAACACATGCTTGATTTTCTCCAAAATATGACCTCCACGCCTTGTTACAAGAGAAGATAACACCTCTGCTCAGATACTTTTGGTCAATGATTCTCACCCAGAATGTCTGCTGTCCAGGTGGAAGCTTCCAGATCCACATAATCATCAGTACAACATTCATAACTTGGTATTTAAGATGTTATCAAGGGACCTTTCCAGAAAATGGAAGCATCCCACTTGGTGCGGTGTTTCGTATTAGGCCATATACCAAGCATCTTTTTGGTACTGTACCTCTCCAGTAGTGAGATTATTTTCACCTTGGCCAACTAAGTGTTACCGCGATTTGAATAAATGGACTGTACTATGGGTTTTTATAGAAAGTGTTTTCGCAGATTACAGTACTTAAACAAATTGTTAATATGTTAACCACTCCATTCACTAAGAAAATTAACTTTTCTTGATGTGAACCTCTAAGCAAAAGAAAACAGATTTATTTCTAAAAGTTTAACTCTCCCTCATTAATGTTCATTGGTGGGATACTGAGATGTACCGGTGAGGTTGCTGTTATCAACATTTTATTTCTCAGTTGTTTTTCCTTCAAGATGTCTCGTTCTTTCCAGGGGACTAACAACCAGCTAGCA
Organism: Brachypodium distachyon; assembly: GCF_000005505.3. Lineage (NCBI taxonomy): Eukaryota > Viridiplantae > Streptophyta > Magnoliopsida > Poales > Poaceae > Brachypodium > Brachypodium distachyon. The sequence continues at coordinate 4,817,767 of NC_016133.3, read as the reverse complement.
CTACTTGAAAAGATGAATCACCGTGTGGCAGAGGAATACAATAACAATGGAGACGTTGCATCCGGCCTTCGAGTCTTTGTAGAGCAACTGAATGAGAAAAATCAACGGTTTGGCGAGTACACATCGCAAATTGATGCAATAGACAAGCAGGTGACGGAGTTTGAAGCAGTGGTGTCCATGCTTGATAAGCATGTCTCCCTCTTGGAAAAGAAAGTGAAGTCTGCATATCACATCGCTCCTACACAGTGATTCATCCCCAAACATGTAAATATTTTACTTCTCACTTTTCCTTTACAATACTTGAGCATACCTAACTGGCCAAAAAAATGTGGATGACATACTTACGCTCTAATCCTAATGTTTCCACCTTGTTGTAGTGCAATTGGATGGCCAAGTTGTGGTGTTACTTTCTGGCATTTGTTCCTGCTTGTGCTTGCAGGACCAGGATCCTAATTGACGGGATCATACTTAAGACCCTAATCATGCAGTGCCCAGTGTGTAGCTCTGACTGTTGGACCGGCATTCTGATCTGCACATTCTACCAGGATTCCAACAAATTTTCAATTCATGGAATCGATCTCATGGACTGGTCAATGACATGTGAAGACAGTGGAGCTGAAGCCTCTGTCACTGAAATTTCTTGATCTGGAGCGTTTTCACATGCAACCGGTATCATGCTTCCAATCATTGCAGTTGTAACTTGTAATGCTGGACCGATTTTCGATTGCAACGTGGTTGTCCCGACTCAGAGATCTCCGACTCCAAATATTCTACACATTAAGTAGAGAAAATCAAGGAGTGCAATATCCAAATGTTACCACGAATTTTTTCTTTTCATGCTCAGTGCACCAGAATGTTTCGATCCATAGGATATGTTGAGAAATTGGGAGGGCAACCTTGGAGCAAACCTTCTTGAATAGTACTCTCTGTGAAGAGCTCGTTCAAAACCGTGCCAGTCTTTATGGAACTGACGGAGGAGTACTATCTCTGTTTCTAAAACGTTTTGGTGCAGCGATGCCGTGAATTGGAGTAGTCAACGCGTCGAACCACTGAGAAGAAGTAACCCATCCGCCCGTCCTGCTGCCAAGAGGAGATCACTGCTACACTCTACTGTCACCGAGTTTACTATCACAACTGATGGCAAGGATAGGACGGAATGAAAACCACATATTTAAGCAATGGTCAGAAACAAATCATCCCCTCGGCAGCAGCTGAGCACCATATCCCTTCGAGTCCAGGATTAACAAGCGGTTGGGTGAAAGAGTGACCTATTACATTGAATTTCTGCGTGACAGTGTTAAAAAAAAGTGTTCAAAAAAATAATTCTGCGTGACATGTTCCATCCATGGCCGAAAATCAGCCCCAAAAATTCAGTTCAATCAGATAACAGATCCAAAGCGCTAGCACACGAGAAAATTCTCCGTCGATTTAAAAACAAATAATGTCAAATTCTTGCTGGCCAAATAGTGCCTGAACTATATATGCACACATCGGATACAAACCCGTCGATTTACCTCGCTTTATCTGCCCAGATGCGAAGGCGAAAGACTAAATTAGCAAACTTAATTTCTTCAATCATCACAGTCAAACAAGACCTTTCGGCTAAAACGACACTTGCCCGTATGAGAAGTTAACAAAGTAAAGTAAGAAAGCGATTGATGTAACTAGGTCAACACTCGAGACTCTCACACGCTGTGGTTTTCACAAACACTGACGGTTGGCCCATGAAAAGGTATGGCCCATATTCGTCTGAGAGAGGGATTAGTCATAATCAATCTCCTGGCCGAAAATAATGGCGTCCCCACGGCTGGGAAGCTGCCTTCCCGAGTTCCCAAGTTCCCATCCTGTCCAGCGCATCTCCTCGAGGTTGTTTGCTGGATTGGCCCCTCAGCATTTTGGATAATTGCACTATGAATTAGTGTCGGCCTAAAGGCTAAAGCTGCGTGCTCATTCGGTGATTTTACCCTTTTTTTTTCTTGGAACATCGTTTGTTTTAGTTTCTTTGTAGGTAGAGAGATGCAGGTCTTCTTTGTTTAGGGTCGGAGGAATATATTGTTTGATTGCATAGTTTCTTTTTCTTCTTTTGGTAATCTTTGCATCAAACAAGACTCGCCAACTTTGGAATGTAAATTCAATCCACACATGAAGAAACAATGAAGACAAGTCATTCATAGTGTAAATCAATTTTTTGATGTAAATAGTAAGTTGGGCAACTATTGACAATAGAATGTGTCTTTACGTTTCTTGATTGAATTTGGATTTAAAATTATGTAACTTATAGGTATTTTTGTATCACTGATGTCAAATTTTTCAAAAAATTGCGACTTTTTAGTTGTCCAATCACAAAGGACGATAGCACTAGATACTTTTCTCTCCATCCAAGCCGAGAGGACATGAAATACTCGGTAAACACACATAAAATGTGATCCTAGTCCTTGCAGGTGGAAGAGAAAAATGTTATGTCCGTTAGGAGCATTTGACACGGAATATGCTATACCGATAATAGCATTTTCTGCAGCTGATGTCATCTTCGTTGGAACTTTTTTTAACATCATCGACAAAGCTATAGCTTGAGGGAGCGACTTTTATTATGCTCTTTTAAGTGGAACTTGCAATTCAATTTGATAGAAATAAAATGACCGGCAATATTAGCCTTTCGCGCCAAATGGTTACTGCACTTCACTTTTAATGTCTCGTCATTATATGGTGCATATATGACCTGCTAAACTTCTCTTACATTACACAACTCTTGCTCCTGGAGCGGATTCTGCCTACATATTCTATTTTCCAGGTTTGTAGGAAAAAAATCTTATCCGCAAAAATAATAATCTGTTTTTTTGTTTCGTTTTCATCAACTGCTAGGTCCCTGTTTTGCAAAACCACATGAGCTTTAAGCCTTTAACCACCAAACCACACAAATCCCAACCTCCACAGTCCTCCTTTCCCATCTTCCCCTTCCTCTGCAGCGGAACGGGAAAACGCCCGACCCGACGCGCTCGCTCCTCACCGTCGTCTTCCTCCCCGTTCCTAGTCCTCCTCCGCGATCCAAATCCTAACTAACCTCAGCCTCCCCCCGCCCCCGCCGGATGGGCGCCGTCACCTCGACGGTCGCGGCCCGCTTCGCCTTCTTCCCGCCGAGCCCGCCGTCGTACGGCGTCGCGCAGCCCCTGCCCGCGGCGGATGCCGGGGCGGAGGTCGGGAAGGGGAAGGAGGGAGGCGGCGGCGTGGTCGAGCTCACCGGCGTGCCGCGGAGGGGCAACGTGGAGGCGCGGCGTCTGCGGACGAAGCGTGGCACGGAGGTGGTCGCTATGCACGTGCGGCAGACGGGCGCGAAGCTCACGCTGCTCTACTCCCACGGCAACGCCGCCGACCTCGGCCAGATGTACGAGCTCTTCGTCGAGCTCAGCGCCCACCTCAACATCAATCTCATGGGGTACGCACGCACACCCGGATGGGCGGGATCGGGTTGGGTTAGATCGGGATACTGTGAAGCTAGGATGCTGGATTCGAGTGTAGTCTTGGATCTTCCAGGCCGAGTTTTTCAGGATCAGGGTTACACATTTTATTTGTTAGGTTTAGAAAAACGGGACTTGCCTGCCTAATTGCCTTGGTGATGTTGGAATTTTCGGGGGCAAGTCAGTAGGATGGTTGCTGCGTAGATTGGATGAAAACTGCAAACTTTTTACAGGTAGTGCCTAATTGTGTTGAGGTTTTGGTGTGGGTATATTAAGTTATGCTAATTTTGGAACAGTGCTCGATGCTGTTGGATTCGCTAAGGGCTAGCCGTAGTCTAAATATAAACTCTTAATTTATCCATATATGGCTTGTCCGCCTTGATTGAAGTTTCATCCTTGAACTTATGTAGTCTGCTGGTCGTTTGCATCTTGGCATGGGGACACTGTTGGGTTTGCTAATGGGTTTGTATGGCTTGCTTTGAGTGACCGCTTGAAGTATCTGGAACTTGTTCCATCTTGGGTAACAAGGATATTTAGATTTAGATATCTGCCTGCAGCTGAGCAATTCATCATTCACTTGGTTTTATGGGAGGTGGGTGAAGGCCTGGTTTTGTTAGTTAGTTAGTTACAGGTTTGGAGAAATTCTGGATAGGTTTGTTCAAATTAGTTGTTGCAGATTATAACTGAAAGATTTCTTTAAATCTGTTCACCAAACACCAATGGATTCTAGTGAAGAAAAGTGGGAAACCAATACTTAATGAAGCTCTTCATGACATTATTGCAGGCTCTCAGTGTGTCTGCCCCGTAGCCCTCATTAAAGCATGGATATAAAAATAAGTGATCAATGTTGTCGTCTTTCTAGCGTAACCTTTGTGATTGTTTTGCAAATCTTCCCCTTTAGGCTTTTCTATGTGTTGATGCAGGAAATCAAGCTAGGTAGTTTGGTCTAATGAATCTTTTGGTGGATGTGGGGTTGGGTTGGGGAGAACCATTGATTTATTGAATCTGTTGATGGATGAGGGTTGAGTTTCTGATGTAGAACCATTGTTTTATTCAGTTTATCTAGAAGCTCTAGCAAATTTAAAATTCTTTCCTTAGTAGTGATTGACTTGCCATTCATTGCTTTTGTTACACTCAAGCTGTCTGTTTGTTTCCTATCATGGTTATAATATAAACATTTTTGGTTTATTCTTGTGTGACAACTATAGGTCTGCCCGTTGAACCTAGTTTTGTCCTTTTGTGTGGCCATTAATTTTGGTGCAAGACGTCGTAAATATCGAGAGTTTACATTATTGCTACTTACTAGTATTCAACTAAATAATATAACTTCAACATCATCGAGGATATCTGCAGGCATGGCCTATAAGGTTTCTGTGCCCACATCGGATATAGCGACACAATACTGTGTTATTTAACTGTATATGGCTAAATACCCTTGCTTTGCTATGGTTAAAAAGATTCATATTGCCCCAGCATGTTAAGCCATTGCCGTCAGGCTCAGCTTCCTTCACACCCTTCGCTACACCAGTAGGCTCGGCCGAGCCCTTCCAAGTTTGGCCTCTTAACTCCCTTTTCGTGCTTGGCCTACAATCCTATACAGTTTCCTTGGCTTTTCAGCAATGCCCAGCCGAGCTTGTTTGTGACCTGTGTCGTGCTACAATCCAGGTAGAGATATTAGGGAGGTTAGGGGGGGTTTCTTTGTGGCAGTGAATTAGTTTGTTAGGAAGATCTTCGTTGTATTTAAGTTTGTGCAGTTGCTGGTTTTTTAGAAGTTATTTAGAAAGGTGGAAGAGGGAGGTGGGAACTGGAAAGTGTGGATGAACCACAACTGCCACCAACTCAGTCTTCTGTAATTGTAAAGATCATAAATATCTATGCCTCAGCTGCCCTCTCCTGCTAATTAGTAGTGATGACAAAAGGGGAAAAAACGTGGGGAGGGGGATAACAAAAGGAGAGAGTAAGGCGACTAAAAATAGAAAGTGTCCAGAAGGACCTTCAATGCAAATGATAGGACTATATCGATTCATCTCAGCAATATGTCAGATTTCTTGTTGGGAAACTTGAGCATGCCCGCTTTAGTCTCGCTCTTCTGAAAATGATAAGTATCAAGATATACAAATTATTAAATAAGCAAACAACTATACTAACCATCTCTAGTCTTGTGCTACAATAGGTGATGTAGTTTGAACTTTTCAAGTCGTCAGTTTGTTCCTTGTCAGTTTACTCTCGCCGCCACACTTTTTATTCTGTGATATTAGTGCCTTAAAGGTTTTGTTATTCACAATTAAGAGGATGCAAATGAAGCCACCAATTTTTATAATGGAAATCACTCGATGAACCTCATTTACGTGTTTTGAGACTATTTTGGTGAAACATTAAATATTTTCTCTCTTTTGCAGCTATGACTACTCTGGTTATGGGCAATCTTCTGGAAAGGTACACATGTCTTTCTTTCTTTTCTTCTTATTCTCCTTAACGTGCATAACACTAATCACATTTTTTCATCTAATACTGCAGCCCAGTGAGCAAAACACATATGCTGATGTAGAGGCTGTTTACAGATGTCTCATAGAAACCTATGCAGCCTCTGAAGAAAATATAATTCTTTATGGCCAATCAGTGGGGAGTGGTCCTACTTTGGATTTGGCCTCCCGTTTGCCTCGTTTGAGAGCAGTTGTTCTACATAGCCCAATTTTGTCTGGCTTAAGAGTGATGTATCCTGTAAAAAATACATACTGGTTTGACATATATAAGGTAATTAATTTGCAGCTAGCTCTTCAATCTTTTGCATTTGCCTGCATCTTATTCTTTTTTGTATCTGCAGAACATTGACAAAGTTCCATTAGTCAGGTGTCCTGTTCTTGTGATTCATGTGAGTGTCCTTTCCTTCTTATTCCTACCATACACAGTTTTGACTTTATATGTTCATGACAAGTGTGTTTTCCCCGTATTTTTGACATGTCGTTTCGTGTGCTTATGCACTTGTATCATATATTTATTCCTGTGTCAGCACACTTGTGCATTCTGGTAGCGTTACATATGTGGACTTGGACATGAGCATTATGGTGATTAGTTACTAGTGGAGAAAAATATCAAGCTGGTGTAATTTTGGTCATGTCTACAAATGGTTATTAGGTTCTTTTAACTGAAAATGGTTATTAGGTGGTTTAATCACATAATAGTCTTCTAGCACAGCACATTGTCAAGCACCCAATCGATGTGTTTGGGAATAGCTGGAGTTTTGAGTTGAGAGAACCTGCTAGTGGTGAAGTGTGATCATGTGAATGTGAGCAGTAGTGCTATCAATGTCTTTCTGGCCCAAACACTAAACAATGCTAATTCCAGCAAAAGTTTGTTCACTGGGACTAAAAGAAGTGACAATGGAGATAGCATGCCCTTGGAACATGTGACTAATATTCCATTAGCAGGCACTGCTTTACCAAAATAGTTTTTTACTACCTGTGGAATTGTTGCTTTAATTAATTAACAGTAAATTTACTTTGTGAGATACGGTCTATTTACTCTAGTCAACATGTAGAAGAACAAAGCTGATACTATTCTCGCAAAAAAACAGAAAGTTGATACTGACTACAACTGCTTCCTGCACAGGGTACAGTTGATACTAATGTAATCTTTTCTCTCAGGGTACAGCTGATGAGGTTGTTGACTGTTCCCATGGGAGGGCATTGTGGGAACTCTCTAAAGTGAAATATGAGCCTCTGTGGGTCAAAGGGGGAAATCACTGTAATTTGGAACTCTATCCAGAATATATTAAGCATCTAAAAAAGTTTGTTGGAGCCATAGAGAAATTGCCACCCCCGAATGATGAATCTCCGGAGAGCTCTGGCCCGTCAAATAGTAGTCAAACAGAACCTGTAGGTGCAGAGGACTCAAGGAAAAGTACAGACCACAGGGAGAAACCAAGACCAAGCATAGATCATAGAAAGAGCACAGATCGTCGAGATAAACCAAGGGGCAGTACAGATAGGAGGGACAAAAGCAGAAAGAGCGTAGACCATCCAGACAAACCGCGTGCTAGTGTCGATCAATCTGACAGGCCAAGAAAAAGCATTGACCGGTATGGTTTACCTAAATGACATACGAAATAGTTCCTTTTCATGTCATGTTATACACGTGCGAAACTGTACAATGGTTGCTTGATTTGTGTTGCAAGAAAATCATTTTGCTTTAGTTTTTACTAATATGATCAAATGGTGTTCACAGATTTGGAGGGATGATGAAGGCTGTCAGGTTACGCAATATCGACTGTTTCAAAGTAACGACTTCTGGGAGCTGATGACACCAAAAAGGTTAGTGTTGTGGGGGCCCGTCTGTATGTATTCCACTGTGTAAGTTAATTCATTTGGGTGATTGGTTCGGTTGTAGGCGGTATATCTCATACAGTGGGGGGTTGTGATGTTTCCTGATTTTTTTTGTTTCTTGTGAGGTGAAATAATAACTTGTTTATAACCTGTTCCATTTTGCTTCTCCATATGAATTGTTCGAAAAGAGATATCGATGCAGAAAAGTAAGCTATCTGTGACAAAAGAGCTGATTCGTTTGGTATTTACCGTGTTAACTTTGTTATCAGAGGTAAGGACGGTTTCAGGTTCCAGATGGTTTCAGCTAGCTGTAGTTCTGTGGGATGCGTCTCTTGTTATTCCAGTTTTTTTGTAACTTGGACCCTCCGTCCCTAGCTTGAACTCGTAAGCAATGGTAGTGCAGCTAATGTTTACAGATCAGCGTGTAAACATGTTATGTTTTGACAACATTTCGCTTGAACCTTGATTTTAAGTAGAAGGTGGCAGACTAGGCGATCAACATATGCAACTACAGACCATTTTCAGTACTGCCGTTTATGAGTGCCTCCCTATAAGAGCAATTTCTGAATTTGAGAACGAATTTTTGGTTCCTGATTCCCACAGAGCACTTCATTAAAAAAAAAATATTTATAAGTTCCTAAAAAAATCTGAAATCACTTGTGTATACTACGTGTCTATAATTTTTTTACGGAATGTATAAAATTTCATTAAGAAATGATATGTGATGTGAGCTTGTGTAATTTACAAGTTAAAGTATTTCTGAAAGAAGTTTTACAGATACGTATTATACAATGTAAAACATGTATATAAAGATTTTCTTTCAGAAATAATTTACACTTATAATTTTATAAATACGATTATTTTATTATTTAATTTAATTTTCGAGCGATTTTAACTGCCCTGTGTTGTGAATTCTCTCCACAAGAGAACTCTAGTGCCTCTTTGAAACGCAGAAATGGGATGTGACGGCATAATTGCTCGATCCTACTTGAATTGGAAACAAAGAAACTTTCTTTTAGAGTCTGAGCTCATGATGTACATGTCAGATCATCTTCAGTACTACGTAGTACGTACCGATCCTTCTGAAGTTCTGAGGGTGCCCTCTCTCTACACAGGTCACAGGAGAACTTTATCTAGTCTAGTTTAACTGGGGGGGGGGGGGGGGGGGGGGGAAGGCTCCCATCGCGTATGGAAGAAAAAAATGGCTCCATCGCGGGAACATGGAGATCATTGTTCCGTTGGAGTATAAATTTGAAATCAGACCGCAAGTATCCGGTTCAGACCGATTAGGCTCAATTTGCACAAGTTAGTACGACGGGTGGCAGGGTGGATCGCAAAAGTGGAGTTGAGATGGGCACGTCCGCTCGGCCCGGACCCAGGGTCTTTGACTCGGACACACGCCGCCATGGGAAAGAAAGATATACGGACGAAAGCTTGGATTCGCAGCGCGCGCGGCCTCGTGTCCGTGTCCCATCCCCAAAGGCGTGGTCGTTGAGGTGCGGAGCGGAGCCGTGCGCCCGGTCGGTCTGTCGGTCGCGCCACGTTCGGCGACGGGCTTGCGGCGTTCCCGAATCCACCGCCACACCCACCCACGGTTTTGGAGTTTTCCCTTTCTTTCCCAAGGCAAACACCGATGCGGCCGAGACGGCACCGTCCTGCCCGCCCGCATTCTCGGCGTGGGAACGACGCCCCGGACTCACACCACCTTGGTCGGCCCGGTGCCTCCTCCTCCTCCTGTGTCAATCGCGGGCCACGACGTGCGCCCGGATCCGCCCGGTTTGGGAGCTTCACTTGCAATGCCACGTCTGCTCCTGATTGTTGCCGACGTGTAATTCGTTACGGCAGATCTAAAAGCTCCGTTCCAAATCAACCAAAACTGGCCCAACTAGATACGCTTGAAGATACATCATCATCAGGGCAAAGATTCTTGAAGCCTGTCGGTCCCCAAGTCGAGAGACGAGAGTGCATCGCCACGAGTCCTGCGCGCGAACATTTTCACTTCTTTCTACTATTCATTAAATAAAACCCATGTTTCGTCGCGAAAAGAAAAAAGAAAAAGAAAACCGAGTGTCGTAGCCCAGGGCTTAGACACCGGGGATGCGAGGCACCCTTTTTTGGTTCGGCAGTGGGCGTTCGGGATCGCTCCGACGATCGTCGGCGAGGCCAATGACGAGCGTACAATACACAAGCTCGTTTTACCCAAGTTCGGGCCACCCGGGGGTGTAAAATTCTACGTCCTGCTTCTGAGTTTATATTAACCAATGAACAGATGTTTACAGGTTGCCGGGGGAGCCCCCGGGTGCTCTCTTCCCTTTTCCGCTAAGTGGCTACTTGATATTTCTGGGTTAAAGACTTTTCCTCAAACTTCACTGGAGTGTAACCTAGAAAAAGAACCCTCCGACCGATGGCGCCGGTCCTTCTGTTATACTCAAAGGGATACCACAGGTGACTCGGTGCATGGGGGACAAGTGTTGAGCAAAAACCCTAGACAGCGCTGGCATGCATTCACTGCGAGCCACTCACTGTGGGCTGACTAGACAGGGAACCACCCTTATGTCGGAGCATTTAATGCTTGCTTGTGTCATACTCCACGCCCTGACCAGATCTGCACAAGAGGAGCCTGCCGGAGGGCCACGTGGCGCCAATACTCTAGTTGCATTAGGCGTTGGTCCTGTTGTAAGCGCCTACGCCAGGGAACACCCTCCCCGACAAGTGACCTTCCCGGGAAACACCTTGACGGGAACCTCCACGCTGCCACCCGGAGCAACCTCCGCAGCCCGGGTCTTACCGCAGGGAGCAAGCGAGACGATCCACACGTTGGGCAACGGTGGTATCCCGGGTGCCACTGGTTCGACACACGGAGAGCACGTACGAACCGGAGGATATGGAAAACCGCGAAGCACGTGAAGACCGAAGAGCCAACGTGCGCGCGCGCAATGCACAATGCTAGGAGCACATGGCACGGGCACGACCCAGAATCAGCTCAAGCTGTTTGCGTCGAAAACGGGGGCTGCCTGTCTGCCTGTCCGACACGCAAGCCAAGCCACTCGGAAGGCGGAACCCCCTTCCACAAGACCGAGCTGACTGTCTGTCTCATCGACCAACCAAAGAGCGCAGCCGAGATCTAGCATCGATTCTCCACTGGGTACGTACGTTGAGACCGGTTTTGATTAGCAGACGCCGTACTTACGTGCTCGTTTTGCTTAATCACTCGGGCAAAACTCGGGCATGCTCGGAATTCCACGGGATTTTGCTGATCATCACGCGTTCAATCGCCGCCACCACACAGTGCATGATTAATCAACGATGCACGGTGGTTACGTACTGATTAACCACGGTTTCAAGGTTTACGTGTTTCTCGGTGGCATCGGAACAATTTAACTACGGAGCAGCAGCAGTACGAAAACCCCGGCACCGCATGGGGCTCTGCGAATAAGCTGTCACGCCATCGCCTGGCTAGCTTGGTTTACACAGCTGAATGCTCCTCCCTCGGAGAGCGTTTATTAGTACAGTTTATACTACACAAATCGACGACGTCTTGATTCTTGGGAGTAGTACTTACGACGCAGCGTAAACAAATGACAACTTGACAAGGGACAGACTTTCGCCCCGAGCTCGTACGGATCAAGATTTTAACACATGCATGCCTTGCATGGGGACACGCAGCACAATCAAACTTTGACCAATCGTGTGCGTGTCTCTCGCAAACCAAACTGCCAGCCTAGTTCTGCTAGCTTCACCCTATAAAAACCAGGCGCTGTCTTTCCAGTCTTGCTTTCTCCTTCCTTCCTTCCTTTCTCCCCTGAACTGTACTCCTGCACAGCTGCTGCACTGCACCGGCCGGTATTATACGACCTCAGGTCAAGCCAGTAAAGATTCAGAGTTCGGTAATCGGTAGTGCATTTATTAGTACATAATGCAGCCAGCGAACTGCGTGAGCCTGCTGCTCCTGCTGGCCGTCCTCCTCTTGGCTGCGCTCGGCCCCTTCGCCGCCGCTGCACACAGATCAGGTAAGAATCTTTGCAAGCATTTGCGTACGAAACAATGTTGTCTCTTGTTCATTGCTCATATATAGCCGCGACCTGGCACTGTCTGTTTTTCAGAGTTGGTAATGGCGGCCGCCGGCGACAGGATGGAAACAACGGCAGCGGCGGAGAAGGGTTCAGAGGAGAGCGCGACGACGTACAGGAGGAGCCTCCTCGCCGTGCACTTCAGAACAAGAAAGGTTCCTTCGGACCCCAAGAACTGGCTCGACGGCCGCGTGGCCTTCACCGCCGATTACCACGCCGTCCAGAGGCACCCGTCCAAGCACAACTAGTCAACTAGTCCTTTCGATGGACGTACCAAGCTGCATTGGCTGGATAGCGGGCGTGCTTCGCTTGGTTGCTTGGAAATACAGTAGCTATAGTTCTGGTTTTCTTTAACATTTTCTCGAGAGGATCCTCTGTTTTCTTTGTCAGTTCTAGGTAGTACCGTCAGCTATGGCTTTGCTGACATTTTGTTAGTTACAGTACTTCCTACATCCTCCTAGTAATGACATACTAGTGTCTAGTAGTACTAGTACTACACATGCTGTTATATGTACCGTTTTGTATGCATCTGATTGGTACAGGTAATCCTCAAAACAAAGCAGTGCCAAATGCCCTATATCTAGCTTCCTGTGTTCATCGTTCCAAGGACCATGTAGAAACTGCCAAACTGGGACCCTATATCTAGAACATTCAGAGAATTTATATCTTGGGTTCTTAAACTGCAAAACTGCCTTCTTTCTTAGTAAAATCTCGAGGGATAAGAAGTATGGTGTTGCTACTGTAGTTCGGAATCTAATTCAAGATGGCGAGCATGTTGAGTTTGTACACCCATTCGGGTTGACACACCGGTGACGGCTCACTGCCGTCGATGGTCCAAGATTTAGTGGAAGAGATTGTCTCAAATTGGCTCAGTGATGTTTTATAGAGATCTACGGCTCAATTGCCCCTCAACCTCAGTGCAGATGCAGCCGTTGGCTCGGCCGGCAAAACATGTTGGAGGTCCCTTAAAGGCTCCAACTGTTGTTGTGCATCAGTTTTATCAGCTAACTCGCGATGAGGCTCCGGAAGAACATAGTCTTCCTCGTCTTCTGCAGGTTTCCTGTTTTCCTTGTTTCCTTTTGTCCAGCGAAGCAAGATTTGTTTTCTGAGAGCCTTATTTTTGCTTAATAATATATTGAAAAATACGAATAGTTCATTTAAGGGGAAAAACAAAGGCACATACGGCAGCAAGACCAAGACCGAACAAATACAGATTATAAAAAAGAAGAAGAAAACAAGTATTCCCCAAAATCTTTGCACTTTCAAGGCTTGTTTGACACGGGTGAATTTCACAGGATTTCAATAGAATTATGGGAATTCTAGTTTAAAATGAACTAGTACAACCGGTAAAATTTCAGAAATCCTGTGATATCCAACCATGCAAAAAAAAGCCTTGGAAGAGAGCCTCGAGTTTTTGCCCGCAGATACGTGCTTCCTTTATCCATCCCTATATATGACGTGGAGTAATTTAAGGTGTAATTCCTTTTCCAAATCTGTCTACGGCGTAATTCCTCTGTCGATTTCTGTTGCCGTCCATGCCCGGCCGCCCTGACTGACACGGACTCGTCGTTTTTAGTCTGGCGACAAAAAGCCCACCAAACTTACCTCCATATACGAGCACGCAACATCGCGGGGATGGGATCCTAATCCAGTGCTCCGGCAACATAAATATCGATACGAATTTGGACGGTTTGAAAAGTGACAAGTGTGTTTGATCATGCACTCTGCTTCGTGGCTGTGGAACCAATGTTCTCCCTCCACCTCTCCTTTGTCCCTTACCTTCGCACCCCTTCGTAGGATCTACCTGGTGGAATCCCCAACAGCGTTTTCACGAATCGCCCCTCCATACTCTCCCATTTGACAACACGAATGCGTTTGAAATGTTCCTTGAGAAGTATGGGGGCTTGTTCTGCGGAGTGGGAATAAATTGAGGTACTTTGATGAAAGAAAGGCCACGGACGGCAGTGGTTCCCCTCCCCCACCACACCACCACCACCACTCCGGAGGCGGCCCCCTGACTCTGAGCTCAGCGGCTCAGTTCAATAAGTAAGCGGCTTATCGGCTCAGGATTACACGGCCACGCGGCGGCAGCAATTCCCCACCTCCCATGGCGACCGCGCTCCTCCTCCGCGCGCACCACGCCCGCAACCCGCCGCCGTCCCCTTCGCCGCCGGCGCGCGCCGCGATCGTCTGCCGGGCCATGGCGGCGTCGGCGTCGGCGTCGGCGTCGGCCCAGGCGCTGCGCTCGCTGGCCCCGCCGCCGCGGCCGGAGCTGCTCTCCCTCGACCTGCCCCGCTACGACCCGGCCCGCTCCCGCCCCGTCGACCTCGCCATCGTCGGCGGCGGGCCGGCGGGCCTCGCCGTGGCGCAGCGGGTCGCCGAGGCGGGCCTCTCCGTGTGCTCCATCGACCCTTCCCCGGGCCTCGTGTGGCCCAACAACTACGGCGTGTGGGTGGACGAGTTCGAGGCCATGGGCCTCGCCGACTGCCTCGACACCGTCTGGCCCTCCGCCTCCGTCTTCATCGACGACGCCACCCCGCCCAAGTCCCTCGACCGCCCCTACGCCCGCGTCGCCCGCCGCAAGCTCAAGTCCACCATGATGGACCGCTGCGTCGCGCACGGCGTCCGCTTCCACCAGGCCAAGGTCGTCAAGGCCGTCCACAACGACGCCTCCTCCCTCCTCATCTGCGACGACGGCGTCGCCGTCCCGGCCACCGTCGTCCTCGACGCCACCGGCTTCTCTCGCTGCCTCGTGCAGTACGACAAGCCATACAACCCGGGCTACCAGGTCGCATACGGCATCCTCGCCGAGGTCGACGGCCACCCGTTCGACATCGACAAGATGCTCTTCATGGACTGGCGCGATTCCCACCTCCCCGAGGGGTCCGCGGTCAGGGAGCGGAACAGCCGGGTGCCCACGTTCCTCTACGCCATGCCATTCTCCCCCACGAAGATCTTCCTCGAGGAGACGTCGCTGGTGGCGCGCCCGGGCCTCGCCATGGACGACATCCAGGAACGCATGGCCTCGCGGCTCAGGCATCTGGGGATACGCATCCGGAGCGTCGAGGAGGACGAGCGCTGCGTGATCCCCATGGGCGGGCCGCTGCCCGTGCTGCCGCAGAGGGTGGTCGGCATCGGTGGCACGGCCGGGATGGTGCACCCTTCCACGGGGTACATGGTGGCGCGCACGCTGGCCACGGCTCCCATAGTGGCAGACTCCATTGTGCGGTTTCTTGATTCCGGCAATGGCAGCATCACCGGGGATGCGCTCGCCGCCGAGGTGTGGAAGGAGCTCTGGCCGACAGACAGGCGGAGGCAGAGGGAGTTTTTCTGCTTCGGCATGGACGTCCTGCTCAAGCTGGACCTCCAAGGTACACGCCGGTTCTTCAACGCCTTCTTCGACCTCGAGCCGCATTACTGGCACGGCTTCCTTTCGTCCAGGTTGTACCTGCCAGAGCTCATGATGTTTGGGCTCTCGCTGTTTGCCCACGCTTCCAACACGTCGAAGCTAGAGATCATGGCCAAGGGCACCGTGCCTCTTGCCAAGATGGTAGGCAACTTGATACAAGACAGAGATAGGTGATAGACTTGAGAGGGTATGTGCCTGCATTTCTCATCTCAAGATCCCCACGGGGTCTCTGATTTTGGCATAGCTTCTGTCCAATGTATCTAAGATTTGCAAAGAGGATTTATCAAAACACCATTAGCAACAGCAGCATAGGACCTTGCAGGGAGATGCAACAATTACTGCTGCGACATACTGAGAGCTGTATAGTTCATATTTGAGGCACGGTGTATCACTCCATGTATTATACAGTATATGTCATGATAGACAAACACAGATCAAAGTTTACCCCAAATGTAGCAATTTTAAGAACATGAAGTAGGATGGAGTGAACTGCCAGGTAAAAGGTATATACTTGTGACATCCATGAAAGTTGTCCCATATGTGCATGGCTGCAGTGAGGTGTAAGAGTTTTGGAGCATTAATATTTCTTTTCCCTACCAGTGACCAACATACTATACATGCCATTCATTTTAGCCACACAGTTTATCCTTCCCAACAAAAAACTGAAAAAGAAGAAGAAACAATGAAGTACCAAAATTATCTTCTCAAATTCATTTGATCCTGAACTCGTTTCTCCATCTCATATCCATTGCCCAATCCTTGTATTTATCGCCTCCGACTATCTGAGTTTCCTTCCACTTGCTGCGTAGAAGAAAAATTCCTCAGAAGGAAATGTCTCTCATGTCTCCTTCGCGTTCTGGAGCTCTATACGAAAACCCTAGTTCTTCACCTGATTGTCGCCTTACTATGCTAGCCCTCTGCATCAGACGCACAAGTTGCTGGACAACCTCTGACATAGGAGGACGGAACTCTGGCTCCGGCTGCAAAAAGAGATCAGAGAAACAATTCTTAGGCGTTTGGACAAGCTTTTGACAGCAAAAAAATTGAGACAAAATAAGCCAAGACTGATCCAGGATTAATGTGTAATGCATGGGTTTGTTTTGTTAAGCAAAGGGGCCCAGCAATGAGTCAGGTAATTTAGCACTTGCAATACTAATGAAATTAGGTACTATCAGAAATTCAAAATAAAAGAATCCTAGCAAACTTTGCAAGGCAGCTTATTCTACATGTATTTTTTTTTCTTTTTTAGATTTCTTGAATGTCATCATGGTTATGGGTCACTACATAAGACTGAAGATATGCCTCAAAGCAAGAAGGTACCTGAACGCAGAGTGCAATTATGTCTGCAAAGCGGGAGAGCGATTTCGCAGGGTACATTCCATTTAGTGCTGGATCAACCATCTTAGCAAGTGCATCAATATCATGAAGCTGAGGAGTAGCCCATCTAACAAGAGACTGTTCTGACCTCTCTCTAGAACTGCAACAGCCATCCAACTAATTATAAAAAATGCAATCCACCAGAATCAGAATAGAAGCTAGATGGCATACCTATCTAGTGGCTTCCGTCCGGTCAATAGCTCTAACATCACTACTCCAAAACTGTACACATCACTCTTTACAGTATAAATTCCTGACATGGAATACTCTGGGGCGCTGTATCCAAACGAGCCGACCACTTCCGTAGAAACCTGGAAGAACAAACAAAGTAGTTAATGCAAATCACACCTAAGATGCCAAACATGGCATAATCTGAAAACCACACTTGATGTGTTTGTGCGATACTTGCCTGTCTCTCAGTATTGGGTGTCAAGGCAGCAAGCCCACAGTCAGACAAATGTGCATTATGCTCTTCATCAAGTAGGATGTTCGAGGACTTAAAGTTTCTATGAACGACAGAAGGCAAGCACACCTCATGCAGGTATCTGTGAGAAGGTTCGTAAGATATCATATGTGTCTTCCATTGTAACCTTCAGAAAGAGTGAAAATGCAATGAGATCCAAACAACTTACTCTAACGCCCGAGCAGTGCCTAGTGCTATCCTTACACGGATATTCCATGTAAGCTTCCTGCTCATCTCATCAGAAAAGTGCAGCATGTCATGCAGCGTTCCATTTCCAATGTACTCATAAACAAGAAGCCTTTGCGCATGCTCAACACAATACCCAGTAAGTGGCACAATGTTTGGATGCCTAAGTCGTGACATGCTTGATACAACCTCAAGGAAATTATCTTCTTCCTGCAAAGAGAGTGCAGCACTGTCTATCTTCTTGACTGCAAGAACCTGCAATAGTGGCACAAAACTCAGCTGCAGTTCACAGCATTACAGAGGGAAAAAATGCGGAAGGGGGGAAGGGGTATAAACATCTAGTTTATTGCCTTCAGAGTAAAGAGCTACTCCCTCCGATCCTAAATTGTTGTCGAAATATTACATGTATCTAGACGCTTTTTAAAAATAGATACATCCATATTTGGGCAAATTTGAGTCAAGAATTTAGGATCAGAGGGAGTACAAAACTATAGGGGCTTGGCTGTGTAACCAGGTGTTATTCTTTGAACGATGGTTAAAAAAATCTGCTATAATTGTAAACCTCAAGTCCATAATGCATAGAATAGCTTGGCAACTGGAATTGGCTAAAATGGAAATAGAGCTGATTCGACCACCCACTAACTTTAAGGTTATTGACTTTTGAATAATAGCAAGAAAGGTATTGTTCATATTAAAGTAAGGTATTGTTCACACCCATTATATATTTTCCTTTGACAAGACAAGAAGCACATTTTACCTTTCCATTAGGGAAATCAGCCTTGTAAACCCGACCAAGTGAACCCTCGCCTAAAAGCGAATCTTGACAGAAGCTATTAGTAGCAACTTGTAGGGAAGCAACGGTATAAGGCGTCGCAGTTATGGGTACCTTTGCCTTTCTCATAGAACCATTAATACCATAAACCCTCTCAGGAGTCATTTTCTCAGCAGGCAGGACTTTCATAGCTGCTACAGAGGTATTCTCATGACCATGCTCTGCGATTTCCCTGTCAGAAGCTACAAAACCAAAATATAATAAAAATGAAAAAAAAATATTATGACCGGGGAGCGTGCAACAATTCTGTTAGAAATGCTAAAGATTATCAGTGAAGAGACATTGGGAGTGGGAGTGGGAGTGTTGGCAATTGTTCTGCATTCGCCATTCCATATGATCTATTGAGTGGATACTGCATACTATCAAAGATTTCAGGCTCTCCACTAGCAGACTTAGTGTCCTAACTCAAAAACTAGATTGTGATACTGATTACTATACTGATCTTTGAGGTCAAAGGCTATGCATAAAAGGGCAGCAAATGCTACTAATGTAGTAGCTCGTATTGAAGGTTCCATGATGTGCCTTGTAAGTTGAGTTTACGCAGGCAAAGGCAGCAAATGCCACTTGAGCTCTACCAATGGCTGCGGCCATGCTTTTCATTACTGATACCTAAACTGTGTGGTTTTTTGACAAAGCAAACACTGGTTTCAGGTTACCTTATCAAGAAGTTGCAAAATAGCACAAGATTGCGCAAGAAAAATATAGCAACAAGAAAGAATGCGAGAATAAGAACAAGTGTGGTACCTTCCTGAATGTTCACTGATAGTGGACCCACAAAATCTTTGGATTCACTGCTACTGTCATCCTTCCTTTTCCGAGCATTACGGATGCATAATACCAAAACAAGAAGTACACACAAGGCAGCAAGTATTGAACCAACAATTATCCCGACAAGTGCACCTGTCTGCAGACCTTGCTTCTTGTCACCTTGACCAGTGGAACTCTCAGAGCCTTTTGGAGCATTTCCACTTCCCCCAGAATTGTTAGGACGATTGCGTGGCCTTCTAGGGGGTGGTGGCATAAAAGGCGGTGGTGGGGGTGCAGGTCCGTTGGCAAATGAGTTTCCTCCAAGTCTACAGTTGTTATTGTAACAACTCATTAAATGTTTCAACGAGCATTTCCATATAGAAGGGCAGTAAAAGGTTTTGGCACATACATCACGTCTGGGATTGAGCTGAACTCTTTTGGTATCCAGCCACTGAAATTGTTATTTGCAATGTTTCTGTGGAAAAAGAAATCTAGGTTACCATTTTCTCAAGCAAGCACAAAAACCAGTTGAATTTTTGCCTGAAAAGTTGCTTACAGTGTAGTAAGGCCTAGACCACTGAGAACATTGACAGGACCTGTTAATTGATTGTTTTGCATATAACTGCAAGATGTGTTAGAGTGCAGCAACATAGGCCAGCAAGTTGAACACAAAGTTTACTTTAAAAAAATTCACTGAATACTTACAGACTGGAAATATTTGACAGAGAGCCAATAGAATTGGGAAGATCCCCTGTCAATTTGTTGAAAGATATATCTCTGCAATGTAGTATAATAGCAATAGTATAAGATGGATTCACAAAACCAAGGGAGAGTATGCACGTCAGTATCAATCAAAATGTATCATTTTATGATTGTTACACATTTCAAGGGTACAACTGCATGTCGAAACATATACCAAGTTTGGCACCATTCTAAATTTAAATCGTACTCCCTCTGATCCTAAATTCTTGACTCAAATTTTCCCAAATATGGATGTATCTATTCTTAAGAAGCGTCTATATACATGTAATATTTTGACAACAATTTAGGATCGGAGGGAGTAGCTGTGTTGTAAGTATGATACTTTCACGGACTCATTGCCCTTAGATACTCTAAAGTATAGAAGGTTGTGAAACAATGTTGACTAATCTGAGGGGAAATACCTGAAACATTTACTATACATGTGTACAACTGTACATAACTACCTCTGTTTCACAATATCTGTCCCCCACAGATACCTAGTGGCTAGTAGGCACAAAATGGAGTAATATTTGACAGAATAAATACCATACTCGATCTTACTAGATATATTAGTAGCAAGTCCAACATAAGCAAGAATGATCTAATTTCATCAAATATCACTCAACTTCATTGGCTCCTAGGTATGTGCACGGAACATATATTGTGAAACATAGGGAGTATATAAAATACCCAATGTATTAAACCACCCAAACTCCAATTCCAATCATCAAGTTGACTGGTCCTTCCCTTTCCATGTCCGATGAAAATGACGGATTTGGATTAGTCAGTAGAACATACTCCCTCTGATCCTAAAGTCTTGACTCAAATTTGTCCAAATATGAATGTATCTATTCTTAAAATGCATCTAGATACATGTAATATTTCGACAACAATTTAGGATCGGAGGGAGTAACTTCTAATGAATTATATGCCTTATCCAAACGAAATGTGAAGCAAACAAACCTTTTACTGTATTTTACAATAGGCTGTTCTTATAAAGGGTTGAACTAGATGGTTTCAAGAAGACATGTTTTGTGTTGTGGGGAAGGTTTTTTTAGTAAGTCTGTGGGCAAAACTGCCTAATCGGTTCTTTTAATATATCCAAGGTTTGCAAATAAAGAGCAAAGTTCCAAGATGGCTTACAGCTCTGAAAGTGAATTGAGGTTTCTGAATAAATCCCCAATTTGTTGAGACAGTGAGTTGTGGCTGATATTGCTGCATACAAAGGTTAACTGCAATTACATTTTGCTAGCAAAATTGAATGCTAATACATTAATAATTGTGCATATAAAAGGGAGAAAAATTGAGAGGAACACGTGCTTACAGGTACTCAATTGAAGCCATGTTGGATATGGAGTATGGAAGATTGCCAGAGAAA
The DNA here is from genome assembly GCF_000005505.3 of Brachypodium distachyon. Lineage (NCBI taxonomy): Eukaryota > Viridiplantae > Streptophyta > Magnoliopsida > Poales > Poaceae > Brachypodium > Brachypodium distachyon. The sequence continues at coordinate 4,796,787 of NC_016133.3, read as the reverse complement.
TTGTTGGTTGCCAGATTCCTGCGTCACGATTTAGAGTCAAACTACCAACATAAATGACTAGGGAACATTATACTAGGTAGAACGCATACAGATATGTGAGATTTGGTGGTAGCTGGTAAGGAATTGAACCATGGATGTTGTTGTTGCTCAAATCCCTGCAATCAAATAAATGTCGATCAAAATATGGAATGAAAAAAACAAGAAATGTAACCAAGTTGTGAGCTCTCACAATGTTTTCAGTGAGTACAGATTTGAGAGCTCGTAACCCAGAGAACCATTCAGCCCTGTCCCAGCAAGCTTGCTGTTGAATATGAGACGAGAAGAATAACGTAGTAAGAGTGCTGACAGCATCTTGTAAATTCCCCATAGTCACACAAGTAAATAAAGGAAACACAATTAAGGATAAAAGCATGTTTTGAAACATAATTTTTGCCACTATTTCCCAGTAAGGAGTTGAGAGGCTAATGAAACAAACTGCTACTGTATGTTGTGAGCTAAATAACAACCGCTATGAAACAGCCTGATTGCTAGGCTGTTCAGACCCGATTTGGGCGGCTCAGCCAAACCGCTGGAACAAAAGATGCAGTAATACTTTTATATAGGAGCTTGTAAATTCACTAAAATGGTACTAGTCATTTTCACGGGTTGAATGGATTGGTGAAAACCAGGAAAAACACCCCTGGCAGTCGCTTTCCACACAGCATGGATGTCTCTTTTATACTGGGTAATGATTTTGGAACTCCTACACCTACCCCGGAAATCAATCAAGTTCGCGGCATCAAAGCAGATTCTTCCTAAATATACACATTTCGATCAACTTCCAGAAACTGAGAACGTAATAAAAAAGAATAATCACCAGCCAAGAAAGAATTAATCATTTCCCATCAAAGACCTAACACGAAGCACCGACTAAAAAAAGCAAACCAATCAATCTAGAATCATGCAAGGATCTTCACATTTCGGTGACGCCCGAGCCGTTGCAGGAGACGCCCTGCCACCCCGCGCCGCAAGGGTCGCCGCCGCTGGCCGACCAGCCAGCCAGCTGCGACGGGCTGTTCCAGGAGGTGTACAGATTCCCCAGGGCCGCAGCTGCGAGCACCGAAAACATTAATCGCGCCGCAGGAGACAGAAGAAAAGGGGAACTACCAGGAACCAACGCCGGGATCGGACGGCCTAAGGTGTCTTACCGTCGGAGGACTCGGTAGTGGCTCCCGCCGTCGCCGCCGCCGCGAGAGCAACGAGAAGGCCGAACAATGCGGCCGCCATTCTCGGTCCCCTCTACTCGCTCCCCCCAACACCAGCAGAACCCCCTGACAAAACCGCAACACGTTTCCTCGCCTCCTCGGATGCTTCTCCGCTAGGCCACGGCCACGGCCACGGGGATCACCATGGGCGCGGCCAGCGGGGCGATGCTCTCTCTCTCTCTCTCTCTCTCTCTCCCCCCTCCTGTAGTCCTGTTCCTCCCACTCGCAACCAGACCAAGAGCAATACACTAGAGGACAGCTAATGTGCGCAGCGCAAACAGCTAGGAAGAAAGAGAAGAGGAGAGGAGAGAGGAACGCAAACGCCGGATGCGAATGCTTTGCTTCCTTGCGGCTTCCGGCAGCAGATTTGGATGCCTGCGGCATGGGCGTGGCAAACTGGCAATGGGTCGGCCAAAATTAAAGAGTCCAGTTTAGTTTCTCTATCTCCTTTCCTTCCGTGCGTTCTTAATTTTTTGTTGGTTCTGGGATTTGCCCCCAGCCCCCCCTTTGGGTGAGTCTCCGGGCGCTTTTGATTTGACCGAAAAACGGGGAGCAGGTGAAAGGCGAGGGGAGAGGCTGCCGGTAGAAAGCAGAACTGAGATGCTCGCTAAAATGGCGTGGGCAAAAGTGTTTTTTTACTTTTAGTACGGTGATTCTGTGCTTTTGTGTTTGACTGAGGAAGGCTGTTGTTAAACTCGGTCAAACGTGTTTCTTCCGTTGCTTCCGGTTCCTTTGTCCTTCCTTTCTTCACAAGCCACTGTTTCCGTGCATCATCCTTTCGGTAATTAGCGAGAAAGCAAAAACTGTTACAGCAGGTCCACGTCGGAACATGACAGTACGTTGGGCACCACTAACACTAAGCCAACCTGGCTACTACCACCTGGCACTCTGCACACGTTGCCGAGAAGGAAACCATCGTTGAGCCTGCCAGCAGGTGTTGTAACACCTTACTCATTTTGAGCTGTCATTATGTTTTCACCACCAATGTAGCCCCCACGGCAATAGCCGCACGAAACCCACGTTGGTCAAGAAAGTTGCAAACCTTAAGCTGGAGATTGTCGAACACCAAAGCCACCTCTCATGAGGGATCGTCGTGTCATATCGCCCATGACAGTATGACACCACAACCGCAACTTGATCGCTACGTAACAAAAGCACCACAAGGAACCAGAATACCAGCAAGCGGTCGATGACCGGATCTAAAGCCCTGATGCACGTGCCAATAGAAAATGAATCGTATGCATGGCACACCCGGCCATCGGCCTCTGCACTGTTCTCGCCGCCGAAAGCTGCAGAGGACAAGTCGCCGCAAATGTTGTCCAAGAAGAGGAACGTCTTCCGACCTCACTAGAGTGTGTTAGCCGCCGAAGACCATGAACACCTCGGCACCTCGAGTCCAGATCAGAGAGAAACGATCGACAACCCTCATCGACGGCGAGGTGAGAAGGCAAAAGAAGGGCGGGTGATTCTGGGGTTGGGATGTTGCGGTGCTGCCCAGGATCGAGTAGCACAAGAGTGATATCTGCATCTTATTATACTCCTCCGTTTCTAAATATAAAAAGTCCTAACTTTGTCATACCTTCGTAGTATATTTATTTGATATTGTACTTCCTCCGTTCCATATTAAGTGACGAAATATTATATGAATCTAAACGTTTTTTTATAGATACATCCATATTTGGACATATTTGAGTCACTTAATATGGGGCGGGGGAGTAGATGTTAGCATGTTTTTTTTTATAAACTTGATCAAACCTTAAAAAATTGACTTCAGAAAAAAAAATAGGAGTTCTTGTATTTTCAAAACGGAGACAGTACTATTTAATTCTCTAATTTTAAGTAAAACACCATTGCCTTGTTAAAAATTACTAAATATTTCTATTTCAATTGGTTCTTTACTTTGCATACTCTCATTGAACCCTGTCAAGAAAATGAACTAGTAATACGGGTCAATGAGTCGACCAGATCGGACCAACTCGCGTCATTTACGACCATCTTAGTTAAACCAGCGTATATAGTATATTGTTTCGCCGAGGCTGATGCACACATGCAGATATTTGTCTCCTGCTAGATTCCAAACTCTGTTTGGTACATCATGCCGGTTGCAAGTTAGGTGCCGACTGCTGACTAATTACAACAAGTGAACTGCTGTTTTTCCTGTCAGGCTGTTACAACTCACCAATACAAGCTTTGTGTTCTTATTAGCTTGTCCTTTAATTTCTCGCTATACGAGTTTTTTGTGCATAATGCATTAGCCATGCGATGAGGAACATGGGTAACTGTTTTTAAGACGTGGCAGAAGCATGCGGTAGAGGTACTCATGTCCATTTTAACATTTTGTCAAGCAGCCAATGAAATCGTAGCATTGTTCTTAATTACTGGACAGTTTTAATTTAGGCTCTCTTTGACCTGCCGGTTATCTGAAACATGGGGAAACAATCATAAACATTAGAAAATCCTACGAAACAAACAAGCCATGTAGAAAAATTCTAAGAATTCGAATTCTCCATTAATGGGAATATTCTTGTCCATTTTAACATTTACTATCAGCAAAGAAAAAGAAAAGAAGACAACAAGACTATGTTCAGTGTGGCTGTTTTTAGGATGATGTGAAACCTTTTGCCGAAACATTGATAAGTCAATGCTATTGAAGAAAAGGATAGAAGACAGGACAATGAACGTTAGGCACGAAATAGAAAGCGAAGTGTGGAGCAACCGACACATGCGTGTAGTTAGATATCGCATTCACAGTTGACCCAAAGACTTACCTCTATCATTAATTAAACTAGTTATTAGTAGAATCTTTACAAACAAATTGTAGTAAAAGAATTCTGCGCACCTTAAAAAGGATATTTTCAACGAGCGTCCGCGTTTGGAGCTTGGGTTCAATCGAGCCTGAAATTTTACAAAAAGTCAAAAGTAATCTTTATAAATTACAAAACATCTTGAAAAAAAATTACATGTGCGTCTGAATGTATAATATGCCTGTAAAATTTCATTAAAATAATTTAACATATGAGCTACTAAAAAGATGATATTTTTTGCAAATATTAACTACATTGAGGCTTCAAGGTATACTATATTTTAGAGGTCGTCCACGTTTTACCGAAGCATATGGTATGTAAATCAAAGACACCTAGCCATCCGTCAGGGGATCGATCCCCTGATCCACTGCCTTCCCAGGCATTGGATCCCACTAAACCTCGAATATCTCATCGTCCGATCGTCGCAACATCAAATCCCAATGACCTCCCACTAGGCGCTGTATCTGGTAATTTAAACTCGCCAGTGACAAATTCAGCGCCACCTGCGACAGCTCGAATTCTATTTATGGTCATGAAAAAGAGGGCGGCAATCCTCAGCCGTCGGAAATAATGCAGAATTCAGGGAATGCTTGGCTAAATGTAGCTTGGAGGACATGGGATATGTGGGCGATTTGCTCACTTGGCACCGAGGGATAGAGAGCGGCTCGATCGTGCTGTTTTGAATGAAGAGCATGTAAGGTCTGATCACGCCCAATATTGGTTGATTGGGAGTACCATTGTGTTGGAGAGAGTTAGTTTAGTTATATTCTGGCCTATTGCCGGAGTTGTCTCTTTTTCGAAAGGAAAAAAAAAATGATCATGAGAGCAAAGCAGGCCTAAAGTATACTACGGGACTCCCAATTTTCCATCTATTTACCCCTCCGAGTTCCAGAACAAGGCGTTCAGCTCGGCCAAATCTGAAGCACAAGCAATTAACTTTACTCGTACCAGTTTGCGTTGCCCATTATCTGCTCTGCTTACACATTATATAGCCTTAAACTATATCCACCAACCTCTGCCGCCGAGCTCCTGTAGGTGCATTTCTGCTCGTGCACTCCCAAATGACAGAGACCAACTCCTTCCTTTGCAACGGTAGCATCCATGACACCGCCAGTATTATTATGCTGTACTGTTCCTGTCTGTCTGGACCATCGCATATTTGCATGATGATGCATCGCTCTGTCTTAATGCAATGCTCCTCACTGCATCCGTCTAACCGCTGGACTCCAAAACTCATGAACCCCAAATCATTGACGGCTGCTCGCCTACACTCACCTACTCTACCTGCGGCTGGACCAGCAGCAAGGTCTTGTTCCTTGGTTCAGGTAACTATTTCTGAATCCCCTTTGTCCAGTCCGATTGGGAAAACAACCATGATGGGAGTGAGACCCGGTGGTGATTGGAGGGCGTGGATCCAGGTCAGGCAGCAACATGCATGGAACAGGGATGTAGGAATCATGGTTCTGGTTTGAGACCTGGTTAATTCCTTGTGATCCAATGATCAAACATACCTTGTTTGTGCCATCATTACAGTGTTCTGAAACATGGTGGATTGGTTGTGCTGCTGATCATGCAGTGTTTGGTGTCCTGGGCTCTGGCTAATTTCAGAAATGCATGGTGTTCTCTTTGCTCCGAGGGGATTTTTTTTCTTCTTCCGGAAACACGGTACAAACGCAGACACTCACAAGGACGCACGCACACTCACCCCTATGAACACACGCACGCACACCCTTTCCCTATGAGCACCTCCGAGAGACTGGTCCGGCACATCATCTTAAGATTGACGAAGTTACCACAGACGCCTCGTAGTTGACGGGTACGTCACTCCCACTGAAAGCACAACGCCGATTAGTTTTGAAATAAATTCAGAAAAATGCGAGCACCCACGTCAAATCGGAGACTTGGACCTGGGTGCTCCCAGGGGATCTGACACAGCAGATTTGAAGATTTGTCTTTTTTTACTAATCCTAAATTCTTGTCGTGATCGGAGGGAGTAGTATATAATAGATATACCAAAAATTCTATGCTAATACATGAGAGCAAAACAGGCGTAAATCATAGTATCACTCCCAAATGTTCATCTATTTTCCCTTTCGAGTGCCAAAGCAAGGCGTTCAGCTCGTCCGAATCTGAAGCACTGGCTATTAACTCGTGACAGTGTTTTCCCATTTTTTGCTTTGCTTACCCTAATCAAGCAATTTTATTAGGTTTGGTATCAAGTGTCGCAATTTTATTTAGGTGCACATGTAACCTTAAACTATCCATCAACCTCTGTTTTGGAGGGTTGACTCCTACATGGGAGGCCAAATCGTTTGACGGCTTCATCTGATCATAATGTGATGCTAATTAGAGGGTTACTCCGTAATACGTAACGTCCAAGAGAGATTTGGGTTATCAATGGAGAGTGCTGACCCAGAACCAGTAGCAGGCCAGGCCAGGGGATACGGCCTCGTATTGGTTCACAGGCCTGCCACTGCTTATGGGCCGCGTCGCCCAGGCCCACATATGAGGCCTCTCTCTTCTCCTCGTCTACTGCTGAGCAGCACTCGATCGATCCCCGAAATCCCGATTCCCTCGCCGGAGCCACCGCTCCTCGGCTCCTCCTGCATACCGCCTTCCACCTGCGAGCCTATTCTTCTCCGTCCAAATCCGACGCCGGACAAAGCCATCTTTCAGCCGCGAAGGAAGTGCAGATCTCGACAATGGCGGCGGTGGGGCGAGGGGAGATCGAGGTCTTGCCCACCTGAGCGTCGGCGGCGACGTGGGGTAGCAGCCTAGCAGGGAAGAGCGGCGAGAGGGAGGACGCGCGGCGGAGCGGGACGGGGTGCCGGCGGGGCTCGGGTAAGATCACCAACTGCGCCTGAAACCTTTTAGTACCATACCGCTCGCTTACTGAAAATTCAACTGGTTCTTAAACTTTCGCTTCAGCAACGTTAGCAACCAAGTAGCGGTACTTTGTCCGTCCAACAAAGGGATGTTTTAACTTTGACTTAAATTTGAATGCATCTATACACTAGTCATATCTAGAACTCTAGATACATTTAAATTTTGATAAATTTGAGACATCTTTTGTACGTCGAACGGAAGGAGCAGTAGAATAGAGTTAGTACTCCCCTTGTATATAGATGCATGTGAGCCCACTTGTTAAGATTTTTGAGAAACAAGTTAAACGGTCAATAAAATTGCAAAGCAAGTGTGGTCTAAATTCTAAAATAGACCTCATATGGATTTATTAAAATTAATAAAATAAAAAAATTATTTGAATTTTGGACAAAAATTAAAAAGAAAAGAAGAAGTTGTCCATCTAAGCCCTTTGTTTCTTAACACTAACGTTGGGCTGGCAACCCCGCATTTAGCTCGATCGACTCTCACGTGCTTGGAAGTTGGAGGCGACTTACTCCACTGCCAGATGGTCAAGCAACGGACGGATAGAATACTCTCACGAAGTATGCAAACCTGCAGTACTAGGTACTCCCTCCGTTGTCATATTAAGTGACTCAAATTTATTCAAATATAGATATACATATGTCTAAAATACGTCTAGACACATTAATAAAAAGTCACTTGATATGGGACGGAAGGAATATACATGTACAGGAACGGGACATACAAATCGAGTCCTTGATAATATTGGCCGGGCTAAGTCTAGCTTGCAACTTGCGGTGATATAAGGTGTGTGCCACTGCTTTCAGGTCTTACGGAGCAGTCTCCGGCCCCCAGACCTTTCGCTTCAGTAGTAGAGACCTGTGCAAATTGCGCGCAAAAGAATGTCGTTGTTTGCTCGATTGTGTGTGGATACACGTGTCGTAGCTAAGGATTGTTGACCTCGAAACGTCGACCTCACATGCATCAGCGTCGTCTAACAGGAACTTAACACCTCCCCGTTGGATAGAACTAGTACTACTACTCTGGTAGCCCTTTTCCCTTGGATGCAAGTGCAACACTACCTCCTTTAATTTGAGGCTGTGTTTAAACACTCAGTTAGCCAGTTGCTCCCTTAAATTGTCATACACTCATACTATGCTATATATATGAAAAATAAATATTTCGTGATGTATTGACACTGAAATAACCTGAAAAGGATATTGATTTGCAATCAGATATGGCAACCATGCATGACCTTATCATACATTACCACATCAATTAAGTTTAAACTAAACCAGTAGTACTCAACGAAGCATGCCAAGATGCCATTGACATATATAATTAATTATCGACCAATTAGTTATTGATCTCACTCCTACTACGTGTATGGACCAATGGATATGGACAGCAAGAAGCTACCTATACGTGACTAATTGTGTCATGCATGACATGAAGAACGAGAGAGATGTCAACGGGCTGGTTATAAATGTACTCCCATGCATGCATTCATGCTCACATGTTTAAGAATAATAAGCAGTTATCTAGATGGCATCTTAATTAAGGCATCATCTGCAGGTGGTATGTAATCCAGACAGGCAGAGGACTTGGCTGCAGCTTGTGCTTGTCCATGTCCTTTTAAGATGCCAGAGCTGTACATCTCTTCTAGAAGCTGACCCCTGCTGTGGTCACCGTCTCTAATTATAAATCAAGGGAATGGCGTCGCCAATCGCGCGCCATGTTAATTGTGTAAGTGCTAGTGGCACTATAATAACAATTTTCCGTTTTTTGAAACTAAATAGTGTAGCGTTTGATTGCTGAGGTGGTTCGCTTCTGATTGCTAGTTATACATTCAGTGGCAAATTTGTATCAAAATAACAACAACGACGAGATGTTGGCGCTTGGATGACACACCTCTAAATCGCCCTACTTTAGCTAGTTTTAAGATACAAGTATATGCATGACTGGTGAATTTATTTTTCATGTCCTCTTTATGAAGAAAAAAATGTGACCGGTGATTTTGGAGGTTCTGTGAGTCATGTCTTTCAACATCTTCTCAAAGTAACAACAAATCTTTCAAAGATTGCAGGATCAAGAACTCAATTGTGACACAAGCACTTAACTATGTGTGTGTTCAGACTATTGTTACTGCACTAAAAATTGCAGTGATACTTTTCCATAAACAAACTGTACTAATATGACCAGGCGAGAAGATCAATAAGGCCACGTACCGTTTATAAATGCTGGGATCGACGTATTCTTCGATCACCGATAACTTTTTTTTGCAGTAAGAGCATCTCCAAAAATCTATCTAAGCGTTACTAAAACCATGGCATGTCAGTATATGGATGATGTGGATGTATAAAAAAAAGGAAGAGAGATGTAGAAACTGGTTCGCCTTAGAGAAACCCACATACCAAGACCAGAAATAATGAATATCGTTGTTGGATAAGTAATTACTTGCACCAGGTTTTTGGAGGTCAACTGTGATAAACTAGCAATAGTTTGCATGAGGTTATTTACTCTCTCTCCTCCTAGTAACAATATAAATAAACTACCTGTCGGAGAGGTTGTTAGTTTGCACGAGGCTATTCACTCTCCCTCTCCTCTTAGTAACAAGTAGTTTGGTAATGGATTGTTAAATATACTCTAAGAAATCGATCTGAAGGTTTCTTATAGAATTAGTAGTAGCTATAGTGCTACGTATGCAATATGTTGGTAATTTATTGTTTGTAAAGGCCAACTGCATCGTTTGTAAAGTTTTTGACCTGCATTTTACGACGAAAGGGACTTATTCTCGTCTGGATCCCCTTTACATGAGTCTATTTTCATGAGATATAGTACATTTAAGGATTTTATTTACATCAAGAATCGATTCCATGCTCTTTTCCATGAGAATAATCTCACCCTAATGAATGCATCATATGCTGAGGCTTTTATTTAATCAAATAGCTAGGCAACCGGTATTGCTACATAGCACCTGTAAAAATACACAATGGAAAATGGAATCATGATCATGCTAATTGCGGTAAGAATACATTGACAGATCATGATGTAGCAGTAGTCGCAACCTTCCAATTTACACCTAGATTAAAGTAATTTTTTAAATATTAAGATTTGCATTACATTGTAACCTTAAGTATATAATTTTAAGGAACTGTTATTTAAATGTGCAGTTATCTTCTTTTGGCAAATGGTGCCATTGTACACGTTGTATCCCGATTTTTTTATTTAGTTAAATGTTCAGGCTGGCTTACGCCAACCGTCTTTCAACTAAAAAAATTGTGTATTTAGGAACGGAGGGAGTAGTTAGGTGATAGTTTGTACAACACACTTGGAGTTTTTGCAAAATTTACTCTATAGTTAGTTTCTAAGACAAAAAAGGTGTAATGTTTGATTGATAAGGTAGTGCAATAGGTAGTTAATTAATTACTAGTAGTCGGTAAATACTTATAAATCAAATAAACAACACCACTGTGATTTCGGTGCTTGCTTGTCCCTCCAAATCGCTTGGTTAAGTTCTACTAATGAGGACATAAAAATTGTTTTATATTTCCAGCTGAAAAGCATGTGTGATTACTGTCTTTTTGCGATGAGTGTAATTAGTGATTTTAGGACTCGCGAATCATGTATGGCAAAGGAGTAGTTTTATAATACTTGCCTCAGATCCTTCAAGATCTTCTCTGGGGAAAAAAAACTGAAGTTTTTCAAAGATTGAGTATCGAAGCTCATCAGCGGTACAAGGACTTGATACTAACGTGTGTTCAGACTATATTATGGCTGAAAATAGTATTGTATAATCAGGCGAGACAGCTAGTCGCGATTCCGTAAAACAAAATTCCAGCAAGAACTTAGTACTTTATTTAGAAATGGTAGTGCTACGTGTGTACAATATATGTTAAAAATCTAATGTTGGGAGTAATTAACAACTAAAAGGATTCTTATTTTTTTACATCAAGAATATGACCTTTCCCACGAGAATAACCTCACCCTAAAATGCATCATATGCTGATGCTCTGTGTTAACTAGATAGCTACCGCCAACCGGTATCACCACATAACGTACGTGTGTAAGAATTCGTAATGGGAAATGGCCGTATATGATCAGAGACTAACGACTTCAACAATGACTAGGGAAGCAACATGTGAGTGGAAAACCGTAATATAACAAGAAGGGAGATATCAATCTTGGTTGGATTAGGTTTGTTGGAATTTCTGTTGAATCTGTACACGTACGAATTTGGGTTATAGTTGGACTTAATTGTAATTAACAAATGGTTAGATGTTTGAGTCGAGCATGTATAACCTAGACAATAATATATGAAGGCACAACGGGTTAACCAAAAAGACTATGTCAACATAATAGCACACACGCATGGAGAGTTGGCGGCATGTGTCGACACCTGCAAGGAAACGTGATGCAGTATCGTGGCGGTATCAATGGAGAGGAACACGCATAACCAGAGCCCCTGAGATGTGGCCGGCAATGGTGAACCTCGTGAACAACTATCGTGGTGTCATGTTGTGGTGAGTGATTGTTCCTCGGTAGATCATGGCGGCTAGGGATTTTGTTGTTACAAGTGGTATCAGAGCTCAGCCCTCAAGATACACATCTTGATGGACTCAAGGTGGTGGATCGGAACACGGTTGGTGGGCTGGGACGCTGGTGTTAGTAGGTCGGCCATGGTAACCGGTGTGATCGAAGGAAATTTGTTTGGTTTAGAGTCCCAAGACCGTTGTGGGAAGAGGTAGAAAGGACTTAAAAGGATGAGGGTAACCCCTTCTATCAGGCTAGTCATTTTTGTTGGAGACATGAAGGGGGCCACGACCTCTTATAAATTTGTATTGGTCGGTTTGGTCTAATTGGTGCATGTGGGTCGGAGATATATCATCCTCCGGAAGACATGGTGTGACATATCGGTATCAACGGGGAGGAACGCCGTAGTCAAAAACCCAAAAATGTAGCCGGTGACGATAAATCTCGTGAGCAAATATTATACATCGGTGTCATCTTATTACACAGTACGAAATCCTACTGATGTTAAAAATTGTGCGACGCATTGGAAATTAGTTTGTATAGTAAGTGAAAGGCAGGAGGATATCTTGTACATGTACTTAATTAATCTGGGACGCGCTGGACAGTGTGCGGTCTCACACAGAAGTAGGCCCTGAATGCACTCCCACTAACATACATGTATGATTAAGTTTTTTGACATACGTAAGGAGGATAACAATGCCGACGCACCTAATTAGTTTGTCGTGCAAAAGGAAAGCACACAAATTTAGACGTATTTTGTAGAAGCAACCTCATGATTAGCCCTAGGAAAGAAGATGTCCTTGCTAGGCTAGCATTCGTGCACATCAATTTTGTCCCTTTTGGTGCATGTTACGAGGCCAAGTGTATGAGGAAGGAACGGCCAAGAATGCTTACTAGGTAAGGCTTTCATGCAAAGTAAACGAAGTGGGAATGAGCATGGTCCTAGCACAGAAGAAGATTGAGCTAACCGGATAGCTGCTCTCTCTTTTCCTTTTGCCGCCTCCTCAAAGGTCTTGATTTACACATAGATATCATCAAAGCAGGAGGCCAGCAAAAGGCAAGAAAAGTAAGTTAATTATATGTTGGTGTCGAGCTTTTTTCCATCCTAGAAAGGAATCCATGATCAAAGCAGCCCCTAGTTTAGCTAACCCTTTTTGTACAATGCCCATGAAACCTTGGTGATGTTCATATATCATGTTTCTTTTCTCTCCCCCGTCCGGTGTATTTTAAGCTTTGCATGTCGGAACGATGCCTTTCAGATAATTACTGATGTAGATTGGCGTAATCCGTGACGTATTTGGTTTTGTTAAGATGATGCTTTGACCAAAAATTACTAAATTAATATGAGTTTTTTCATACATGAAACTTATATCGATAGAATGGTCCCCAAAAGTTCTTTCTCATAATTGTGATTTCTTATTATATAAATTTTATATAATAAAGTTATCCTTGGTCAAAGCCTTGTCTTAACGAGATCAAATACGTCATATGAAAACACTATAAACTTTCAGTCTAACTATCTTATCTATTGTACTTGGACAACACGTACAACTGAATAAAAGCTCTACTCATCTCTCTGCACTCAAAAGATGCAGAGCCGCCAAATTACTGCTAGTGTTGACGCTGCTGTTCATTTTAGTTTGTCCATCTCAAAGTGTTTAGTCCCATATATGTAAAAAACAACTGTCACATGTAAATTGTACACATAAAAATATGACATCTGTGGCCTACATTAAGAAAATAAATAAATTTGAAGGTCTAGTATCGAACTTATGCATGCTTAAATTTGCGTATTTTTGGGGAAGGAACTATATCTATATGTACAGAAACATTCTACCATTTGAAGATCTAGCTACTATATATATAGCTGCTGCTGTTTCACGGGGAAAGTTCATTTGCAATGCCTTAGCCTAATGGACATCATATGCAATGGAATGGCCAAAGTAATCTGCTTTTGCAGGCGGCAGGTTACATCAAATCGTTGAACCGTCTCCAACTTGGACTTTGGTGGCTGCTTTCGATTTCCTTTTGGATCGGAGCCGTTGATACGGGTCCTCTGTTCTCTTCCAAGCCACACAAAAATATCAGAAAAGTTGGAGAGATTTAGAAACCGCGGAGACTGACTGTTGGTGGTCATCGAATTTTCTGAGTGTGACACACATATATATGCATGCATTGTACTTTGAGATCATTCTATGCTTGCAACATATATCTCAAATATGTGCCGATTCTTGCCGGGGAACCCCTGAGGGGCTAGGACGTGTTTGGTTTCGTACCACAATTTTGCTTCAACACATTTACAGGTGCGCTTAATACTTCCCATGCACGCTTAAATCTAATGGCAATATATTCCAATCAATCATGCCATAAATTCCCATTATATCACTCACACAACATTGAGAGCTTCAACTTAACGTGCATTGAGCATGGCTCCGGGATTTGGACTGATTGAAATGGTGGAATTTCGTCCATTTAGTTAGGGTCCGAATCGAACAACACGGGTAAAGAAAATCTTCAACATGAACCATGTTGTCCAGAAAATGTCAGATTTATACGGTAAAGGAAACAGTCTGTGAAATTTTCATTTAGTTGTCTATATTGGATATTTGAAAACTCAAATTGTTTGGTTTAAAAAATTCAAATTGCCTATAGTAGGATTGTTAGAGGCAACTGAGTATTGTTAGGGATCTAAAAAAATGGCTTTCAAATCCGAGATAAATTTCACATTAATTGAAGAAAGGGAGGCTGTTATTTCGCAGTCTATATTATAACGATGCATATTATTAAAATGTAACCAAACCCTTAGAGTTGTATAGATGCACTTATGTTTCAACTCTATGAATACTCCCCCAGTTTCAAAATAGATGTCCTTGGGCATCTCCATTTTCCTCGAAATGCTTGTCTTTTTTACACTTCTAATGCAATTTTAGTCATTGTGTTCCTATTTTGGCCTTCATCGATATCCATAAAAGTACTCCGTTACTGAATTCTTTTTTATTCCTGCACTTTCAATAATTAAATTTTTCTTTGAGAAGAAACTAAGAAGGTTTAAATGCTTTGGTGAGGAAAAATAAAAGGACAATGAGTATGGACATTTCATCGAGGGTGGACGTTTGGCTCCCGAGCTCCGGTGAGCCTTGTAACTTTTTAAATGGAAAATATATATTGGTATGTATACAAAGTGTCTGTAACTTTTTAAAAATTATTATATGTAAAGTTTCGTCAAGAATTTTTTTTAGGAAAAAAGTTTCGTCAAGAATTACTTTAATTTGTTCTATGTTCTAAGATGACAAATCTGTGGATAGACAACGGTACATCTGTTTAAGATGTATGTATTCTTTTTTATGTAGCTCATAATTAACAATATTTTCGTAGTGAAATTCACTGACACATAATACCTCTCTATATCTACACGTGAAGCTTGACAAAACGCTACGGAGTACGTATTTCATATGGTACTGCGGAGAGCTCACTAGTCACTGCCAATAAGATCGAAGAAAAAGGACACGTTGACGGCGATTCCCTTGTCTCAATCAGTAGGCTAGTGTACAAGCAAAGAATATGGAATGATCGATAGTCCCAGCTCCCAATTTACAACCGAAGAACATTGATCCCACTAGACAGGAGAGCCGGGAGTTGGGGGGGTAAGCCTACGTGCCGCTTTGCTGTTGTAGCAGCAGTAGAAAGCATGAGATTCCAATCTTTCACTTTTTTAATCTAAACATAGCTGCACATATATAAAAAATTATCTCCCCAACTTGCAATCTGCATAAGAATCTGCACAGAGAGCATGCATGCATGCACTTTTTGTGCATAAATTTTAGGTAGGATCTATTCCTATTCCTCCAGCCTTTCTATCACCTCTTAGTTTTTCAGTGCTCTGTGTGCCTCTCTTTTGGCAAGGTGCATAGATCTACTCCTAGTTGCTAGCATCTGACCTTCTGTAGTTCCTTAACCACATAGCCTCATAGGTGTGTGCACTGTACTGTACTCATCAAAGTGTTGCCTACTTTCACATTACTTGGCCTAGTCAGCTGGTCTAGTCTTAGTCTAGTGATTGATCCTCCTTTTTTTTTTTCTTTTTTGAAAGGGTTGATCCTCCTCTTAGCTTGTTGTGTGACTCCTGCCTAAAGACCATGTGTACGTATGAATTCTATATGAACCACTCATTCTGCTGCATACATATACCAT
This sequence comes from Brachypodium distachyon, assembly GCF_000005505.3. NCBI lineage: Eukaryota > Viridiplantae > Streptophyta > Magnoliopsida > Poales > Poaceae > Brachypodium > Brachypodium distachyon. The sequence goes on along the minus strand of NC_016133.3, from coordinate 4,781,150 downwards.
GTTGTACTTTCATATTAGTCTAGTACTGATTGATCCTGGCGATAGGCAAGTCACTCTTGCGTAAAGGAATACTCTTGTATGGAGTATGAACCACTTATTCTGCATTTTTCTCCCCCGGAACATGTTCCCTTGTCATTGGGAAGTCCTGCTGAAGAAAAGGAAAAAAGATCTCCCCAACTAGTTATTCCTTGACCTTGCATGTTTCTGAAATGTAGTGCAAGCTTTTACTCAGATTAGCATTCACCAACTTTCATCTACCCACTTTTCTTCAAAAAGAAAAACTTTCATCCTATCAACCCACCACACGCCCCTAGTTTGTCGGTTCATCGAGCGGACAACCACACGATATATAATTCGTGGAAGTAAGTAAAAATACACACCTTTTTTCAGGCTTTTTCCAACACCTTGCGTCTTGCCATGCAGAGATTGAGGAACCTAATTATTTTTTCCAGTAATTAATTGTCTAAAATCAAATCTTGCTTGCTAAACGTACACAAACTTGCACCTGATTTTTTGTCTGTACTATCAGCTCGATCCGTCGGTGATCGATCCGGGCGTGAAGCTCGTGTCGTCCTTTCCTTTGACGCGGGACGACCTGCACTGTGCCAACCCGTTTGAATTAACCATTGGAGACAAATTCAGTCCACACGTCTGCTGCAGAAAACGCGAGACTAGCTAGCGCCGCTGGCTGCCGCGTTTATAAGCCGATAATCATAGAAAAACGGAACCGCGGAAAGCGAGATTAGCTTTAGGGCTTGGAGCGTAGTAAGCCATGCGTTAAACTAAACTAATTCAGGTCGCCGATCTGTTGTCGTTTCTTAGTAATATTATTGTTCGAGTGGAGTCGCAGTCCCAGCTGGATCAGCTGCTTCTGCTGCTCCGTAGCCTTGGCTTATCGAGGAGACGAGAGGCGTAGGCAGGAGCGTCACTCCTGACGTCTTAAGCCTGCTCCCGATCTTCGTGTTCCCATGTCAACTTTGCTTTCCCTGGAGCCGTTCTTTCTTTACACTCTGCCTCTGTCTCCGTTTTAAAATTAATACGGTTACTCTCTGTTTCTAAGTCGACTGAAAAATAATTATTTCTTAGTCGACAATCGTAGCCATGCAATGAAGATGTTTTTATCCATCGGACCTATATTAATCTTACACGAATCTCAATGATTGAATCAAAAAGTTGTTATCATCGACTAAGAAATAGTTATTTCTCGGTCACCTAAAAAATAGCAAAACCGTTTAATATAAGCATTGTCTTCCTTTCGAAAGGTGTTTTTTTTAGAAAAACATGCAACCAAAATTCCACATGTTACTCAACTATCACTGAGAGAATATTTAGTTTGGTCACAGGAGAATATAGTATCGTTAGATTCATCGTCATTAATGACAGACACAAATATGGTTCTTCAATTTATATGTTGATGAAAGTTTGTATATTGCTGATTGTGAAAGAAGCAAGAACACCCTTAATTTATTGCAGATCTTGATTTCTACAGTTCGCTTCACCCTCTTGCGTTTGAAGCCACCGGGGGAATTTCTGATAGCGAAATTTGGCATGCAGCTTTACGTAGCGCACGACACCTGTCAATTTACAATTTGGAATCTCACGCACGTGTAGCTTATTGTGGAACAATTGTAGCTCCGTTAACGCTAGTAAAATGTCTTGTCACACCAACGCTAAGTTAAATTCTAGACAATGATTGCTAGGTCACGCAGTAATTATTTTGTCTTTCCTTTCTGCCACTAGTGTTTAGCAAGGATTTTGTCTCTAACGTAGATCTGCGACGAAATAACGTTACGTTTTTTCTCTGTCTTATCCAGTCCTCCGTCCACTTCCTCTCTTCATTTCAATTTGCGCATGGTCCCCGTTTCCTCCTTGGAACCGGCACCAAGCTTGAAACTGGTGCCGGACTTTCCCTTTTTTTTTCCTAGTACATTTCCTTGTGGTACGTGTGAGTAACCAGAACAAAGAGTGTACAAGTACGCTAGCATTTCGTCGTTGTCATGGAACTAGAGGAGGAAGAGGGAGAGAGAATAGACATGACTTTTCAGGAAGGATCAACTACTCTCCAATGCTCACCGAAGCTATCCAAGAAGAGCTCTTTTAAACGCACATCAATTTTGAATCACAGCTGCGTTCAGAAGGTTGATGCTGGATTTTCTTTTTTTACCGCGCGTTACCTCCTACCAAAGATTAGGTGCAGGGATGTATAAATAAAGAAAAAAATTAATAAGTGATGTGAATTTGTATAAAAATTTTCTATACAAGTCCACCTCACTTATTTTAGGACAAAGGGAGTATATGATTTAATAAAGTGATGACAGATTTGATTGAAAGGTTGCCTAATTATTGTGCACATCTTTCCCTTCATTGAAGGGATGAATATTTGCTCTCTCGATATGATACGGTACTTGATATGGGGAGGACCTCGGGGTATCGATGGGACGGAACGAACAAACATATTTACCTAGGTTCGGACTACTTCTGATTAGCTAATATCCATACTTCTACTTTGATTGAATTATTGGATAACACACAAAGTACAATAGCATTTACACCGGAGGACAACCGCGAAACCGGTTCACATACGGCGAGGAATCATCGGTGTCCGGTTACAACAGTTGAGGAACAAAAAGTATACAAAAAAAATTAGGGACGTGTACATTTCAACAAGGTAGAAACCCCTGCAATTCTTTTGAAGAAATTCATAAATAAATATAAAAAGGTTGCATGTCTAACTGCCGGTACACACGAATGCACGAGCAAGATAAAACTGTGATTTGCATGAGTAGCAAATCAAAATTGCCAGCGCTTGCTTGCTCGTTGGCGCATGCCCCTGCTGGCGACCCGCCTATATAAGCCTCAGGGCATCTCTCCCTTCCTCCGGCGGACTAGCCTCACAGGCAGGAGGCTACCAACCAAACGACCTGAAAAGGAAACCAGATTATACTAGTGTTATTACGAGTTGCCGACCGATCAACGGCCGCAGCTTCGGAAGCAAAGGCTCACTAAGCGCTTCGTAGGAACAACGACATGGGCGGCGAGAAGAAGGGCGGCCCTGCGGCGGCGCCGGCGTTCGGGTCGTCGTTGGCGTCGGTGTTCATGCATGCGGACGCGGCTGACGTGGCGCTGATGGCGCTGGGCCTGTTGGGCGCCGTGGGCGACGGCATGTCGACGCCGGTGATGCTGTTTATCACCAGCCGCATCTTCAACGACCTCGGCGGCGGCCCCGACGTCCTCAACGAGTTCAGCTCCAAGATCAACGAGGCACGCACACGCCGGCTCAACCTCATTCCTATCCATCCAAATCCATGAATGGTTGATTAACCTGCAATTTCGTTTTGATATATCAGAACGCGAGGAACCTCGTCTTCTTGGCGCTGGCCTGCTGGGTCATGGCGTTCCTCGGTGAGTCCTTCTGTAAGAGAGAGAGAGAGAGAGAGAGAGAGAGAGATACACACGACGCCAATGGCGCACGTACCTTGGTGCACAGCAAATGTTTGCCTGAACTGAAACTCTGACACACTACGTATACGTGTGTGTGCTTGCAGAGGGGTATTGCTGGTCTCGGACGGCGGAGCGGCAGGCGTCGCGGATGCGAGCCCGGTACCTGCGGGCGGTGCTCCGGCAAGACGTGGAGTACTTCGACCTGAAGGTGGGCTCGACGGCGGAGGTGATCGCCAGCGTCTCCAACGACTCCCTGGTGGTGCAGGACGTGCTGAGCGAGAAGGTCCCAAACTTCGTGATGAACGTGGCCATGTTCCTGGGCAGCTACGCCGTCGGCTTCGCTCTCCTATGGCGGCTCACCCTGGTGGCGCTCCCTTCCATCCTCCTCCTCATCATCCCGGGCTTCATGTACGGCCGGATCCTCGTCGGGCTCGCGCGGCGGATCAGGGAGCAGTACGCGGTGCCCGGCGCCCTGGCCGAGCAGGCCGTGTCGTCGGCCCGGACGGTGTACTCGTTCGCCGCGGAACGGAGCACCATGGCGAGGTTCTCGGCGGCGCTGGAGGAGTCGGCCAGGCTCGGGGTGAAGCAAGGGCTGGCGAAAGGGGTCGCCGTGGGCAGCAACGGGATCACCTTCGCCATCTGGGCGTTCAACGTCTGGTACGGCAGCCGCCTCGTCATGTACCATGGCTACCAGGGCGGCACCGTCTTCGCGGTCTCCGCCTCCATCGTCGTCGGCGGCCTGTAAGCACCATTGCACATTACATTATATCATTTCCCGCCGCCATTAACGATCGGACTGATGGTTGAGTCATTCTGTCGTGCAACTGAAGGGCGCTGGGGTCGGGGCTGTCGAACCTCAAGTACTTCTCGGAGGCGAGCGCGGCGGGGGAGAGGATCATGGCGGTGATCCGGCGGGTGCCGAAGATCGACTCGGCGAGCGACGTCGGGGAGGAGCTGGCCAACGTGGCCGGCGAGGTGGAGTTCAGGGGCGTGGAGTTCAGCTACCCGTCGCGGCCGGAGAGCCCCATCTTCAGCGGCGGGTTCAGCCTGCGGGTGCCGGCGGGGCGCACGGCGGCGCTGGTGGGCAGCAGCGGGTCCGGGAAGTCGACGGTGGTGGCGCTGCTCGAGAGGTTCTACGACCCGTCGGCGGGGGAGGTCACCCTGGACGGCGTCGACATCCGGAGGCTGAAGATCAAGTGGCTCCGCGCGCAGATCGGGCTCGTCAGCCAGGAGCCGGCGCTCTTCGCCACCAGCATCAGGGAGAACATCCTGTTGGGCAAGGAGGCCGCCACGCCGGAGGAGGTCACGGCCGCCGCCAAGGCCGCCAACGCCCACAACTTCATCTCCCAGCTGCCGCAGGGCTACGAGACACAGGTAATTCATGAATTCCGCGAATCAATTTTCCTCTCTTTGCAAGTCGCTGTCCAGTTCCTTTTCGATGGTCTATTTTGGTTCTTCCTTTGAAATGCTTATTCGATTCCTCGTTCTTTGCCTCTTCAAACTTTCTGATATGTTCGGTGGTTTAGTACGGAGTCATACAAATATATGTGGTAAAGGGAAGAAAATGATCATGGTGTTCTTTCCTGTTGTCTAAATATATTTTCTCAAAAGTCAAAAGTGAGAACCGATCAATTACAGGTAAATATGGCCCAGGTAGTTTAAAACGTATAGACGGTTCGATTCTAAAGACAAATCAGCAATATAAATTATAGAGCACCATTCTAAAAAAAAAATAGAAGCTCCACTTTGCAATTTTGCATTGACATGGATTTCCAGAGTTGTATGAGCCAAGTCCTTGCTCGAATTAGAAAAGATAAGGAATAAGATTTCCAAAATAGGATAAACCATAGAAAGGTGCTTCCATAGTGCAGTACAGCAGCCACAAACTTGTCCAAGCTAACAGAACGGAAATCAACACGTCCCGACGAAATTCTCTTCCTTGTTTATTTGATGAGGATTGGTAGCCAGCCGCAGCATGTGGCCTTGGAATCCCCAACCTCCTTGCTCCTCCTTTTGTGGGAGGTTCTTAGCTTGTCTTTCTTGAAACGGGATACCTGTGAGTACGATCCTTTATCTTGAAACCAGCAGCCGTTGTTTTTAGTGTAGCCACCTTTATTTGGAAGCAACACCAGTACTCTACTCTCAGCTAGTAGCAATCTGAGATTTAGAGAGCGATCTGTGTTGCCTTCCTATCAAATGCCGCACCTACCGAGAAAAAATATACTCTAGATGTTATGACAAAACCAAAACATATGTTGGGATGTTGGGTCATCAAATGAAAAGAGGCGGATCCGTCTGGAACGCCGGATTCCTACAAGAATTTCATAACGGGGTCTTGATTGAACATATTTAACAGACGGAAAAAAGCATGCATGGTTAACATAGCCCAGCTTTGAGTACACAATATAGTTAAAATAGTACTTGATGAAGAAAATGTAGGAGGTTCGATGAAGACCTTTTAAGAAGTATCTCTTGGAGCACCGTTAAGGATACCAAGACTCCGGAGATGGGCATAAATTTTACACAAAACTGGGCACTGGAACTACCATGAGATCCTGAAACAAAAGACTTCATTGCAGGAGATATAAGTAAAGCTGATAAACATATCAGGCACTGGACGCTATGAAGAGCTGACAAGTGGCAACAAAAACACACAAAACTAAAGCATGTCTTCAGATCATCTAAATTAGGCTAGTAACAAAACCCTACAAAAGACAACTCCAAGCAATGACTACAACACCTGACATCGTGGCACCAGGATGAACGATGGCCACGTTATGGTGTGAGTGTAACCATCCCTGCCACCAGTTCAGCATAGTTCCTCTCCCCCTAGTCCTTCTCCAGCAGACCAGCCACACAACATCCATCAACAACTGGTCAAGAAATTAATACATTAGAATGTTCAATGTTCAGTCGAAAGAATGGTGTATTAGATGCCTTCCAAAATACTGCATTACAGCATGAGTTACAGACAAACCCGAGCAACCTTTGTAGTACTACTAAATGACAGTAGTGGTAGTATAAGCTATTACAGAAGCTAATATCCTAAATTAGAACCATTATCGATCCAGTGAATGCTTGATTAAATTTCATTTATTTCCCTGTTAGCTTAGAATGACAGTACTATTTCTTCTAAGGCTGCCATAACACCACTTCACTGTGATTCGGTTCAAACTGACGATGGTATAAAAATTCAAAGCTCTCGCCTTAGAGTTTGGAGAATGGCTGGTGGTGGGACCTACAAATCATAGAGTGCTGAACCCAAGTGGAAAAGGGTGAATAGTTGGCCCACCACTCAGGGTGTGTGCCTCCATGGTCGGTGGGCACTGAAGGCAAGCAGCTACGAGGCTTTTTGCAAATCTAGTAACAAGAAAAGGCATGCCAGCCAACAGTTATGGTGTTCCAACTTTCCCTGCAAACAAGATTTCATTCAGGTCCTGTCATGCACTAAATTTTTTTGACAGCAATATGTTAGGCAGAGATCTGACAGAAGGAAGTGCCCGTGTGCATATATGTCATGGCATGACTCCTTCCACAAAGCAACTTTAATCAGCAAGAAATCAAAATGGTTCAGAAAAGCATCATTACCTGGTCTATTGCCACCCGCCACTGCAACTGTTGCGTTTCAAAGTCACTAATCGTAAAAGGGGAAAAGACGTGCCTTTTCTGGCTGCCTTGCTGTTCCAACATAGGACTTGTTCAAGATGCAGCTCCCTGGCTAATAATGGGAAACCCCCTAATGATTCAAACTCTAAGTGGTGCGCATGTAAACCTGAAAAGTTCGTTCATGGCCAGACCCACACCAACTAGCAATTTCTACTGTGTGCAAACCTGCTGTGGCCTGTGGGTCATATAAAATCAGGATGCACTAGATTTTGATGTGGGCAAACATGCTAACATAACGACCTGATAAGCACTCAAAATACCCTCCCTGTCGAATATCTACCACTTCTTATCCTTGTAACTGAACTTCCATTCTCATTGTTCAAGCACTCACGAAAAGATCACAGCAAAGTGCCCTAGAAAATAATAGACGCTTAATTTGGCCACTGACTAGAAAACACACTAGCAAGTACTACCTCCGATCCTAAATTGTTGTCGTTGTTTTAGTACGAAGTAATTGTTGTCGTTGTTTTAGTATATGAAGCAAACGGCAACAATTTAGGATAGGAGGGAGTAATAAACTACTCACAATTATTAACTGAATGTGCATGCAGATATGCAAATAGGCTTATTTTTGTGAATGATTGCTTTCAAAAGTAAGATTTACCTTGATGTGATTGCGGGGAATAAGTGTACGTCATGAGTACATAGACTAACTGTGTGTTTGGAAGACCAAGAAACAAGATTTCAAATCTGAAAAAACAAAGCTATATGGTTAAAACAATGATGTTAATGTAGCTTGTCCAATAACTAAATATCAGTGTCAAATGACTAGAATAAACAAGAGTAGTGGCCTCCAGAACTAACTGTTCTTTTCACTCATTTGCGACTATTGCCAGCCATGAACTGCTTCTGAATAGCAAGAGTGACCTACTGACCTTAGTGGGGATCAATTAATAACATGAAAGGATAGGAAGAGCAAGTTCTCAGAATAAAAAATGAATGAAATATTGTACAAATGCAAGCTTGGTGACAAACAGAACACAATATTACATGAAAGGATGCGATTTTAGGTCCGAGAATGTAAACCATGTCTGTATGAGGATGCTAGCAGTGTTGTGAGCTACTCCCTCCGTCTCATATTAAGTGACTTTTTATTACATGTACCTAGACGCCCTTTTAGGTATAGATACATTCATAATTGGGCAAATTTGAGTCACTTAATATGGGACAGAGGGAATCTGGTAGCATAACTTATCTCACCATTGAATGGAAGAATATTGTCATTTATCTGTTGCTATCTTTGTCCGTAATTGATTGGCACCAAAGGGTATAATGATCAAGCAAATCAAATAACAAAGCTAAAATATTGAATTCATCCTTGTGACACGGCTATATCACTCAGACACTGATGCTTCGAAGTGTCTCTAGGAGTCTAGGTCTTGACAACAAGGATTCCTGTCAATACTTAGGATCAACAAAAAATGTGGTTTCATCCCCTGCCTGCCTTTGACAGCTTGTGTTTGATTTTCTAGGCAACGTAAGTAGGTTAAGTAAATTTACATGCATGGAAGAATAGGACAACCCATAATAATAGAATGTTGGGTTACATGTTGAACACATGTTAGGTTCAACTTTTAAGTGGCAACACTATATGTCTATAGTCAATGGAATGATACCAGTCTAGCAGTGTGCCAACCAACAGACTGGTCATAAATATTGGTTTTCCATAAGTATAACACAGAAATTTCTAAATATTCTTCGAATGAAAGTGCTTTGGAAAGTTTTAAACAATCATCAGTTATACAATCTACAAAATAACTGTTACGCAACTTCCGAAATGGAAAGGAGGGTTGTACATACAGAAGCTTGCGAAAACAATAACTTTAGCTCACCTATGTGCCTTCTGTCTTTTCAAAGCAAACTTGGATTTCATGAATTTGTCACAAGAAATTACAGAGGCTTACAAAAGTTAGCTCATCATGAAGCTAATTCATTTTAAGCTGTTGATCTTGTCGAATTTTATTCCAATAAATTGGTATTCATACTCCGATAGTGTGATACTGACCATGTGCAAAATAAAATAGGTGGGTGAGCGTGGAGTCCAAATGTCTGGAGGGCAGAAGCAGAGGATTGCTATTGCCAGAGCAATCCTGAAGTCACCCAAGATCCTCCTCCTTGATGAAGCCACGAGTGCATTAGACACCGAGTCAGAGCGTGTTGTACAGGAGGCGCTTGACTTGGCCTCTGTGGGCAGGACAACTATTGTCGTTGCACATCGCCTATCCACTATTCGCAATGCTGACATGATTGCTGTCATGCAGTACGGTGAGGTCAAGGAGCTGGGCTCCCATGATGAGCTCATTGCTAATGAGAATGGCCCCTACTCATCTCTTGTTCGCCTTCAGCAGACTAAAGAATCAAATGAGGCTGATGAGGTCAGTGGAACTGGTAGTACTTCTGCCATGGGCCAGTCCAGCAGCCACAGCATGAGCAGGAGATTATCTGTGGCTAGCAGATCAAGCTCGGCCCGGTCATTGGGTGATGCAGGCAATGTTGACAACACTGAACAGCCGAAGCTTCCTGTACCATCCTTCAGAAGGCTGCTTATGCTTAATGCACCAGAGTGGAGGCAGGCACTTATGGGGAGCTTGAGTGCAATTGTGTTTGGAGGCATCCAGCCTGCTTATGCATACGCCATGGGAAGCATGATCTCAGTCTACTTCTTGACAGATCATGCGGAGATCAGGGACAAAACAAGGACCTATGCACTCATCTTCGTCGCTCTTGCAGTGCTCTCATTCCTGATCAATATTGGACAGCATTACAACTTTGGTGCCATGGGAGAATACCTCACCAAGAGGGTCAGGGAACAGATGCTTGCAAAAATTCTCACTTTCGAGATTGGGTGGTTTGACCGTGATGAGAACTCCAGTGGCGCTATATGTTCACAGCTTGCCAAGGACGCCAATGTTGTAAGTAGACAAACAAATATAAGCATGTTGATACTTAGATGGAAATTTATTTAACCTGGCATTTTGTGTCTGTTGTAGGTAAGATCCCTCGTGGGTGACCGAATGGCGCTCGTGATCCAGACAGTTTCAGCAGTGCTTATTGCATGCACCATGGGTCTGGTCATTGCCTGGCGACTGGCTCTCGTCATGATAGCGGTGCAACCGCTCATCATTGTCTGCTTTTATGCTCGCCGTGTCTTACTCAAGAGCATGTCCAAGAAGTCAATACAGGCACAATCCGAAAGCAGCAAGCTAGCTGCTGAAGCTGTCTCCAATCTTCGTACCATCACGGCCTTCTCATCTCAGGACCGCATCTTAGGCCTCTTCAATCAAGCACAGAATGGGCCCCGGAAGGAAAGCATCCGACAGTCATGGATTGCAGGCCTCGGCCTTGGCACTTCCATGAGCCTTATGACATGCACATGGGCGCTTGACTTCTGGTTTGGTGGCAGGCTCATAGCTGAGCACCATATTACTGCAAAGGCGCTCTTCCAGACCTTCATGATTCTTGTAAGCACGGGACGTGTGATTGCTGATGCAGGTAGCATGACAACAGACCTAGCTAAGGGTGCTGATGCAATTGCTTCAGTATTTGCTGTTCTTGACCGGGTAACTGAAATTGACCCTGACAACCCTGAGGGATACAAACCAGAGAAGCTCAAAGGCGAGGTGGACATCAGAGGAGTTGACTTTGCATACCCATCAAGGCCAGATGTGATAATTTTCAAAGGATTTTCATTAAGCATCCAACCAGGCAAGTCAACAGCCCTGGTTGGGCAAAGTGGCTCTGGCAAGTCGACCATCATCGGCCTTATAGAGCGGTTCTATGACCCACTTAGGGGATTGGTGAAGATTGATGGCAGGGACATCAGAACTTATAATCTTCGAGCCCTGCGACAGCACATTGGACTGGTCAGTCAAGAGCCAACACTATTTGCAGGCACGATCAGAGAGAACATTGTGTATGGGACAGAAACAGCAAGTGAAGCAGAAACTGAGAATGCAGCAAGGTCTGCCAATGCACATGACTTCATCAGCAACCTCAAGGATGGATATGACACATGGTGTGGTGAGAGGGGTGTTCAGCTCTCAGGAGGACAGAAGCAGCGGATAGCAATAGCCCGTGCCATCCTGAAGAACCCAGCTATCTTGCTACTTGATGAAGCTACAAGTGCACTGGACAGCCAGTCCGAAAAGGTGGTACAGGAGGCACTGGAGCGAGTGATGGTCGGCAGGACAAGTGTGGTGGTAGCACACAGGCTCAGCACAGTCCAAAACTGTGACCTGATCACTGTGCTTGATAAAGGAATTGTTGTGGAGAAGGGCACACACTCATCCCTCATGTCCAAGGGTCCCTCCGGAACATATTTTAGCTTGGTTAGTTTGCAACAAGGAGGCAGCCAGAACTGATTTTTTGCATGACAGTACAGCACTCATTTCCAAATTAGAACTACGAGCAGAGATGATCATCAGATCACTGAAACTTTCAGCAACAATGGGCTATTTTTACTCATGTTGCTCTTGCTCTATCAGCATATAGGAGTGTACCAGGCTTATCGTTTATTCATATAACTGTTTGATACGTATTGTAATGATGCAATGGTCAAGAAATCTGAGATAAGCCATATATTAGGTTGTACCTCATTTTATTCTTCTGTGGCCTATTTGTTTGAAACCACTATGATACTGTACTCATTGATCATGCACTTATAGCTAGCAATGGATATTAACTAAACTACTATATCTTGATTCGCAACAAAGTTGTGGATTCTTAAGAAATGTAAGGAAAACTAAATTAAAGAGGTCTATATTCTCTAGGGAAATCATAACACGGCGAAGCAACAAGAATGGACCGGGACCCATTTTCAGGAATGCACTTGCACTTTATCCACACTATATCACAATATGGTTTTAGTATGAGGAATTTCCAGAATCCAGAACCCTAACCCTATGATGAACATTTTACAAGTTTATTGTACAACATTATGCATTACCAGATGCAACTCTGGTGGTGGTACCAGTTTGATTTTCCTGGTGGAAGCGAAGGGGGAGGGGGGGAGTTCTTGCGGTGGCACCACAGAGGCGGTCAGGCATCATCCCCGTCGAAGGAATGGAAATTATCCTTTATAAAATGGATATATAAATAGATGCGGAAAAAATAGAGGTTCCCGCAAACCAGTTACCTGGCTCAAAAGAGTAAACTTCAGCAGCAATTACCGCAAAACTAACACTATTCATAAAGTAACCCTGCAACCTTAGGTTGCCAATCATAGAGGTGGCAATTTTAGTGTGCGCAAAGTTATAGGGTACATTATATTATACTCCCTCCGTCCCTAAGTTGTCGTGGTTTTAGTTCAAATTTGAACTAAAACAACGACAAGTATTTAGGAACGGAGGGAGTAGGTGTATCTTCATATGGACAGATATGCCTATCACAGAAATCAGTGAACTACTGAATGGTATGAATTTCCTGGTTATTGATTTAGTATACAAATTGTGCACATTTTGCATACAAGTCACAAATTTTAAGTGCTTACAAATTATACATTATCTGCATGTTCTTCACCAAGGTTACCAATATCACGATTCATATCGTAGGATCACATGATACTATAATCTGGCCTGAGGGGAATGACAAGTGCCGCACAATGGATCGTTATCAGTGGGTACAGTTGTCAGTGCGATACCATGGCTGCCCAGACTTGCTGGGATTGCGACCAGGTATGAAATTCCATGTCTTTGCAATAGCAAATAATAAGAGACAGCAGTAAATGTTGTTTACCTACAATTACAAAACAATACAGAAGGATACACGATTTGATCACTGAAAGCAGGTATAACTGTGCAAATAGCGCAAGAATTTTTCCTTACCTTCAAATAGAAGATGCATTCTATATCATGGTGGCTATGCTTTACCACCATCATCACGGTCCATGTCCTTTCCATCAGGCATGGTCTTGCTCCCAGTACTTATAACCTTTGCGTTCTTACTAGAGTTCCTCTTGGTATACTTCTTCTTATACCGATCCACCACATCATTATGATTAGTCCCAGGAGGACCTTTCCTTTTACCTCTCATTCTCTCCTGAGATTGTTTACCTTTACACTCCAGTGCAAGAACCACTGTGACTGAGGGATCTAATAGTGTATCATGCTCTGCATCCGAGTTGTCTCCCATCTCTGCTCCAGACAAATCATCCTCCAGCTCATACATCATATTGGTTACACAAAGCCCCTGATCCCCATTAGCATTCGTAGCAGAAACCACAACTTTCTGCCCCTTGCCCTTCCCACCTGAGGCTGCCCAGGATGCACTACTAGAACGTGAAATCCTCTGTGACCCGTTCATCGCCAGATGCAGCTGTAATGCCAACTTCTCATCTGGCAGGTCCGGATCACTGGTGCCCTTGCTTCCTGACCCCTCAGCTCCAGCAATGAGGACCGTCGCCTCCTTGGCACGCTTTGAAGCTGGCACAGTCTTCCCTGGGGAATTCAATTTAGACACAGTGACGGCCTCCCCCTTACCACGCACTGAAGATGTGGGCTCCCTGGCACACACATTCTTGCTACCTGGCTTCAGGGTGGGGCAGCAATCGACGCAGACGAAATTCTCCAAATCGACAGGCTGGATCAGGGCAGTACGGTGCTCAGAGGGGATGCAATGGCGGTGGACGCAGCGGTTGCAGCTGCGGCATGTGACTGAGGAGTCCTCTGGCGGGAGGTTGTCCAAGGAGAGGCAGTAGGAGCAGACGACGGCAGAGCGAATGAGGGGGAGACATTCTGAGCAGAGGAGGACGATGCGCCAGACGGAGCGGAGAGCACGGACAGGGCGAGGCTTAGCGCCCGGCGGCGGCGGCGGAAAGCGTGCGCCGCAGCATCGGCAGAGGTTTAGGTCGGGCTGGCCGCGTGTGGGCGCGGGGGGCGGCGGGGTCTGCCGTGGGGGCGCGGCACGGCGGCGCGGGCGATGCTTGGAGAGGAGGCGGGACGGCGGGGAGGGGTGGTCGGCTTTGGGGGCGGGGGTGGGGGAGCTGGGTGCCGATTGTACCATGGAAGCTAGGGTTTGGGACGGAGGAACTTGGTTGGGAAATTTGACCGGCAGAATGCGTTGTGTGTGTGTGCCGCTGCTTGGCTTCTGACTTCTTTGGTTTTTCGGCCAGTGCAGATGCCTCCAACGCATAGAGGCAATCTCTAAAGACTGCAGCCTGCTGCTTTTAGGGTTTAAAAGTAGGAAGTCCCTCTTTCTCTCGATCCAACCTCAAGAAGTAAACATCATTAAAATAAAAGGGATAGAGGAAAACCATGAGAAACATGCATGTCAACTTTACTCAGACATGAGACCCAGTTTAGAAATAAAATTGCCTCTAACCACTGCATCATTTGGTGATAAGCTTAAAAACTTAGAGGTAGAACTACCTCTAAAGAGTGTGGATGCCCTTAGAGCTGTTGGAAATATGTCCTAGAGGCAATAATAAATTTGTTATTATCATATTTTCTTGTTCTTGATAAATGTTTATTATCCATGCTATAATTGTATTAACAGGAAACTAAATACATGTGTGGATAAATAAACAAATACCGTGTCCCTAATACGCCTCTACTAGATTAGCTCGTTGATTAAAAGATGGTTAAGGTTTCCTAACCATAGACATGTGTTGTCATTTAATAACGAGGTCATATCATTAGAAGAATGATGTGATGGACAGACCCAAACCTAAGCATAGCTTTTGATCGTGTCACTTAAGTTTAAATTGCTAATGCTTTTATTATGTCAAGTATAATTTCCTTATACCACGAGATCATGCCACTCCCTAGTACCGGAAGAATACTTTGTGGACATCAACCGTCATCTCGTAACTGGGTGACCATAAAGGTGTTCTTCAGGTATCTCGGAAGGTGCTTGTTGGGTTGTATGGATCAAGACTGGGATTTGTCACTCCATGTGACGGAGGGATATCTCTGGGCCCTCTCGGTAATATAACATCCTAATGAGCTTGCAAGCATGTGACTAATGTGTTTAGTCATGGGGATATTATATTGCGGTACGAGTAAAGAGAACTTGCCAGTAACGAGATTGATCTAGGTATGGTGATACCGACGATCAAATCTCGGGCAAGTAATATATCGCGAGACAAAGAAAATTGGATACCGGATTAATTGAATCCTCGACATCGTGGTTCAACCGATGAGATCTTCGTGGAATATGTGGGAACCATTATGGACATTCAGGTCCCGCTACTGGTTATTGATCGGAGAGATGTCTCGCTCATGTCCACATGTTCTCGAACCCGTAGGGTCACACACTTAACGCTTAATGTCGCTAGGGTTTGATGAGATCCAGGACATCACGAGGAGCTTCGGAATGGTCCGGAGATAAAGAATTATATATGGGAAAGCTGTTTCGGGGTTTCGGAAAAGTTCGGGATATTTTCCGGTATGGACCGGGAATGTTCTAAAAGGTTCCGGAAGTTCTCGGAATGTTTCAGAATATTTTAGAGAATTTAATTGGGCTTCTGTAGTAATTAATTAGAGAGATCCAATTAATTATCCCCTAGGCCCATTAGGGGAAAGGGGACGCAGAAACTCCACCCCACGTACGTGGAGAGGCACGTGGGAAAGGGAGGGAGTCCTCCCGGGACTCCTCTTTCCCTGGCCGGCCACATCTAAGGAAAAGGAAAGGGGCGAAATTGAGGCAAGTTAATTCCTATAGGGATTACTTCCTATTTCTTGAGAGGCAAGGAAGGAAAGAGCAGATTGTCTCCTCTGCCTGCCTTGCCGCCAGCCTCCTCCCCTATATAAGGAGGGGAGGGGCTGCCCCTGAAAAAACCCTGCTCCTCTCCCTGACCTCCTCCTCTCACGCGCACGGTGAAGCCCTGCCCGTGGAGAACTCCACCATAGCCTACACCATGCCGTTGTGCTGCTGGAATCTCATCGACCTCTTCCCCTCGCTTGCTGGATCAAGAAGGAGGAGACGACGTGAAGCTGAACGTGTGGATACCAAGGAGGTGTCATCGTTTCTGCACTGAGATTGATCTCATCGAAAGTTCCACTACGCCAACAACGATCCCGTGATCGTAACGCTTTGTGGTCTACGAGGGTATGATGCTCATTATCTCTCTCGTTACTTACATCTACTAGATATGATCTTGGGTTTCTTCCGCACATCTCGTAGGAAAATTTTTGTTTTCCATGCAACGAACCCATCAAGAGCATCTCCACCGGCACGAGAAAACCCACTCCCAAAACCAAATAAGTGTTTTTTTCTCCTCCAAACTGCTCCACTGCCTCCCCAAAACACCTTTGCAATGAGAAAAAAAATTGGGAGGGAGGAAAAACCTCTCTCCTCCCCCCTCCAAATAGGGAGTCTATCCTCCAAGGAGAAAAAAAATTCTCCACGCCCAACACTCATCCATCTCCGCACGGGAAGTTTCCCGCCGCCGCTCCTCCAGCCGATCCACCGCTGCCAGCCGCCATGGAGCCTCCGCCGGAACTCCCCGCCACTGCCGGACCCTCCGCTGCCGTCGCCCAACCCCCGCCGCCCGCATCCGCGACCAGAGCCGCACCCGGCGACGCCTCGCTGCCGGGAAAGAAGGCACGACAGCGCCTGGGCTTGGTGCCCCTGTCGGGAGGCACAGTGCCGGTCCGGACTGCGGCCGCCGCTCCTTCGCCGATTGAGCCGGTCCCCACCGCGCCGGCCCCTCCTCCTCGGCCCCGCAACACGAAGAAGGGCGGTGTACGGGGTTCCTCCGCCGGGAAGAAGGGGGCAGGCGAGCCGGCAGCCACTCCGCTGTCCCGGAGCAACCCGGCGGTTGGGCTCCTTCCCACGCCTGCCCCGGCCGCGCCGCCGGAGGTCGTCCCCGACGAAGACGATGACGGTGAGGATGAAGTAATCCCGGAAAGGTAAAATTGCTGCCATTCTTCATAGTGTACATATTTTGAATGGAATTGATGCAATGGAATGGATGAGTGTATACATTGTGAGTGGAATTGATTCAATTTTGAATGAAATTGATGAGTGTATGCATTGTGAGTGGAATTGATGAAATTTTGAATGAAATTGATGAGTGTATGCATTGTTCATAGTGTTGATAATGAAGGATTTTTGGAAGAAATGACGGGGGGAGCTTCACAACAAAATGTGCTAGAAGAGGAGGGATTTGTTGAAGAAACACCAAAGGGGAGAGGAGGAAGGCAGCCCAATTTCACAGTTGAAGAAGATGTTGCCTTGTGTTTGGCATGGGAGGCCATCACACTTGATGCCATTTGTGGGGTGGAGCAAACTGGGAATACCTATTGGTCGCGCATACAAGATCACTTTGTTCGCAACAAGAAGGCTGGGTACGAACGGTCACAAGGAAGCCTCTCCCATCGATGGTCGACCATTAGTGACAATTGCAGCAAGTGGTCGTCAGGCGAGGAGCAAGTGGAACGTCTCAATCCCAGTGGAGCAAATGCTCAAGATAGGGTAATATCTTTTGCACACTTACCATTTCTTGATGTAGTTTACTCATTTGTTTCATTCATTGGTATTTGCTTACATATTTGCATCACACAGACAAACATTGCTCAACAACGATACAAGGAGTTGATGGTGACCAAGGGCGGCAAGCCTGGCAAGGCATTCTCTTTGTTTCATTGTCAGGATTTGCTCAAGCATTGTGAGAAGTGGAAGACAAAGGGCAATGACATCCCAAACAGGAGGAAGTCTAGCCACTCTTCTTCTCCAGATGTTGAGAATGTGGATGAGTCTGATGATAGTGATGAGGATGGGAAGAGAAGTCCTACTCCTATCTCGGTTGCAAAGAACAAGAGGTGAAAGATCAGTATGGTCGGCTAGAGGGGGGCGGTGAATAGGCGACTAACAAATTTTAATATTTTTCTTTTTCTTTTCTAGAAAGATACAAACACTTAACCTAGGGTTTACTAAATTTTCTAAAGGTAATGCAACCCTAGGATGAAGTGCAATAGCCGAAGCAACTAGATAACAAGAATGTAAAGGGTAAGAATGGATACCACACGAGGACGAAGATTTCACCGGAGTTCCACCGATTGGGGTAGGTGTACGTCTCCGTTTGGAGGAGTGCTCTACCACAAAGGTAGAGACGCAACAAAGGTTCACTCTATTCTCCTCTCACGGCACCACAAAGGTGAGTGAGCTCCACTAATGGCTTCCTTGAAGGCGAAGACCGAACTTTTACAAAACTTGACCGGGGCTAGCTCCACAACTCAATTGGAGGCTCCCAATCCAATCCTTAAGCTGCACAATCTCCAAGGGAAGAGCTCAAGGCAACCACTTCCGTCTAGGGCTCCCAAATGCCCAAGAGAAATGAAATCCACAAGAGAAACAAGGGGAATCAACTTTGTAACTTGGTGAAACCTTAGATCTAGGTCTTCTCCTCCAATCCTCAAAGAATCAACAAGGGAGAAGCTTTATGGAGGGAGATTCAGTAGAATGAAGCTTAGGGAGTTCTTGGGAGAGAGGGGGCTGTTTTTTGCTTCGTGCTCGGGCTGGAAACCCGTTGGGGATGAAGGGGTATATAATTAGACTCCCCAAAATCTAAACGTTATGCACTGTGAGTTCCAGGGGAGGAACTTCCGCTGGTCACCGGAAGTTCCGGGTGATCGGAAGTTTCGGTCCTGTTCCGGTTCAACTTCCGGAAATCCACAATGGATTCTAATAGCGTTGCGGACCTGGTCCGGAGGTTGGGCTGAAGTTTCGGGGTACCGGAACCCCACCGGAACTTCCGGACCTGGGCAGGCAAATGCACACCAGTTAGGCTCTAGAGTTGGTTCTCTCTCACTTTTTGGTAGGCTTTATGTGGGTGCAAGATGTTTGTTTGTGTACGTGAAAAGCGATTCACCCATTACCTTCCCATATGGACTCCCTCTTAATAGTACGGAGTTCCTACGACTCAATAACCGAAAAAACCGCTAAAACTCCACTACTCTTCGTTTTCCAACTTGAGGGCATCGAATCGTTTTGCGCCATTTGATATCAAATCTGAAATACTTAACGCACGATTAGTCCACAACACACGTTGTCATCACCACCAAAATTAACTAGGAGACAAATGCCCTTTCAAGAGGCCACTTGGGAGGAAGGCAGAGAAGGAAAAGGCTAAGAAGGGTGGAGATCCTTCATACAAGGAGGGCCTAGAGATGACTGTGTCCATAAGGAGGGATCTTGCTGCAGAAAGGAAGCAAGACAACATCACAAGGTGGCAAGAGTTGAAGGAAATTGAGGAGAGGAGGGTGGCGGCAATCGAGCGCAAGGCAGCAATGACAGAGAAGAGGGTGGCACTTGATGAGTGGAAGATAAGAAACAAGCAAGAGAAGCAAGAGCGAGAGTTCATGTTGATGAATCCATCCAATTTTGATGAGAAGGCAAAAGCTTACTCTGAGCTAATGCGTGATCAGATAATGGCATCCAAGACAATGGGCGGGTTTGGTGGCTTCATGAACATGATGGGTGGCTTTGGTGGATTTGGTGGCTATAGAGCAGGTGGAGGATCAAATGCTAGTGGTGGTTCAGAAGATGGTGGTGCCGAGCATGACATATGATTGGTTTTCTCATATTTCGAATTTGAAATTTGAACTTACCAAATTCGAGTTATTATTGAAGTTGAGATATTTTGATTTCATATGCTTTAACTTATGCTATGCTCAAATGTTGAGTCTATTTGGAGTGAATATATGTGCAATAGGATGAGAGTTTAGAAAATATAGGGAGCCAGTTTTTCTCATGCTAGTGGAGAGCAAAACTGCGGAGGAGAAAAAACTGAGTTTTCTCACTCCCAAAAACCAGTTTTTCTCCTACTGGTGGAGATGCTCTTAGGCCCTGTTTGGAATGCATGAAAAACTCAGGATAGAAAAAATACAAGAATTGAAATGACATGTCTCACAAATCCTATGGAAATTGAAAACACATGAATAAAAAATATCAGCCATTTGGAATACAGGATAGGAAAAGAATAGAAAACTCTTCAAATCAAAGTTGGTCACATGAGGAATCTCATTAATCCATCGTACAATTTTTTTGGCTAATAAGAACAGAGAATAGATTAAATCAAACTTGCCAGCCGGATGCAAGAAATATGTGCAATAAAATCACAAAACCTACGCATGATTGAATCTACAGTTAGCCATGCTCACAGCCGCGTACACTACAGGGAAAGAGGAAGTTTTCATCAACCTGCTACCAGGCAAGCTCCCGTTGACCACCACTCTGTCAATTTTCTATCGTTGGGGAAAGGTTGGAGAGATTGGAGCCTAGGTGGAGCTTTATGCGGGCCTTTTTGGCGCGCTAGCGAGTGAAAGAAGCGGCCGTAGCGCGAGCGCGTGCAGGAATTTTTCTATTAGATCGGACCAAATGTTTTATTTCCTATAAAACGTGAAGGATAGGAAACCAATCCTGTGAAAGTCAGTTTCTTATTCCTATGTTCCAAAGGGCACTAAGGAAATTTTTCCTACAAAAATCCTATCCCACAAAAATCCTAAAAGAATCCCTTGTTTCAAATGGGCCCTTATGTTGGGGCTGTGATAGGTACAAATCCAAACAAACACCTTGTTTCTTGAGACTTTCTTAAACCACTTCTTTAATTTGTATTAGAAACTTCCTGAGCAAATTAGTGTACAGATAGTGTTGAGAATGCATGGTGTCTTTCGATCGCATAGAGGTTAGAGGTCACTTTGTATATGTGTATTCAGTCATTTTGAGAAACTACATTTGGATCACCGACCTTTGTATTTCTCAAACCCATCTGATAAATGGTATGTATTTCGAAATAGTATGGCATGTCTAGCCCATGTTTAATGTCAAGATTTGTTCCATATTTGACCCAACTTGCGGCGCGGGGAAACTTGGCTCACATGCTTGCTTATGGAATCTCATAAAAATGAGATAGATTAGCAACTCGGTTCAGGCCCATCGGGTAGCCACATGGACCAATCTCAAACCTTGGAATGCTCATTGTGTTGTACTCTTAACCCATTTGAATTTAATTTTTTGGCTATAATTAGCGATATGGTGATTAAGACATGGTGCACTGTGCACATAAGATTAGATGTGTTGCTAATTTTCGGGGTTGGCAGAAAACCTGGACTGAGTTAAATGTGATGTAAATTTGCACCCATGAACTAAGAGGTGCATTTCACCAGCAAAATATGTTTTACTTAATGGTTTGCCCAGAGTATTTTTTTTTTCAGAATTTCATCACTATTAGAACTTGTATTGTTTGTTTAGATTTACCAGTTCATGGACAAAATGTTATTGACGTGTAATTACAAAATTGATGGAACTTGGACTTCCGATCATTTGTTGATTGTATCATGTGAAAACTCGCCCCCGCAAATTCTAAAAAGAATGTAAAAGCACAATCATGAAAAAAAAATAGTTTGATGGGCGTGAATTCGCCTCCATGGTCAGCAGAGCGCTCGGGCCATCGAATCTGATAGAACAAACACATATCATCACGGTCTTCCGCACACATGAGATACTGGTAACACTCGTATGTTCGCTCGTATGGCTAACCGGTGGCAAACAAGGCGTCGCCGTTGACGGCGTCCCACGAAGGTCATGCGGCTGAGAAAGAGAGGGGGGATTGGAGTTGGGGAAAGGGTGAGGACGAGGTGCCGATCTGGCTTCATGAGGCGAATGAGGAGTGGCGAAGAATAACCTGAGACATGGGCCCACATCAAAATAATATTGTGCATGTGCTATTTCGATAGCATATTGCCCATAAAGCCAAGAGGATTACCCCGATACTTCCTCGCAATCAAACTATTACTAGGCTTATGCAATACCATGTACACCTTCGTATCACTATTCCGCCAGCTCCTTCTCCCTAAGGCCCATAGACGACACAAATACAAAGCGCCAAGACGCAAATCTGCGGGAACCATAGCAAACTATCATCGTTGGTATTGGATCAAGAATGCATGCATGGCTTAGATCAAAGATAAAAACCCACCAACCACTTAAACAGAGTGTTGCACATAACTATCTACTCCACCATTTAGTTTAATGGTTGGTGGTAATCCGAATGCATTTTTTTTATCTAACAGCCTACAAAAATACTCCTGGCTTAGGCCTCCTGCCAGCTGTAGGCCCAGTGGGATTGGGACCGGTAAGAATGGATTGTATTGTTGAAAAAAAAATCTGCAAAATCATCCTGAAAACGAAGCATGAACACGAGTGAAAATAAGAAAGTACGTACCCAGGCTAAAATAGCAAGAGTTGGGCCCCTCAAGCTTAAGGCGGCTCGTCTGCAATTACCTCGAACAGCCGACAGTCTGACACGCACGCACGTATAGTACGTAGGGGATGCACGATGGAAGCAGCGTGCACGGCGGGCGAACAGACACGAGATCACGTCCCATCTAAAAGCAGACGGACGTACGCTGCTGGCTCTGGTACCCAACGCGAATCCAAAGATGGCGACGTAATAATCTTTGATCGAGCGGTGAGCTATTTGCCTAGTATTAGGCTGCAATTAGCTGAACCACCACTTGCTGTACAGAAGAAAAAAAGGGTGAACCACCACTAGGCACTAGCTGTGGAATGACCTGCAGCTCTGCTGATCGCCCACACGAGACTTGCCACGAACAACGAACGTCCGTCGTCTTTTCTTGGAGGCGGAGGAAGAGAAGACTTGCCACAATTTGCTTTCATCTTCAAGAGCCAAACGTCGAATCGAGGAGGAGGGCGCGACGGCGAAAGAAGAGAAAAAACAAAATCGTGTAGTTGGGCCGGCCGACGCGTGGACGGACCACGCAAACCAAACTCTGATGCTGGAGGTTGGCTCGTTTCGATCGGCGGCTCATCATTTGTTTGTTCGGCGGTTCCGGGCGGGGGCCGTTAAGGTGCACTGCAACGGCGCCGTCCGTCCGTTCCCAACTTCCCGTCATGATTACCAGCAGCAGCACACGAGAGTACACGACGCAGCACGGCGTCCGCCCTGGCCTGGCGGCCTTCCGTGTCAACAAGAGCCGCTGGCTCGTCCGTCCTGGGCCACAACGAGGAGTACTACAGTATGCAACAGGCCGGTTCTCTTTTACTGCGAGTTTTTTTTCCCTTTGTGAACGGAGGCAGGCAATACGTGTAATGGCCGGAGTTGTGGCCCCGGATTGCCTTGGCCGGACCTTTGCACGTAGATTTCACCGTTTTGTCTGGACGCACTTAATAACAGCTCCATTTAATACCCCCGTGGGGGAAAGCCATGAAACGCGGCGGAGGTGTCAGCGGAATCGGGCGCCACCCATCTCCCTCCTCCTGTCCCGTGCGCTGCGCGCGTGGCTTACGAGACGAAGGCCCACGGGGTACGTGCGGCGGCCGCACATGGCCCCGCCCATCCGCTCCGTTGGATCAGCCGCGCCGCGCGCCGGTCCCGGTCGGTCTTGCCACGCCGCCAATAGACTCGCACGCCGATGCTGCGGTAGATTCTCATTCTTTACTTGCGCGCGGTTGCGATCGGCGTTGATTTGTTGGTTAACCCACTATCGGGGTGCAAAAGCTTTGAACGCCACGCGGGTGGGCAGAGAGCGTCATGTGCACGGTAGGGAAAATGGAAAAAAGAACAAGCGAAAGAGGGAAGGAAACGGAAACAAAAATGGAAATATAGAAAAATGATGGAAAGGTATTCATATGTTTTTTCTAACATTACTTTTGCTTGATGCGTTTTTAACATTAGAACTGGGTTCTCCATGAGGCTCATCAGCTTATGCTCATCTGTTTTCATGATCCGACTATTTTTCAGCACTTAGATGGGCGAGTTGTCTTGTCCGAAGGGAATGCAAACAAAGCGCAAAAACTTCAAGAAGCAAGAAACATCCATCCATACGAAATAGACTATGCCATGCGCAAGATATGAGAAATCAAATTCGATTTTCAAATGGAATAGCAAATTTGGACGAATTATCAGCTGAAAATACGTGACCATGTGTATGTGCTGACCTATCAAACACGCCTCGTACAGAAGAAAATGAAAAGAAGGAGACAAATAGACCAAGCAGACGACTCGATGCGACTGGCCGTGGAGGCGTTGCCGTGATTTGGCTTGATGCCACGACGGAGACAGTTTCGTGATTTGACTTTATACGGCTAGTGGTGGAGGCCAGCTCGAGACCATCGCTTGCTAGCTCAGAAGAGTGTGCGCTTCGGACAAGGAAGATGATGCAACTGTTTTCGTCTTGATGAATGGTGCTCCGAACCTAGTCTAAACTGATTGCATGTTGTAATATTGTTGGTTTAATATGTTTAAAATCATGGATGTCCATTTCTTTTCATCTTTTCTATCTACGTGAATTCGGCATAATGCCGGTATTTCTGTAAAAGAAAGGCCCAAAAAATTATATCCATCCGTTTCATATGAAATGACAAAATATTACATGTATATAAACGTTTTTTTATATAAATACATCCATACGTCGAACAGATTTGAATATATGGAACTGAGGGAGCACAAATTACCGTATGGGCAAAGCCACGAAAAAAAGGGTTAAAGGAGAAACGGGGAAGGGAAAGGCAACAAGAGAAAGGAAAAAGGCCGGCAAACGGGCAGGGAAGGTGGTGGGAGGCGCGCGGGCGGGTGGGGGTGGGCGTCGTGGGCGGTGGCAGCACAAACAAGCAAACCTTCCAATTAACTCCTCCCCACCTTCCCATCCTCCTCCTCCTTCCTTCTTCCGGCCTTTCCCCCCTTCACAAATCTCAATTTCGATTCCCGTTTCTACCCTCTCGTGCTCACGGGCGCACGTTCCTGGGTTCCGATCCTGAGGAGGGGGATCCCTTGGCCTGGCTTGCCGGCATGCGGCGGGGCGGCGCGGCGGCGATGGCGGCGCAGGGGGATGGGGACGCGGAGGCGCGGTTCCGCGGGGTGCGGAAGCGGCCATGGGGCCGGTACGCGGCGGAGATCCGCGATCCGGCCAAAAAGGCGCGGGTCTGGCTCGGCACCTTCGATTCCGCCGAGGACGCCGCCCGCGCCTACGACGCCGCTGCGCGCATGCTGCGCGGGCCCAAGGCCCGGACTAACTTCCCCCTCTGCCTCGCGCACCATGGCCAACTACCGGCCAGCTACCCGCCCTACCCCCTCGCGGCCGCCGCCGTCCAGCCGCCGGTCGCCGTGGCGGCAGCCTGGCCGGCCAGCAGCAGCCTCAGCTCCACTGTCGAGTCGTTCGGCGTTCCGCGGGCGCGGCCGGTGCTCCCGCCGCGGCCCCCGCCGCCGCCGATCCTCGACGGCGACTGCCATAGCGACTGCGGCTCCTCGGCCTCGGTGGTGGATGATGATTGCGTGGACGCTGCCGCCTCGCCGTCCTGCCAGCTCCTGCTCCCGTTCGACCTCAACCTGCCCCCAGGCTGCGATGGATTTGCATGTGATGACGACGACGAGCTGAGGCTGACGGCGTTGCGGCTCTGAACTCGAGCCACCGGTGGTCAGAGAAAGAGGAAAAGGAGAAAAATATTTGGTTCTTCCCTTCTCTCGTAGCCGACATGATCCACCTCTATGTTGCTGCTGCTGCTGCTGTTGTTGTTTACATGATCTGATGATGATTAATATGGCCGGATCTACAAACCGGCCTGCTTGCATGCTTGTTGCCGGCGATGGTGATGATTATTGCCAGACTCCCCCGGTAGCTCGCTGCTGTTGTACTGTACTATAGTAGCATTTTACTTGCTTCCTCCTGTGAGGAATCAGACAGCTAAAGTAACTTATTTTCTTCTTTAACTACATGTGCTACCCTTACTCACCTGTTTCGAATCGAGAGCATTGAATTTTTTTCCTGTTCATGAGAATGATCACACGGCGCTTAAATGCCAGAAATATAGAGTTTAAAGTTGATGTGCAAGAGGAATTATCTTGATCTGAATTTCAACCTTGGCACAACATTCAGTCTGAATACTTCCATTATTTCTCAAGCACTGCAAATAGACTAACCCTGGCTATTCTTATCCTAACACTGGCATATGATGTATTTTCATTTGCAGTTTTGGTGCTTAAATCAATTCTTGCATTGTTGTAGTTGCAGATATCTGTCATAGAATAAGAGAGGTTCACTTTGGCTGTTCAAGATGATACCATGATTGTTAGATTCAGAATCAAAACTAAATTTAGGAGCTACTTTGTAATTGCTCAGAATGTGTACACCCTTAGCCATAGTTGATGCATTCGGTGCAATTTCGAAAATCACTGGGATGCATGGTTTGGCATCTGATTTACTCCTGAGCTGAAATCACCAGACATCAGGTCATGACGAAACAAGATGCCAACAGGATTAATTCCTACAACTAGCAAAGTTATGCTAATAGCATCAACTATGATGGAATTACATGAAAGTGAAAGGAATTTGAATATACTCTTCTTTCTCTTGGCAGATTTCTCTGTTTGATGTATGCTAACGAAATTTAGCAAACATTTATTGTTTTTCAGGCTTGCCCACTAAACCTCACATTTCTTGCCACTTGCATATATAGGATGCAGCAATGGTAATCCTACTATGGATCTTTTGTTACATTCATGCGAGATGAGGAATTTGTTGGTAACTAGAAAAGGAAGAAACGTGTATTACACTATTATCATAGAAATATTGTTACTCCATTAAACTGTCTGTTGTACAATATTTCCCGTATGGGATGAATTGCATGACTTTTCAGATGCTAACATTATTTTTCTGACGAACCAATGCTAACGTTATGATACCTGCTGCATAGGTTTTAGTTCATATGTAATATTATTACTCCATGTTCTTGTGAATTGTCCAGTTTACTGGTTTTCCGTCAATCATGGCGAATTGCATGACCTTTCAGATGCTAACGTTATGATACCTGCTGCATAGGTTCTAGTTCATATGTAAAATTACATTTTTATCCAGTCTCAGTATATATGGTGGGATGCTACAACAATGCACTGCATCCTTTCTGTTAGTAACCCCACTGTATTGTTTATCTTAGTAAATGTGTTAGTGTGTTAATTTCGGTGAGATTTGGGTATTCCAAAGTCCTCTACAAAACATGCTCTGAAATTTTTATGGTGGCATCTCTGAACATGTGAGTGGACGTTACCTGAGTCTGGAATTTCGTACTACATGCGTACTACTCTCATAAGCAGCAGTGGACCTTGTCTGACGTATTCAAGCAATTTTGCTTATTACTGAGTGTATACTTCTGGTCTTTTGCTGCTCAGCATTCTTCTATGGTTTCAGATGCTTCTCAAGTGGATTGAAATTCTTTATTATGCTAGTAACTTGAAGTTATTTGCTATCAGTATAGCAATATCATAAGTATCATCTAGTCTTGGCCAGTAAATGGGACTTGTCACATAACATATCTTTTCTTTAAAGTACCGTGTTTTGGAACCATCGGTAAGAAAAAGTATTTCATAATCATGTGAAACACATCATTATATGTGCATCATTTTATATATTTTTATGGTTATATATGGGAAGCTTTATATCTTTTCTGGGTTCCAATGGCAAAAAATAGACATGCACTTATATATTCCTTTCATCATGTTTTGCTACATCCAGCAAGGGATGATGTACCTGACCAAATTGGAGAAAGGTGATGTTTTGAGGCAGCAGCTCTGCGAATTACTCAAGTCTCAAACAGTGCCATCAACAAAATAGTGGAAATCCATTGCAATTTGGAGTGTTCTGTGCCTGGACAGCAGGGAGTGGAACCAACTCAGGTACATGTGGGATGTGGCTGATTTGCGAGTTCTTCTTTTCTAGCTGTCAGCATTTACACTTAAGCTCTATATTCTTAGCTGTGAAAACAGTTCTTTAACATTTTGATGCCATTTAGGTTGAGCAAGTTCAATAAAAATGGAACGTCGTCAGGAATATATTAGCTGGAGATATTGTATTATTGACTTGCCTGTTTTTCTTGCATTTTAGTGCTTGGCTGCGAGGGAGCATCTTAATGTTACCGACATTCTATCAGACACTAGTGACAATGGTAGCAATAAGCCAATAACTATTCCTTACAACCAGATTCAAGTTCGCTAAACTTAATCTGTGAGAACTGGCAAATGCCTTCGGACAAACAATTGCCTAACTTGCAGAATCTCTCCCCTTGAACCATCATAATATTACCTGACAGTGAGGCACTTCTAGTGACACTGGTTAATGGTAGCAGAGACTATTCTTTAAAACCAGATTCAAGTTCATTGAGTTTACTATGAGGATTGGCAAAAATACCTTGCCTAACTTTCCTAACTTTCAGCATCTCTCCTCTCTCTAGACAGGAGCATTGGTAGTGAGGAAAAAGTGGGATCTGCTTTGTCAAAGCATTAGTTGTATTACAAAAACCAGTCATTTGATGCCGATTAATCAAGCACCATATCATTATCAATTTCTCATACTAGTATCTATTTGGTTGTAGATATCCAGAAAATTGCGCAATGTAGAACATCTGGTAGGCAATATCTAAAAGTGG
The DNA here is from genome assembly GCF_000005505.3 of Brachypodium distachyon. Classification (NCBI taxonomy): domain Eukaryota; kingdom Viridiplantae; phylum Streptophyta; class Magnoliopsida; order Poales; family Poaceae; genus Brachypodium; species Brachypodium distachyon. The sequence goes on along the minus strand of NC_016133.3, from coordinate 4,752,668 downwards.
AATGTCATGTTACCATTGATGGGTAGAAGATATTGTTCTCTTGGGACCAGGTGTCTTGAGAAAACACAAAAGATCAGCAATCTCTATATCTGACTCGTTTCAATTTTGGCAGTTCATAGGAGTTGTATATAGTATGTAACTGTTATTTAGATCATCTTGGTGCTTCATGCACATGTAATTCTTATTTAGATCATGCTTGGTGCTTCATGCATATTTTTCGTGTTCAATTGTATGTAAAAGTACCTCACTTCCTTCCATGGTACCTCTTGTTTTCTGTCCCTACGAATACAATTAATCTATCCAGGTGGGTTTACTTCTGTTATTATATGCAAATGTGAATAAGTCATACAAGGTCATGCCATATGGTCCTTCGTTGTATTGTCTTGCCAATACACTGGATTACCTCTTTTGTACTAATTGTTCATATTGAATTTATCTATTCCTTTGCCTGTTATTACAGCATCGTCCCCCTTGTCTTGTACATATTTTTAGTTACGGTAGTTTCTTTACTCATGCAGGTCATTTATCACTCCATCTGATTTCGTTGTTATTCCTCCATTGACAGTGATCGTGCTCAATTATTCTGGATTATGCATATATTGTTTTTGGCCGCACGCAAATATGTGTGGTGTATATATGTTTACATGCGTACTCTTGTTTCTCTCGCGGCATCTACTTTGCCCCTCTCCAATCTTAAACCTCTCGGGGTACGCGATCATTGTTGGTTCACATGCATCTGATTTCTTTATAATTTGATGTACTATTATTGATGGCACTTGTTCCATCAGACCCGACACTGACTGGCCTCTTGTTTTATCTGATAATGCATCATAAGCAGGCTGTGGGGTACTCCGTTCCTAAATACTTGTCGTGGTCCACGACAAGTATTTAGGAACGGATGGTGAGAACGGAGAAAGTATTTAGGAACGGATGGTAAGAACGGAGGGTGTATGTTTTAGCACTGCTAATACATAGTGTTTTTCTTGTATATTTGATCTATTGTATTGTTAACTATGGGTAATGGCTATTTTGGATGCGCCTTTCATGTTTGTCGCGAAAGGATGCCACGAATTTTGTGCGCACAATAGCACCCTTTCCATGATAACACGGATGCTCGTACAGGGCACTAATGGCTTATTAGTGAATGTATCATCATCTGATCGCAGCATCTGCTCCGACATCTCTGCCATTAATCTACGATGATGATCTGGTGATTAGATCTTTCCTCATGACTAAACTATTTTCTCTTCTCTTCTGTTTCAGCTGCTCCAGATCTTGCGCGTCGCATGTCCACTGACCAGCAAGCAGGGGCAAGCTTCTCCCATGTGCCTGGTGCCGTGCCGGTGGCTCCTACAACTCTGTGCTATTCTGCTGATGACGACGACGGCCCTGATGGACGGACGTCTCAGTGCAATAAAGCTTCGGGAGTCATTCATGGCGCCATTTCCAGTTCTTGTATCCGAGCCACCGGGTGGCCAACGCGGTGCGGACGTCCGCTTGCTTCTCCTGGCAATCCGTGGTGGGTGCCTTTCCAATTGCGTTTTCTATTAATGCATCAGCTGTTGATGAATTGTGAGCCAGCTATAATAGGATGGTCTCTGTACGCTGCACCGGTCCAGCTTGCGATGCTGAAAAGGGTACGCCTTGTTGCTTACTTTCTAAGCTGTACAGGAGTTTGTTGATGATTTGTTTACATATCTATTTTTCTAGTTACCAATACTATCAATTAGGCGATACGAAAATGCTGAAAGCGCTACCAAAGAGTACGCAAGATTGCTTGATGCGCGTTTCTAAAAGAATTTCATGTCCAAGTTGAGTTATGTTGACAAAGCTCTGATCTATATCTAACTACTGTCCTCATCCGGCCACTGCCTACTCTTACCTAGGTTCGTTTAGTAGGTTTGATTGAATAGTCGGTTCCATCTGACTCAAGTTCTTGCTGTTATCTACAGCGCACACTGTTCAGAAGATAGAGAAGGCACAACAAGCTCGGTTGAACTCTGTTAGCGAGTCTACTCAATAGATGCAACCAGAAGCTGGTCATGCAATGTACTCAACAGAGATACGATACTACTAAAGTTACATCAGTACTCCCTCCGTCACTAAATACTTGTCCTGGTTTTATCCGTCACTAAATACTTGTCCTGGTTTTAGTGAAAAAATCACGACAAGTATTTAGGAAATACATTTTAATCCTGCGCAATGGTGTTTGACCAGGTCAACCTTTGAGAGATGATGGCAGTGGCGACTTATCGAGAGAACAATTTAAGAAACGGCGGGGCTTTGCAACAACCACCGTCCTCCTGTCCTCTCCTCGGTAGGTGAGAGTTTTTAAGCACTCTCTCCCTCCCAGCTGTTCCTTCGTCCCATTCTCCTTCCTTTCCAGTCCCCTCCATAAAAAGCACAGCACATTCCAACTGACACCTTGCTCCCTCCCGTTCCGTTCCGTTCCGTTCCGTTCCGTCTGCCTCACAGCTGTTGCCCTGTACGTCTTCCTTTCTGTTGTGTGCTCCCCTTTATTTAGGACTCTGTCAGTTCCTGGCTTCTGAAGCCCCAATCATAAGAACAATCCTGCCCTGCCCTGCCCTGCGCATCCGCGTCCGTCGCTCCTGCTTGATTGCTGCTTCTTCTCTCTTCTGTCCTCTTGCGATCAAAGGGGAAGAGCGAAGGAACGAGGAAGGGATTCGACGGAGAAGGATAAGGAAGAGATCAGCCAAGACCAGCTCGCCGTCCTCTCCGATCAGTTCTTCATCAAGCAGCATCAACAACGATGGCCGTGAGTATTTATCTATCTATCTATTTATCTACGTTTACATGTCTGATGTCCCCTTTCCCTTGTGGTTAATCATCGGCAATTCTGCATACCTGAATGCCCGGCTTATTCACTGATCATGTGGTGACTGTTAGTTTTCTGCCGATAGTTGCTGCATTTGTGTCATCTTTCTCCTCCTTCTTTCGTTACCACTCTACGTGCGTTCTGCGTGGACTTGTGGCGTAGAATCGCCCAACCCATGATGGACCGTGGTTCACTTTAGATGAAAAAATTTCATGGGCGGCACTCCCCCATGTGCGGGAGCTGCAAGTTGGCAACATGCGTCGGGTGACTTGTGTTAAGTTAGGCAGCGGCAGACAGGAGTTAGGCTCACGGATCTGGACCATGATCCCAATGCGCCGCGCCGGCCGGAGAACCCAAGATCCGGCGGCACATGGCAGTCATGCTCCCTTCTCGTCATTTCACCGGTCACGCTCCCAACCTTAAGAAGAAGATAATGCCATCTGTCTCCAATCTTATCTCTTGGCATGACCAGAACCAGAAGATGAAAAGAAATCATCGGAAACGACACCAGCGCTTTGCGTGCTATGGACGGCAATTTAGACGTCAAGGCAACTCGTCGTTGCGTATCATTACTACTGTACAATGCATGCATCTGCCCAAATGCAGAGCTGTGTGCCTCAGCTGTCACAGACGTGGACATATCTGTATCTGTATCGTGACAGTTGACGCGAGCATGCATGGCACTACTACTCCTCTCTTTTTCTTCCTTTTGCGAGGACGCGTCACGCGTATGCTTGCTAGGTGGTTGGAATTAGCTGGGGAGCTTTGCTGCGTTGTCAAATTTCTTGTCAGTTACAGCTTGAACTTAAGATTAACCCTGTAATAAGACTCTGAACGTTTGATTAAAGATTGGTGTTAATGCGGGGTGCAGGGGAAAGCGGTGGTGCCCAAGTTCGGGTCGTGGGACGCGGAGAACATCGGCTACACCGTCTTCTTCGAGAAGGTGCGGGAGAACAAGACGGCGCCCGTGCCAGCAGCGGCGGCGGCACCCAAGGCGGCCGCGGGGGACGACTACGAGTTCGACCCCTACGAGCACTACGAGACCCTGAGCAGCCGGACCGCGCCTTCACGCCCCGCCAGCTCGCACGGCCACGGCCCTGCCCCGGCGCCGCCGCCGCACCGGCACTACTACCCCGCCGCTCAGCCGCCGCCGCATCACGGCGGGCCGTACCACCGCCGGACCGGGAGCAATGGCAGCAGCGTGGCGGCGTCCGAGTCCGCCAGCAGCCGCGGCGGCAGCAAGTTCTCCCCGCCCAGGCCCTACCAGACACGCTACGGCAACAACCACCAGGCCCAGGCCCAGGCCCGGCACCAGTACCCAGCCCAGCACGCCGCACCGAGGGTCCCCGCCGCTGGGCCCTCGCCGCCGCGCTACGCGCCGCCGGCCCCGGCGAATGAGCGGCGCCACGGGCAAGGCGCGCAGCAGGGTCGTGCCAACAACAACAACAAGGCGCCGTCGGCGGTGCCCAAGTTCGGGGTGTGGGACGACGAGAAGAACGCGGCGGCGGGCGCGCAGGGGTACACGGTGCAGTTCGAGAAAGTGAAGCGGCACCGGGCGGAGGTCGCCACGAAGGCCGCCGCGGTGCCGGACGTTTTGCCGCGGCGGTTCTCGCCGGAGCGGCCAGCGGCGTCGCACCGGCAGCAGCACCACCCTCGGAGGAAGGCCAAGACGTCCTTCCTGTCAAAGGTACATCAAGCGTATTTGCCGTTACAGTAAAACAATTTGACCTGTTCTTTTCCTTACAAGAAAATAAATAAATCGATCTGTTCTATTCTGTTCTGTGCAGGTTTACGGGTGTCTGTTCCCGGTGGTCAGACACTGATGCAGCGGCTGTTCCTGGATCTGAGCCCGGCCTTAATTTCTGCTACTTTGATCGTATTCCTATTTTTCCGATGGGAACTGTGTACTGTACAGTACTATTTCATTTGTTCATTCGTTGTTCACCGTATACTACCCGTGTTTATCAATCACGGGCGACATATTTGGCGTATCTCAGTGTTTTTTTACCTATGCAGCAGAGTACATTTTGACGTGCCTGATCTTCTTTGTGCCTTTCAGCAGTTAACCTACATGGTAAGGACATTTTTGTAGGAAAAGAAAAAACTATGACTGCACAGTGGAGCGAACACAATTGCACAAGATTCTTGATAAAAACAAAATGTGTAACAAGATCCCTTGGAAGTCCGTTCAGTCATGTCCTTCGCATGTTTGTGTCATTCCAAACCTCTGCCCACAAAAATACAAAAAGCAAAGACTAACATGACTAACTTCAAAACCTAAACATGTTGAGTGCATGGGGGGACATGTTCTTTACAAAACTTGGGTTCTCCAAAATGATGACTGAAATTGTAAGAAAGAAGATTCCAGTGAACCCAAATAAATCTAAAAAAATTAGGTTCGGTCTTCGGTCACCCAAAACACCCATGTTCTACTCCATGTTGTCAAAATGAGGAGCTCGCCGTCCGCAAACCGCCAAAGAAACTAGGGACGTGGCACGCCATCCACCATGGGAACGTTGGCAGGATCTATCTTGTCGTTTGTCGTTGCCCAAAGGACACCGGGGTATCGTTGAGGCTGGAATGGGATTGGAGAGAATTTAGGTTGTACCTCGAGGGATCGTGCGGGTGCGGTCATGAGGGACGAAGTGAGATCTTGATGTGGTCCGGACGTGCAGCCATGCGTGACACGAGGAGTCGAGAATGAGTTTGCGGCTGGGGGTGGGCATTGGGAGTGCCAGGATTGGGACTTGGGACTATAGGCATGCGGGAGTAAATTGGGTCCTGCAAGTTAGGTCTCTCCTAATGTTTCTTCATGGCACATCAGTTTTTCCCCATGTGGCACAAACTTAACGAGGAGAGAGCATGATGGCATCTCTTAGGTAGATAGCATATTGCACATAAACCAACAAAAAATCATCTCTGCCACAAACATATACAATAGTAATTATTTTGGATAACATTAAGAGACAATGCATTGTGAAAAGCCTTAAATGAGCCGGCTAGGTTTATTGTTTCTTTAGATATTTTGGGTAATACGGGGGTTTCAGGTTCTGAATGTTGATGACTGAACTTGCACTCGATGATCCAAATAAATGGAAAATTTGACTGAAGTCACTGAACTGAAACCGGATAACCGGCTAGACTATCAATTCGGTCAATTCAGGGGGGATTTGTTCGATCGGTCTTGTTTTGGGTTGGGTTTTCAGGTTTAAAATGGCCACCCCGAAGCGAGTCATCAAACAAAATTGAGCCTTGTTTCCTGGTCTCTGCTTATGGTTCTTCTCCATAAGAAACCGCTCTGGTTGGGTTTTTCTCCGGAAGCAACCCTATCAATCTCACGTCTTGATGATCGATCTGTGGCAATGGGCAAATATTTCAGTGAGATTTTCTGTTAGTTTGGCTGTGCAACATGGTGTCCCAGTTACTCACCCAAAAAACATGAGTCAACAGCCTATTTAGACCTTCTTTGAGCGGATATATGCCCCACAATTGTCTGTTCATTACCCGCAAAACAAAAAATCTGTTCATTTTCTTGAGAATATGGACGTTCAAATTATTCATGGGTCTAATCTCCAAGGAAGCCCACGTAGGCCCATCAAGCAAACCAACCTCGTCAACACGTTATACCATTTTTTTTCCTCCAGGATACTTGTAGGCCCAGGTAGGCTAAAACAAAAAGAGCTTGGGCTTTCTCCAGCATGAGCCGTATCCAACGTGTCATACAATTTTCTTTCCAGGAAACTCGTTACACCAAACTAGAACAAAATTACATTACAACTCGCAAAAAAAAATCAGTAGCTTTCTCTTAGTTTGAGATTCTTTTGCGTTAAAATCAGTTAGTAGCATGCCACAATTTTTTTTTGGGAAATACAAGTACAATTTTTTTTTGTAGAAAAAACTCTCCCCAAATCTTGCACTTCATTCTATTGTTGCGAAAAACATGTTTTTCTTCCTCTAATTGAATCTTTAACCTGCGAATGTCCGTGCAAAGGAGTATCCCAATCGTTCATGGGCGCCTAGTGCTGGCGGAGAGCATGTGGAGCGGTGTGTCTGATGAATCGCTTGTATCCGGTCGTTTTTTGGATTTTCGACGAATCCCTTGCGATCCGGTGAACTTTCGTGTTTACTGGTTAATGGTTCTCATCTTTGGGATGGTTACTGCTATGATGCGTTGCTCCTCTGTGTTTTTGCACAACGACTTCCCCACTATCAACTACGACAAACTCTTGTTTGGCAAACGTTGCTCCTCTATGGACTTAGCACAACGACTTCCCCACTATCAACTACAACAAACTCTTCTTTGGCAAACTTTGCCCAGCTCCGGAATGGAGAGGTGAGGACGGTGCCTTGTTTTCGGCTTGTTTCAATGCTCGTTGTTTCTTCACGTCAGTCAATTTAGGACGGAGGGAGTACTTATAATTTTTAGGACTTTCGTGACTGGTTATATTACCGTTGATGATTATTAATAAATTGGTGGATCTTTTCGAGAGAGAAAAAAGAGATTCATCACGAGACATTCTTGAATCCCCATTGCCGCGAAATGGGAACTTGATCGCACTAACATTAAATCGCTGGGACTGATTCTGGACACGTGACGCGTTGGATATTTGAAGGCAATTTCTTTTTAATTACTCCACAAATGAATATCAATGGATAAATGTTTGGGGGCCAGTTCCATCGGCAGTTGATCGATTCACAGGACGCCTTGCTGGTAGCAGAGGTCGAGCGTGTGGTTGGCCATGATCCGGTTCACCTTCTGCGTCGGGTGGAACGCGTCCCAGAAGAGGAACTTGTCGGCGTCCTCGCACGTCATCGGCGCCTCGTCGTTGCACATGAACCCCATCTCGAACCTCCCCGTCGCACAGCACCCTTCCTCCACGTTCTCCAGCCCTGCCATATATACACCCATATTCTCATCTCACCCAGTAATTTTGAGCAAAAACAGCGCAAAGATCCACATTCATGCATGTAAAAAGAACTCACCGAACTTGGCAGGGTTGGTGACGAGATCGACCATGGTGTCATAGACGGGAACATAAACGAGCATAAACCCCGGGAGCTCGTCCCTGAGCCCACGCAGCATGGCCTCGATCTTAACATTATACTCCCTGGCCACACGGTTATACTCCTCGATGCAGCCGCCGCCGTGGACGGCGTTGGTGGTGCGCTCCAGCGGGAGGCAGCCGATGGCGGAGAGCCCGGCGAAGGTGACCCGGCGCGCGCCGAGCGCGTGGATCCCGGCCAGGAACCGGCGCGCGCCGGCCACCAGGAAGTCGGAGAACTCGGCCACGGTGAACTCCGCGAACCGGCCCGTGGCCAGCATGTAGTAGTTCTCGAGGAAGTCGTTGGTGCCGATGCTCACGACGTGGAGCGCGCCCCGGACGATGGCACGGGCGCGCGCGGCGCCGGCGTAGGCGCGCAGCCGGGCCTGGTACTCCTTGTAGTACTCCACCTCCTTCCACAGCGGGATCACTGACTAGTGGGACATGTTTGTCAGTGCCACAAAAAAGAGCAAGTCAAGAGCATAACGGTGGCCGGTGGCCTCTCGAAATGAATATGGCGGAGGAATCTAAATGTGGTGGCCTCACCGACGTGAGGAATTAGGTGTGGAGAGCGTTAATGCATGACATGCAAGAATGGAGGGTTGGTCCTAGCTTCGACTTTATTTCAACTAATTGCATTATAATTGGGGAATCACACAATTGACAGCTGAAAGATACAGTCCCTCCTTTGCAGCACTCCTATTATGGTCAGAATTAATGGTAGTACTCCGTAACGAATTTACTGAAAGTGTACCCCTGGAACGGGCCCGAAGACGAGTATGTAGGACAAATGCAAAAGCAAGAACAAATGTAGTACTCGATCCTCTTAGGAAGGGGGAAAAATGTGGCTTCATATTCCGGTCAAAATTAAGTGCCGGTCAGGCCCTTTACAGGTGCAGTTTGTTGCATGTTTCCGTGCAAGTGATTTTGTGAAATTCGATCCCAATTCTATCTTTCTTTTTCTAGCGTCCAAATTCGATCTACCGTGCGTGCCTGCTCTGCATGCATGTACACCGGCGCGACGCCATGGCAGGTCCATTGCCGGGAAGCTGGGTCCTCTGAGTCTCTGACGTACAGCCGGAGTACTTCCCTAAAAAAAACAAAGAAAGACAGGCGGCCGGTGCTACTGTCGTTGTCGATGCGCGGGCAAAACAGGAAACCATGCCGAGCGGTTCTCCGGCAATTAACCACCTCGATCGGAGAAACCTTAGAGTATATGTCTAGAAGTCTGTAGCATCCATCACGATTAACTAACTCCAGCTAGCCCAGTTAATGCTAGCACCGGTGGTTGAACGACGAACAAGAACACACGCACCCCAAACGTCCAGAATTTAAACGTCGTAAAAGCAGCAATGAAATCTGCTCAGAGCAGGAGAACCACCTTCCCCAGATCCTTAAACCTCTCTGAAATGACAAGCGTACGCTACGCGTACTGTACTACGCTAGCTACAGTGAGTGTGGCCCCTACAAAGCCAGGCTTTGATTTCGTCTGTGCCTCTTCACCAACCTCCGTGCAGCCCACAGCAATGATCCCCTGCTAAGTACGTGATCTCCGTCCATTAACGCCAAAGCGCAGGTGTACGTGTGGGAAGGTGGAGCCAAGCGAATTAACGGTAGGATTTGGATTGGGTTGGGGTTCAGGACAGCAGTGCAGTACGTGAGCTTACCAGGACGCCGGCGGTGGCGTTGTCGACGCCGGTGCCGGCGGAGGCGAAGCAGACGCCGCGGGCGAAGTCGGCGATGCCGTGGGCCGGGTCGAGGTAGGCCGGGACGAGCGGGGGAAGGCCCAGGGCCTCGGAGATGAAGTCGGGGGGCAGGCGGCCGTTGCCGAAGCGGCCTGTGGCGCGCGGCCCGCCGGGCATGTCGCGGCCGTAGGGCGGGAAGTCGGACCGCAGCGTCGTGCCGATCTGGTTGTTGTTGCCCGTGTCCACCGTCGAGTCCCCGAACACGATCACCGCACGCACCCGCGGCTCTTCCGCTGTTGCGCTGCCGCTGCTACTACCCTTGGGAACGCACATCAGCGTTATTGTTGTTACAAGCAGCAGCTGCAGCAGCGGCGCCGCAGTGTGGACGTGGGAATGGCCGGACGCCATGGGAGGGGAGCTCGAGCTCGGCGGCGAGCGCCGGCCGACTGGTGGTTTATGCGGTGTAGTAATAAGGGAGAGTGATGGGCCGGGGCGCGAGAAGCTGCGAATCGTTGTGGTAATAAATAGAGGAGATGTGATGCGAGTGAGATGGGGTACAGCGTGGCATGCATGCAAGGTCAGCAGCTTCTTTGCTCGCTTCGCTTCGCTTGCAGATTGAATTTTGAAATTTAGAATTGGGCAGCCTATGATACAGCCATACAGGGAGTACTAGTACTCGATGACATGCGTCAACTCTCTACTACCTTCTCATTCACCGAACCATAGGACTTCTTCGCCTTCGGCATTACGGAGAAACAGGTCGAGCCCGTAAGATTTGAAAGTGTAAATAGATGGTTGGACTATCGCCTCAGAGCATCTCCGGCCGTGACCTGTGTCCGGCCTGCCACTTTTTACGGCCGTATGAGGGGACGCCGGCCTAAAACTCCGCCGTGACCCAGCATGACCCCAATACCAACGCAAAACTACATTCTCCTAATTTATAATCCCTTTTCTCCTCTCTAGAATATACTTAGCTAACCCCATGTGTCGGAGGGAGATCCGGTCATGCTCTCACATGACTTAACGTACGTCTGAGGAGCCACTTCCCCATCCATCTTCTTTCAGCTTCACGAATCAATGACGGTGATCCCCATCACCATCTCACCTCCGTTTCGAGTTTCGAATCGATCAAGGAGGTGTACTGCAAGTTCCTGCAGTTTAGTCCTTGATTTGTTTTAGATTTTTTTGTAAGTTTGAGTAATATCTGTAGATACTTTTATAGTTAGTGTTGTGTTGGCCGAATTTGGCGGTGTATTAGTGAAAATGTGGTAGTGTGAGAATGGAAAGTTGCTTAGTCGGAAGCTCAATGCCAGATATTTGTAAGCTTTTTCGTAAATAGTTGAACTCATCTGTTTCCACCATATAAATCTTCCGATCTAGTGACGCGGCCGGGCGGGGGAGGTAATCAGGGAAAGGGATCAAAGACTTTTCATAGGTAGCGGGAAGGAACCGGAGCAGGGTGAATCCAGGATAAACAACTGTTGATGTCAAGAGCTTAATTGCACTGGTTTGTAACTATTTTGGATGGTGCCAATTTCAATTTTGTGCTATAGTTATAAGGTTTTATCGAAAATCATTGGTGTCAACTGACACCAGTGAAATGATCTAGCTCCCCCGTGAATCGGCGTCTGAAAGCATCTCCGGCGGAGCGAGCGTGATTTATGTGAAATCGAACTTCCGAGCGTAGCGTCATCACAGGAAGACGTGGAGCGTGGCGTTCATCTTGGCGTCGGCCAGGGCGCGGTGGAGGCGCTCCGTGGGGTGGATAGCGTCCTAGAAGGCGAACTTCCCCGCGTCGGCCATCGTTGAAGCCCACGGCGACGTCATCGTAGGCCCACGAGGGCGCTCTCCATGGGGAGGCAGCCCATGGGCGGGAGCCCGTTAAGGTCCAGCTTGCGCGCCCCGAGCGCGTGCAGCGCGCGCACGAACGACCCCGGCGCGCCCAGCAGGTAGTCCCGGCCGTACGCCGCCGCTGTCGGGTACTGGGAGGCGCGGCCCTGCGGCACGGCGTAGTAGTTCTCCAGGAAGTCGTTGGTGCCCATGCTCACCACGTACAGCGCCTCCGCGAGCGTCTGTGCCGCCTTCTCCTCTCCCTGGAAGCCCCTGAGCCTGGCCGCGTATTCCTTGAAGTAGTCCAGCTCCTCCCAGATCGTCAGGACGGACTGCAAATTCAGGAACTTGTAATTCATGTGATAAGCCAAGGGAGTGTGAAACCCAGGTTTCTAAAACTCAAATTACATCTTTCTAACACCTTATATCACAAAAATAATACAAAGTTTTTATTACAAACAAGTATTTCGAAAATTTCAAAAAAGTCATTTTCAATTTTACATTTCAGCCCTTGGACAATTTCTTAGCAGCAAAGAAATCTTTTTGTGGGCCCAAGTGTATGAATGCCATTTGGCACATTCTAGCACACACCTGTGCACCATGCATCCATTTTTTCCAACACCTGTCATCATGGTACACAGTACAATACCTCCTATAAATAGGGAGTACTTTTTTTTTTCTCCTGTGACCTTTTCACCACCTTTCCACCGAACACTTTCCTTCACCTGGCTCCATTGCTGCTGCTTGCTGTTGTGTGCTGCTGCTTCTTCCTGTTGTGTGCTACTGTTGTGTATTGAAGGTAAAATATAATGTCACTTTAATTTGCCTTTGCATGCTCTTGAATGAAATTGCTGGCACATTACTGTGGATTAAAATGCATGTCTGAGTAGCACATTAAGTGATTAGGAGTAAAACACAATGCTTAAGAGAAAAATAATACCCTCACCCTGCTACTGTTTAGAACTAGATCACATAATCACTTTGCTAGATTAATCACTATTTTGTTTGCTCTTGTGTGCATCTGCTTGTTCAGTAGAATTTAGCACTTAGATACATGGCAGTACATTGTTAGGATATATTTTACCCTAGTTTATCAGCATCTTTTTGTTCTCATGCACATGGTGTTGAGTTACTAAATCAAATCCTCTGCATGTTAACAAGTATTATCTTTTTCAAAAACGAACAGAACATAGTCAGCTCAAGTAAATCAAGCAACACTCACATATTAATTTTCCTTAATTGACCACCTAATACTACAAGCAACCACGAAGAGTAGAACTTGCTGTCAAGGAGAGAGAGGGACTTAACTTGTCTGTTAGGGGAACTTAGCAGTAGGCCGCGCACGCCGGACTGCCCGGTCCCAACGCCGGCGAGCTGGGGAGGAGGAAGTGTAGCCCCAGCTTCCCCGTCGCCGGTGACGGCGCCTTGACGCCATCGCACCTCCTTGTTGGTATTGTAGCTCAGCGTGTAGACGACCAGTAGGTGGAGGAGCACCGTAGTAGCAGGGAGACGACGTGGTGGACCTCGCCGGAGCCGAGGTAGACGGCGCCGGCCATGGCAGCCCAAGAACTAGGTTTACAAATTTGGGACGAGTAGATGTTGATTGGTAGAAATTAAGTTGGGGATCTAGTAGAGGAAGGAGAGAGGAACCCGGAGCTGGCCTCGTAGTCGCCAGACATGGCCGGAGCAGGGAGATCGAGCTGGTGGCGGCATACTGCGCTCGCTCGGGAGAGAACGGGGAAAGAGAGGCAGGGAACAAGAGAAAAAAAGGAGGAGGAGGAGAATAGATGCAGTCGGTGAAGTTTGTCTGCGCAGTGCTTTATTTTTTTTTATTTTTTTTCTTTTGTCTTCACAAATCGATGACACGCTGGGTGGATTAGTACTACTTGCTGCTGGTTTCTGCTACACACACACATACACACATGTTTATTCCTCTCATTTGTTTGGCTTAGATATAGAATAGGAAAACTAGTGTAAGTTGTTGCACGTATGCTTTTTATTTTTATTTTCCCTTATTACTTTGTTGGTTAGAAACTTTTGTTAAACATGTGTATGAATTAAATATTAGGAGTTGACTCCAGACAAGTAGGATACCCGGACGGTATTTTTGAGTTGACCGGAGCGGTACCAGGCAAGTCGCATCTCTTGAACATGTCTTCGAACATGATTTATGAAACTCGGCTTATTTCGAAATTCTTGCATGCCACCCAAAAATAAGATTTATAAATAAATATGTAAGTGGATCCGGTGTATCCACTAGTATGGTCAGTACTAGGTGGGCCGACCCGGACAGGGTTACGGCTTAAGTGTAATTCGGTGGGTAGGGAGCCCAGGGTTCGGAGCAACCCGGATAGGGTTGGCGGAAAGTCAGAGCTCTTCTACATAGGGAAACCATATAAGGACAAACCAACTGGCGATTACATCAAAAGCGACGCAGACCGTACTGACCATAGACCTGGAATGGGACAGGCTGAGCCGAACCACGCCAAGTAGCTGCCTCTGCCCGGGTGAGAAGTTGACTGTATCCAGGTAGGTGCAGACACCCTAGGGCGGGACCTACCGGTCAGGGGTCTCGACCCGCGGGCCTACGTAAGGCAAGGTGGCGAAACAGAGGTAGTGTACGGGCTGGTTCTGGTTCTGGTTCCTTGGTCTAGTCGTGTGCATATGATTAGTGCGCCGACGAGGATTGACCAAGTGATGCTATGGGAAAAGCAGTACACCTCTGATCAGAGTTAGATGTGATATCACTCCTAACTTCCGGGTTTGGAAGTGCGTCGTGTGGGTTTTCCTCTAACACAGGATGTAGGATCCCATGTCGATCTGCCGCCAGTAGATTTTTCAAATAAAATATGGTTTTCAACTTATTTTCGAATATAATTTCTGAAAACACTAAAAGAAATAACTTATTTTCGAATATAATTATTTTTGGTCTGACGGCTTGATGGTCGTCAAGGTTAGCTCATGCATAATGATTTCCGGCGACTTGCGGAGTACGCAGCCTCGCTTCATATGTTGTTTTCAGAACCAATGATCATGGTGAGCCCCGACGAGGTAGAGGCCGGTACTTATGATGAGTCCGGTCCTTACTATGAATATGCTGAAGTGGAGTATGAGTATGAGGATGCCGCTGGCGAAGATGATGCTGCGTAGACCACCAGAAGGATAGTTCAAGATGGCCTAATAATGTCTAGATTAGAGGCACCTCTTGCCGTAGTGAGACTTGGAGACATTTTGAGTGTCCTTGTAATAAGACACCGTCTGCGAACGGTAAAGGTTTCTATTGTACATGCTGCTGTTTTTCTCAAGTTAATCTTGGCGCAACTCTATACGTGACGATTCTTCCGTTACGCTGACGTTGTCAGAGGTAACGGGACGTCACAGGGAGAGAGATCAAATGCATGTGCTTACGAAGAGATCGGAGGTGGAATTGTCGTAGCCGGCGCCGGCGGCGAGGTTGCTGATGTCGGCGTTCGGGTCGAGGTAGGGTGGCATGAGCGGCGGTAGGCCGAACGTCTCGGAGATGAAGTCCACGGCGAGGCGGCCGTTGGAGAAACGGCCCGTGGGTGTGGGGTGATCAGTATCGTCGCTCTTGCTCTTGCCGAGGTGGAGGTCGCGGCCGTACGGGACGAAGTCGCTCCGGACGACCGTGGAGATGAAGTTGTTGTTGCCCGTGTCGACCGTGGAGTCGCCGAACACGAAGAGAGCCGGGACCTTGGCTGCCGCCGGCTCGCCGGAGAGGATGCACAGATGGAGGAGTAGGATTGGTACGTAATGACGCAGCAAAGACATGTTTTTGTCTCAGACTGATCCTTTTGCGTACGTGAGATGTTCTTCACTGGACAGGCCGCGTCGATTGCTGGTTTTCATTGCTGGCCATTTGTGCCTTTCCGGGAGTTGGCAAGCTACTGGAGACCGATAGGTCCTGAGACTAGAGTCACAACTGCTGCAGAGTCGTGGGCTCAGGGCACGGAAGCTTCATTCTCCTGAGAAAAAAACAAGAGAGATACTGCCATACTGTTTTTTTTTTAGCGAAAGATACTGCCATACTGGAGACGCTGTCAGACAACCTGAATCCATCCTTGGCCTGGCCCACCTAGCCCAATAGCCCAGCCCATAAAAGCAAAAATCCCCCGAGTCCCTCTTCCTCTCGTTCCCGATCCTGAATTCCCGATCGAGCCCCTCTTCCTCTCGTTCTTTGTCTTCCCGAATCGTCTCTCTCTCGACTCCTCTTCTCTCCCGGGAGTAAAAAAAAAAGAACCCTAGCCGCTAACACCACCTGGAGCGAGCGCGTCCCTCCCGGCCTTGGCGGAGCGCCCCGACGCGGCGAGGCGGGTCTCCTCTGCTGAGAGTTCGCCACCGTGCCGCCTACAGGAAGCGGCGGTGTCCCGTTCGGTTGGTTCGGTTAAACCTGTGTTCAAGTAAGTTCGTACAGGGAGCGATGGTTCCCCAGGGCCAGAGCAGCTCGCTCCAGCGCCTCCACCACGTCGAGAAGGTAAGCCGCTTTCTCCTTCCTCTCGCCTTTCCACCTTGGTCCCCCCGAGCTGTCTATCATCTGGGCTGTTGGTTCTTTTGAGTTCTAGAATCTTGACTTGGTGTCGTGTTCGTTTGTTCCTGTGCAGCGGATAGTGCGGGTGCTGGAGCTGGCGGGGGCGGTCATGGAGGAGCTGGGAAACTCGCAGGGTCCCCGCGCTGACGCTGTAGCCGCCCAATGCCGCGAGTTCATGCTCTCTATGAAGGTACCCCCATCAATCCACCCTCACCGCTCTCAGATCTGTTTGTCCCTTGCTCGTGGATAGAAAAAGAGGGGAGAGTGAGGAATTTGGGAAGTTGGAACCTACGACAGATAAAAAATGGATGGGGAATTCTGGTGTAGCTGTTTAGGGCTCATTGATTGCTATGACATATCTTTTTTTTTAATCCATTGCTATAACATATCGATGTTACACTATTAGCATAACGACATGGATGACTACATATTAGGAGTTTGTTTTCATCTGCTTGCTCGTAGATAATTCTTCCTTAGCCATGGGAAGCCCTGCTTTGTGAGGTATCATGCCAATGTAGATAGAACGCGAGCTGAACATTTTAGTACCATATAAATTTTCTGTTGTTACTTTGTGTGTCTCGCATATTTGTTTGATTCAAACTTGTTGCCTTTTGATTACATTCTGAACTGTAATCGGTAAGTCGCTTTTGCTAATTCTGCTTTTAGATTCCGTAAAAACATTGCTCCATGTTGTTTGAGATGCTCAACTGTTATTTTTCATGTCTATGTTGCACCAAAAAGTTGGAACCTGTGCTGACCGAAACAATTGCTTCCGATTTCCAAAATTATTGTTCTGGTTTAATGATGTCTGCCTGTGTGGACTGCTCATTTGGTTGTCGTAAAATCAGGATGGAAACGGATTGTTAAAGGTGTCCTGTACAATTGTTCCCATTGTTTCATCCTTTCCACCAAAATACTGCCCAGATATGTGAACCAATTAATCAATTACATTACTGTGACCTTTTCGATATCGGTTTTTGTTTAGACACACTATTTTCCATGAATCACGTGATAATTATGTACTGTGGCTGGAGCAGGAAATTCAAACAACATTGCGAGAGGAAATAAAAAGTGCTTGTGAATATCGTCCATTTGAGAAGTGTGACTACAGTGCAAGGATTGCTAATGAGATTTGTTGCAAAAAGCTGGAGTATGTAATTGAGAAGATGGATGCCATGCAACTGAACATTGAGCAAAGCACTGATGAAGTTTAGCTAGTTACCTGGCTACCTGACGGTGATCTGGTGAGTTCTGAAGCATCATGTGGCTTCCAACTCTAATTTCTTATGTTCCATTCTTGCTATACCTACAGCATGTGTTCCATTGTCCACTGGAGTTCAATTAATTATGTAGTGGAGTATAAATTGCAATATATATTGTGATATACTGGTGTTGCACATGCAGTTTGTTTCATGCCCATCAACATCAAAGAATCACAGATATTTCCGATCCTTCAACTTAGTTGAATCTGAAGTTCTTCTGTACTACTGATACACTGTACTACTTAGTGGTTCTAAGTTCAAAGAAATGTAATTATTGACAAACCCAACCAGTGTACTGTTAAACTCTACATGAATGCCAATAAATTTAAAGTATTTTCAATTGGGACATACCTTGAGAGTTGAGAGGCAAGCCCCCATATACCAGTCATTGGTTTGCCATCCGGATCATGATTCAACGGTCAATGGGGCATGACATATGATGCGTCCATGTAAGTTTTTGCTAGGCCATTTTGTACTGTTGGGTGGAGTCCAATTTTGGGTCAATGTAAATTGCCTAAATGGATTGGCTATCTTCCAGCTTTTGTCTTGATGTTCTTTTACACACTATTCATGAGTGAGATGCTTGACAGGACTGAGGAGTTATGACGGAGTTAGCAGAGTAGAGTAATCTGAACATATTATTAAGACTTCTATGCCTTGTAGTGTTTGTATTTTAATCAGTCATCTTGTTCTATGTTTTCCAAGGTATAAGAGTAAAATTTTGCGGGTTCATATTCTCAAGAACCATTTTTTTTTTGCTATTCAGCCTTCAAGAACTGAGGAGCCTTTCTTTCAGGGTTAGCAGCAGCAGAGATCTCACTGAGCGGTTTACATCAGGAATGGCGAATTGCTGACGAAGCATTCATTAGATTGCTCACAACGCTTTGGTCAACTCTGCAAATGTAATTGTTGTTCTAGTTACAGTGCATTGGACTAGGAGTTGTGTACTACTACTATTAACTTCTACTCCCTCCGTTTCAAAATAGTTGTCGTAGTTTTAGTGCAAGTTTACACTAAAACAGCAACAAGTATTTAGGAACGGAGGGAGTACAATGGCATTGCCTTGGAACCATTCCAGTCATGTAGAAAGGGCTTGAAGCGTGGTGACACAGCTCTGCTTTAAAAATCCTCTTACGTAGCGGTGCATAGATTGCAACAGAAGAGACCGTTGCTGCACTAAACTATGTCAGCCTGCTACCGCCGATTTTTCTGTATTTGATGTTGATGAGTGCAATAGATTCTAGTGTTGATGCCATGTAGTGGTTATTTCTGCCAGTGTTCTTCCGACATGTGTACACTCCAATTTTACCTGCCGCAAATAATGAGTGGTGCATCACTGGCACTAGTAGTAAGCACGAGGTAAATTTTTGTTCTTATTAACACTTGGAGAAAAGGGAAAACAAATACATTTTTGTCCTGGATCCAATTTGCTAATTATCCAAAGTAAAAAAAAGAGGAAAAGAAAATCAAATTAGAACAGAATTCAGTATAATGGAAAAAGACTTGTCCAAGGAAGAAAAATGGCACTTCCCTCCAAAACTCGCAAAATAAATAAGAGGATAAGCCAAGCCTCTCCCTCCCTCCTTCCCCAGCCTCATCCGACACTCAAAACCTGCAAACCGAAGAGCACGGAGCACCCAGCAGAGCCGACTAATCGAAGGCCACAGCCATGGCCGCTCCTACGGGCACCTCCCTGCTGAGCGCCATGCTCCAGCTTCCCCTGGCCCCGTTCTCAGGGAAGAGCTCCCCGCCTTCCGTGGCCCACGTGGCCCCCCGCCGGGCGCCGACGGCCGTGCTGGCCACCAAGGGCTACAACGTGCAGATCCTGGTGGACGAGAACGAGGGGGAGGACTCCATCTTCCGGCGGTTCCGGCGGGAGGTGATGAAGGCCGGGCTGCTGCAGGAGATCAAGCGCCGCCGGAGGCACGAGAACAAGAAGGACGAGAAGATCCGCAAGGCCCGTGAGGCCGGCCGCCGCAACCGCCGCAGGTAAAACCTCGCCATATTTGACGCTGCCTTTCTCTTCATCCATGCTATAGGAAGATTGGACCTGTGGGCTTACTCTCATGAGCCTCGGTTGAAGGGACCATGAGCCATTTTTGGGTGTAGTAGAAGCAGAACACACAAATGTAATATGTTGTGCAACATGCAGAATTTAGCCATGTTTTCATTTTATAGTGTTACAAACATATAAGTAGCCGTGCCACGAAAATTTAGGGCCTCTTTGATTTGCGGGATTTCAAAATCGCAGGAGTAGGAAAAACATAGGATTTGAATGTCATGGCATGTTGAATCCTATGGAAATTCAAAATACAGGAATGTGTAGTAGAAGTTGTTTGATTGCATCACAGAAAAAATGTATGATTTGCTTAAAAGATTATGTGATACTCATTGTTGTCAGAGAGACAAAGGAAATTTTCCATGAGATTGGACCTCATGGAAATTTTTCTTTGGAATTGCATGCAAACTAGTCCATAGGAATTATTCCCGTGGTTTCAAATCCTGTAAATCAAACGAGTTATAAAGTAAAAATTCCTTAGGAATAAAACCCTTCAAATTTCCTATGAAATTCCTTTGAATCAAAGGAGCCCTTAGCAGGCAAGACGGCAGGAAGCCCAGGATTTCATATTGCGGACCTCTATTTCTGTCGAGTGTTGACAATGAAAAAGAAGTTTTGGGTTCAGTTAGACAGTGTTTCTGATGCCAGGCGGATTTGGGTTTGTTCATTGCTGATGGAAACTTGCGCAGGGAGAGACACAGAGAGCAGTTGCATTAGGATTGCATTGGCCATCAGAATAGTTTCGTTACTGTTGTACTATAATCCTTAGGAACCAAAGGCTTGCCATGGATGAAAAACCAGGTCGACTGATCTGCGTTAAAATACTACAATCTTCAACTTTCAGACATTATTTTTATGGGTGACATGTAGTTTTAAACTTCCTTTTTTATTGATCCGCTTATAAACTGTGCATGTCAAAATTTCTGTAGGCGTATGATGGATGATCGTAGGTTCCCGGAAGACGAGGGAGACTCAGAGGCTGTGAGAACCCGCCGGGATGAGGACAACGACAACTGGGAGGTTAACGGTCTTCTGTGAATGGAACAAGGGAGTTCATAACCACTTAGATGCACAGTTGGGAGGCAATTCGAGTTCTTCTTTTGCCTGCAAGGCACAAACTATATGAGTTATCAGCCTCTCTTTCCACTTCAATTGTATTATTCAAATGTACTAAATCTCCTTAGCTAATGCTATGCCTTTCATTACTGGGGTACCATGTTTTACTTCATTTCCAAGCTCCTGCCATATCTGTGAATGTTAAACATTTAGGGTGTGTTTGGATGATGATCAAATATAACCCTACCAATATTTTTGGCAATGACCAAATTTTTAGATCTTGTTTGGATATTTGTCGAAATTTTCGTAAGCCAATCATCTATGGCCAACTCTAGTTCATTTTTATTGTTAACATGGGCCAAATCTTGACCAAGCAAAACCATAACCAAAATATTGTGCTAAAACCAAACAAACCCTTACTAGTTTCAAGTTGGTGAACATCTAGAACCCTTCGATTTGAAAGTGAGCACTGTGTAGGTGTTTGCATATTATAGATGCAGACTGCATTTTTCTCTCTCGAAAAGGAAGCCCCGCCTCTGGATCAGTTCATGCACACAATCATGTATTATTACGTAAGTTTGCATATTTATAATTATAGATTGCAAACTGCATACTGCTTTTTACTCTTGAGAACTCATGCACTCATTTTGTTTCAAGACGCCCAGAAGTTCTAAACTTTTTTGAGAAAAAAAAAGTTGGAGCAGACAAAGAGTACAGGAGGAACTTGGAGCCAGTATAGCAAAAAAGGACTCTATTCCGCAGATGTATTGCATGAAATCCCGCGGATCCAAATGTTACAGCATGCGTTAATTACCTCCATGCATTAAAAAAAAACTTTCAGATTTACAAGAAGCAGCTTTTGTACTGCAGGCCCAATTTGATCCATCATCATCCCCTATTCCAGGGTTCCACAGAAAAAAAAAACTTCCATTCATAGTCTAGAAAAACAGAGAAACTTCCAGTCCGCCTGTTTATAAGCGGCTATGCTAATTGGCGGAGCTCCGCCAGATCCAATTTCGGCGGACGATTTCCGACCAGGATCCGGGTGGTCCACGCGCTCGTTCCTGCTCGTCCCGATCAGGCAGTTCCCGCACTCGTCCCGCGTCGTTTCCTCAGTTCCAGTTTTTCGTTTCCGTCCAGCGCTAGGCCTGGTCCCGTGCTTGCGCTCTGTTTTATCCTCGTGCTGGGCCTCGATCCAGAGCCCAACGACTACAAGTCATCTTCAGGCATTTTCTCTTTTCCCTTTTTTTTTCTATATCTTGGACGGTGCAGAGTCAACCTGAGAGCCCAGCCCGTCCTTGGGATTTTTGCCCTTTCCCTTTTCTAATCTTACAATATGTACGTGAAAATGTTGCCTGGTGGGTTCCTTTCCTCTCTCCCCATTTTTCGTCTTCTACGTGCGGAAAAAACATGTCCGTTGGACTTTCATTTTTCCCTTTTTGGGAGAGTGGGTTTTAGGGAGTAAAACGGGTGGGGAATAGCACTTTCAATCACATTTGCTAGACACTTTCAATCGGGTGGAGCTAATTGGCGGAGCTTAGCCTAGTTTTTGCCGGACGATTCTGACAAGGTGTAGTTGTCCGTACTGGCGCTCGTTGTCCCTCGAGTAGCCTCTTCTGTCCCGTGCTCGTTCCTCAGTTCCTCTTTTGGCAGCGGCCCACGTTGGGCTACGAAAAAGTGCGGCTGCTGAACCACGGGCTAGATCGTGAAAAACTCGTGATGCAATCGTTAAAAGCTCATGATGAGATCGTTTCAAGCTCATCATGAACTTAGAAAAATAATTTAAAGCATGTCTCAAGGATTTTCGAAAATTAAAAGCACATGATGCGTTCGTTAAAAGCTCATCGTTAGAATGCTAAAAAGCTCATTATAAGATGGTTAAAAGATCGTTTTGATTTTTTTTTTGAAATGTACAAGACTTATACGTTAAAAAACTAATAATGGGATCATAAAAAAAAACTATCAGAATATTAAAATCTCATCACGGGATCTTTAAAAGGCTCATCATTATAAAGTTAAAAGGCCCAATGGATTTTGGAAAAATAAAATGCTCATGATGAGAACCTTGAAAGTTCATGGTGGGATTGTTAAAAGCTCATGCTGAGTTGTTAAAAGTTATGATGGGATCGTTAAAAGTTATTGATGAGATCGTCAAAGCTTCATGACGCGACCATCTAAAGCTCAGGATGAGACTGTTAAAAGCTCATCGTGAACTTAGGAAATTTTTTTGAAAACATGTCTCAAGTATTTTTTAAAATTAAAAGCGCATGATGCTTTCATTAAAAATCTCATCATATGATCCTTAAAGCTCATCGTTAGAATGCTAAAACGCTCATAATAAGATCTTCAAAAGCTCAAGGGTTTTCGAAAAAAAGGAAATGTACAAGACTTGTTCGTTAAAAAACTCATCATGGGATCATCAAAAAAGCTCATCATTAGAATATTAAAAGCTCTTCATGCGGTCTTCAAAACGCTCATCATTAGGAAGTTAAAAGGCTCAACGACTTTTGGAAAAATTAAATGTGCATGATGAGAACCTTTAAAGCTCATGTTGAGATCGTTAAAAGCTCATGATGAAACCATTAAAAGCTATGATGCGATCGTTAAAATCTCATGATGCGGTCGTTAAAAAGCTCAAGGTCATAATGAGATCGTTAAAAGCTCCTGATGCGATCGTTAAAAGCTGATGATGCGATTGTCGAGAGCTCATGATGTGATCGTTAAAAGCTCATGATGAACTTAGAAAAATAATTGAAAACACGTCTCATGGATTTTTTAAAATTAAAAAGACATGATGCGTCATTAAAAATCTCACATGGGGTCCTTAAAATATGATTGTTTGGATGCTAAAAGTGCATAGTTAACATCGCTAAAAGCTCCAGGATTTCCGAAGAAATCATAGTAGATGATGGGATCACTAAAAATCTCATCATGGGGATCATTAAGAATATCATCGTTAGACGTTAGAAAGCTCATCAGAAAGATCGTTAAAAGCTCATGTAGATTACACGAGGAAAAAATGGCCTTAGAAAAAAATTAAAGCACATGTCAATGATGTTTGAAAATCGCAAAGTGCATGATGGGATTGTTAAAATCTCATGATGATATCATTAAAAACTCATGTAGAATGGAAAAGAAAAATGAACTTAGAAAAATAATTGAAAGCACGTCTCAAGGATATTTGGAAAAAATTAAAAGCACATGATGCGTTCTTTAAAAGCTCATCATTAGAATGCTAAAATCTCATAATGAGAAAGTTAAAAAGTTCAATGGTTTTTGGAAAAATTGGAAGCTCATGATGACATCGTTAAAAGCTCATGATGATGTCGTTAAAAGCTCATCGTGAGCTTCGAAAAAATATTGTAAAGCATGTCTCGAGGATTTTTGAAAATTGAAAACACATGATGTGTTCGTCAAAAATCTCATCATTAGATTGTTAAAAAGCTCAAGAATTAGAATGCTAAAAACTAATCATAAGACACAATTACATGCAGACATGTGGTGCTGATGATTTTTTATTTTATTTTAAAAATGGGAAAGGTAAAAATCCCTAACCAAAATTTTAGATGATGAACATGTAAAGAAATCGCAACTGGCTGAAAAACGAGAATTGATCACAAAAAATATGGGTCATGGCATACCATTTTCTGGTTCTTCTATGGTACACTGACATAATGAACTTTTGAACGCCATGGTAGGAATTGCCTTGAAGGAGAATGCTGATGGTAGGAACTTTGCACAAGGATGCATGCTGATTTTATTCCCAAACACCGGAGAATTTGTTTCCACATGGTCACTAACCAGGACAAAGAGTGAAGATGTGCAGGAGGCAACACCTGAACTGAATATAACAACTTCTATACATATAGCAACATTTACCCACATAGATGAGACATTTCTCACAAAATTCAGAAATCAAGTGCCATGCAACACTACTCCTATTTTTATTAACAAAATTATTCACCCCAAATATGTTTTTAGATCTTCTCTTCCTGTATGTACTCCATTTTGTTACCTCTTGCTCTGCTTACAGGCTTGCTTCTCCCAGTAGCAAATTAAAATCCGAAACTGCAACACTACCACAGGGGAACCACGTACTGATGAACTAAAATACAAATTCTAAACCCTTTATAATCAGCACTAAGAGATGTTTGTCATCACTCATCAGCATTAATAAAACATAACAGTAAATGGATGCATATTAACCCTTTCTATGTCCAGAGCCGGCTGATTGAACGAAGAGTATCCAGATCCATGAACAAACAGTCGTGTGCCTCCAATCCAGCCAAAATTGAAAAATTACTCATAATCTTTAAGGTTGATTCACAAAAAAATCAGATCAACTGAACCTAATGCGTGAAGTGAATAGTATTGGAAGTCCTCTAAAAAAGGGAAGGAAGAAATTAAATAGGGGAGAGCACACACCGTTTCAACCTGCAGGCAAACGGCACCCATGGATCCTGGGTTTTTGGAGGAAGGGAAGAGCCGCTGCTCAGAGGCCTGGCAACGGGGCAGCCGTGGGCAATCTCACATTCCACTGGGAAGCCTGACGCCGAGGTCTTGCATCACCGATAGCTAGGATCTCACGCTGCAGCATGGGAGGGAGGACGGTACCACGACACCAGCTATCGTGGTATGACCGGGTCTAGAAAATCCGGCGAGGAGAAGCTCCGCGAATTCAGGAGCCTAGAAGCCCCCGACGTGGCGACGACGAGGATTCACGCCGCTTTTGGAATCACGGAGTCAGCAGCCACCCAACGATGCCGAGTCAACCGGAAAAAATCCCCAACACCGGCCCCCACCCATGCGGATGGAGGAAGGAAGCTTCCGTCCACAACGTCGAGGATTTGGACGACCTCCGGAGAAGAGAGCGGCGGAGGCGAGGAGACGAGGAGGAAGGAGGCCGATATGAAAAAATTGAAAAAAAAAGGGAAAAGGGAAAGGGGGAGAGAGACCGCCTGGGAGGCTGGGAGGGAGATATTTTGGCTAATTGAAAACGGGAGGCCAGGACAGAAAAAGAAACTACGCGGAAAGAGAAAAGGGAAAGGAGCACGCGCGCGGTCGGCTTTTCATCCGCACCGCGCGGACGAGCGCTAGAGAGTTGTTTCGCATTCTTGTTTCCCTAAAAAAAAGCTATGCTTGTTGTTTCTCAAAAAATAAGAAAAAAAAACTATGCTTGTCTGATTATTAAGAGTACTCGATTAATAAAGTGGCGACGTCCTTCCCCTAAAAAAGGGAAATTCTCAAAAAAAATATCTACACTCGTAGATCCGCTAAAAAAACCCATGTTATTAGCTGTATTCGAGTAGTAATATTTTTTCAATAAGCTGCCTACAGCATGCACTACGTTTATATTTTCCGGTACCAAGAAGTATCAAGCTGAGGGTACCAGCCGAGGTATATACGGAGACCTAGGATGAAAAAGTGAGAATAGACCCCGCAGTTAGCTGGCAATCACCCACTGTGATGAGATTTTTTAAGTAAATTTCACAAAATCATGGTTTTTTGGGCATTCTTCCCAAGGAGCCTCATTTTTTACTAACCATATTTCTACACCAAAGCCCCGAAAGTAACAAGTTCAGTCTGTTTGAAAGTTTTTCTTACAGCTGGATCCCACGTGTAAGACGACACGTCGGACTAACCCGACCCGACCCGTTATGCCCTTGAGGTTGACCCGTGTTTTTTCAAAGGGGGGGGGGGTCTGATAGGGGGGCATAACGGGCTAACGGGTCGAGTTAGTCGCATCTTACATGTGGGGCCCAGCTAAAAGAAAAAAATGTCAAATGTCCTTAACTCGTTACTTTGGACTCATTGGTGCAGACTGGCTGTAAAACTGTGATTTTTTAAACAAATTAGCAAAAAATGTGGGTTCGAGAGAAGAATGCTCCGAAAATTTTGTTTTTGTGAAATTTACTCTCTTTTTTATATACTGAGCTGAGCTGACACTAGTCCACTCATGTCAGGAGAAGGTAGATTTCTTGTGACGAGGCGAGCTTAAAATCTCATTCTCATTCAGCAGTGTTTAGTCTCATAGTAAGTACTCCCTCCGATCCTAAATTGTTGTCGAGATATTACATGTATCTAAACATCTTTTAAGAATATATACGTCCATATCTGGACAAATTTGAGACAAGAATTTAAGATCGGAGGAAGTAAATGTGAGAGTAGCTCATAGTGTAGAGAAAATGCTAACTTAGACTCTGAAATTTCAATCCTCCGTAGAGGTTTACGAACGGCACGTATGTAGTTCAGGCTTTTATTTGAAAGAACAAACTTTTGGACGCAAAAAGCAGGTTGGCGCGGGAGGCGTTCAGCATTTGAATCCGAATCCAGTCATTATCCGCTCCGCTCCTAATCAAGCAAAACAATATGGTAAATGTTATGAAAAGAGTATTATCCGATCCGTTTACATTCTGAATCACGAGGCATCATCAAATCGTGGGGTCAAGAATCTGTCGTGCTATTAGACACAATCTCGGCTTGACGTGGGTGGACGACTGTTTGTCATGAGCTGACACGAGTTTACACGTCTGCCGAGGCAGGAACCTGTTGTTGACCGTCTGTGGTGAAATCGGAGTCGCTAAGTCAAGCATGTGTGATGATGACGACATCTAAGTGCAAACTTGACACCGACCTTCTTCCACCAGTTTTGCCCTCACGGTGTGATCACGTTCCGTGATGGCACACAGGACATTTGTTACTGTTTCTCTTCTATTTAATTAATGGATTGAATACTACCACCACGGTTTGAAAAAAACGAAAAACATAGAGAGCTGCTTCACGCATATGACATAAACGTGCGATTTTTATACGATGTTCCTCGAGAGTCGAGAGTCCTCGATTACAGCAGGGGTCAAGATATGCTCCTCATCTTTTTCCGTTTCTCTTTTGCTTGTGTGATTTCTAATCTACGGCAACACGCCGTCCAAAGTTCTAATACAAATAGCGTCCGATCGCGTATTCGCGCTAGAGCGAAACATAATACGAGTACTTTTTTTCTCCGAAAGAGGAACCCATCGAGAGACTCGGACAAGAACAAAAAAATTCGAAGCAGCTTCAGACCGAACCATGTACGAATAGTACAACGGTAAATAAACCTGATCGTCCGTGTACGAAGAGTACAACGGTTGAGTTGTATCGTGCTCGATTTGGGACAACATATAAATTACCGGCCAATTAGGTACGTGCCCTCGGCGTGGGCAGCGGTTTCAGCGTGCAATCGAGCTTCCTCAACAAATTAATCGATCTCCCAAAGAGGCGAAATCATGGACGTCAGCAACGCATCTTCCAATATTTGCTTGCTGGACCTCGTGAGTTTTGGCAAAGGGCTGGGAAACCGGGGCCTGATTTACCCGGACACCGAACCTCTCCCCGTCGGCACGTTTCCACTCCTCCGATTCGACGGCTCCATTGTGACCAAGACAGCCCGTGAAATCAAGGTCGTGGACAGGAGCCACCTTTACCCTGGCATGGCGGTCGGCTCGACGTCGGACTTGGGCGGCCAAATGGGCGTCGTCACCGGGGTCACCACCGTGGTCGACCTAGTCAAGCTCGACGGCCGCGGCGAGCTGACGGAGGTCGTCAGGGGCGTGTCCCCGCGTGATCTGCGGCGTGTCAGGAGGCTAAACATTGGCGACTTTGTGGTGTCCGGGCCATGGCTCGGTCGGGTCGTCGAGGCGTCCGTGGACGTCGACGTGTTGTTCGAACAAGACGGGTCCGTGTGCAGGGTCGCCGACGCGAAGCCCGAGACGCTGAATATACTGGCGGCGACGCATGTCCATTACCGCCCTATGATGAACGTCGCCTTCCACCCTGGCCAGCTCGTGATCGGCGACCCCCGTGCCGTCTTCAAGGCCTCCAGGTGGCTCCGCGGTTGCTGGAAGCCCGGCCGTGAAGTTGGCCTGGTGGCCAAGGTGGACGTTTCGGGCGTTCTCGTCTCCTGGATCGCGTCCAAGATGCACGGCGCCGGCTTCCTCGTCCAGGCATCCGCTCCTCCGGCTGCCTACATGCAGAACCCAGACGACCTGACCTTGTTATGCGCCGCACTGGACTGCAGCTGGGGCGTAGCCGACCGCTGCTACTTGCGTGCTCCAGCTGCTTCTTCGGATCATGGCCCTGCTGCATCATCCCCTTGTTTTGCTCACCGCCGTCACCTGCAGGAGGCGCCGCAAACACACGGCACATGTCCAGACGAGCAACAGGATAGTGAACCATCGGCTCTCGCTCATCATGTGGATGTGGTGCCTCTACGAGCAAAGACGAAGAGGTTGTACTACCTAGGGAAGCAGCTCAGCTGCAAGGTTTTCTGCAATGGACGACGGCACAGCCGTCGACGGACGCGGCGCCGTGAAACCATCAGGAGGCCGAGGTCGTACCCGGAGCCGGAGCCGGAGCTGCCCATGATCGTCGCGAGCACCCGTACCTCCGTCGACGTGCTGTGGCAGGACGGCACGCTGCAGCGTGGCACGCCGTCGGCGTCCGTCGTGGAGTGCGAGAACGGGCACGAGTTCTTCCCGGGGCAGCACGTCATCGACAATTCTTCAGCTCCTCATGTGGATGGCGCTGAATCGACGGGACGTGTCGGCGTCGTTAGAAGCATGGATTACAAGGACCAGACCGTGCGTGTCTCATGGTTCAAGGCTGCGTCTGCTTGCCCCGAAGATGTCACCGTGAGCGCGTACGATCTCGAAACCGGCCCTGACCGCCCGGCTTACTATGGAGATGTCGTCGTTCGACGGCTTCTTCCGTCAGGATCAACCGACGACGGAAGTTCACGAGTAGAGCCACCGGTCTCCGCGGAGGACCTTTCATGGGTCGGGCGTGTTGTTGACCTTGTCGACGATGGCCACGCCGTCCGAGTCAGGTGGGGCGACGGTAGCATGTCAACGGTACGTTGATCTGGTTTTGCATCTTAATTGTCTTTTACCACTTTCATTCATGGTTCGGTATACTGTCGTTGATTGGTGATATTTCAGGTGTTACACCATGAGATCAGTGTGGTCCACAAACAGAGCGACGCCTGGGTCGCAATGGGCGATTGGGTGGAGGACGACGGCATCGATGCACCTGAAGAACCGGTTGCTACCAACGCGGTAAGCAGTCTCTTCTTATATCGAGCCAACCGATGAACATTTTATACCATTCTTAGATATCATTTTAACTTAATTTGTTGATGTCAGAGATCAAATATACCATTTTACTGTTTGTATACTCTTTCGTTGCCTCTCAATTGCACTCATGTATGTTTACTAAAAATTCACACAACAACGTGCGGGGCATCATGTAACTAGGTATTTTTTAGGATCGGTTTGATTAGATTAGAATTGGGTGCCTTAATTTTTGAATGTGTGGGAGGACGTAGCATCACCACCAACATTAAATTAAGTGATATCAAAGATATATTAAACATTGGAGATATAAATTAGCCAAATGATTGAGTAATTTAAAATGGGTATTGGTTTGTAATTAATTGAGAGTTCTCATAATAGATTAAAAGCTTTCTATATTAGTCGCCATGTAAAACTAATCGGATTGACTTGTAAATAAATGAGTTTCAATTGGACGATCGGGTGTACCACTAGCATTGGAGTTGAAACATGATGTAAATCATATATCACTGAAACTCCGTGAGACTTTAGATTTAGCCAGTTAGACGGTTGAGATTTTTTTAATCCGCCACAGCTTGTACCTTTAATGGTAGTAGTAAAGACAGAAAATAATTTAAGTGTTTCTAATTGATTAAATATTTTCATAATTGATTGGATCCTTTTCAAATTAACTGCTGTGTGATTTTTTTTCTTTCTTTCTAGAATACGCCTAAACATGCAAGGGGTATCATCATTTAAAGAAAAAGAGAGTTATGTTGCATAGCAGCTACATGCCTGAAGGCCCACAAACAATCAAAAGGAAATAGGTCAACTCAGCCAGTGTCTCTCCACTCTACAAGTGTATAACCAAAAACTGAAAAGATAAATCCTTAACTCGCTAGAGATAATCTGCACCTATATGCTCTTTTGGAAAACAATGGGATTATGGGAAAACAAGGATCAACTTAACTACTCTTCGATCCATAATAAGTGTCTTGGATTTAGTAATATAACACTTATTATGGACCAGATGTAGTACTTAATATTAATTTTGTATTACCTCGCTTATATATACTTAATACTTAATTATTGTGGATTAATCCATTGTTAGGACAATGATCCACCGAACTTAGCCGACGCTGCAACAGAGGCCATCACGGCTGCTGCGACAAGAAATGATGCGGGAGACAATGTTGGCGGCCAAGATTCCGCCGAGGAGGGGAAGAAGGCTCTGGATACTATCTGCGATGACGGGTTGTTCCGTTTCGCACAGTTTGATGTGATAAAGAGCCCTCCGGATCATCATTATTTTGACACCACGAACAAGGTATGTAACCATCAGAGTTGTGTATATATGGATTTACTCAGTTAGATGCACAACATTAATTGTGTATGGCTCATCTCTCCCACTGATTGATTACGACATTGTTTTGACGCCTTAATGAAACTATATGGAGTATTTGACTTAAAATAGTTACTAAAAGAAAACTCATTACAGTTACCTCCTTTTTACTAGGGGTACCTGTCGTCACGTACTACATCTATTGCAATTAAGAGGCATACGTGCTCTGCCATTGGAGTATAAAGTTGGAACGTACTAGTAGGAACTTTTAATTGTGACAGCAAGATTCTAACATAAATCGAGTAGACACTATATATACATGTACATAAAAGCATCATCATATATATGAACCACAGATCGATCGGACCTTAACCAATGCTAGTTTTCAATGAAATGCAGGGCGGTAGTTCCGGAAAGAATTGGGCCAAGAGAGTGCACAAGGAATGGCAAATATTACAGAACCATATACCAGGTACTACCATTGGAGTAGTATATATCACCTAAACCAGTCGCATCTAATTAACTTGCGTATATATAAAGTCTCGATGAAATGAATAAACTTTTTCACGCACGCGCATCCATCTCTGAATTTGCAGAAACCATCTATGTGCGGGCGTACGAGGACCGTATGGACCTGCTCCGGGTGGCGATAGTAGGCGCGAGCGGGACGCCGTACCATGACGGGCTCTTCTTCTTTGACTTGCAATTGCCTCCATCGTACCCAGCCGTTCCACCTCAGGTGTACTACCATTCGTTCGGCCTAAGCCTCAACCCCAACCTATACGCCTCCGGCACAGTGTGCCTAAGCCTGCTTGACACCTTTGGTGGCGGCGAGGACACCGAGGTCTGGCTGCCGACCACGTCGAGCCTCCTCCAGGTCGTCGTCTCTATCCAGGGTCTAGTCTTAACGGACCAGCCATACTACAACGAGGCCGGGCACGAAACCCTGATGGGCACACCGGAAGGCCACCGCAAGGCGTTGCCCTACAACGAGAATGCCTACCTGCTCACCCTCCGGACCGCGCTCCAACTGCTGCGCCGGCCGCCCCGAGGCTTTGAGGGGTTCGTCAGGGATCACTTCCGCAGCAAGGGTAGGTTCATGCTGAGGGCGTGCAAGGAGTACTTGGGGGCGTGTGTTGTTGCCACTCTCGGGAGCATGGCGGAGCGTCCGTGCTCTGCAGGGTTAAGGCTTGCACTCGCCAACTTGGTGCCCAGCCTCGCGGCAGCATTCAAGGAGATCGGTGCCGAGGGATGCAGCGAGTTCCAACAACTCTAAGAGCCCCGTGAGCTCTCTCAGCAGTCAACACCCCTCTACACAAGCTCTCTGTCATATCATCATACTCCACCAATTCAAACTTCAGAGTTCAGCACAAACGTTCATGTAATCTTACATTTGTAATTGACATTTTACTGCCAGTGAAATTTTTGTTAAAATTCGCCTAGCCTAGTTAGTACTCATATCGTTGCATACTAAATCATAATTGATTTATACTTGTAAACATGGTGATATTCAATATACAACATTCACGTTTTTCTGCCATGAACCCAAGCTCAATTGATGTTGCCTTTCACTCTTACGTTATGAGGGTCCCGTACCAAATCACAGATTTTTGAAACGTAAGAGTACGGAAAACGTTGGTTTGTACGTCATGATATATATGTTGAATTTTACATGTGTTGTATGCATATCTATGTATATACAAGTCGAGTGAGATGTTATGTTCTATTCCATTAATTGCCGAAAAGAGAAACAATCTGGATTATACTTGATTGTAAGGATAGTGGATTGCTCATAGCAAGAATATAAAAAAAAACTCACAACGAATTATCCTATAGTGCAAATAAATTCGTTTGGGGGAAAAAAATCTTATGAATCAAATAGCACAAATGGAGGAAACTCTCTAGAATTTGAACCCCAAAAAGGTCTATGAGACATGAAGAGTAGATGGCATAAGGAATTAGGAAACGCAGCAAACATAATATTGATGATGCGGTCGACCCGTCAAGCACACTGCCGCTAATTTTTTTTAAATAATACGATTTTTTTAATCATTTTCGAAAATAAAACGCGTATTTCAAAAATTTCAGGAATAATACGGCCTCGGCCTGGCCCAGGCCATTAGGCCCAGTCGACCTGGCCCAGGCCGAATGGAGGGGGGCACTTTCGGTGCCGGCCAACTGGCGCCTCAGTCGGCCCAGCCCAGGCCGACTGGCCTTTCGGCTTAGCCGTGGCCGACTGGAGCCGACAAGGGCGCGGGCCCAGCAGAAAAGCCCATCGGGCCATGGTTTCCCAGGGCTTTTCTTTAGGCCCCAAGGGCCTTAACAGGCCCAGGCCGGCCCGACCGGGCTTCGTGCCGCCCCTGGGCCGGGAGGACGCGTTAAGGGGCCGGCCCGGCACGGCCCCTATATTCACGGCCTTCACCGGGCCAGGCCCGTTTAGCAGATAACGGGCCGGGCCGTTGGCCACCTATAGGAAACAGCAGACCGCGCGACGCGGCATAGTAGCGGGTGACGTGGAGGCTCCCAGTCCCCTCCAGTTCGGTTTTCCTGTCCCGGTAGCCGGTGGGGATTGGGAGTGATCAATGAAATTTTAGATCAAATTCCGTCTAATGATTGGCGGATCCAGCATTGTTCACACAGCAGGGCTAAACTAGACTAAGTATGGAAATCTAGGGCTAATCCATGGTTCATCAGTTTCTTTTTCCAAATCTATATGGCATAATACATGTAGGAGCTACCTCACGCCTAGGGCCGTAGACCCAACCTCTAATCCTTCTCAATCCTGGAGAGGATTATCACAAATGAACGAGGCCTTAATGGTTTTAGATGGGCCGGATCTATCCGTTCGAGCGGAAATGAAGAAAATGTGTCCTCAAAGCACCCGCTTTTCGGTCTGTGGAGAGTGGAGACGCATTCCGACCTCAAATATGTGTCGGATTTGCATCCCACAGACCGAGAAATGGAGCGTCACTCGATCCGCGCGTCTGCCAAGGGTCAAACCCTTTCGCATTCTGGCCCCACACCTGGAAGCGACATAGAAGCCCCCGTCTGAGTCATATTAAATGGGGACCAGTTCGTTCCCATTTCCCCACCACCGCCCCACTGCCCAGCCAACTCGCAAAGCAAAACCCCAACACTAGCCGGCGCCCAAGAAGCTGTGGCCGGCGGGGAAACACAACCACGAGGCGGGCTCCTGTGCAGTCAGTTGGAAGAAGAATTTTATTTCTCTTCAAGCCACTATGCACACAGCCATCGTCAGTCATTGGTATATCTATAAACTCTATAAAATTTAAACCCACTAAGTACAATTAATTTAGCAAGCTTGAGATGCAGCTTATCCATGTCATCGTTCATCCCATCTTCTAGTTCCACGTCAGCCGGCGCTCAATCTCCTTGCGCGACGTGGTCCGTTGCTTTCCACGCCATGGGCTCTCAGCAGCTTGCCACCCAAGCCTTGCCTAGGACAGCCCAGCGGAACCCCTCCTGGCCCATTTCCCCGAGCATGGCCCAGCCCAAAACATGTGGTCTTCCCCCTCCGTTCCATCAAGAGCGTTACAGAACACGCACGCACCTCCTGCTGCCATGAACTGCCGTAGTCGCTTCAAATCCCATCAACCAAACGTTCTTTTTGCAAAACCAACATTAGGAAATTAATCCACATCGCAACGCGATCCGATTCCGGCCGGCAATTATTCGTTTCCCCTCTTCAATTCTCATTTGAAACCGATGCGCCCCGAATGCCGGTGGTCGGCATCCAACCCTTGATCTTCCTCGATGGCCTATAAAACCAAATTTCGATTGTGTCATCTCGAGCCCCATCCGTTCCTCTCTCAAACCCCTATACTAATTTCACTTTACAACAAACTGCAGGGGCGCGTGGAAGTGGAGAAACCGACAACGATGCCGCGTACTGGACCTCCGCCGCCGCCACCGGCCGCATGTGCTGTACGAGAGCCAGCTGTGGGAGACCTTTCGTGCCTTCCTGGTGTCCGACGAAGCCACACTTGGACTCCTTGAGACGTAGCTCTCCGTCGAGCCGGCTCGACTGGCACCACCAAGGAGCAAGCGATGTGGACACTGCTGCCCAGGCGCTTCATCTCGGGAGGGGAGGTTCATGGGGGACGCACTAAATTGAAATATTGTGTGAATGGCAAGAGTCTACAAGGAATTCAATCATCACAAAGATACATTTCAATTCGGATTTTTGAATAATATGTGTTTTTGTAGCAACTAAAGAGATTCTCCGGTCAACTAGAATATGTATCAAGAGATGCATTGGTTGTAGACTTGGAGCACAAGGCTTACTCTAATAATTTTTTCACATTGTTGGTATGGGAGCAACGCATTCAAATCTCAGGTTCCATGCTTTTATTCACATGGTTGAATTGATCCTACAAACAAAAGTGACATTTACATGTAGCAAAATAAGCATGATGGGTGAACAACAATTCATCATGGCAACATGGTTATATCTAATGATCGATCAAGCTAACTGTACCACGGTGCCCACAATCGGTATTTCTTTATGCACATTCTCTCGATGCAATGCTCTGTATAGATTTGCTCCTTCCATTAGTAGTCACGGTGAGGTGTTCATATTTGTCAATGTTATGGTCCAATTTTACTCTTGCAAATTTTCAGCAAACATAGGTTTTTGTCAATAATATTTTGCTATCTTAGCATCTCCTCAATCAGAGTTCAATTTCTTTTTTATGTAAGATATACTCTCGCATCAACGCGCGGGGTATCATCTAGTTATTGAATAATTCGGGAGCACAAAACATCGGCACAAAAGCGAAGATAACAAAGCGTGTAAAAAGCGAGCTATGATAAATTGCGATAGTCGATCCGTTTTCGTTTGTGCTAATCTTTTTATTTACTCGCCTTTGTGCCAAGTAGTGGTAGTAAACATTGTCGAAACCACTGTTTTGGATCGCTTGCTCCCTTGGACAATGGATTCTTGTCGCTCCCAAGAGCGGCTCGGGCGGACCTAACCTAGCGCCGCCACCAGGTTCCCTTCCCGCCCATCCTCCCCTCGCTGCCACTAGAGGACGCTGGCGGAGGGGGGGGGGAGAGAGACTTTCCACCTTCTTGGCGGTTTGAGCGTTGGCTTCCATCGGGCGCGTCTATGGCTGTTGCCGGAGCGGCTGTTTTGGGGTGTGCCGACGGGTCTGTGGGGCCCCTCGCGCCGGATCCGTGGAGCCAGTTAGTGAGGCCGGCGACGCGTCTGAGGCGGCTGCCGGAGGGGCGTCTCCGGGGCTGGGCGGCGAGGATTCTTTGTGCGGGATCCGTGGAGGCGGCCTGTGTGGCCGGCGTGGGCTGACAAGATGACCGGTACGGGGGCCAAGGAGTCGACAGCGCCAGATCTGTGTGGTGCCGCCGGATCTATGTCAGGCCCTGTGTCGTGGAAGGAGGCGTCGGCTTTGGAGCGTGTGGTGGTTGCGGCGTTTTGGCCAGTGGGTGTCGGGCTCCATGGCGTGCGGCGGCCTTGTCGGCGCCAGGAGCGATGGTGGAGGGGGCCTCTGGTCAAGCTTTCTTTGCCCTTTGGCTCACGGCGAAGCTCTATCCACGGTGGTTGTTGGTGGGTTGCGGGCGAAAACCCTGCATCGACTTCGTCGGTGTCAGCGACGACAGCGTCCTTGGACGTCGTTTTCCTTCTTGAAGGCGTCGTCGTGCATCCCCATTACATCCCCCCCCCCTTGTGATTGAGGTGCCTCCGAGCGAAAGCTTAGATCCGATTTATCTGGATCGGGCAACGACGGCGTCTTCAGATGTCGTACCCTCCTTGAAGGCGTTGCCTCTGGATCCCGGCCTTGACCGGCGACGGAGGGTGTTTGTTGCGTTGAGTTTGGCATGCGCTTGGTCATGGATGGCGGCTTCAAGTTGCGTGGGCTCGCCGATGCACGGGTTGTGCCTGTCGGGGTGAGCTCTTCTTTGTTTCGGTCGGAAATAAAGACCAATTCTGCCTACCTTCTTATAGCGTTAGGAACTGTTCTTTGTTTGGCGTCGTTGGAGCGAGCGGCGGTTCGCCTTTGCGGTTGCGACTTGTTTGTCGGTTTTGTTTCGTGATGCTCGTTGTCAGGGTTTTTATGCGGCTTTCCTTGATTAAGCGTGATTTGTACGGTTTTTGGCTCGGTTTTTGGCTTTCCTTGTAGAAGTAGGCTCACTCACCCACACCGAAGACAACATGCTTTGTATGAGACATAATTTTACAGGGTCTTTTTTCCATTCTCAGGGCCTTTTTGATTAATAGGACTTCAAAAACATAAAAATAGGTAAAACTTAGGAATATCATATAATGTTGAATCCTACGGAAATTCAAAACAAAAAAATGTATAATATAAGTTGTTTGATTGCACCACAGAAAAAATATGAATTTTCTTGAAAAATTATGTGCTACTCATAGTTGCCATAGAGACCAAAAAACCTTTGGAATTGCATGCAATCTAGCCCATACGAAAAATTGCAATGGTTTCAAATCTTGCAAATCAAACAACGATACAAAAGGAACATTTTTGTAGGGATTAATAAAATCCTACAAATTCCTTATAAAATTCCTCAAAGGGCCCTCACTTTGATAGTACTCTTTGGTGGCATCAGCTTTTAGGTTTTTATTTTATTTTTTGAGAATCGGCTTTTAGAAAGAAAAAAAATATAGACCAAGTGAGTGGTTATGTCTCAGTCGCCTGATTTTTAATCAAAAGACTTAAATCTCAGTTGACGTATCATAACCGTTGGATTACTATATCTGGACGTCATTCTACTCTTTTCTTTCCATCGTTTTGTCTGAATCTTAAATCACATACCATATCCAATGGGTGGGTCGACTTATTTTTAACTAAAAATCGCATGAGTTAGATATATCAAAACCGGTAGACTAAACGTAGCACTAAATTAAAAATCAAACAATTGCAAAAAAAAAATCAAACGGTTGCAACGAAAAAAAATCAAAAGCATCAATAGAGATCGAAGAACAAGAAGAATAAACTGATCTCAAATCGATTAGAATTCAGGATTCCGTTCTGAACATCGACGATGTTAACAAGAGCAATTACCAAATTTAATTCAGTCATCAGCTAACGGGGATCATCACGCATGACACACAGACACACACACACACCCTCTCTCTCTCTCTCTCTTTCCTTTTCTTTCTTTTTCTTCTTCTTTTCTTTTGAGCAGCAACGAGCAATTAATGGAAGAAATGCAACAAGATACAACTACGCAGAAGCCAGCCAAGTATCAGTGGCCGAGGATGTTCATATGGGTGTCGAAGGAGGGCAGCTCGTCGTCCTCGTCGGTGTCGCCGTCGCCGTCGCGGTCGATCTTGGGCCCGAGGCCCGGCACGACCGGCAGGCCCGGGAACCTGGCCCCGAACCCGCCTTCCTCCTCCTGGTTCTCCGGCGCCTTGGGGTCCCCCGGCTTGCACGTCTTGTCCTTGAGCGGGTTGCACCCGTATCCTCCCGGCGCCGGCGCCGGCGCTTCGTCGTCGGAGTCGGCATCGGCGTTTGCCGGCACGGCGAGCAGGAAGCACGCGAGCGCCGCGGCGGCGAGCACCAGCCACACGCGCGCTGACGGCGCCGCCATGACTCGCGCTGCGTGGGGACTAATCCTTTGTGTTCACGCGGAGGTGAAGCAGAGTATGTGTAATGGCGCGAACTGCGTGGGGTTTTCCCGCGTTGGTTTCTTCTTCTTCTCTGTGGTGTGGCGAGCGGGGCAACGGCAGAGGGCCGGGTTTAAAAGGCGGCGAGGGGGTGCCGGATTTAGCTAGGCAGGGGAGGCCGGTTGCTTCTTCAATCCATGTGTGTGGCTGAGCTCCGTCTTCACGGTTACGCTACGCTGGGGACTGCCGGGTGTTCAGGAGCTGATCTGAAGATCAGTGTGCATGCACGCATACAAGACAGAGCATGTCTGCATGTAACTGTGTCTTATGATGAGTTTTTAGCATTCATTCTTGAGCTTTTTAACAATCTAATGATGAGATTTTTAACGAACACATCATGTGTTTTCAATTCTCAAAAATCCTCGAGACATGCTTTACAATATTTTTTCAAAGCTCACGATGAGCTTTTAACGATGTCATCATGAGCTTTCAATTTTTCCAAAAACCATTGAACTTTTTAACATTATAATTATGAGATTTTAGCATTCTAATGATGAGCATTTAAAGAACGCATCATGTGTTTTTAATTTTTTCCAAAAATCCTTGAGACGTGCTTTCAATTATTTTTCTAAGTTCATTTTTTCTTTTCCATTCTACATGAGCTTTTAATGATATCATCATGAGATTTTAACAATCCCATCATGTACTTTGCGATTTTCAAACATCATTGACATGTGCTTTCATTTTTTTTTTCTAAGGCCATTTTTCCTTGTGTATTCTACATGAGCTTTTAACGATCTTTCTGATGAGCTTCCTAACGTCTAACGATGATATTCTTAATGATCCCATGATGAGATTTTTAGTGATCCCATCATCTACTATGATTTCTTCAAAAATCCTGGAGCTTTTAGCGATGTTAACTATGCACTTTTAGCATCCAAACAATCATATTTTAAGGACCCCATGTGAGATTTTTAATGACGCATCATGTCTTTTTTAATTTTCAAAAATCCGCGAGACGTGCTTTCAATTATTTTTCTAAGTTCATCATGAGCTTTTAACGATCACATCATGAGCTCTCGACAATCGCATCATCGGCTTTTAACGATCTCATTATGACCTTGAGCTTTTTAACGACCGCATCATGAGATTTTAACGATCGCATCATAGCTTTTAACGGTTTCATCATGAGCTTTTAACGATCTCAACATGAGCTTTAAAGGTTCTCATCATGCACATTTAATTTTTCCAAAAGTCATTGAGCCTTTTAACTTCCTAATGATGAGCGTTTTAAAGACCGCGTGAAGAGCTTTTAATATTCTAATGATGAGCTTTTTTGATAATCCCATGATGAGTTTTTTAACGAACAAGTCTTGTACATTTCCTTTTTTTTCGAAAACCCTTGAGCTTTTGAAGATCTTATTATGAGCGTTTTAGCATTCTAACGATGAGCTTTAAGGATCCCATGCCATGATGAGATTTTTAATGAAAGCATCATGCGTTTTTAATTTTTAAAAATACTTGAGACATGTTTTCAATTTTTTTTCTAAGTTCACGATGAGCTTTTAACGGTCTCATCCTGAGCTTTAGATGGTCACGTCATGAAGTTTTGACGATCTCATCATGACCTTTTTAACGATACCATCATAACTTTAACAACTCTACATGAGCTTTTAACAATCACGCCATGAACTTTCAAGGTTCTCATCATGAGCATTTTATTTTTCCAAAATCCATTGGGCCTTTTAACTTTATAATGATGAGCTTTTTAAAGATCGCGTGATGAGATTTTAATATTCTGATAAAAAAAATTAGGATCCCATTATTAGTTTTTTAACGAATAAGTCTTGTACATTTCATTTTTTTTTCAAAACACCTAGATCTTTTAACCATCTTATAATGAGCTTTTTAGCATTCTAATGACGAGCT
The DNA here is from genome assembly GCF_000005505.3 of Brachypodium distachyon. Lineage (NCBI taxonomy): Eukaryota > Viridiplantae > Streptophyta > Magnoliopsida > Poales > Poaceae > Brachypodium > Brachypodium distachyon. The sequence continues at coordinate 4,712,395 of NC_016133.3, read as the reverse complement.
TTTAACGAACGCATCATGTGCTTTTAATTTTTGAATATCCTTGAGACATGCTTTCAATTATTTTTCTAAGTTCATGCTGAACTTGAAACGATCTCATCATGAGCTTTTAACGATTGCATCACGAGCTTTTAACGATTGCACTTTTCTGTAGCCTAGCGTGGGCCGCCGCCAAAAGAGGAACTGAGGAACGAGCCCGAGACAGAAGAGGCTACTCGAGGGACGACGAGCGCCAGTACGGACAACTACACTTTGTCAGAATCGTCCGCCAAAAACTAGGCTGAGCTCCGCCAATTAGCTCCACCCGATTGAAAGTGTCTAGCAAATGTGATTGAAAGTGCTATTCCCCACCCAATTTACTCCCTAAAAACCACTCTCCCAAAAAGGGAAAAATGAAAGTCCAACGGACAAGTTTTTTCCGCACGTAGAAGACGGAAAATGGGGAGAGAGGAAAGGAACCCACCAGGCAACATTTTCACGTACATATTGTAGGTTTAGAAAAGGGAAAGGGCAAAAAGCCAAGGACGGGTAGGCTCTCAGGTTGACTCTGCACCGTCCAAAATACAGAAAAAAGGGAAAAGAGAAAAAGCCTGAAGATGGCTTGTAGTCGTTGGGCTTTGGATTGAGGCCCGGCACGAGGATAAAACGAAGCGCGAGCACGGAGACCAGGCGTAGCGCTGGACGGAAACGAAAAACGGGAACTGAGGAAACGACGCGGGACGAGTGTGGGAACTGCCTGATCGGGACGAGCGGGAACGAGTGCGTGGACCACCCGGATCCTGGTCGGAAATGGTCTGCCGAAATTGGATTTGGCGGAGCTCCGCCAATTAGTTTAGCCCGAATGCTCCTACTTGTCTTTGGGCTCCTCCTCCCCGTCTAAGAGCAAGAATTATAAGGGATGCACGCAGGATATAAGGATTTAAATATGTTATTTTTGCTTAGTTGGAGGGAAGAGAATAGGAGAGAGAAAAGAAGTGGGCTATTAGCTAATAGGCAGCTGCATCGCGTGCTTCTAAGAACCATGTGACAATGCAGTGTGGGCCATATGTTAATAAAGTAGCACAACCTTATAGCTAACTATTATACATGATAACTATTGCACAAACTATTGATGACATGGCAGCAGTTTCAGCTGCCGCTAACCTATTAATCTTGCTCTGACGGCCCAACCCAACCCAGATCCCGAACGCCTCCAACGGCTACCGTTGCGCTACTCCCGACGCACCGCGCCGCCCGCAGACGCAGTCACTCCGCAACCGCCTCGCTAGGGCTCCCTCGACGCTCCGCAATGACGGCGGCCACCATGGGATCGGCGACCCCCGGCCGCGGCGACATTGCGTTCGGCGCTCTCGACCTCGAGGACATCGCCCGCGCGGCCGACGCGGACTGCATCGGCGCGCTCGCCTGCGGCCCCGCCAGCTTCTCCTACCACCGCCTCCCCGAGCCGCGCCTCCGCCTCACCATCCGCAAGCTAGACGATTCCTACTTCGGTACCAAATCTCGTCCCCTCTTCCGTTTCCCCTGAATTTGTTTGGGTGGTTTGGTTCTGCCCTAGAGGAAATTCCCGAAGCGACCTGGAGGATTTCGAGTATGTGACATTGTGCGCTTTGCTCCTGGCTGCTTGTGTAGATGTGCAGATCGCGAGATCGGCCGCGGTGTGGGAGCTCAAGGCGGCCATCGAAGCCGTGTTCATCGCTCTCTTTTATGACATGGACAATGCTATCACTTGGTAAGGTGCACACTCAGCTGAGATATTCTAGACTAGTATGCGATTATATGATTTGTAATTTATCAATTCGGTTGCTTTTTTTAATCGTACTGTGCAGTCTGTGCTGCTGTGTGGAGAATTTAAATGATTGGATGAAGTTAATCCTCTATATATAATGAAGGAATGGGCAATTTAGAATGAAATGTCATTTTCGATTTACAAATTAGGGAGATTTAGTTCCATGGAGCCATGCCTCCACCATCCTCTAGTAACTTTAGACGCAGATTGCTCCAGATAGAGATGCAAGTATTTATTATTATTTTTGTTGTATAATCATGTTTTCAATAGTGTTTTACCTAGATTCTTGTGTGCATGTGCAAAATAATTAGTAAACTAGCTATATAAACTTCTTCCCTACAATATTTTAGTGTACTATCATTGCAATGATTAGTAACCTCTGTCTCCCTATAATTTTTTTATGTGTATAGTGACACAAATCCCATTATCCCGATGAAGCATCTGAAGCTGATATGTGCTGGAACTATCTCTCTATGAAGCTGAGAAACATTTATAGGGTTTAAATTCAACTTTTATAGTGGGAACTTAACATTTAAGGTTTTGGCTTTGCTTGATGTAGGCAGCACGTGTGGAGTCATTTCTGCTTATGCTTCAAGGACGAGAAACTAACGGATGACAGGGCAACATTGCGTGCATTTGGTATCAAAGATGGTGATGAGGTCTGTGCACTTTCCTACTCTGTGGTTGCTTCCTGGATGTGCATTTTAGTGCAGATTAATTCTGCTCTGTTTCATGAGATCAGCAGGGATGGTTGTCAGTTGATATCCTATTTATGCAGTTGTGGCATCATAATGTGCAGTTTATTGTTCCATTTACTCATTCATGCACAAGATATGCCCCTAATGTTAGTCAATTTACAGGATAAATTTATTGCATTTTTTGATAAGCACTTTTGCCAACCACACAGTACTATTCTCTGGCTGAGCAGAACAATAACTCAATACCAGTTCCTTATTTGGTCTGTTTCTGATCCTCTCGTGTCAAATGTTGTTATAGGTTTTATTATCTAGTGGTGTTAGAGCTAATATTTTTGCACAACCTTGTACTACTCTTAGTCTCTTCTGTTTGAATGGACTGGGAACTGGTGAATTAGATTGTCACCATAATCTTCAATGTGCCTGTTTGCAATATTTAAAATGCCTGAATAAATAAAGACTGTCCATTCTTACAAGTCTGTCTGATAAAATGCGTGCATTTCTTGGACCGTTCGTTTTTTATGTTTAAGGCCATTTGTCAATTGAGTTACTTCTTTTATGCCATTGCTAAGTAATCGAATCTGGTTTAATACATCACATTGTAACGCACTTTCATTGACATGCCTTCTCTTGTATTATCTCCTGCCATGCAGCTTCATTTCTCGCAGCATCTATCTGTGGACTACAGCCCATGCAAGAGATCCAAAAGCCAAAGGTCAGCATCTCACAGAAGGTATGTGAGATCCTAGTGTTTATATAGGGTCCTTAGTCTACTTGATGTGCATCTTCCTAGAACTCTTTTGGATTTTGTATGTGCTCACAACTGATAACAGCACAAATAATTCATCTGTTAGGTCAAGGACTTCAGTGGACGATTTCGGTGTCAGATCAAGGACTTTGTTGGACGATCTCATCGAAGAAGACGAGGCTGAGAAACTTACTACTACTAGGCATTCTACGAGTGCTCTAGAAGAAGGTTTTGGTGTTTATCAGCAATATGAGTACATGGAGGAAGGCGGCAAGAAAGGAAGTTTCTTTAGCAATTGGTTCTCCTACTCTAGGTTGAGGGGTAACAGGAGGACACACTCAGAGGATGCCGCCCAATCCTCTTGCGAAAAGAAAGCCAATCGGCCAAAACTGGGGAAATGGCTGTCTTCCAAAAAATCGAAGGCCCAGAGGAAATGATGCCCAAAATGCTGCCTATCTGGCATTTGCTAATTTATTTTCTGAAATGGGGTTCTGAAAAGCATCAGATGACAGATGACTACGTGCACACGACTTAGAATAGGCCATTAGCTAGGTGACCTTAAATTTCAATGTATATATGTGTTTTTCACACATTTAACCTCTGGAACTATGTTTTGCATAAAAGACAATAACTGATGCTTGACAAAAGAAGTTTGGAAACACTTTCGTGGTCTTCCGAGTAACATGCAACGAGCAGGCATCCAAGGCCAGACAATCATGATCATTAAAACCAGTAAAATAAAGCTGCAAATATGGTCAAAACCATCATGCTTACAATCTTGGCTAAATCTCTTGTACAGTATATTATTGCCGGGGGGAAAAGAACCCAAGAAACCGAGGGAAAAGGAGGCTAGGTTGCTAGCCACCAAGGAAGAATATTAACAGTACTTTGTCACAACATCATGAGCTATATACATCGCCTATACAACAAAAAAAAATTACACCTACCAGAAAGAACAAATGAAACAGCCGGAGAACAAGAAGAAACAAAGAGCAAAAAGACTGAAAAAAGAAGAAAAATTGACATGATGATACGTTCCATGGAGTACTCCATGGCTTGAGATTCTACACAACCACTAGTGACCCGCGCCTCGTCGGCTCGGCCCAGCCCTCGCCACGACGAACAATTCCGCCGTCGGTAGCCCCCCGCCGCCGCCGCCATGGCCGCGCAAAGGCCTGGAGCACTCCGCCGCCAGAGCAAACGCGCACAGGAGCAAGATCACCACTGTAACCACCGTGCGGAACGCCGCCATCGATCCTAAATTAGCCATGGCGCCTTTGTGTGTGACCGTCGGCAGAGAAGAAGAATGTCTGGGTTTCAGAAGCAGGAGGAGATCAGGAGATGATGCGCATGCACGGACGTAAGGTGTTTGGTGGGAGTGGTCGTAATATGGCCGACCTGGAGGAGGAATTGGAGGTGCTTAAATGGAGAGACGTAGCATGCTGGGGGGGGGATAGATGATGAGACGAGGCGTGCGCGGCAAGGACTTTGAATCAGCTGGGGAGTTGACAAATAACGGAGGCCGGTGCCAGGTGAGGAGGTAGGTTTGATCTCGTTAGGCTGCAACCACCACTAAATCCTGAACCAAATCTTTGCCTTTTCCGTGTTGCATTTACACGTTAAGTTTGACCACTGTGTGTGTCTTTGCTTGGGGAGAGGGTTGTTTAAGGTTGAACCTGAGCTAGCATACTAAATTGGTATGTGTAGTGTATTTGTTTAAGGAAGGATGGTCAGGTGCGTGATCGACAGTTTTAAAATATGACAGTTGAGTAGTTGACGCTGCAAAGCGCAATGCTAGTTTGGTCCAATGTACTATCAGGAGTATCTCTTTCTATCTGAAACACGGGTTCTCTGTCATGACTCATAAGTGATGTCCCACAGGAGTGAACCATTGGTGTGTGTATATGTGCAATTTCGAGAAGAAATTGGTTAATGCTAGGATAAATACACGTACGGTGAAATGAACGCATGAGTGCTTGCTTTGCTCCAAAATTGCGAAGTCAGTTTGGAGTACCACCTACTCAAAGTAAATCCGGCCGGAAGTGCGTTTCCTTCGCCGTGTAGCAAAGCATGCACCGGTAATTCCGATTATTAGCATGCACAAGTATGTAGAGCACGCTTTAATTTCGAACACTTTGTATGATCTGAAATTCAGCCCGTTCATACCGTTGAATGCCCAATCTTTTACCCAAAGCGTCCGTCGTGGCTAGCTCGCTTTTTCTAATGCTTTGCTCCAAACGGCACGGTGGTCGGTGGAGTACGTACTTGATCACGTAGTCATTCTCCACTACATATTTCAGTCATGGCAAACCTTTTAGAATCCGAGACTGACCCCTTGTTCTTGTTATATTCCTTTCTTGAGATAAAAAAAGAAGTGCGAAATATCCTTTGCATCTCAAGTTAGTTAATTACCACGATTCATTCACCAATGCAAGGAACCTCCTTCCTTCCTTATGCTCTGTTTCTTTCTGCAAGTAGGAATCACTGACTGAATGTCAGTATAAATTAATATAGACTTGCGACTTACGAGTTGTTTGTGCATTTCCCATGAAGAGAAACGACCATGCATTTATTTGCCGGTCATTAGAAGCAAGGAATTTTTATGGCCTTTTTTCACAGCAGGTAAATTGGGGGATGTTCCCACGGACCACGTAGCACACAAAGCAGTACCTGGCCGGCGAAGAATGTCCGGAAATCGCCTCGCGACAGCTGCTACCGACGGACAGTACGTACGATTCGGCCGGCCGCTTTGCAAATGCAGGACTCCGCACCGCGTCCGTCCGCACGGCGGCTCGTTTCCTTCATTCGCAGCTACGCTTCACACACGCCCTGGCGCGCAGTATACTCGTGCCACCGGCGCGCCCAGCGAGCTGGGGCGGCAGTTTTTTGTTCGTTCCAAGCCTTTTTCCAGCGTATTTTCATTCGTAGGAGGCTTTGGGTGACGGGGGAAAGCGTCCTAGCTTTATCGACGGGAGCGGCCGAATGGCTTTCCGCCCGAAAAAAAAGAAGAAGAAAAGAATGGCTTTCCCGGTGGGAAGGAAAACCGGTATGATGCTGGTCAGGACTCAGGACTCAGGAAGCGCGCGCCGCGGTCGAGGAAGGTGCGTGCAGGCCGCCGTGCTCTGCTTTTTCCTCGCGCGTCGTGTCGCAAAATTCTTCCGGCGTGGCGTTTGACTAGGCGCCGTGACCGGTGGTTTTCTTCCTTTTCGGAAAAAAAAAAGACGCCGTGACTTTTGGCTGTCCACTTGTCCGGCCAAGTACGTACGGTACGAGTGACCGGTTGACCTCCTGCGCCTACGTAGGCACCTGTCATGGTTTAGTGCTTGTTGAGCGTGATGGTTCGTAGTTCGTAGATGGTGCTGCTTCCCAGCTTCCGCGATTAAAATTCCGGAAATTTGAAAGCAAAAATGAGGCCTTCGCTAGGATCAGAGGGGCCGATTCAGTTACGATTGCTCCCGTTGTGCAAGGACATTGCAATATACGGAGTCGAAAATCACTACGTGCCTCGAAAGCTACAACAAAACGCCTCCAAAATATATTGAAAAACGAACAAACAACGAAGTCCCGGAAAGCATCCGCAATTCCGCATATCTAGTCCTTCAAAAAGCGTGAGGCTAAGTTCGACATGTCGGTTCTCTTTCCGTGTTCACTCCTCTAATCTCGATGTACAATAGAGAAAAGGTTTTTTTTCGTCGCTTAACTTGTCCCAGCTCACTAATGGTCGCCTAACAAAATTTTGTACTTCGTGCTACTTTTTCTTCCCTCATCTTCTGAAATCAGACACCTTTGGCCCTGCCCAGGGCCGTACGTGTACATGCAATTGTTCAGGCCACCAAATATTAGGGGCCTGCCCCACTCCTAACTAGCTACTCCAGATTTAAGGCCCACTAAACAAAAAAGTAGAAAAGGGCCATCAAGATTTAATTAGCTACACGAAAGATTTGAGGCCCACTAAACAAAAAAGTAGAAAAGGCCCATAAAGAAAAAGGCACGAGGCTTGCTTCGATGGCGAAATAGAGAAGGAGAGTCCGTTGGGCCATAGCTTCGATGGCTGGCATCGGCAAGAACGTGAATCTAGCATAGCTTCGATGGCTGATTTGACCGAAGCTGGAATCACCATGACACTGTATAAACACCTATTGGACCAGGCGTGTCGCGTGTACGTACAATCGATCGGAAACACCAGTAAATTAAATGAAGACTCTAGAGACATTTTCTGGCGTGACCGAGTCTATATTTGGTTCAGCCGCAAAATGCGCCCAACCCGAGCTTTACTAACGTACGCCCAGGACCATGAAGTAACATCACTATTTGGTCTGGGTGTTCACCATTAATTGCTTGTCAGTGTCAGGATTCAGGCCTTCGCTGCTGCTGCCACTGCACAGCAGCACGTTCGTGTATAATAAAGCTTGAAGTTTGCTATCTCCATCTGCTCATGGTGGGCACACGGATCGATCCATCTTCTGCCGTCAGCTCCGCGACCTCCGCGAGAGCTCGGTCATGGAAAAGAAAACTGCTGCACGTTTTCGGTATCCTGAATAAGTATCTCCGTAACCTGACAGAGAAACGTAGAGTACCTCTCTCCCACACTTCAATTAACTTTCTAATTACATATATTTTCTAAATTGTTTTAGACATAAATATATCCATATTTGAATAAATTTGAATTGAGACGGATGGAGTACAACCCTTGCATGGTGCCCAGTGCACAAGGAACGGGTTGATCATTCTCCAATATATAGGAGACGACTTGATTTTTGCCAGTCGACGCTACTGCTGAGCTCAGTCATCGGAAAAGGTGTCCACGTCTTCCACATAAAAAAAAAGCTTGTGTAAAACTGACAAAAGTGTCTCGGAATCTCGGATGCTTACCTGCTCCGACCGAGAAGCCCGAGCTGATTGGTCTGGCATCCACGTTGATATATATTGCATCTGAGCTCGATTGCCTAACCGACAATCATATCCTCCACGCCCCACGCCACGAGCCTCCATGGCAGCAAGTAAACATTAGCCAAATATCGATTCGTGCCCACCGCTGTGTCGCTGCACGGCCGCAAGTGTTTCGCATACCAAGTACTCCCATTTGACGAGTTCCCGTACGTTTGCTGAGGCCGGGCACCACGTGGATCAGACGGACCCATCCCGTGAAAGTGTGAATCGCCGAGACCTCAGGCGGATCCGGACCCCACGTGGATAGCTGATAGTTGGATACATCGTCCTGTCATTGTGAACCGCGAAAACCCAAAGAGAAAAGCTTCACGTATACTGACGTTTCCGGCCCTATGGGTCGTATGGGAGCCTGCGAAGCATTGCTTTCTTCGTGCCAACCGCCTGAAATTCGCGAGGCAGCAGCTAAGCTCTCGTCTATAAACAAACAAGGCCGCCGTCCCAAGTCCCAACCATCGAGGATATCCCCCTTTTGATACTATACGTACCGGGAATCCATCCCCTTCCAGAAGGTCGCTATTTGACGAGCCAATTATCGATCCCCAAAATGAGTTCCGGCTCGAGACGCTGGTGCGCCCGACGTCACCCAAACAGCCCGAGAAAAGCTTTCACTCTAGGTTCCAGAATCAACAAGCCAACTCGTACTAGTCTCGTAGTCCTCTGTCGCCGCCGAAACGGACAAGTCGGCGGGCGAGGTGTCTTCGGATCGGGCAAGGAAGCTGCTACTAACTGAGCTAACGGCCAAAACCCGTGCGTCAGTGCTCGGCTCACCACGACACGGACCCGGGCGCCTGCAGCCGCAAAAAGGCGTCCCGCCGGCTGGCCTCTCTCCGGAATGGCGTGTGCGTGTGCAACGTGACCACCAGCGGGCAGCGGCGGAGCCACACAGACACAGGGGTTTTGAGGGCATGCAGAGTTGGGTCGAGCCCGGCCAAAAGGGGACGAGTAATCTCCTGTTCTTTTAGGATAAGTGCCGTGTTCTTTTTTTTTTCGGGGGCTCGCCTCTTGCCGCGAGGAAGTACACCACAACGGTATTGTATGACAGGTGCTAATATGGAGAGCACGTGCAGACTCTTGTTTGTAACGAAGTTTCGCCAGATATTTCGAAATTTCAGTCATATCTGTTTTATTTTCTGTCCAAATATTTCATAGGCGCATAGATTCGTGTCCAAATCAAACAAAAATCAGTTTCTGTACATCATCCATGAGACAAGTGCGAGCACCCTTTTATTTTTATCTTTGGCGTGAGTACTAGTAGAACATGGTTCATGCATTTCGTGGGACATTTATTCTGGCTAAGAAGCACCGACGTGGACACTCGTGCATATGTTGGGAACTACTAGTAGCTAGCTAAACAGAACCCGTGCCAAAAGTTGCCGGTCGCAACGAAAGCTGCTGGGTGTCGGCACCTTGCCCACAAAGCCAACTGTCCCCTCGCTACAAAAAAGGAACCACAAGTATATAGGCACGTTAATTTCAGGGTACCGTAAAAATACAAAACGAAATTTGAACTTTGATGCCTGTAAAATTTTTTATCGATATTTTTCGTCTGTATAAAAAAGTCAAATCCAATACTTCAATTTTTTTTACTAATTTTAATGTACTCCCTCGGTCCCTCCGATACTCAACTTTGTACTAATCACCTACACTCGTTACGTATCGGAGGGAGTAATAAATTTGTCTTACTTTACAAGACACAAATCTTCGCTTCTGATGAAAATTCACGTGCATATAGAAAACAGACAAATGCATACTTAATTGTTTTGAAACTTTTTGACACCCAGAACGTTAGTTGCTTTTTCAGCCGAGAGAGTGTACTCCTGTGCACCGCTGCTTTCAATTACTCGACCCAGGGATCAGAGGAGGTCCTCCCTCCGTCCCAAAATAAATGACGTGAAATTGTGTAATTTTTATACTACAAACCCACGTCACTTAATTTGTTACGGAGGGAGCATGTTTTTTTTAGCATGGCTGTGTTTGGATCTTGTACGTCACTGGCTACATGATCGTATCAAGATCTTAACAAATACGCAGTAGTAGATCGTAAACTAATACTGAGATCCAATCCATCTCTAGATGAGGTGCAGGTTCGTTAGATCGACTTCTTAATTTTCCTCATTTGTATCAAGATTGCGCACCTTGCTTGCGCGAAACTTCTTTAAATTAGTACTCCTGCTAAACCACAATTTAGCACCCAGCTGTTTCCCGGGTTAATATCCTATTCACTCCCAGGTCAAAGTTGTGCAGTTACAGTGAATCAGCATTACGCGCGTGTACCTCCAGCATTTCACAACGGTGAAATTTACTATGGAGAGGCCAAGTTGAGCCCTCCAGCTCTCGCCCAGACGGCAGAAAATGCCTGCACACGCCTTGCCGATCGGCGTCTCTGTATCACGGCACGTCGGACACGGCATCGCACACGTCATCGCCGCAACCATTTTCCGTATAAATTTGCGGCAGCTAAAGAGGAGAGTACAAACGTGGTACCAATCCCGGTTGTCGTCGTCTCCCATTTGCTCCGGGGTACCGTTTGAGTCGGGCCAGCTCAGAATCGAAGAACCACAGGAAGTCTTCCCTTTAGTTTTCTTGCGTTTGCAGCAGGGATCGCCAGCAGCCATGGGCGAGGAAGCCGCGGCGGTGAAGCCCGCGACGACGACGGCGCCGCCTCACTTGCTGCTGATATGCTTCCCGGGGCAGGGCCACGTGAACCCGATGCTCCGGCTGGCGAAGCGGTTCGCGGCCAAGGGCCTCCTGGTCACCTTCTCCTCGACCTCCGACGTGGGGGCCAAGATCACGGCGTCCTCCGGCGTCGAAGCCGGCGGCGACGGCGTGGCCCTGGGCCTGGGCCGCATCCGGTTCGAGTTCCTGGACGACCATTTCGACGGGAAGGATCTGGACGACCTGATGCGGCACCTGGAGACGACCGGGCCCCCGGCCTTCGCCGCCCTGATCGCGCGCCAGGCCGACGCGGGGCGGCCCGTGGCGTGCGTCGTGGGCAACCCGTTCCTCCCCTGGGCCCTCGACGTGGCCCACGACGCCGGCATCCCGGCCGCCGTGCTCTGGGTGCAGTCGTGCGCCGTCTTCTCGCTCTACTACCACCACGTGCACGGGCTCGTCGAGTTCCCCGCGGAGGACGACATGGAAGCACGCGTCGAGCTCCCGGGGCTGCCGGCCATGTCGGTCGCTGACGTGCCGTCGTTCCTCCTGCCGTCGAACCCTTACAAGCTCCTGACCGACGCGATCCTCAACCAGTTCCGCACCATCCACAAGGCGTCCTGGGTGTTCGTCAACTCCTTCACGGAGCTGGAGCGCGCCGCGGTGGACGCGCTCCCTGGCGTGATCCCGGCCCCGCCGCCGCTCATCCCCGTGGGTCCTCTCGTGGAACTCGAGGATGCCGATGCCGTGCGCGGCGACATGATCAGGGCGGCCGAGGACTGCGCCGGGTGGCTTGACGCGCACCCGCCGCGCTCCGTGGTGTACGCCTCGCTGGGCAGCGTGGTGGTGCTGTCGGCGGAGGAGGTGGCCGAGATGGCGCACGGGCTGGCGTCCACGGGGCGGCCGTTCCTGTGGGTGGTGCGGCCCGACTGCAGCGCGATGCTGCCGGACGGGTTCGTGGACGCCGTGGCCGGGCGCGGGCTCGTGGTGCCATGGAGCCCGCAGGACGTGGTGCTGGCGCACCCGGCCACGGCGTGCTTCCTCACGCACTGCGGATGGAACTCCACGCTGGAGACGGTCGCCGCGGGGGTGCCCGTGGTGGCGTTCCCGCAGTGGGGCGACCAGTGCACGGACGCCAAGTACCTGACGGAGGAGTTCAAGATGGGCGTCCGCATCGGCAGGCCCCTGAGCAAGGACGTCGTGCGAGAAGCCGTGGAGGCCGCCGTGGCCGGGCCGGGCGCCGCCGCGATGCGCGAGAACGCGGGCGCATGGAGCGCGGCGGCGAAGAAGGCCGTGGCGGCCGGCGGGTCGTCGGACCGGCACGTGCAGGCGTTCGTGGACGAGGTTGTGGCGGGAGTGTGTGGCGCGCGTGCAGATAAGGACCCCGTGGCTGCTGCTGCTGCTGCTGGGGAACAGTAATGAGGTTCTTTCCATTAATTTGCGCCCTTAATTAGCTGCTGTGAAGTGAGGGTTAAGGATTAATTAGGTTTGTTATCATCATCGGTGGAGGAAATTGTTGAGAGATTTCTGAAGTTCATAAGCGAGAGAAGATCAGAAGACCACGCAACCTCAGCAGCTCTGTCTGTTTGTCGCACTCATCAGGCCATCATCTTCGTGCACACACGAACTCGCGAGCGATCCCCCGTAATAAAGCAATCAGCAGGTAAATAAAGATATTGGAGTACAATAATTACGATGTACTAAGCGTCAGCGCTAGGTAAACAAGGAATAATTACTAGGGGTGGTTGTATAGGACGGCATTCTTTGCTTGATCATCTTGTTATTTTTCGCGTCGGGCATACAGAGAGCCAGGCAGAGTCCACATTTGTCAACCGTGGCCACATACTAAATGTCAAGAGATTCAGTTAAGCAAATGTGTTGTTTTGTGTTGGAATTCAACGAACGCCTCTTTCCGGTTCCCAGGTCAATAACGTCTGAGACACGATGGGTCGATATCCAAGTCCACTGCGGGCAAGCATTGGCATTGCGATGGTTCAGTTGAGTAAATTCCACATGCGTGCTCAGTTGCTCGGGGGATCGGGTCCATAGCGCTCGTACGTGTAATAATTTATTGATGCTGTCAGAGATGTGGATGCCGATCCACCGTAGGTTCAGAGCACTCATGTGCGACGTCAATGTCACGACGCCAAGGTTCCCCGAAAAAAAAAAAAGGCACAACGCCAGGCAGATCCACCGTAGGCGCCGGCGGTCCATGCGAATCCGATCCGTGATGCTGCCTGCCTAGTACTAGTGTATCGCCGATCCAGCCATGCGATCGAGACAGCGGATGGGAATCGGCATCGGTAGATCCGTATAGAGAGCAAAGACAACTGCTGCCGTTCCTCGCAAAAAAAAAAGAAAAAAAAAAGACAAGTGCTGCCGTCGAGCTCACTAGTGTCAAGCGTTCACGTGGTACTCGCTGAAACCTGACCTGATTGAGCCAAAAAAACAAACAAATAGGAGCAGCAGAAGAAGAAAGATACCCGCGGCGTGCCCGATGGTACGGGGTTCTCGTGCGTGAGGGCGGAGCAGAGGGTTGGCGAGCCAAAGCCTGCCGCATGGACGGACGCAATCACGCAAGTCGCCCGGCTGAAGTTGGCAGGCTCGGGAGCGCACGGGGTTGTGTGCTTGTGTGGTGGCTTGGTGGTTGGGTGATCCGCGGCGTTCAATGCAGTGGCTGCAGACGCTGCTGCTGCCACTAGTACGAGACAGATGATAATACGTGTCTTTTGGCGCGCCGCGAGCCGGAGGCCCGAGCAGGACCGTAGGCCGTACAGTAGCTTCTCAACGTGCCCACACACCCATGAGACCAGACAGGCGAAACCTTGTAGCAAGAGACGTGACTCACGTGAGTGATGAGAGTCACAACGTTTCTCATTTCTCATGAGAAAGATCAACGGGATTGGCTCAGTACTGTTATTCCAGATCGGAAATCAGATCGTAGACGGAAGTATGGCTCGACCCGGAAGTGGCATGTTCCTGGTCGTCTCGTTCGTCGCACGGAGCTGCACTGTTTTTCCTGGCCGACTGGCGACTAGTGTGCCATCGCTCCAGAGTGTTGCTGGACGATCGGGTACTACAAAATTGAAATGAAGTCTGGAAGCGTGAACAGAAAAAAAATCATCCACGTTAATTCTAGGTCCCCTGACCTCAACAGAAAAAAATCCAGGGCCCCCCTCATGATCTCCTCGTGGGCACTGACATGGCCCCTGGTTGGCCCGTTTGGAAGGGCTCGGCCCAATCGATGAGGGAGAGAGAAAGCTAGCCAGAGCGAATTATTAATTGTTGTCTAAAAAAAAAACTAAACAACCAAACTTATGCACTCCTTCGGATCCAAGTGTTGGGTTTAACACTTACTCTCTGATCCATAAAAAGTGTCTAGAATTTAGTAGAACGTTAATACAACTTTGTACTAAATACAATACATTTATTATGGATCGAAGGGAGTACAAACTTGTCTCCTTCCGATATTCCCTACATTCCAAAACACAACTCATATAGATTTGTGTACTTGGACCAATGCAGCTCTCGTTTCTAGTGCCTGACCACTCATATTGAATTAATAATAAATGGATGTGAGTAGTTATTGGCCGGGTGCAGGTACCATGAGAAAAATGAGGTGTGCTTTGAAACAAATAAGAAAAATCTATATGAGTTGTGTTTTGGAACGGAGTCAGTACATAATAAGCGTGGAGGGGTAGCAATAGAGTTTCAAAAAAAAAGTTATGTTCCGATTCATTACATTGAATGCGCAGATCAGATTGCATTGATGTCTTACCATTTGATTTCAGAAACATTTTGCCATGCTTCCTTCTCCACCTCACTCCTTACCACCCAACTCACATCCGCCCACGAGGCCACAACCGGCTAGTTATACGCATAGCTTCGGATCGCCTTCACTAATGCTCGATTGCTCGTGCATTCGATTCAACTTTAAGGGCCTGTTTGGCAGCCAGGTTTTTCTAGTCATGTCTCGTGTTTTAGCCCGGCCCAAACCGAAAACACGAGAGACCACGTTCGGGCCGTTTGGCAGGCCGGTTTCGGCGAGCAAAAACCCTAAAAAACCAACAAAAGTCCTCCGCCTCTGCCCTGCTCCTGCGCCGCGGCGTTCTCCCCATCCTCCTCGGCCATCGGCCGCGTGTGCAACCTCATCGAGCGGGAGCGCCGGATCAGGCGGTCGCGGCGTCCTGCGGCACTAGCAGTGGCGGCGAGGAGAAGCACAAGTTCAGGTCATGGGGCAGGTGTCGTTCCGGAAGCCGCCGGCTGGCAGGGGCATGGGGATGGAAGATCAAGAGGATGAGAAAGGAGATGACGCGGCGGCGGCGGCGGCGGCATTGGCGTGGTCGAGATCTGTTTCAGCGACGGCAGGAACGGGGCTCCGTCAAGCCTCCATGCCTCCATGGTTGTCCCATCTCCTGTCTGCTGCATTACTTCCCTCCTGTGACGGCACCAATGCTCCAGGCGACGGAGGCCGTTTCTTCCGTGGTTGTCAGCCGGATCCCAGAAGTAATGGCTTTCTCCCTCTCTCTGTCTCTCGATATGGATAGTGGATTCTGGAGGCCGTGTATTTTGCTGTAAATAAAACACTTGTGCCAAACGCTGAGAATTATGGCGGAGAAGGGAATTGGGTGGAAAGAAGTGTGTTTTTTAGCAGGGGTTGAATATAAGTGTTTTTGGTGATAAGGATGTTTTCACCCAAAACACTAGATAAAAAACCCATAAAAATTCTAGTGTCAAACATGGCCTTGGAGAAAGATACCAGACCACCAGCACCGATCACACCACCCGCGGGAATTGCACTGGGCCTGAAAACTAATGGGCCTAGTACTCAAATTTCCCGGCGTCATTGCTGCATTGTAATTGGACGCGCAGCGCCATGCTGGTTGGTACTGTAGCAGCGATCAAAATCAGACCGGCAAGAAAGAAATTGTGATGTTTTCACCTACCGATAGAGACCATCAGAAACCGATACGCACTTTACTTACGATTTTTTTTCCCGTTGAAAGTAGAAGCTCTCTCTTTCGGGAGTAGGCAAGCAACCTGCAGATACGGTGCATGCTGGGGTTTCGTTTCTCCCGTTGTCTGAACAGAAAGAAGGACGCTTCATTTTTGTCTTTGCCGAACAAATGTGTCCGCAGCAGCGGTAGGTGAGTTTTGGCGTGCCTTGACATGGAAAACCCCAGAAAAACCCCAAACCCAGGAAATTCCCCATCGCCACCTACCCCGCGCCCTCCAACAACCCCCACGTCCTTTTCTAATCCACTTCCCAAGTGCCAGGTTACTTTCGTGCGGGCGCCCTTTTTTCCTTCCTCCCGCGGCCGGGGATCTTCTACCCGACGACGGTGACCCCGGGCTGAGTTTATTTTGTGGCTGGGGGCCGCTGTCTAGCTCTAGCTGCTCCCGAGCGAGAATCGCTGACTTCTGAAGATTCTACAGTTGTTGCGTGTTGATGTTGTCCGGAATGAGTGGAGTGATGCTGAGTAGTTTTGGCGGATGTACGTACGCATGTCTCTGGCCTGATTGTATGGACAGTGCATGCTAAGTTGTCATAATCGTGGTTGCAGGCAGAGTAATAGGTTGGCCGGCAGCAAAAGAGGTAATCTCGTCGGAGGTTGCGGGTCGCGTAGCAAAAATGTTTAATGGCTTGCGGTCTCGAACAAGCGTTGTAACGGTTTTATCCAATTTTTCTCTAGCGGATTGGGCAGAAAAAATAGTCATTTTATTTTGTAGATTGAGCTGCTTTCTAGACTCTTGCTTTAACAAAAGTTCACGCATTAAGACATTTTTGTTCCTATTGCAAGTACATCATGCTAAAGGTGTACTTTAACAACAAAGACACTACATGTTACGATGCATCAATAAGTTTACATAGATGGGCAGCACACGATATTCTTAACAAATCGCACTCTTATCTACTCTCGGAAGGAAGAAAAATAGTGCTACATTCCCATCCTTACATTTATGTTTGGTCCTTTCAATATCCGCAACTAGTTTGACGATGATTAGATGTCACATCGGACGATGCACTCCTATTGGCGCCCATGGTTGGTTGCGATGACCTCGTTAGATCATGTCCTAGTCCTTCTACCAAACAAATACATCACCTGCTCCCATTCGACGATGATCATCTTGACTTGACGTAGCAATTAGCATATACCAACGAGCGGGGCCGATGAAAGAGCTTAACACACCTTCGGTTACGTGCTCGCATTTCATATTTCCACTTGTTAACATATCCTCCCTTAGCTTGGCCTCTCTTGTACACAAGAGGAGAGGGCCAAATTAATTCTCGAATATAAATTGCGCATCCAAACTGTTTGAAAATCAAATCTGCTACTAATAAGAAGGACATGAATACAACAACATAATTCGCGGGATCAATTTCCACCTCCGGGCAATCGAGCGAGATGTGAATATCTGATCCCACGACAACTTCCACACACAGGCTGAGATGATATTTTTTTTTCATCCTCTGCACTAAAAAAGAAAAGCTTAAGCTAGCCACAGAAGATCCAGCCGCACAATGATAGAAAACGCGCCCCACCTGATCACGGCTGCCGCTGGCAGTCAGTTTTGGCGCACCGTCACGGCTTGATCCCCTCCGGAACTTTCCCTATATATTGCTCTCCCCAGCCCACCACAGTACGAGCACCCAAGAGAGCCGAGAGAGATCGCCTACTCCCAAATCCAGCGCTTTCTACTCTCATCTCTCGGTTCTCTCGCCGTTCTCCGCTCGGTTGACAGAGGAGAGGATAGAATGGGCAGCATCGCCTCCGAGGAGCGGACGGTCACCGGCTGGGCCGCCAGGGACGCCGACGGCCACCTCTCCCCCTACACCTACACCCTCAGGTTAATCTTAATCTTAATCCCCTCGCCCGCTCCCGCTTTTCGTAACCGATCTCACGCCGGTCGTGTTCTTGCCGGCCCGGCCGGTTGCATGCATGCTTGTGTCGTTTATTTTCGACCATAATCTGGTGCGGTATATGCGTAAAAACTCGATTGGCCAATATGGGTCTCTCTGGGGACAAAAACTGTCGAGTTTGCTTTAATTTCCATTGTCCTGCCCAATAGCCGCACGACGAACGGCGCAGCAGCACTTTAGCCGTGGTGTGGGGTAGTAGTACTGAGCGGTAACGCACGCCGGCCGGCTGCACAGATGTACGCTAGTACACCAATTTTCGGACGTTCGCAGGGTAATGATACAGCTGCGCTTAAGTACAGCTCAAAACTAGAAGTAGTAGAAGAAGAAGAAAACGTATACACGGTCAAATTTAAGTATGGTAAGCTTTTACTGGTAATGATTACAAGAATTAAAAAAAGACAGCGCACCCCGTCGGGAGTACTCGAGACGCAAAGAGCACCAGAGGAGATGGTACTACTCATGAATCAGGCTTTTTGCTCGCACCTAATTAATTCACCGCGTTTTCTTTGTGTTTATTCTAGAAAATAAAATTATTTTCCTATAGGAAAACACATTGAAGTCGTGTACGTGACACCGCCGTAAAAACCACACGGTAGGTGAAAAATTAGCCTGGCAGCGTCTATTTCTCGTGGCTGCTAACTACGTCTCCAAACAGAGACATCGTTCCACGATTGTCGAGTCTGCAGGCAGAGCCTATCATAACTGATACACGGAATCGGCAGAATAAAAAAAAAAGAATAACATGTCTTGTAAAATTGGCTTCGCGCTTCGCTTCCGTTTTTTGCCCTGCTCTGCTTTTCGCAGCATGCAATGGGCAGAAAGATCAGAGTCTTTACTTGCGAGGTACTCAGAAATTATTGACCGTAAAGTCGCGCCATGTGATGAGATGTTGTAGAGACTCGCGGTAAGAAGGGCCCCTGCGTAGCGTCGTACCCAGAAATTATGCATGGCACTCGAAATTATTGTCGCAAAGTTGCTTTCCAACACAACAGAAAAGACTTAAAGACACCTTAGCAACAGTACTACGATAAGGCCTTTATTCTTTGGAGGATGTGTCTTTCATCGCCGTGTACCAGTTGTTTGTTGTGTGCATGCATGGTACGCGTGCATGATGCATCCTCTGCTCGTTCCTCTCAAGTGGCTTGCGCATGCGTGTGAACGGTATCTGGTGCAGCACTGCAGCGCAAACCATTTCCAAAGCGAAAATTATTTGTGCTTTTTTTCTCCCTATCCAATTACATATATATATATACGTTTTTTGATATAGCTATATTCATATTTGACAAATTTGAATCATTTAATTTAATATGACACGAAGGAAGTAATCTTTTTTTACTAGCTGTAGAACGCTTGCATGTATTCTATGCAAGGAAATTTTTAACAAGCATATTGAACAAGAACTAATCTCGTTTCATTTCATTTTTTGCCGTGTGGTGATCGCAACAGGAAGACAGGCCCTGAAGATGTGCTGGTGAAAGTTCTGTACTGCGGCATCTGCCACACGGACATCCACCAGGCCAAGAACCACCTTGGCGCTTCCAAGTACCCCATGGTTCCCGGGTAAGCACATCGACGCGAATCGAGATCAAATCAGACCATTTCCCGCTCAACATAAACAAACCTCTTAATTAATTGCTGGGTAAAACTGGAGATATATATGTACGACCTGTTAGTCGATCGCAATACTCATTGTTGCCTCTGGGACAGAACAAGATAACGCACCACTTTTGTCAGCTTTTCTCTTGTCCCTTTTCCTGCCACGGTAGGTAGAGAATACTACTTTACTCAGAGAACTTGCCATCATCAGTTTTAACAACACGTGTAAAGAAGACTCCATCAAAAGTTAACCTAATTCATGTCAAGGCACAATCAGTAGGATTAGCAATTCTTGCTGGAAAATTTCAGGCATGAAGTGGTGGGCGAGGTGGTGGAGGTCGGCGGCGAGGTGAGCAAGTACTCGGCCGGCGACGTGGTGGGCGTCGGTGTGATCGTGGGTTGCTGCCGCGAGTGCCGGCCGTGCAAGGCCAGCGTGGAGCAGTACTGCAACAAGAGGATCTGGTCCTACAACGACGTCTACACCGACGGCCGCCCCACGCAGGGCGGCTTCTCCTCCGCCATGGTCGTCGACCAGAAGTGAGTCCACTCACTATACACTCTTGTCCTGACTTGCTAGCGAAAAATCACTGTGTTGCACAACGTCGGTCTCAGACGTGCAAGTTTGAACGGACGAGAGTTGGCCGGACTTTTTCGAAGTCCAATCCATCTAGAAAAGCTGCCGCGGAAGAATTCTTCACCTACTCCACTGTCCACTGGCTGATGTCTGTTGGGAGGACTCTGCTTGTGCGCATGCAGTTTGTTTTCCACATCGATGACACGATGAGTATGATATATGGCACTTGACGTCTTAGTTGGTGAGTTGGTTGGTAAACTTACGTTGCCATGACACGGAAATGGGCAACTGGACTATTGGAGCTGGTAAAAGATTGGTTGTACGTACGAAAGGTTAACTTGACCGTGTGCAATTTGGAGCCAGCACTTCCTTCATCTAACAAAAGATCTCTCAATTTTGATTAAACTTGAATGCTTCATGCAACAAGTCACGTTTAAATACATCTAAATTTTAACAAACTCGAGACATCATTTATTGGTCGGAAGGAGTAAGCAAAGTATTGGTTGTGTGAAAGGTAAAGTTGAGACCGTGGTCAATTTTGCGTGCTTGCAGGTTCGTGGTGAGGATCCCGGCGGGGCTGGCGCCGGAGCAGGCGGCGCCGCTGCTGTGCGCGGGGGTGACGGTGTACAGCCCGCTGAAGCACTTCGGGCTGATGTCCCCGGGCCTCCGGGGCGGCATCCTGGGCCTGGGCGGCGTGGGCCACATGGGCGTGAAGGTGGCCAAGTCCATGGGCCACCACGTGACCGTCATCTCCTCGTCGGGCAAGAAGCGGGCCGAGGCCATGGACGACCTGGGCGCCGACGCGTACCTCGTCAGCTCCGACGCCGACCAGATGGCGGCGGCCGCCGACTCGCTGGACTACGTCATCGACACCGTCCCCGTGAAGCACCCGCTGGAGCCTTACCTGTCGCTGCTCAAGATGGACGGGAAGCTTGTCCTGATGGGCGTCATCGGGGAGCCGCTCAGCTTCGTGTCCCCCATGGTGATGCTCGGGAGGAAGTCCATCACGGGGAGCTTCATCGGGAGCATGGAGGAGACGGAGGAGGTGCTCAAGTTCTGCGTCGAGAAAGGGCTTACTTCTCAGATCGAGGTCGTCAAGATGGACTACCTCAACGAGGCGCTCGAGAGGCTCGAGCGCAACGACGTGCGCTACCGCTTCGTCGTCGACGTCGCCGGGAGCAAGATCGAGGATGCCGCCTGATCGATCGGTCGTCTTGACGAGCCGGCGGACGGAGCTAGGTAGAGTGCGTGCGTGCGTGCTATGAGAGTGTACCTGTCACGGGTTCCTGAACTTTGATGCAGTGCGTGGGCCGTGGGCAAGCTTGTGAGCTGTGAAAATTGACGCGTATTTCTGCGTGTGCCTGTCTTTTGTTTCCTTTCAAATGGATGTTCGATGTAAACTGGGCCTTAATAACGATATTGGGTTGTCAACCTTGCTTTCATCTTGTGTTGGATTCAGGGGGGAAAAGCATACTGGAGTAGAATTGTTTGAGAAACTGAGGGTATGCACATTTGCAATTGTGCTTCTACGTCGCGCACGCAACGCACTGATGTGGTGATTTTTTTTAGAACAATGAATTTGATTTTTTTTTGAGAAACTAGAACAATGAATTTGATGATATGTCAGGAGTCACGGGCATAGCGCTCCAAATTAACTGGGCCTTGCAGTTCTGCTCAACCTGACAACCAGGTCCTCTGGGCCTGTCCTGGCCAGGCCTTGATTTAACGTCAGGCCGAGCATACCAGAACGATGCCTCCAGAAGGGAGACACAACACAATATCCTCGACACTGGAGGCGGTTGCGGTTGCGTGTAGAGAAGCCCTCTCATTCGCCTTCGACCCAATATCCCCGAGGTTCAGGTGGATTCGGACTGTCAGCAAGTGACCAAGAACATAAACTACTCCGTAAAAGAATATGGTGTGTGCATGTAGCGGGATTGACTGAGATTTGGGAGAAATGACTCTCTTTTTTTCCACCATCCATGCTGCTTTCAAAAACGAAGTCCCGGGGTCCTCTGTCTATTAGGAGTAACTCACATGCAGAGAACTGTCCAGTTAATTAGTGAGAAATCATGCGAAAATAGTTACATCATGTTTAACAAAATACCGTCGTAAAGCACGACCGCACATCCGAAATCACTGGCCAATCTGACTATCAATATATATACTCCACACATGACACCACGAAGAAGATAACCGTCGATTTTGCTCGCAATTGTCATCATACATCATGGCTACCAATACATACTCCTACTTTGACGAAGACGACCATCTACTGGAAACAGCTGCATCGAAGCTCACATTGGTCCATGCCAAACACGTGAGCGGCAAGACAACTCCAACTTTGACGACGAACTACGCTGGAGAAAAAAATAATTAGACACGCGGGAGGGCTGACTACCGAAACCCAACACGACCTAGCATCACTCAACACCATGATCATTGCAACACAAGACGTCGCGCCAGCCAATGAACCATTGCCCCCCCCCCCCCCACCACCACCAACCCCCCGAGACCGGTAGCAATTGAACATGTCATTGCGGTACCCAAGTACACCATCACCACTCGATCCAAGGGGGCCTACATCTTGAGGTTTCCCTCGGAGCTCGGACAACACGAAGATGAGAGGAGCACAAGTCCACAACAATGCCTCCAAGGAGGTGAACAACGCCCGCGGATGCCGCCATCATTGGCTATGGCCAAAGTGAGAGCACAACTCTCGCAGCGACAAGTTTCGCCACCCCCACGCACACCGACAGAGGAGTGGTGCCAACATAACCACAATCACGGGTCCGCACTGTCCAAACCACAAATGCGAAATTCCCCACAAGCAAGGCCAACCGCCACTTTCCTCAGCCCACCTAACACCAAGACTCTAAGGAACCACCGTCGGGCAACCAGAAACTGTGACACGAGCCTGTGGGAACAGATAGGACCAACTTTGGCTATCGCCATGGAGCCCGCTGCCAGCCATTGCCCTAGGAGCACCACAGCCCACCCTACCGCGCGAGGGGAACACTGCACCCACGCCTGCAAAGAGAAGATCCGTGCCGGATTTGTGACTGTGGAAAGAGGAGAGCCCCTAGAGGTGTTGCGCAAGCCCAACTGTCAAACCACGAGCCCACCGAGCCAAGACAAAAGGAAAAGCCTTGCCACCACTGTTGGCAACGTTTAGGTCACTTTGCCCGAGCCGCCCGCAAGAATCCAGCCGAAAGGCTTCAGGGTGTGGCCATGAAAGGAGGGATTCTATATGCTCATAATTCTTCAAAGACGGTGATGAGGGACCAACCGGGTATGCTCACGAACAAGCTTGCTGAACGGACGGTGCTAGGCCAGAACACAAACCGAATCCTGAGTCTACGAGAGTCCATGTTGGAGACTTACAAGCCTCCTTATGGGGAAGGAAGCTTGGCTACATCACTATAGGACTTAAATTCCTAATCGGCTGTCTATATGAAGCCCGGCTATAATCGGCCCTAAGGGGGCAAGACACATTGTAACTAATATGGCTGCGATCTTTTCGGTTTCTAGAACCGGCTTCTCCTAGAGCCGTCCTCACCTATAGTTTTCTGGAGAAGCCGCATCTTCGTACAAACGAAGGCATGACGTAGGTCTTTATCTCCATGCGTAAATCTCTGTCACTGTCTCCTACCCCAGGTAGAGCTCACGCTGCGCGACTGCTCTCGAAAGCCATCTCGTATGGCACATGTCCTGAAAATAGCACGACAACACATAGCGGTTAATTGTAGCAGGACGCCGAGCGTTTTCGGACCTGTTACGAAATCCGACGAATGCACGATCAAGGATGACACTGAGACACGATATTTATTAACAAGGTTTGGCTGAATCCTACATCCCCGAGGCATGACTACGGGCGCTCCTCCCCCATAATACCGCAACACTGGCCACCCTAGGCGCCGGCACAAGCCGCCGGCTCCCTACGAGCATATTGTTATTATGTTGTAATTGTCTCTTTGGGCTACACTGGGTTATACGTGTTCGACTCCAACACCAAAGCCTCCGCTAATTCAAGTCCAACTGTAATCCTACTCGTACACATATTCGACACATATCTCAACAAGATCAATGAATTATTACCTTCCCCTAAAACAATGCGAGAACACACAACGCGTGCGCACAAGTCGTTTCGAAAAGAAATAGTAAGAAAGTTCAAAGTGGAAGGAGGCTCAAATAAGTAGAATATTGGAATGACGAAGTTTTTTCTTCTTCTTTTTGCGCAAAGAACGACGTTCTCCTAGATGCAAATCGTGTTTGTAGTTCGGCCAGGTTCAGTTTGGGTTCGGCTACGCGCACTTGCTCGCACAACGGGCTACCGAGGGAGGTGGACCTGCTGACCGGCCCGCTGGTTTCCGTTTCACGACAGTTTTGAGAACAGCGGGAACTCGTTCTTCCTGGCCGATCAAAGGTAATTCGCCCATGGTCCGTAGCGTGTTGCGTTGGACATGCGTGTCGCGAGGCTTTGTCATTAGCGATCGACTTGAAGGTAACGTACAGTAGGACGCAGCTCCTTGACTGTTCTGCACGAAATGTGAAGGGGGAACAGCGAGCTACTCGCATTCCTCCTCCCCCTGCTGCCGCTATAAATATCGCCAACTGTCAGGGCTGTCGCTCCTGACCCGTCACCACCAATTCGCCGCCACAGCTACTCACCACTACCGCTCGTCCTGCAGCAGCGTATAACTACGAGCCAGTAGTCCATAACTGTCGCTGCCGCCACGACTTTGTACTACAATCTGTACCGCTCCGTTTCGAATGGGGTCGTTCGTGTGGTACGTACATTTACGCTGCATTGCATCACCACACAACCGCTCCCCGAATTTGTCGGTTTCCCTTCTTACGTCCACGGTCTGCTCGTTCCGTTGCGCACTGATTTGGGCGTGCGTTCCGATTCCACGATGGTGTTGTAGTAGTAATTCAGTTGGATCAGCAAAGGAAACCAGATTTTATTTTAGACGAACCCTAGATATTTTTGGAACGCTGAGGGATGATTATTATAGCAGGATATAGAAAAGGTTTTCGGTTGGGTGATTTGGTAGGCTCAACACGCGGTTCCGATCCACGGAGCTTTGCGATTTTGGGACCTAGATCGTCAACGTCTCAACGGAGAAGAGAGGCGAAACATGATTGCCCAAATTTCTCATCACCAGTCCCCATCATCTCATTCCTGTACAGAAACGACAGCCTCGGGCATCGCTAATTAAACATTTCCGTTTTCTCTTGCCCTTTTTTTCTTGCTTTACCCCATCCCGACTTCATCACTGCTCTGTTTCAGAGCAGACGAAGAATAAACAAACTACCGATGTTGAACGCCAACAGAGGACCTGAAAACGACTAAACGCTACCACCACACGAGATCTCAGTGCGAGCCACGGCGGCGACGAGATGCGGCGCCCGCGTTCGCGACAGCTTTTGCCGAGCCGGCGTACGGTCGGTTGTTTTTTTACTGGCGGGCCACGACGCCGCCGACCCTCTCCGCGGCGGCGCGCATGACGCCCTCGACGAGCTGCGGGATGCACGCCTCGCCCACGGCGCCGGTGCCGCAGCCGGCGGGGAGGCCCACGCCTGACATGTACTTGCGCACCTCCGCGCGGATCATCTCCTGCATGGCCGCCACCAGATCGCCGCTGAAAGGGTAGGCCGGCTGAGCCGGCGGCGGGGAAGGCGAGCGCGGCGAGGGGGAGAGCTCTTGGAAGTGGCTCCGGGCGCTGTCGTGGTGGAAGCCCTGGTCCAATCCCGGGAGCGAGAGGGAGAGGGACGTCAGCGGGTCCTCCTCTGGCCGCGGAGGCGGCGGCCTGACGACGTCCGCGCTGATGATGGCGTCGAACCCGCCCGCGCGCGGCACGGGCCGGAAGACCTGGCCGCTGCCGTGGCTGAGCTCGCTGCGGTCCGATCCGGTCGGGCTCTCGGGGCCAGGGCCGGGGCTGGCGCGCTTGCACGGCCGCGGCGGCTCGGACTCGCCGCCGCTGCCGCTGCCGTCGCCGCTAACAGCGTCCCCCTCCCACGCCGCCGTGGCGGTGGCGAGCTTGCGCTTGAGCGACGAGTTCCAGTGGTTCTTGACGGCGTTGTCGGTGCGCCCGGGCAGCAGCCGCGCGATGGCGGCCCAGCGGTTGCCGAGCCGCGCGTGCGCGCGCAGGATGGACGCGTCCTCCTCCGCCGTGAACGGGCGGCGCTCCACCTGCGGCGACAGCTGGTTGCACCACCGCAGCCGGCACGACTTGCCCGACCGCCCGGGGATCCCTCTCCCGATCGCGGTCCAGTTCCGCGCCCCGTGCCGCTCCACCAGGCGCCGCAGCGCCTCGTCCTCCTCGGGGCTCCACGGGCCCTTTATCCTGTCGCACTCCGCCTCCGCCCCCATCGCCGGCCGCACAACCACAAATCTGACCTCTCCGATTCCTTCCTTCCCTCACGGGCCAGCAGATGATTCCTCACCGCTAGTCGGATGGCTACGAGTGATGATACTACTACTAACTGATTGGTGATTAGGACGTGTGGATTCCGATGGCGAGAGGAAGGGGAAGACGAAGCGGGAGCTTATATAGCCGGGGGAGCGGCCGGTGGCTGGTCACCGGGATACAGCTGGCAAAGTGGCCACCTCACGCTGGGGGGGCCGGGGCCCGTGTCGTTTTCGATCCCCCGAATGGCATGTGGGGTCCTCCCGTTTCCCGGGCCCACCCAACAGAGACTCGTAGCACGGGTCGTGAAGCGCGTGATGTGAGAAGGCCGTTGTTTGGTTGTTATAATCCCGCCGCGGTCCCCCGGGGGAGCCAAAGCCGCATGGTTTTGAATTTTGAATTGTTGTTTGTTTCCGTACCGTCAAACCCCCCACGGCACACGCGAAGGAGGGCCCGTTAAAAACCGAGGAAATTAGCTGGACTGCTCGCGGAACGGGCTACCGGCCGTTTTGATGCCGTGTCCCGTGTACGACTGCGCCAGCGGCTTTTGGTCTGCTACAAGCAAAACAAATCCTCTCTCATCTCACCGGCCAATGCGTATCGGACGGTGGGGGCGCGGAATCTCACTTGAACACGAGCAGTACTCGCTCAGTCGGACAATACAGGACATATTAAGGTTTGGTTGACCAAGACTTAGACCACAAATTACTTCATGAATATGAAACTAATGTGATCAAAATCATAACCATAAGCAAATATACTTGACCAGAAATATGACGGTTATGAATTTATGTCATATAATTATATATCATTAGAGTAATTTGTGGTCAAGATCAAAAGGCTAACACGCACGGGATATTGTCGGATGGTGGTAGCGGTAGATTTTGGATCGTGGTGGAGTATGGTTTGGCGAAAAGGCGCAGGAAAGCTAACACGGACACAGGACGGGACGGGACTCAGGGAGGAGGAAGCGATGAGATAGATTCATGAATCCGTCCATCCACCCATGATCCGTCCAGCTGTGAGTCCATCCCCCCTGTGGCTTGTGCGTGGAGTCGGAAGTTGCAATGCGGCCGGGGGATGGCGACATGCGCGGGAGCACAGCAGCGGTGCGGCACAGTGGCGTGTAACCGGGCCGGAGCCCATCCCCGACCCGAGTCGCAACCGTCCAGCCGGGCGCGGGGCCCGCCCGTACATGTGCGTACAAACCGGACTGTACGACGGGTTCGTGCGTGCCTCGCATGCTCTCGTACCGCGCCCACGGGGAGTGCTCGGTCACTGGCGAGCGGGGTCAGAGTTTAGTGGGGCCGGGGTGGAAGCGTGTGGTGCTTGGGTTGTGGGGAAAACGACAGACATGGGGGGAGGGGAGGCGATAGGGCAGTAGACTGGTGGTAGGGGGGAGGATGGCGCGGCGGTTTGCGGGGTGGGCAGCCAGGCTGGAGCGCAATCTCTCGGGGCGGGGCAATAAAAACCGGCGCGATTTCGTGGGAGGCATGGCAGTTATGGGCACAGCTCAGCGCCCCCGCCCCGGCCCAGGTGTCTCCGCGTCGTCGCTCACCTCTGCGCTCCACAGCTGCCTGCCTCACGTCTCATGGGTCGTGCTCGTACGGGTATACGGCCCGGGTTGAGTTTGCTGGCACGGCTAAATATCTACTCCATCTCAAAAAGTTTGACTTGTTACACTTAAACTGATCCTAACCTTCCTCGTCAGTTGGTTACTGCTTGCTGCTCTCCGAGGCCCCAACAGTTTGGGTGGAATTTCGACTTTTTTCGTTTGAACGTTCTGAATGGACGACTTGATTAAACTTACCTGCAACAACCACCGGAAGCGACGCGAAAGCCGAGGGAGGGAGACCCACCGGCCGAAGTGGCCCCACAGGGCTAGACGCAAAGCAGCAGCAGCGCGCGCGCACACACAGAACACATCCCCTCCGCTCCCCCGCGCGGCGATGATGAGTCGTCGCCGCTCGCGAGCACGCGGAGACAATAAAAGTTTGGGTCCAGAAATAAAAGAGCGGGGCGACGGGAGGATAGACCGAGCGAACTGTCTGGCTCCACGTCGCGGGGTGCATGGAGTGGCGCGTCCACGTAGCGATCGTACTACGGGAGGTAGGAGTAGCAGCAGCAGAAAACGACGAGGCGGGGGCAAAAGGTTGGGTGGGGGCCCCGTTGAAGTCAGAGGTCTATCATGGATCGGCGAAAGGGGGAGGACGTGGATCTGGAGCCAGGACAGGCTGGCGAGGCCTTTAACGGCCTCCCACCCCACCGACACTGGCCGGTACTGTACCGCACAGCCGAGATTTGCAGAGATCCATCCACACCGCAGCCCATGGGGAGCCGAGATCGGCGGGGAGATCCATCCATCTATCTATCCCACGGGTGCCATGCCATCCGATCCAACCAACAACCCCACCACCCCGTTTCAGTTGCGCCAGGCAGCTTCCTCGTAGCTTCCTGGGACCGTTTTGTTTATCGCTCGCTTGTAACCAACCTGCCTGCCCGCCGCGGGGAATCATCCGTCCATCTATATAGATCGATCTCCTCCTCCCTTTTTTTAATCCCTGGGGGTTGCCAGTGGTCGACCTCCGTGGTCCGTACCGTCCCCAAACCCGCCTGGTGTCCCTCCTGCCCATGATCCCATCAATCCTAACCCTGCCGACGTGCGGGATTCGGGAGTATTTTTTATCTAATTCTCTGCGGGGGACGGACGAGACTCGGTTCGGCTCGGTTGCGCGCGCGCGTGTGGATGGATGGATGACTGAAATACTGAATACTCTGTGCCTGCCTATCTGCCACGGCAACTGCGGTGCGAGTGAAAGTGTTGGGCGCGCGGTCGGGGGCCGAGCCGATGCTTTTTTGTCTGTCTCCGGGCGGTGGGTGAGGTGACCGGTGAGCGAGGCCGTGAAGAGACAGGTAGGCAGTCAGGCTCGAATCAAAATGTGCGTGTGACGGACTGTGCGCGGATTCCAGCGCTCCCCGCAACCGGACAAACGGGCGCCTGCGAAACTTCGAGCGAGGCCACTGATGAAGCCCAGCTGTAAAAAAACGGCCGATCGTGCCCAACTGCATTGCGCAGGTCATGGACTACGGAGGCATGCACTGGCGATCCAGCACGCACGCACATTTGGTTCCAGTCCTGCCTGGGCCCACAGCCCGGTGTCCGCTGTTCCCCGTTTGCCCATCACCAGTTCGGCCCAAGGCTCCTTTAGCCGGGTCCTGCATCCTACGCTCGCAATCGCAAGTTGTAATCCTGTGTTCAAAACGAGACTGTTTGCATCCACGTACATACAGCACGTGCAGATCAGGGCTGCTGCCTGCTGCTCACTAGGAATTACGGTCCGATCAAAAGCTGAAAGGAATAATAAAAGCGGCGAAGGATCACGAGGCCACGTCGTTGCTGATTTAAGCCGGAAAGCGAAACATACAGGTGCCCGCGCGGTGCTGTTGTTCCTGGGCTGGCACAGTCTGATAAGGAAATGAAGGAGCGCGGCGGTGTTCATGCCGCCGGTCTTAGCTTGGCCTGCTGGAAGTAGAAGGGCTCATGCCGGTGCAGCTTCCGTCGGAGGGATCGACACGGAACGGAGCAGCTCCAGGGAGCTTGCCAGCCCAAGGAAATGCGACAGGATGGTGTTGGCTGAAGCCTGCGGATAGTGAGGATGAATGACTGTCGGATCCTTTTGAGGTACTGAATGTTTATGCTGTAGTAAAGTATTCCAAAGACTCCAAAGCAAGTATTCCAAAGACTCCAAAGCAATGAGTGAAGATAAACTTTCGGCATACAAATTTGCATTTACAGCAATTTTACTTCCTATTTGAAACTTCTCACTTTACATGAACAAATCGAAGCTAGCTTGTGAATATTTCAGTAAATACTGAAACTTTCAACTCGGTAGTACTATAAAAGGAAGCTGTTTCTTGGTTACTCCTAGATGGGAGAGCACCTTCTTTACGGTTCACACAGCCTTGGCCTACTACTACAATAACATTTTGGACCCACACGAATGACCCGAATAAGATGATGATGTAGATCATGTACCTCACTACCCATTGGCCCAACAAAACTAGCAAATTATGGTGCAATCGTTTTGTTTTTATACAAACATTAGAAGTATATGATCTTGATTGTAGTATACTGCATGGTGTCTAAATTCATACTACTTGAAAAGAATGCACTCACAAATATTTTGAAACATGAACATTACGAAATAAGAAATCAAATACCTGAACTAGGAATACATCTAGAGCCAAAACAGGACTTTGGCCAGAGGAAGTTGCCTGATAATAAGGGACTGCAGAGGTCGTAAGTGCTTTTGCTACCAAAGCACCAACAGTTGCTTGCATGCCAAGAACAGCAGCGCCCATCCCAAGCACATTGAGCAGGATGCCATTTTTTAGACTTTTAATTACATCAGCACGGGGAGGAGCCTGGAAAAGAATGAAACATTTTGAATTCTAAATTGGAAACAGAGCATATCTGGAGAAATATATCTTGCCAAAATAACAATACAAAATTTACAAGTTCAGGTGCCAATAGTCTTTGCCACGGTATAATAAATGTGAAAATACCAGTTCAACTGTCAGATGGTGCACAGACAGATAAGTTAAACAAAGATGAGTTGAAGGCAGCAGGCAAGGAGCAACAATTTGTTTCCCCAATTTGAAATTAAATTATTTATTTTGCTGGTAACTATGTGAAATGGGTGGTGTGGTCGAGAGAGTACCTTTGCGGGTGCACTTGCTGTTTTTCGAAGTCTTTCAGAAAGACGGATGTAACCAAATGACCAGAACACTGAAATAAATGCCGCAGCAACACCAGCAGAAGTTGCGTAGAATGTAAAGGGGGATGTCACTTGCCCAGTAACAACCGTAGAGAACGACAATATTCCAGCAGAAACAAATGTGCACACCAACTGGGACCAGAATCCTAGAGTACCCAAATTCTTGAAATACCTTGCTGTTTTCTCTAGTCTCTTGATAACCTGTCAATTCAGTCCATAGAAAAAGAATGACTGTGTCATTTCAACCATTTCAGAGAACTGCCTAATTTCAAAATTAATAACATCGCTCCTGTTAACCAGCATGTTTTGACAAAACATGGTTAATATATGTACGCACACAGCTGAGAAAAGAAAACCACCACAAATTTCCGTCAGGTATCAGGAATGGTCAGGGCCACCGATGGCCTTGTGCGAGCTGTGCAACAGAACAGGGCCCCAAATAAATTGGGGAGGGCCCCAAAAATACATTTAAGTTTCATTAAGTACAAGCTTAATTAGATAAAATAAAATAAAAGGCTAGACATCCGTGTCCTGTCCAGGCCGCCCTCCACTTCTCTTGTTAGGTGTGCACCACCACAGCCCAGTCCCGTAGATACAAGACTCCATTGTCCATCGATCCAGTCAATAGCCACATAGGATCAATCTATCTGTTTCCCAGCATCGTACCATGATTACCGTCATACGAGAGACTCACAAACCTCGATCGATCTGTTCCCTGTTCGGCTGTGCATGTTAGTCTCCCTCCTAAGGGCTCCTACTTACCCTGTTCATCTAATCATCTCGAATCCTGATATCCATGACGTGAGACTGAATGCGTTAGTCTCGCCTGCCCTCTGCCTGTGTGTTGCTCCACCAATTGACCCGGCCCGACGTGTCGTCCTATCTGACTCCTGAAGACCTAAGCTATCGCCGCATGACGCCATCGATCACCGATTCTGAAATTCACCATCATGCCGTCACGGAAGCCGGAAGTTAACTCATAACCAGTAAATCAATACTCGATAGATCAATCCATCAATTGGCTGTTAAATTGTTTATGTAATTGCCACTGTAGCTCGTCTAGGATTTTACTTTGCATTTTGTCCCGGGCCCCCAAATTTCTCAAGACAGCCCTGAATGGTGGTATGTTCTTTAATTACGAGCTAGGAAGAAATCACATCAAAATTCAAACGTGTTGTTACCTTCCTTTTTTCAAGACAAGAGTTTTCCCAAAAGGCACGGAATCCTAATGATGAACAAATCTTGATAGAATCAGCATTTTATTTCTTGACCCTATGCTTCATAGAGATTTTCAATCAGTGTAACAGAGAGCACGTGATAAGGTAAATTTACGCCGTAAATTAAGGACACCACAGCAGACAAGTCACCGATAAACAATTTGTTGCCAATCAAACTACCACAACATAACGTTATCAGCAAGCAAACCGTGAGATGCTTAGTGAGAGTGGTTGTATTGACAAGAATCCAAACCAGAACTAACTATCTACACTTGCTTTAGCGTTCATTTCTCATACTCCCTCCGTTTCAAATTATAAGATGTTCTAGTTTTGTCCTAAGTAAAAAATTTAAATAAGTATACCATGAAGACAGAAGAATATATCATGACGGATTTAATAAAACTAATTTAGTGTTGTAATGTTGGTAGATTTTTTCTATAAACTTGGTCAAACTTTAAGAAATTTGACATAGGACAAAGTTAGAACACCTTATAATTTGGAACAGAGGGGGTACATCCTAAAAATTCCCCTGTATCAGGAACATATCAGATATCAGATATCAATCGCTCAGTGCCCTAAACCCTAAACATCATCATGCCCAAGTGCATTTTCTAAGACAAAGCAACCATCACAGCCCCACACTACATACGCCACATGTGCATCTCCTAATTATCTAATCCTAAAATTCTCACACAGAATTTCAAGAACATCAAATTTCTCGAGAAAACCGAGATAAGAACCCTACTTCACGCACGGACCAACGCAGTTCCGGAGGTCGATAGATCAAAGGGGGTAAAATTAGTGACGCACCTGCTCGAGCTTCGCGCGCTCAATTGTCTGCTCAGAGGGAGGAGGCGTCGGGTAGAGAGGGCCCGACGAGGAGGAGGAAGACGCAGCCGCCACCGTGAGGCGCCGCGGAGCGCCTTCGCCGCCTCCGCAGCAGAGGCGGCCAGTAGGGAGGGTAGCTCCGTGGAGGGGAGGGCTGGCGAGATACGTAGCCGCGGAAAGCGGCCGCCGCCGGAGAAGCGGCGGCGGAGTTGGCGGCAGCCGCGATGGGAGCAGGAGCGCCTGCATTTTTTGTGATGGCGATGCTGCTCTCACGACTCCCGTTGTGCAGCTGGCACGCCGGTGTCTTTTCCTCCGGAGTTTCACGTGAAACACCCACTTTTTTTTTGAGCGAAACGTGAAACGCCCTCTTATTTCGTTATTTCCAGTGGGCGCAACGGTCCCCACGTTTCCGCAGAATTAGGCCCGGCCCGCCCATTTGTTCGTCTTCTAGTCCGAGTAAGCCTAGCTGGGGCGGTTGCATTTGTGCACACGTGTAAAACTTTAATCTCCGACGGTTTCAACGGAGAACGGTTGATTTGTGAATTGAGCCGCGTTGATTGGTTGGTATGGCTTGTCGTCGTGCAATATGTTTAACCGGATGTCATTCTTGGATCGAGTTCGCGGGCACACGAGTGTCTGTTACCATAAAATCTCGTGTCTCGTTTGTGCAGGGGTGCAGACGGGATCCCACGAAAGTTCAAAATTTGAATAGGAAATTTGAGAATTGAACTAGAAGCGGGATTTTTGCGGGATCCCATTGGCACCCTTAGGTTTGTGGGTCAGATCAATTGCTCGTGTTCCACGCAATTTAGACAAGAAATCAAAATATGTTATACTCACTCCGTCCCGAAATAAGTGACGTGGTCTTGTGACGTGGATTTGTGTAAGACCACGTCACTTATTTTTTCGGACAGAGGAAGTACAATAAGTTATATCTAGTGTTATATCTTACAATCAATGTCTAAATAAATAAAGTTAATTTTATAAATGTTTTTAAAAAGTGAAATCTAATATAATAGGAAATTTGCATTTTTCTTTGCCTTATCTTTTTTTTAAGAGATCATCTCTTAGTGCGTGTATAATTGCTCATGTGTTCACTCTTCCACATCAGTAATTATCCTACGTGCAGCCTTAAAAAAAATGCTGACATCATCTCATTGTAGACGCCTTTAGGTTCGCTTGTGTGAACTTACTCAAGTGAGAACAAATGGGCATAATTTTCCTTTGGTTAGAGGGTAGAACCGGTCAACCAGAAGAATTGCTAAATTGCGAAGAACCCCTTCTATCCCTTTTTTTTTTAAAAAGAACCTCTTCTATTTATTTTTTGCTACGGTCCTTTTTCTCGCAACTTGACCATTTCCAACGATAATAGAATGCCGCAAGTGTAACATGCCGTCACTCCTAAGTGCGTAGCACTCCAACACCTAACTACACATCCCTATCATGTATTTGTGTCTACAATTTGTAAGATTGGTCAACACGTCAGCCTTATGTGTTATCTTGACAATTTATATATCAAAGCATTACATTATCCTATTCCATAGTCGGCTTTCATTCTCAGATAATTTCTTGTCATATCAGCAGCTATGTTAAGCTTATAAGTAAAATCTGAGGCCTCTCTTTAATAAATACAAATGGATGTGATGGAATTTAGCTGAATTGGGCTTCAGTAGCTTGGTCAGAATTTACTATGCTCAAGGTTTATTTCAAATGCTAAAAATTTATGCTGACTTGTATAGTATGGTTAAATGATTTTTTAGTTGCACTCTTTTAGCGATAGAGGGATTTTATTGAAATCTACTGTGTGTTTAGATGGTGGCCAAATTATACCTTACAAATTTTTTGGTCATGGCTAAAATATTGGTCTTTGTTTGGTTTGTTGCCAAACATTTGGCAAACCACTGCCTCTTTGCCAAATCTAGTTCATTTTTCTTACTATAGTTGGCCAACTTTTGGGCAAGCAAAACCATGACCAAAATTTTGGCTAGGGTGAAGTTGGGCTAAAACCAAACACACACATATTGCCCTCCTTTCGCCATCAGCTTAAGCTTTTTAGTGCACTAGTTCGGTGCATGCAATTCAATATGGTATCAAAGCCAAGAGCTCTTGAGTTGAAGACCCAGCCAACACAGTATTTATAAAAATATTTGCTGCCTACAACGATCTCATGACTTAGCTAATTGTGTTTGCTGAGGAATATAGAAAGTACAGTATAATATACTAGTATAATATATGTATGATGCCTTGCAGAGACTTCATATTTGACAAGTTATAGCTCTTACATTGTTTGTGACAGTTGGCTCCTTTAATGTCGATGGCCATAAGAAAGTTCAAAATATAAAATAAATAGCACCTCAAGAAAATGATCATGATCACTTTTAGAAATCTAGCACAGGACCGAGAAATCAGGAATGTAAAATTGTATAATATAACTATCACTAAGCATGTATAAGTATAATATAATAGAATAATGATTTGTTTACTGCATGCATGTTCATAAGTTGATAACCATGCTGAATAGTGAAAACACCTGCTTGAGGAATTTTGGTAGTACTGAAATTTCTTCAACCTGTAGTGCAGCACACAAGCGCTTCCCTGACCATCAATGAGAATTATGATTCTGATGTACAGGCTGACACTGAAACTTTCCTTAACAGGATCGTCCCAGAGGTCAGTGCTCTGATTTTTTTTTGAGAGATGTGCTCTGAAAGTTTATTGTCTTGTTTCAAAGAGTGAATATGTGTTGCTTCACTGTGTGTTTATTATGGTCAGGGCCGATCTGCTCCTTGGAAGCACACTTTAGAAGGTTAGTTCAGTTTGTACTATTGGTATTTGGCTGGGTTGAGCTAAACTAATACCTTATGGGGCCTAATGCCTACCATATATTTAGTACAGTGGCATGTGGTTCTCTGATTTATAGATAGAGTATATAGAAGTATCCTTGTAAAATTCAGATGATCAGATGACAATATTTCAATTCTAATTCCAGGACCTGATGATATGCCAGCTCATATTAAATCATCAATGTTTGGTTGTGCCCTTACGTATGTGTTTCCTGCCTTTCTTTTTCTCCTATTTCTCATTTCGTCCACTTCATTCAAAAATTAAGGAGGAGTATTCTTCTCTGCATTTTCTCAGGATCCCTATAACCGATGGACGTCTCAATATGGGCACTTGGCAGGTAATAAGCTATATTACTACTCTTTTTTAGCTTGCTGAATGCTCCAAAACCAATGCATTATGGCTTTCCATGCAAAGCACACCTGTTGAACTAATTAATGAACTGTATGCTTCATTGGGGCTTACAGCTTATTCTCACCAAAATGTTAGGCATGACAATTTATGATGACATTGCGTTGTTTGTTTGTTTGTTCATTTTGGTCGGGAAGGGGGGGGGGGGGGTTAATCCAAATGCCATGGTCACTTTATCAATCTTTTTACCGATGTAGTTTCTGCTCCCAAAGTGGATGAGGGAAATATTTCCATGGCGCACACAGAAGATAATGTCTCTGTTTCGGTGTATGAAGAAAGTGAGGCGCAAGAACAAGATAACCAGGCGCGTTTAAGTCAAGCCGTCAATAAAATTTCGGAAGGTTCTACTTCTGACTTGTGTGAAGCTCCCAACATGACATTGGAGACAGATTGGAATTCTGCTCCTGTTTCAGAGGTTTGTTCAACCATCTTCTATTCCCCGAGTTGCCGGTTTTATGATTGCAGCCTTCATGAAATCAAGGCATTGCTGAAAGTAGCAGTGTTGTCTTCCTTCATCCACTGTTTGTCTTAACTCTGAGTCCTGACTAACAAAATAGACTGCTAGACACATTATTCAACAGATGAAGATACATCTTATGCTTTGTTTTTACCAACTTAGGTCCCTGAGTTCCTTTTTTAAGTATTATGTTTGATATCTTTTTATCCTGTAACATGTTGGTTCCTTCAATTATGATGTTGGATTGTTTTTGCAATCCTCTGTTTTTCTCTCTTATCATCCTTGCATGTGTATCAAATATCAAAGGACTTGAAGTTGCATCATCATTCTTGTGCAGGCGCTTATGCCTACTGATCTGTGCTCAGAAGTTAATGTGGCTGACAGCAGTCTTGCAATGGAAGCTAAAGAGCAAACTGATGGCTATTCGAAGTACTCCACTCACCCTTGCAAAAATGTTTATTTCCATTTAGCTACATAGATGCTACCTTCATGTCACTGGACATTTATTTGGTAGCACAACTGATTCCGTCATTACCTCCCGCTTTGCAGCAAAAGCTTGGTACCAGAATCACCAAATAGTCCTAACTCCAATATTGATTCTAACGAGGTAGTTGTGTAGTACTTAAATAAGTCTTATAGCAACTTCATGCCACGCATGTTTCGTTTCATTTGTTTTTGTTTTTGTGGATGGAATTAGTAATTGGAACAAAATGTTCTTTGTATCCTACTATAGGCCAAGAAGTCAATTGAAGAAGATTATTCCATTAGGATTCAAGAGGCTTGTGCTTTGAAGCAGACTGAAGTTACCCAATTTGATGAAACAGATTGCGACGAACACATCTGTGTTGTTTGCGGAAGTGCGGAAACTCCAGGAATTCTTAAGTAAATCAATTTACACTATAATGTATCTGAGCTGTCCGTTTTTGTCCTCAGTTCCTTAATACTCCCTCTGTTTCAAAATAGTTGTACATGCAGTCTTTTAGAGATAAAAATAAGCCAAAGGGACAAATTACCACTTGATTTCTCTTTTCGTATTCCCATGCAATTTATTGCACCATGCATTTAATCGTCCTCCAATCTCTACTAAGCCCCACCTCCTTTCATCCAATAGAATTATTGCATTAAAATTGTTTGCCTAGGGAAAGTAAGAACACAATGGTTTATAGGCTTTGGAAATCTTAAATCTTAATGTACTCCCTCCGTCCCATAATTATTGTCTCAAATTAGCCCAAAAATGGATGTATCTATTCCTAAAAAGCTTCTAGATACATGTAATATTATTTCGACAAGAACTACAGGACGGAGGGAGTACAAGTATTTTGAGAAAACCTGCAAATCCTATATGTACAACTAATTTGAAACGGCAGGAGTAACAAAATAATGTAAATAGTGGCCCTAGCATCAAAAAGGAACATGATCATGCAAATTTGAAATGAAACATTTTCTTTTGGCAGCTTTTGTGCTAATTCAGTTAGTCACCCTGACAATTAATGACCCAATTCAGTTATTCTCAATATGTAAAGCTGTATTTCATTATTATTTACAATTTGGTAACAGGTCTTGTGATGGAAATGGCTGCAAAAGAAAGTTCCATATTTCTTGTCTGGGTTTTCCCTTGGAATGTTTCTCTCTTGGTATCTGGTTGTGCAGTATATGCTCTAAAGAAAGACTCCTGTCTGGTGTGTATACAGCCAGTGGGGGAGTTGAATCTTTGTGGGATGTCAAGGAGGGTATGCTTAACAAACACATATCAACTCATCTTGAATCTTCTCCATCCATCTGTTAACACCATTGCTTTTCCACTATAGGAGTGCAGAACTGCAAGCAATATTTTGTGAAGTACAAGAATCTAGCTCATGTACATAATCGTTGGACTCCAGAAAGTGATATAGGTCATGATCTTGTCTCCAAATTTAGTAAGAAAAATAAAAAAGAAAAGGTTGTTACTATTTGATATATTTATTTATTTGTGTTTGTAAGAGGAAGCTGCTAGCTGTGCACTCTGCAGAAGAGCAAAATCGCGTCTGCTGATGACTGATGTGTTCCTTTTTTAATGTTATTTCTTAGACAATAATGTGGAGGCAGGAATGGGCTGAACCACACCGCTTATTGATGAAAAGATCACTTATGCCTCCAAAAGAAGCTGAAGAATTTTTTCATTCAACTGGCGATAAATTGGCATTTTGTAATGTCGAATGGTTAGTCAAATGGAAGGATCTCGGCTATGAGCATGCTACATGGGAACTTGATACTTCATCATTTTTATGTACGGGAGAGGCTGAGGAGCTCAAGAGGAACTATGAAAACCGCCATGAAGCTGCAAGAAAAACTTCTGACACTGCAAAGATAAAGAAGGTATCCATTAGAGTTTAGAGAATAATTTTACATTTTGACTGACATGCCATAACGGTTTGGACAACCAGTACATAGCCTATATATTTTGATTTGCTATCTATATATATCCACAATTGCACATAGCTTATTCTAGTCCACTTTACATAAATACTGAACCTTATAATATCTAACCCTTACAACTTAATATTTCTTTGTTCACCTGATTTTATTTTGTCAAGACGAGCTATTATGGAAATTCAGAAGCTTTAACAACTAGTTTTCTGATTCATTGTTGAAATCCACACCATTTAATTTTCTGTACAAGGATGTCTGCATGTTCAACTTATCTTTCTCTTTCTATGGTGTCACTTCACCTTCACTAGGTACAATTTATCTTTCACATATTAAACATGAGGTTTAATTCCGAATGCATTTTGTGTTAGTTCTTTACAACCTTTACATTTTGCGACTCCATACATCACACCCAGTATCAGCCTGAGTTTCTGCAATTTTGTTGTCTACTTGCACTTTAAGTTACCTTGATGAGGCATACATGTGTGTTGATATGGATACATAATTATAGAGGTACAATGTTGTCAAAAACTACACTACATGGACTGTTGGATACAATGAGTTTATGTGTACTTAGTGTAGGTTTGTTTTGAAACCAACCTTGCCCCACGAAGTATTTGGCTAGCATAATTTAAGTCAAGGTTGTGCTTGCCCATGACTTGCAATGTTGGCAAGCAAAATGAACTAGAGTGGGCAAAGAGGCATTGTCATGCCAAAAAATGGGCATCCATCCAAAAAAATATCTTTGACCGTGACTAGAGGAATTAGAACGGTAGAGTTTGGCACCATCCAAGCATAGAAAGGAATGCAGAGAGCTTCTAGCCTCCTAGTTACCATGCTGTAAACCTAAATGCAAATACCCAAATCACAGGGTACTTTACATGCCACAATAAATGACTAAATTACAGCTTATACTAGCAGCAGAGACATTTAGAATGAAGAGGCAGGGGGGAGGGTGAGGGGCAGCAGCAAATGGAAGCGCGAGAACAGGCGACGACAACAGTTCAAGACAGATGAGTTCTAGGGTTTAGTAGTATTGTATTAGGATTGGGTTTTTACTTGGTCTAAGTTACTTAATACTGGACACTATCCTTAGAATATTGAAAATTTAGTTAATTATTTTATAAATTAGAAGCCGTTGACGCTTACGGATACAGTATCGAGGAGTATAAAAAACTAATGCGATACCCTGTATGGCACCTCGGTGGAGCATCAGGGTAACGTAGCTGCAATTCAAATTTTCATGCTTGTACGTTCACTAGTACCATTCTGATTTACTGGCACTTTTTTGTTTTTCGAAATGGGCTCATAATTACATAGTCGCTGCAGGGCCTAATCCCTGTCATGGCAGTGAGGCTTAGAGAACTTTTCTCACTCTATATGAACTTAATAAGGACATTTTCAATTTTTTTTCTGAAATGAAACCATGTATAGCTTAAAAATGTGACAATTTCGAGTGGCAGTAATACCATCTGTTGTCTTACAGGCTAAGCAAAGTCCATTTCAGAAACTTCGGAGGTTGCCAGACGGGTGTCCTCCTGGTTTAGATAACGTTCACTTGAGTTCGCTTAATCAGCTCTGTGAGTTCTGGCACAATTCTCGTGGCGCTATCTTAGTGGATGATCAGGTATGACCTAGCCCCGAAAAATATGTTCTGTTTCCTCCTTGTACTTAAATTCTCACTTGGAAAAAAACCTTAAGTTCTCACTGATATCGGATTTTGCTTCAATTTTATTTTTCCTACTCATTTCTTCTTGCTGGATGCTACACCCTCCGTTCCTAAATACTTGTCGCTGTTCTAGTGCAAACTTGCACTAGAACAGTGACAAGTATTTAGGAACGGTAGGGAGTATACCGGTAGTTGCTTATAGCCATAGGCATGTCTAAATCTTTTATTTCACCAGTAAGACTATTATTCATGTAGTATTGTGGTAGACTGGAAGTTACAGTGGGGTGATTTGCCTATTCAACCCTGAAATACAAAACGGTTTGAATTGTAGGCTCTAACTATTAAAATAGTCCATTTTTCACCCTCAGGTAGTTTTACCAGTTGGTTGGGTAACATGGATGCCTTGTGTCCACGTCACTGACATGGATAATCGAACACAAACACTGCAAGAACAAACTTCACTATTTCAGATAAAAACTGCCATAAAAAGTGCTAGACATGGAAGAATAATTGGTAGAAATAGATAACAAAAGTAATTTTATGACATGGCAGTGGCAGTGCATGGTGGACACGTGTGATCCATGCACCAAACCACTTGTGAAAGCACCCTAGAGTGAAAAGCAGACTGTTTTAATAGTTTAAGGACGTAATTCGGACGGTTTTAGAGTTAAGTGGGCTTTTGCCAGAGTTCAGAGTTGAAGCTGCTGCCAGAGTTCAGTTTTGTTGTTTTCCTTTTCTGCCTCAAGGTTTAATTATTAAACTC
This sequence comes from Brachypodium distachyon, assembly GCF_000005505.3. Lineage (NCBI taxonomy): Eukaryota > Viridiplantae > Streptophyta > Magnoliopsida > Poales > Poaceae > Brachypodium > Brachypodium distachyon. The sequence continues at coordinate 4,670,692 of NC_016133.3, read as the reverse complement.
ATCTATTATACAGGAGCGTATAATTAAGACCGTTCTTTTCGCGATGTCCATATTGCCTGATGTCAGCTGCCCACTTCTTATTGTCTCTACTTCTGTCTCATTGTGGGAGGCTAAGTTCAATCTCTTGGCACCATACATCAATGTAGTTGTGTACAATGGGGAGAAAGACGTGCGTAAAACAATTCGTGATTTGGAGTTTTATGATAATGGTTCTATGATGTTGCAAGTTCTCTTGGCCCACCCTGATGCTATCCTGGAGGTAATAGTATTCTGTTAGTCTCAGCTCTGTAACTTACAATTTAATGGCATGCAAAAGATGCCTCCTGTTTCTTATTTGTTCAACATTATGCAATCCTGGAATTTAGCTATCAAATATATAGATAGATCTTTTACTTTTCTTTGTTTGTTCCACTTTTAAACAGGACATCGAAACCATGAAATGCATTGTTTGGGAGGCGGTTATAGTTGATGATTGTCAAATCTCAAGAGTTTCAAAATGCCTTGAACAACTTAAGCATCTCCTCGCCGATTTTAGGATGGTTCTGTTGAGTTCCCCACTTAAGGTGCTGTCGCTAATTTTACCCTATAAAATTTCATTGGTACAGAGGCCATGTTAACTCATGTTTTTTTGCAGGAAAATATTGTTGATTACATCAACTTGCTATCTTTTGTCAACTCTGAAGGAAATGATATGTCTAGCATTTCAAATGTTAATTCTATTGACACACCTGGCACCATAGCGATGCTGAAATCAAAACTCGCGCTTCACGTTGCATTTGAGCGGAAAGCAGACTCTTCGAAATTTTTGGAGTATTGGGTCCCTGCTCGGCTCTCGAGTGCAGCTAGAAATCTACTGTTATACCTTACATTCAAACTCCTCAGCACTCCGATCACATTCGAAAACTGATAGTGTTGGCGCTCTTCGTGACATGCTTTTGTCCCTCCGGAAGGTTTGCTCTTAAATTACTGAGTATGCATACTTTTTTTCTGCAGTAGGCAGTTAGATGGATTCTGCAATGGTACTCATTGTGCACAGCTACTGACTGTCTTACTGATCTTATCATGCAACAGTGCTGTGACCACCCTTATCTAGCAGATCAGATGCTGCAAGCCTCTCTTACCAAGGACCGCCCAGCAACTGATATCCTAGATATTGGAGTTCATGCAAGTGGCAAGCTACTGCTTCTTGACAAAATGCTGCAAGAGATCAGGGGAAAAGGGATGAGAGTTGTTATTCTTTCCCATGTGAGTTATTCATGCTACTATGCTTCAAATAAGATTTCTTCCTTCCGCTATTTGAATTTTGGCAGAATTCATGCATGTTGATTCCTGTTAAGGGTAATTTTTTCCATCCAAAGAGTTGGCAATCATTCATATTTTTTGCTTCCTCAAGCATGCATTGATGATCTCCTTCATTTCCCAATTTGCCAAATGTTATGCACAAGCATGATCAACTGCTCAAATGAGGAAAGGTTTCTATCTGCGTTTGCTCTTTAGTGTGCACATTATGTCAAATTGTTAGTAATAACATTTGGGTATCTTAACTTGCCTCATTTTCAATATCAAGAGGTGCACGTCCATAAAGATTTATTAGGTGATATTTCCCTTTAACAGTTGCACACTAGAATTTTATGTAGTGTTCTACAATGAAAATGAAATATGCTTGCTTCACCATGTGTTCCTTTCCAAGTACATGTCCATCTGAATGTATAGATATTGTGGACATGGTTGCACTTGCATTTTGAAAACTTGCACTTCTGCACTTCATTAAAAAGAATCATAGATATACAACATGTTAGAACAAAGAACTTGTGCAGATGCAAAATTTTGATTGCATGCACACTGTAAAAAAAGGAAAATGACTACTACTAATGTTGTGTAGTCCAACGTTTTATCCTTTTCTGAAATGCAGAAGTGTCACTTTTCCAACATGGTTGTCCCATGTTCACAATTTTGAATTGTGGATGTCTATATCCCTTATTTAGTTTATTGTTTAGATATTCTCTGATTTGTTATTGTTAGAATTAAATGGATGATCAGTGCAAAACGATGTTACTTTTTTCAGGTTCAGCCCGGTGCTGGTGCTGGCAACCCAATGGGTGATATTTTGGACGATTTTGTCCGTCAAAGATTCGGTTTTGAGTCATATGAACGTGTAGAGCGTAATTTGCCTGCGCAGAAGAAACATATTGCAATGAGTATGTTCAATGACAAGACTAAGGGGCGTTTTATTTTCTTGATCGATAGTCGTGCCTGTCTCTCAAGCATTAAATTATCATCAGTGGATGCCATCATCATCTATTGTAGTGATTGGAATCCAGCAAATGACTTGAGAATCCTCCAGAGGATCAGCATAGAGTCACAGTCTGAACGTGTGCCCATTTTTCGTCTGTATTCATCTTGTACGGTGGAGGAAAAGGCTCTTATACTTGCAAAGCATGATCATGTTCTTGATAGCAACATCCAGAATATAACACCCATCTTGAGCCATTCTCTGCTTAGTTGGGGTGCATCATTTCTCTTCACTAGACTCGAGGAGCTCAAAAACAATACCTACTCTAGTAAAGATTCTGATGCTGAGAAACTGTTCATGGATGATGTGCTTTTGGAGTCCTTAACAAAATTATCCACTAAAGTTGATACCAGCACTAAGGTGAGCAATGCAGCCATATCACAAGCTGATCTCAGTGGAACCTTTTATTCTAGAGATATTGTTCTATCAGGTGAGAGGGAGGGAATCTCTGCACTGGATGGTGATCTGCCAAAGTTCTGGACCTTCTGGTTTAATTTGCTAAATGGGAAGTTTCCTCGTTGGCAATATATAACTGAGCCAGCGCATAGATGCCGTAGGAAGATACAAAACATGGAAGAACAAGGGAAAGTTCCTGCCAATGAAACTGATGAAGCAAGTACAAAGCGTAGAAAAATTGCTGAAATCGTGGATCCATCTCCAAATGTTCTAGCTGGCAAAGACAAGATCAATGTTGCCTGAAAACTATATGGCATCTAGTTCTCAGCAAATATCAGTTGGTGACACATGGCAGGAACTAGGTATCACTTAATTAACAGTTCTTCTTTTAATGTGAATATGCATTGTTCTAATGCAGTGCATTTTGTAGGGGTGGAAAACCAACATGGCACACAAAAAGGTCTCCATGTCCAATTGAGGCCAGAGCTCTCAAAGTTACATAAATTGTTGGAACTACCGGTATTGCTAAACATAATGGCTTCATTGCTCTATTGATGTTATTCTTCTTAATTCACTAATTTTGATAAAGTAGTTCTCATGAGAGTTCTTTACCAAGTAGGATCATGATAACTTTTGCTCTGTATAACTGAAGCACTCTTTTAATTTCTATGGAGTCATGGATATCTCGCAGTTATAATTCTTTACAAAAAAATTTTAGAGGAACACTATTGCACAACTCTTTATAACTGAAACGCTTGCTTTTTCTTGCCGTATCATCTCTAGTTCATTAATCTTTAGTAGTTTCTACTGGATAAAAAAATTATTAGCTTGCTGTTTCATCTCCAGTCCATTAATCTTTAGTGGTTGCTACTAGATAATTTTGTTCAAGTATACTTAGTACCTTTTTTTTTTTAGGGAAAGTATACTTAGTACCTTGTTATGACCCTGGTTGGCATCTGCAGTGTTGCTGCTGGGCTGCTGGCAATGCCCACCTGATCGATATCGTTAGTTGAGAGTTTTATTTTCACACGAGGTTTTATTTGGCAGCATTGAACTGCAGTTTCGGTTTACTGTATTAGATTCTACCTTTTAGAAACCTCGGAAGGCAAAAAAAAGTTCTACTCTACCTTTTGGAAGTGTCAAGTATATACTACTTCTTTGTCAAAAAAAAGTATCTACTTCCTTACTTCTTTTGGTGAAAAGTACTGATCTAATTTGGTAGCATTGAAACTGCTACAACCAAATGCATCCTCAGAAAAGTAAATTGTTCAGTTGTTTGGAACTGATCAGCAAATGCATCATTTTAATGGCAATACATTATGTTTAGCAATTAAACAGACATAAGTTATTCAAAAGCATTGTTTTACACTACAATATCATTGCATGTGTTAAATTTCATGAAGACGGATGATCATTTATCTATTTGACCTGATTAGATTCTTGGATAATAATGCATTTTGTAGGAGAGTGTTAAATGCTTATGTGAGGAATTTCTTGAGTATATTTTGAAGAATCACCAAGTCACTCAGGAGCCAAAGGGCATACTGCATGCATTCAACATTGCGCTGGTCAGTAAAGAACCTTTCTATAAGTTTTTTTCTACATGTGCCATGTTAAATTTTATGTTCTTTCTCATGAATGTTCCCTTCTTTCATTCTTTACTTCAGTGCTGGCGTGCTGCTTCTCTCTTGAAGCACAAGGTTAATCGTCGAGAATCATTGGTCTTAGCTGCAAAGCATTTGAACTATGAGTGCAGTGAAGATCTCGCTTCCTATGTTTATGACAAGCTAAGAATCCTAAAGAAGAAGTTCTCACATAGAGCAGGTGGAACAAGCAAGCACAATCAATCGACTTCAGTAATGAACATACCACCATACCAGGAGGAGATCTCACCTAAATCGGGATATGACGAACCAACGGTGGCAACTGTCGAGGGTAATTTAGAAAATGGATCACATCAGGAGGATACACATGATTTATTGATAGAAGCGATCGTACCAGGAGAGAAGGAAATGCTATTTGTTCCAGAGGCTCATAAAAATCAACATCTATCCAAGGATGTACTTCTTGGCAGAATCACGGAGAAAAGAATTCATTTAGTTAATATGGTTTTTACCTTAAGAGAAAAGAATATCCGTGAAACACAAGCAAACGAGGTAGCAATGTTAGACATGCACAGGCATAACAGAGTGATTAAACTGAGAGAAGCATGTAAAATAGTTGTTGAACACCTTCGCAAGAGTCACGCTGATCCAGGCAGGGATTGTCAAATAAAGCTAATTATTGAATGGTTCACTATGCTGCTATATGCGTATCTGGAGCACATCAGATACCAGCATGAGAAGCTTTACTTGCTGCAATCTAGTGTGTGGACCAAGGAGTTACAGTTGAAGGAAAATTTCCTCCAGGAAGCAAAATTTGGCCAATTAGGTGGTACTTTTGATCAACACATTCCTTTACCAGATTCAGGCTTTTCTATGGAGGAATTCAGCCACTTTAGTTGCTGTGTTGATACATTTACTTTGGCAAACTGTTCGCAGTCTTTGGATGATATCTCAGCAATGGAAATTACGTTGGTTCGAAGTGTGATTCCATCTGAAGTTACCAATGCAGAAGTAGCGAGAAATGGGTCTGCTGAAGTTCTTATCCACACTGAAGGAAGGCCAGCATCAGAAGGTTCTGGTCTGACGGAGAACAGGATCCAGAGTAATTCTGATGTCATTGACTCACAAGGAGGGGCTTCTTTGACTGTTCAACACCAATTCAGTTCTAGTTCTGTATTTCACAATTCCATTAATCAGGTATAGCATGGATTATTCTTTCACATACCTGCAAAATGCTCTTTGCTTGCTTCTTCGGTTTTCTTATTCCGATACACAATGTGTTAAATTTTATTTCTTTGGAGCTTGTGTCAGTCTTATAAGCTTATCCATGCAGGACCTGTCCTGTAACTAACTTTTTAGCAGGGAATTGTCAACATATTTCGCAGCAAATGTTCATTTGTAGGACTATAATGCATTGAAGCTTCAAATCAATTTTCAGGAGTTGTGCTTTTTTTTAATGATTGGTAGATTACTCATTCAAGTTCTTATTCTTTATGATATAGCAAAAGGAGAAAGAGATGTTTATTAGGCTTATCTAGGATTCCTCCTTTTACTCTTACCTCTTTCCACATAGCAATGGATGTATGGTTACTTGCTCACTAGTGTACAACGTACTGGGCAGCAAAGGTAGAACTGTTTGTGGTACGGTTCCTTTCACACGGAAACACTCATTTGAGTGTCGCTTTACCCATTTGCTTCAATTGAGATAGTGGATAACCCAGTTGCTGCATCTTACCCATCTTTAAATTAGGGTCAGTTCTAAGACAATAGTGTTCATGTTTCAACTGATGGTAATTTATTATTCCGTACTTCATTGGAGTCCTGTGCTGTCCATTACATACCATTACACAAATATTCCTTTTGGCCACTTTTTATTTGGTTCTAGAACAACTAATCATATGTACCTGTAACATATCTCAGGCATCTTCAGGTGGTGAGCATAGAGGGACTGAACATGTTGAGGGAGAGAGTGGTGTGGGTTTGCAGCCATTACTTGGAGGTACGAATCAACAAATAGGAGGTGCTGGAATGGAAGTCAACACCAGCAATGGAGACAGCACTCTTGCAGATACCCCTCACATTGAACCACCACAAACTATGGCCCCTGTACCCGGACAGGCTTCCTTGCAAATGTCTAAGGAAGTTGATGCAATTGCAATGCAGTCAGACCAATCAAGTGTAGCGCTAGCACAACCTCTGCAAGAAGAGGCAGAACAAGCAGGTCTGTGTGGTTCAGCATCAGCTGAGACTTTGCAATCTGAAACACAACCATCATCATCTAGGGAAATTGAAACTCAGGCAAATCTGATAATTCAATCTGCCCAACCAAGTATGACACCAGCACAACTTCCACGAAGAGAAGCCGAACAAGCAGGCCTATCTCATGTAGCATCAGCTCCGTGCATGCCAACTGGAATGCAGCCATCGACTGAGGTGTCCAATATTCTGCTTGAAAGAACACGCCCTGATCTGAGTGAACCCAGTCATCGACCAGAGGTTGCACCTGGTTCTGTGCAGTCGGCACAACTCTTTCCGGTGGCATCGATGATGTTTAGTCATCCACCAGTTGGCGACGAACCACTGAAAAATGAGGTGCACAGGTTGCGGTTATACATTGACTCACTTAACAAAACCCACGAACTGAAGGTTTGAAACTTCTTGCTCAACACATCTTGATTGTGAATTGCTTATGTTAGTTGGGGGTTCATCATGTTTTCATTTTTTCAAACTATTGGCAGCAATCACAACTTCAGACGGAGTGTAACCAAGAAATGGAGAAGGTACAACAAAAGTATGATTTGTTACTTCAAGAAGAAGATTCCACTCATCTTCAGCAAAAGAAGACTCTTGATGATTTATGTGAGAAAGTTCTCCTCAACCAGTCACTAGCTGACGATTTTCGGGCCAAATTCATATCTTCTTCTGGAGCACAAGGTATTTATCTATATGATTTTTCATTTTCAGCTAGTCTATCCGAAATGCCCAGTTGTTGCAGTTTTTCGATAGGCTTGTACTGAAAAAAAAGCTTGTAGTTGTTAGTTAAGTCGACTAAATTTCTATTGTCTATACTCTATAGCTAATGCTCATTTCTTTCTTTGTTCTGCAGCTAGAGCCCATAGCCCTCCAATTGGCCAGGCACCTCAGGCTTCTCAGCAAATTCTGACAAGGCCTGGGGTGACATTGACTGCACCACCAATTGTGTCATCGTCACCTGGTCGATCACCATTACAGGTCGATCGACCATCCTCATTATTACAGGTGTCTCGTACATCATCGCCATCTTCACACACAGTCCGACCGGGTCCGTCCATACCAGCCAACCTTGTCAGATCTGCATCAGCTCCTTTTAGTCAAACACCAGCTGCGTTGCGTGGAAGCTATGGAGTCCAGGGTGAACTAGCACGAGCACCTGCTCCTCATCTTTAGCGCAGGTTGCCTCCAGGGGCGCATCAGCAGCAGCTTCCAACTAGGCTGGAGGGCGCATCTGCAAGGACACAGTCGACTCCTGCGACTGACTCCTGCGACTCCAGTAAGACAATCACCTTCACATGCACTTTCCCAAGGCAACCCATCACTGTCAAGTTCGCTCTCAAGTTCACACCCGATTACACCAGCAGCCGTGAGACCATCGAGTCCACATCAAACCCACCAGGGACCACCACCTCAGTCGTCAAGTTCAAATCCAACTCGCCTGCTACCGCCATTATCTTCAATTTCATGTGCATCTGCGCAACTAACACCACCACCAGGTTTCAATACATCGTCCAGCATCGTGTCCTCAGTCGCATCGAATGTGCTGCCAAGTGGGTGTGTAGGGCCTTCTGTTTCAGGCACGCGGCAGTCTGATTCTGATTCAGTATCTTTGGATAAATGGCTTAACAAAAACCTTGGCTTGAGCAGTGAGCCCCCGGGCGCAACGGCTGGCACTGATCTGGTATGCTTGTCTGACGATGATGAATGAAGGTAGCAGCATAACTGGAGGGAGTAGGCGAACAACCTGAGTGAACCCCCTTGATCCGTGGGGAATCTGACCCGGAATGCATCCTACCGTTAGATCGATAATGGTACGTTGTCATGCTGTTTGTGCTACTGTGACACCGTTTCGGAATTCCTGGCCACACACAATGTCGATGGATTGCAAACCAGCGGATGTTTAATGTAGGTGTATGGCAATGGTGGTGTTTCTTTTTTCTGTTGTTCGTAACATGACTAAGACTGGAGTTGTATAGTACTGACTTGTCTGTAGCAGGACAATGTACTCACGCCCATTCCGGTCACCTCATGATGCATAGTCTCACCATATGGCCTTGTTTGGTGTAGTGTATTTTTTTGTCTCGAGGGTTTTGGGTGTTCGGCCAAAACACTCAAAAACCCAAAACACCACCCAAAACCCTAAAATACCAAAACAATAGTGTCCTTTCTAAAAACGCTAGTTTGAGAAGTGATTTAATTTGATTAAAAAATGGAGTGTTTTGTTGGGAAACTAGGATAATCCTTTCCAAACCTTTCCTACCAAACAACCATTTGATGTTTGTAGTGTTTTCTAATTTGGAGTGGTTTATACCCTAGAAAACACTCCAAAAACTCTAGTACCAAATAGGGCCTAACACCATCCTTGTCATAATGGAGTATTCCATTCTGGCGGCATCTTTTTTGCTCCGGTCATGAAAAAGCTTAGTTCTACCTACCTATGGACAAGGATTTGCTCCTTGTTCGGCATTGTTGGGGTGGGAGGAGGTTTTGCTTTTGCAGGTGTGGTTGGTGCGTCGGTTTTGTCCTGTACCTAGCTTTGTCAGGTTTTGCCCTGCACCTAGCTTTGTCAGGTAGTTTGTGTTCGTCAAGGTTTTTGTACGGCTTTTCTATTTTTTAGGCCTAGTTTTTCTTATAAACGGGTCAATTCTTTCTTCTAATTGAATCGCGGCAACCAATCGTTGTGTTTTCAAGAAAACAAAACGAGAGAAAAAGACAACACATTAAGAAGCGCATCTATTTCCATAGTTCTGGTAATTTGTAATCACTTTGAGGGTTTTGGGTGGCAGGCCGCGTCATCTCTTCGGGAATTGGATCTTGGTCCCGGCGGCACTGGGTCTGGGTCCGTCCGTCAGAGCGAACCGAGGAGGAAGAGGAAGAGGAAGGGAGGGCCGTGGCTGGGGAAGAGGAGGAGTCGCGGCCTGCCACCTCTCGCTGGACTGGCTGCCGCCGCGCCATCTCTTCGGAATCTGGCGCACCGGGAAGGGGAGCAGAGGAGCACGGGGCGCTGGGCGTCGTGGGCGTGAGAAGGGTATTGGACGTGGGAATTTGTACAAGCTCCGGTCGGAAAGAGAAGCACCGAAATATATGCTTGTGCAATTTCGGCTGGAGTCTCTTTTGTCTAGCTAGTGCAAGCGAGGTGTTTGTTTAGCTCGTTGGCTTGTAGCCTTAAAAGCCAAATAAGCACTGGTCTCCTTGCTGTGGCCGGCTTACCGCGGACCGTGGTTTCCTGCTAAATGCCGGCAAAGTTCTTGTCTAATTAGGGCTGCACTACAGCGCGACGTACGCGCGATAGTGAGCTAGCGCGTACGGCTCCGTGCAACCAAAGGAGCAAAGCTCCGTGCTGCATGCTGTTGCTTCCTTGCACGATAGCCGGCCAGTGGGTACCTTCAATCATCACGGGCTGTTTTATGATGCAGCAGCTGTGATTTGCATGCGTGCACTTTCAAAGTGTGCTAAGAGCACACATGAAGGGGAAACCCAAATGCTCGGTTCCAGAAACCCAAAAATCCAAAACCCGAGTATTAGTGGCGATTCTCCCACGAATCGCCACTAATGCTCGGGTCCAGAAATCTCAAAAATCCAAAAACCAAGTATTAGTGGCGAGCCTCCCAAAACCCGCCACTAATACTTGGTTCCAAAAATAAAAAAACCAAGTATTAGTGGCGATCTTTCAAAGAATCCCCACTAATGCTTGTTTTCTTAAATGAGTAAAATATTCATACTATATTATGTGATTGTGAAAAAAAATTAAACGCATGTACTTTTGAATGAGTTACAATATTTTTGTATTACACCAAGCATTTAAATTCAAGATTCAAAATATCTATGCCCAAATTTCAATGATTATTTGGACATTTTGTAGTTATTTAAATTTATTAAATTCATTTAAATTCAAAAAAGTCTGAGAATTGGCATGGAGAGTAATACTACCATAATATACCTCTACAAAAAAAATTGTGTGAAAATATGAAATTAGTCATATAATTTCTTTTGTTTCGGTCCATTTGAGTAAACCTCAAGTATAGCTTTTACCCAAACTTGCCAAAATCAACATTTTCTAGGTAGAAGTTTCTTATTTCTTCTTGAATTTAATTATGCATGCTCATTATCACTAACTAAGAGTCCATGTCAAATTTCAGCCTATTCTGATTGAAATTGAATTTTATAATTTAAAATTAGTACAAAAGGTTCATATAATCCTACAACTTTATTCACAAATTTTTTGAATTTTGGATTGAAATGGCTGATGTAATACAAACACGTAGTAACACATTGAAAAGCAGAAGTGTTTAATTTGTTTTGCATCCACCAAATATAATATGAATATTTTATTCATTTCTAAAAATGTTATTAGTGACGATTTTTAGGTTAGGAATCGCCGTTGATAGATAAACAGAAGACTTGGAGAATCTCCTAGTATCAGTGGCGATCTGTAAGCGTGTGCACGCCACTGATAGAATTCCTGGGGCTACCATTTAACTGGGCCGGCCCAATAGGCCTAGGGTTTTCAGGGGTGGTATAAAAGTCCCATCCCCAACTCCTCTCTCCCTCTCAGCCGTCACATTTTTCTCCCCGAGCCCCCTTTCTCCTCATCTCTCTGCCCCGAGCTCTCCACTCTGCTCCTTCTCCTCCCAGCAAGCCCGCTGTCTCCGTCCTCCTTCCTCCTCCCCTCCCATGCTCGTGCAGCCTATTCCCTACCCCCTCCCCACCACCCAACGCGCGACAGCGTCCTGGCCCCCTCCGACCAGCCGGCCTCCCTCCGGGCCTCATCGCCACCAGATCCGTCCTTCCCGGCCCTCGTCGCCACCGGATCCGGCCATCCCGCGCTCATCCCCGCCGGATCCTGTTGAAGTATAAGTGGATTGCCTAGCCCCTTCCATAAGATCGGTCTTTTGGTTGCGTTGGCTAGCGCATGAAGCTCTTCATGGTATCAGAGCCATGGGGTCTTGAGTTCGAGACCCGGTTGCCGCAATTAAATCGCGACGCACTTTCGATCCACGTTTAGGCTCGAGGGAGCCACACGGGAGGGGGAGTGTTGAAGTATAAGTGGATTGCCTAGCCCCTTCCATCAGATCGGTCTTTTGGTTGCGTTGGCTAGCGCATGAAGCTCTTCAGATCCGACCATCCCGTGCTCGTCCTCGCCTGAACCGGCCATCACGGGCCTCGACGTCGGTTCCAACCGCCGGTACTCTCTCTCACCCTCTCTCTCCCTCTCCTGGTTTCTCCTCCCTCACTCTCTTTCACTCTTGCAGATCTGAGCGTCGCCGCGGAGATGAGATCTCGGCCACGTCCGATCTCTACTAAGCCGACAGCCGCGAGCACGTTGACGAAGGCCACCCATCTCCTCTGCCCGAGCCGGCCGTCCTCCTCCCTGCGCCATGGAAAGCCCCGGATCCGGCCGCCCTCGGGCCTGGCACCGACGGATCCGGTCACCCTCCGGCCTGCCACCGCAGCCATGGAATGCGTCGGATCCGGCCGGCCTCGGGCCTGCCACCAACGGATCCGTTCACCCTCCGCCTGCCACCGCAGCTCCTCCCCTTCGCCGGTAAGTTTGAGCACAGATACAAATATGTGAACTACTAGCAAAAGAACCCGTGCGTTGCTACGGAACAACGGAAAATTGTATCAAAACGTCAAATTAAATGTTGATGTGTTTATGATATGTTTATTTTCGTGGGCTGCGTTGCTACGGATTGACAAACTCATGTGCAGGACATAAATGTTGATTTCGCGTGCGTTGTTTTGTATGAAAGCAGGTCAAATAGTAATTGGTTACTCAATGCATAGTATAAAGTTGCAATGCACATATTCACTTAAACAATAAGCCACATAAACGCCGTCATCGACATAAGGTCCGCCCAAGTGCGCTTCGCCGGTGAGCTGCACCCCTTGTCGCCGTTTGATGGCCCTCCAGATCTGCTCTTTCGATGGGCCTTACGTTTTGTTGACATTTTATCCTGCTCAAGGACACCCAAGTTCCAACGACGATACCGTAGTCGAAAGGGGTCTCCGGGCTGGACGCCGCCATCATGGCCTCGCATGATCTACGCCACGCATAAGGGAGGTGAAGATTCAGAATCAAGACTGCTTTCCAAGATATACGCTGCGTTTTTAGCCAAAGAAACTCACCTTGATACGTATTGATTTATATTTGATTATATACGCTGCTTTTTTTGGCTAATTGGTCTGAATTGTATGTTCTTGCGGAGTGTCCCAGTTAAATACTTGACAAATAAATTTTCTGTTTTTTTTAATTTGTATACATGGTTTCTTGGGTTACTTTAGTGACTAAACAACCAATAAGAAAAAGCTCAGCTGGCTGGGATTAGGCAACTCCCGTTCAGCCATGATCCCGATTCATCCCCAACCTTCTCGTTCCTCGTATGCTGGCTCGGCCTGCTTCTGGTGGCCGCCGCCCACTGTCTTCTACCTCTGGCCGCTCGCTGCTGCTCTCCTCCCGCCGGCTACTGGCAACGCGCTCGCCGCCGCACGCTCTCAGCCTCTCATCATCTCCTCTCACCTCGCTGCTCTCCTCGCGCTTTCCACTGGCACGCCACTCTTATCCTACCTTCTTTAGAGTCGCGTCGCTGGTCACCATTGGTGTCTCGGAGCGACGGCCGTCGTGACCGCCGTTCTTCCAATCGGCTGCCACGCCAATGCGCTATCCACCGTGCCCCAACGCCTGGATGGATCTTGCGAGACGGCAGCTCGCGGGCGGAGCTTTTTAGAAGGGGCAAAGCGAGAAGATTTCGAGTCGGAGAAGAGCTCGCCTGGTATTTGGATTCGGAGAAGAGCGTGAAGGAGATGGGCTTGGCCCGGTCCGCACCACCAAAAGGACGGATGAAAGCAACGAGTCGACAAAATTCACGAAAAACTCCCACCTATGGATGGCAATGGGTACCCGAAACCTGATTACCTGACGGGTCTAGACCCGATTAGATGCGGGTCTGGAAAAAATTAAAACCCACGGGTCTGCAAACAGGAGAAATCCTGGACCCATTGGGTCTGGCGGGTCTGGGTCTGGGAGAGCAGAACCCGAACCCGGAAACCCGTAAACCCGGTTCGTAATAAAGACCCCACATGTCAGTATATGCATCCGGCCAGTCAAATCCCCAATTCGTGTGAAAACCCTGACCTAACTCCACTCGGCACGAACTCCTCGTCTCCTCCACTCGGCACTGTACGCCACCGAACCGAACTCCTCGTCTCCTCCACTCGGCACTCCTCCTCGGCTCCTCCCACGCCGCCACGGGCCACGCCGCCCCGCGCCCCAGCCGCCCGTCGCTCCGCCTCGCGCCCCCGCTGCGGCCATCGCTCCGCCTCGCGCGCCCATCGCCGCCGTCGCTCCGCCTCGCGCGCCGGCCGCTGCCGCCCTCACCTCGCGCGCCCGCCGCCGCCGTCGCTCTGCCTCGCGCGTGCGCCGTCCCTCAGCCACACGGGTCGGGTTTACCCGCGGGTACCCGAGACCCGACCCGGCCCCGAACCCGGCGGGTGCCATCCATACTCCCACCCGTCTTCCCCTCAAACCCTCCCACCCGTCTTCCCCCTCGGTGCGTCCGTTGCCGCGCGCCGGTCCATCGGAGCACCCGAATCCGGTCTCCCTCAACCAGCGAGCGACTCGATCCGCAGAGCAAGATTCGGCGGCGACATGGTGAGCTCTGGCCCCTGCTTCTCTCTCTACCACCACACCTTATCCTTCCCCGCCGCCACCACCAAAGGCTCCTCGGCGAGCTCCCGGAGTACAAGTCTGGGCCTGCCTGCCGGCCGCCGCTCGGGTCCTACCGCTGTCACAACTGACGCGGCTTTTCTGCGCGATGCCGCTGCCGTCGACAAGAGGAGGTACCCCTTTCGCGCATCTTCATTTGCAATGGGGTCATCTGCTTATGTTCTTAGTTTCAGTCAAATGCAACTCGTCTCTAAGATGGAGAGATGCGGTGATACCTAGCATTGATGTACCTTTTATTTGTTTAACACAATTGTTTTAGTCATGAGGTTGAAAGAATCATCTGCCAATCATCATCGTCAGGATAGTTGTTCTGCTGTATTTAAGAGATAATTGAACACATTTTTTGCCATTTTAGTGGGGCTTCTTTTTTCTGCGCCAAGCGCCAACCGAATTGTTGATACTAGCAGTGCAATGCCAATATAACATATGGTCATGACACTAGCAATTTTCGTTCTGCACAAATTTTGTATGGCATTGACCATGGTTATGGCACTCTATATTCAACAGGTGTGAATGCTTTGATCTCCATCAGGACTTGGTTCCTTTTGCGAAATCATGGGCTTGGCAGAAGTCTGTTGTTACGAGGAGGAAAGGGTTTGCAGGCAGAGATGCAGATGACTCGGACACTCTAGTCACGCTGCAACATCCGCCAGTTTATACATTGGGCACCGACAGCAGGGAGGAGTACCTACATTTCAATGTAAAGGATGCTCCTATTGAGATTCATCGTATTGACCGTGGTGGGGAGGTGACATATCATGGCCCTGGACAGGTATTTTTCAATTAAATTCTTAGTATTATGTTTCATTAAATTTGTAGTATCATGTATCAGTCAAATTTGCAGTATTTTGTATCCGATAGTATAGTTCACATATTTGTATATGTGCTCTGGCGTTGTGTTTCTTGATTACTTTCTCATCAATTTAGTTTTATGGTTCTAGCTAGCTTAAATAAAAATTCTCAAAGTAAAGTAAAGAAGCAGCCAACAATATTGTCCTTTTTTTTCTACTTCTGTAGAACCAGCATTGAAAGTTTTGTAGAATTAAGATCTTGACTAATTGCATACACAATTTTTTTGTTCTTCACATAATTCTTTTCTAGATGTTGCCAATGAAAATCCATGCTTCTTGTAATTGTTTATTTTGCTTCCTCAGCTTGTTATGTATCCGATTCTCAATTTGCGGCATCACAAAATGGATCTTCATTGGTACCTTAGATCACTTGAAGAAGTGATAATCCGTGCCCTGCAATATGCTTTTTCTATCAAGGCATCAAGGATAGAAGGTCTCACTGGTGTTTGGGTTGGTATGTTGCTCTCCTTTTGGTTACTGCCAAGTGTTTTATTATGTTATCAGTTACCACTTCTTCTTTGTTCCTTATATATTGATATTTCTGATGTCTAAAAGTATTGATTCTTCTTTGTTCCGTTTCTTACATATGTCCTCTCTACTTCACCTCTAGGTGATCAGAAAGTTGCAGCAATAGGAATTCATGTCTCACGATGGATAGCTTATCATGGTCTAGCACTAAATGTCACTACTGATTTAACCCCATTTCAACTCATTGTTCCCTGTGGCATAAAGGATCGTGGCGTCGGGAGCATTAAGGAGATATTGCAAAAGGCTTCCAGTGGAAGAGACATTGATGAAGCGGTACTGATGGATTTAGCTTATAAATCGTTGATCAAGGAGTTTGCTGAAGTTTTCCAGCTTTCCCTAGACCTCAGACCAGATTGGAATCTGCAAGAAAACTAGATTGTAGAGGTATGTGTTGCCGTGCCTGTCCATAAATATTTAGAATGATCTTAGAAATAGTCAAGTATCATTAGCCGGTTCTTTTAAGAATTATTATTGCAGTGAATATGCTACATTTAGGAGATTAAACTATTTGTAAGTCGATGCACATTATGAGACCTGGTATTACACAAAAATTGAGTGTAACTTTCTGTGTGGAAAAATAGTCGCACACTTCTAATGCTCAGTTGCTTCTAATACTAAAGTGTTGATACACATTTTCGTTTTGAATAGATCAAATTAAGCTTTCTCTTCTATGCTGACATTACCAAACACCAATTAATCATATGTTTTCACTTGAAATATTGTGCTATTTAATTCGTTATAATTTCCAGTATATTCATACAAATGCTGTGTATTAAAGCTTCTGACAAATAAAATCTACAGAATTTCACTTCTATATTTGCCATGTGCTTCATGCCATAGGAGTGCTGAAGGCACAAGCAGTTTGTCCGTACAATGTATTTTTGCTAGATTTCGTTTTCTCATGTATAATTACTTAGAGGCTAGTGAGCTATGGAAATTCATAGTGACAAAACTAAATTGAATAGACACACGAGCTCTCTTTTTTTATCATCCATTGATGGAACAAGGGATTGGTAGTCAGGTCAATTAGTGAGCTATGCACTTCCTTCTTCTTTCTTACAGTTTCTTCAGTTGAAATGTCAATGATCCGTTATACATGTGCTATAACTTGCAGCAGAACATGTATGCTTCCTCTCCTATGTAATCGAGCACTACAAAGTAAGAACGGAAAACTTGGGGCATCCTCGTCAAAGATGGGCATGCACTTTTCAGAAGAAGTAAGAGTGCAAACGAGGATCAGATAGATTAACACGCAGAACTTGCCAGCTGGTGGTTCGTTCTACGGTAGCAAGTACTCAATCATCATACTCCATGGAGCAGCAACAGTGCGCTAGATGTGCATCTGTATGGAGCATTCATAATTTTCATTATGTCGTATGGCCCTCGAAACAATTTTTCTGCGCATACATGTTGAAGATACAGTGCACAAGATAAATCTGCATCGAGCTGCCGGATCTCTGGTTCCCCGGTTATTATCAATCAGATGCATGCTGGATAAAGAAAAAGTTTCTGCCTATCACCTCTTGTTTACGCTGACAACTTTGTTCAAGCATATGCAGCTACAGTGCCTCGTACCCTTTGTTCAGGCTTCAGAGTTCAGACCCAGAGTTGGGGACCAGTTACGCTTCCTACTGATGTAGGAGTATCAAGTAATTCTATCTAATGGTTTCCATTTAACTTTGTTCAAGCATATGCAGCTACAAACGGAAGAAGGGACGGAGAGGGCTGCGCAAAATCTGCATTAATTCTTGAAATATAGTTTACTGAGGATAAGAAATTCTATTTTTCTTCTCTAAACAAATAGGCTGGTTCTTTCTCGGATTTGCTCAATTGCGATTTTTATTTTATTCCAAACCGGCATTACAGCAACCATGGAACGATCTCCCGCAGAAAAACTAAAAACACAAACAAACCATGGAACGATGAAGGTGTCCAAAAGGTTACACTAACGCACACCCTATTTGCAAGGTACTAGCTAAATCACGCATCTTGATCTTGGAGCGTCATCTTTGTGGGCGCCACGGCCTCTATGGCTTCTCCAAGCGGCCACGCAGCCTCCAGGAAGTATTCCCCGTGCTTCACCTTCTGTACAACCGTGATCTCCTTCGTCGGCTCCAAACCTGCACATCCCGCAGACCAATCAATGTATCAACTAAAATAACTACAAACGGCACTAAAATTCCATGAATTAATGGTTAACTTACCGAATCCATCGACGAGCAAGGAGTACTCGTAGACGATGTCCATGCAGATATATGGCGCGTCCGCGGGCCGGACCAGCGGGTACGCAGCCCATGGCGCAGATCTTCTGGGCGGTGGCCCCGAACGCCGCCGGGGTGGTCTTCCCGCTGGGAGCCCCGCTGTGGATGAACCCAACCTGAACAACAACAAAACAGAGTTCAGAATCATCCCTCGAAAAGCTTCCAAATCCCCATCATCAAAATGAAGTGAAGTTCTCAACCAACGTTATTAATTACCTCGAGGGCCATGTAGCAGAAGCTGGACCTGACGTAGAGGTCGTCCATGCCGGCTCCGCCGCCGCCGTTCCAGGCGCCGTTGAAGGTGCAGTTCTGGGCTTTGCAGGCTGCGTCCAGTTTCAGGGCCTTGATCACTTCGTCTCTGCACTTGCCGTATGCTGCCCCCTGTGGCGGCGCCGTCGCGTCGAATTGCTCTCCGTTGTAGCTGTATTTGCCCGTGAAACCCCGCAGCATGCAGGAGGCCATCGTGCCGTAGTGCAGGTAGCTGCAATAGAAAGATCATTAATTCCAGTACTCCTTCGTCTCAAATTTGTCCAAAGACGGATATATCTATGTGCAAAAAGTGTCTAAATATATGTGTAATATTTCGACAAATAATTTCGACCGGAGAAAATAGCTGAACTAGTAAACTGAGGGTCCAAGGACAACCTGTGGACGTCTTTGAGATGCTCTTTGGTAACGTAGGGATCCTGCGCTATGGAAGCAGTGGCAGCGGCGTCTGCAGAAATGGCATAGGCCATCTGCACAGACCCGCCTCCGAGATCAATCACGCCTACCGTCTCCGTGTAGTCTCCTCCCAGTTTATCCAGCAGGTAATTCAGAGCAACCTACACGTAAGAAAAATGCGTGAAAAATACTGATCCTCAAAACAGAGTAAGTGCAAAGACAGTTTTTCTTGGGATCCCTTAAGAGCATCAGCTCGTGTAGTACGTACCCATAGGTAGGTTCCTTCTTGGGATCCCTGAAGAACGTTGATCCAGCTAGGATTGTACTGGAATTTGCTCTTGGTGTGGATCACATCCCTGACCTGTAGTAGTGTCAGGGAATCAATCCAACAACAAGTCACTACTCTCTAGTCCTTCATGCATCGTGGTGCATGATTTAAAACGAGAGTAGAGCTAAATACTAATTAAGGTTAAGACGAAAATTACTGCGTGGAGAATTTGCTCTGCGTCCTCGTCTCCGATAAGTCTGAGTCCAGCCGTCGCCTGCACACGTTTGTTTGGTAAATGGTATAGTTACATACTAGTATTCAAATTGTTCCCAGATCTACAGTTCAGTTGTGCTGCAATCTAGACTATACTATAAATTAAATTAAACTACGTTCAGGTGAAATTATTGAAGATACGTTTGTTAATTAATTAATTTACGAACCCCTAGCTTAACAGGCGTTCTTCTTGCGAGCCACTTAGGCACAGTGCTCTTAGCCTTGTCAAGCAGAGGGAGCATGGACGTCGCAGCCTCCTGGGGCCGTCTGGCGTACGCGCTCAGCCCCGGATTCACCTGCACACCAATAACAATATAACATCCAAAAGATGCATGGTTTCAAAAACGGATAACAGATGAACAATATTATACCTTTGCGAAGACCTCGATTTCGCCGTCGCCGATGCCGACGAGCTCCATCTTCTTGTCGAACCTGAAGACGTTGACGCGGGTGCCCGTGCTTCCGGCGTCGAAGATCACGGCGTACTTCCCTCCTGCACGCCCCGCCGCCGCAAGCTTGGGATCATCCTCGACGTCGATGCCGGTGCCGGCCACCTTCCGGCCGAGCACGGAGTCTGCGGCAATGGTGGCTCTCGGGTACGACGAGGCCACCAGGAGGAGGAGGAAGACGATGCCGACGGGATGAGGCGCCATCCCGAGCTAGGCTAGTGGGCTAGTGCAGTGTGCGTGGGCAGGAGCCTGATTGCTTGAGTCGAAACCGGACCAAAGCCTAAC
The DNA here is from genome assembly GCF_000005505.3 of Brachypodium distachyon. Taxonomy (NCBI): domain Eukaryota; kingdom Viridiplantae; phylum Streptophyta; class Magnoliopsida; order Poales; family Poaceae; genus Brachypodium; species Brachypodium distachyon. The sequence continues at coordinate 4,650,842 of NC_016133.3, read as the reverse complement.
TGAACCGTCCGAAATTATTTGCCTTGGTACATGGAGGTGGTACAATTATTCGCATAATAATGGTTGTTTTCTTTTCTTCGAAAGGCTTTTTTTTTCTGACAAGCTAGCATAATTGATATACATAACAATTTATTAGTACCAAATATAATGTTGTTACAAAATGAATCAAATAGGACACTCGGTACAACGACTCATGGACGGCATAACCTAACAAAGACTAAAACATAGGGCATCGATCTGATGGAACTTTTTTTTAGGAAACACAGTACAGACGCAAGCACTCACGCCGGTTAAAGCCTAAAATAAATCCAGGAAATACGAGCACCCATGCCAAGTCTGGGACTTGAAGCTAAGTGGGCTGGTTCCACCACAAGGAACCAACCACCTGAGCTACACTCAATTCACAGATGGAACTCATTATCATAACCTATTGTGCATTGGCCATTCAAACCGGCTAAACAAGCCTCGAACTATCTTCTGGGGACTCCAAGTATAAATCCCGTGGGTGGTGAGATAAATAACCTGGAAAAACTAGAAACAATACACTTGTTAAAAACAATATCATTACGGTAGTGTCATATTGACCAACATACACCACATTCGCCAACCAAAATAAGCGTTCTTAAAAATTTATGCAAACCTCCGAGCCAGTTCACAAACATATTCAAGATACTAGTAGTGAACTGTAGATTGGAAAGTGACAAAAATAGCCCGCTGTGCTCACCGGACAAAAGGACATTCGAAGAACAGATGTTCAATTGATTCATTCTCATAGCAAAAGACCCACAGTTTATCTCCTTATCTTTCATAAGGATAGGCCCTTTGCAGAGGTAACATACAATTCGTTTGATCTTTAAGGGTATTTTTAGCTTTCAACATTTTTATGCCGAAACCAACAACCACTAATCCCACCAAAGATGCATAGATGACGCTCACTATAAAACTTTTCGAAGAAAAAAACTATAAAACTCCTAGTTCTATGTAAATTGCAGCGGAATCTACGGGGTTGGTGGTTTAAATTGACAACAACTACCTGGCCCATTTAGGACTCGCCGAAAATTAATGTTAAGGGGAGGACTGTGGCACTGCGATTCCTAGCATAATGAAAAGCCATATATTTATGTCTCGAGAAATTATCTAGCCTGTGCTATTTGATATAAATTTAGATGGGGCTGTTGTTAAACGTTCAGTGTCAATATGGAAAAAGTTACACAAAGATCATATATTTAATCCGCATGTGTTGGTATTCGGAGGTCCTCAAATATCCTCCCGATCCTATTGTTCTTCATATTTTTAAAAAGCCGGCTCAATGGAGTTTTCGGGTTGCTAGGCCTCATGCAATACTAGAATAAGGAATTAGCTAGTCAAATAATGATTCCTTTTTTTTTATTAGTGTGCTTGCTAGAGCTGGTAAGAAAAGGGAATCTTCGGTTCTTTCTTTCTTGTGTGTGTGTGTGTCCACTTCTGTGGATTCTGATGTTACAACTTTGATGAGCATCGTCTTAAGGACAGGACTAGAGGGAAAATATCAAGAGTGTAAAACCTCTATTTTTGGACTCTCAAGTGTGTAGTTAGTTTTGTGATGTAGAATATGTGTGCCCCAGCTGTCAAATTTGCCACTTCGGTAGTCAGAAATAAAGTTTATGCCACCTGCTAAACTTATTCTGGGTATTTTGGAATGTAATCTGATCCTTATTAAAAGGGAGTATAAATAAGGGGAAATGTCTCTTTGCACCTGGTGCAAGTTCACAGCGCATCCACGCGACACGCGAGGTTAAGATTGGCGAGGAAAAAGGAGAGAAACGCATTTAGCATAAAGAAAATTTGTCTGACCCGCTACCAATGTTTAGGTCCGGTGCACATGGAGTGCCTACTGTTAGGTCTCTCTTCCTTCGAAGTTCAAATTAAATCTCTTCCTGCACAGCCGATTCTTCTAATATTATCACGCGGGTTTATAGTACGATAAATCCCTGTTGCATGTGCACATTAAGGGCACAAAAGACAACTATGAGCAAATTAAGCACCGGGTCATACATCGGCCATGCCAATAATACGGAACCGGATCAAATCACAATAAAAAACGGTTAGCAAGGTTATAAGATCAAGTACTCCGTATTATTACTTATACATAGCTGTCTTTTCAGAAGAAGAAAAAAACATAGTTAGCAGTAGCACGCATATCTAAATGTGCTGATTCTGACAAATATTGATTCGGAGCGATTTTCATCAGAAATTAAGAGCAGAACTGCTCTGTACTATCCATGTGATGGATGCACATCTCGTGCATCGCGTGTAGAAAAACTCGATTCCTCCGGTCGGCCAGAAGAGAAACCTTATCTCCGACAAATCAGTGCCGTCCCGTCACAAGATATGGAGCGCCAGGCCGCCAGGGCAAGACGTGTGTGCAAGTTGCAGAGGCATGGGTAATTTATACTCCCTCGTTTTCTCGAAGAATGGCATATAATGTTTTTTTTTACCGAACGTATTAGATTTCATTAAGACAAGATTTTAATCACAAATTATTATGTTAAGGTGTGGTTTATATGACATGAAATTAGTATCGCTAGATTCATTATCAAAAGTACTTCATGATGCTTGTGGTTTCATGTCATATAAACCACACTTTAACATATTAATTTGTGGTCAAAACCTTATCTTAATGAAAACTAATATGTCATTCTTTGAGAAACGGAAGAAGCACTAAATCAACCACATTTATTGTGGACCGGAGTGAGTAGGATTTTACAGTACGTCAAATCCCACGAGAAACATGGTAGTTAGGGTTCAGCCTAATAAAAAGTAGAGCTAAAGGTGTTGATCTTTGATGCTCATTGACTTTCGTGACTAAGGAGATGCCTATGTGGGACTATTTGATATACCTGAGTTGCAATTTTGGGCCTCCTAGTCTTCACGTGAGCTAGCGCATAATCAACCCTTTTTTTTAATGAAAACTCATATGTCAAGCGTCTCTCCCTCTCTCAGCCTACTAAAAAGCAGAGGTAAAGGTGTTGATCTTCAATTTTCATTGACTTTCGTGAATAGGGTGATGCAGATATGGGACTCTTTGATACCTGAGTTGCAATTTTAGACCTCCTAGCCTGCACGTGAGCTAGCGCAGAATCAAACTTTTTTTTTAATGCAAACTCATCTCTCAAGCATCCATCTCTCCCGTCGAGCCTCTCCCCGCATGTCGCCCTTTCCTCGTCTGTGCATTGCCGGCTGTCCTCCTTCTCCTCTCCATTCCGTCGAAGTTCCTCCTTTGCCGCAGTCCCAGCGTTGGCGGCAGTGACGCCGATACCCACTTACGCGCTCATGTTGCCGCCCGTGATAAGGCCCTCCCTGCTCAACCTCTCCTCCCGAATGCATCTCCGGTGTGCAAGGTACACCAAACAATGGGCCGCAACTCGGGTTTTCATCCCAGCTGCTAGATCCCCATGTGAAGCAAGCAATGGCTGTTAGGACAACAAAGACACCCTAAATGACATGGCGCGAAACTTTAAGTGAAGCCAGATGTGACATTTTCCACTTAATTACGTTGAGAGCCATTGGATCTAGCATGGACGCAAAGGATGAAAGATAATGTTTATTTGACGGACACGAGTTCTTGTAATTTGATTTATGCATCATCATATTCTCATTTAGATTACCCGTAGCATGAAGGAACGAAAGTACCTGACAGTTTAATTGACGGGCACGAGCTCTTGTAATTTGTGCGTGTCTCTCCGGTGCTTGAGGTGTAGGTGCTGTAGGGGCTGCCGTTGTATCTGTAGGTGTCATGTCCTCATCAGAAAGAGTTTTCAATATGAATCTAACAGTATATCTTTTGTGCCGCAATAATCTCATATTACCAATGCAATTTTTGATCGAAGTTTGGCATAAAATTCCACTTGGCTCTTATAAACCCAAATGAAGGGAGTATAAGAAGACAATAGCCCAGCACGTATAGGTTTGTCATCCGGAACTATTACCCTCTGACCTGACGACGGATTATATCCCTGTCGGTAACTGACGGAGTAGCCAACAGGAATATATATATATATATATCTTTTGTCGGTGAACACACATGCACATTGAAATATCCCTGTATAGATATCACTGTCGGCTATTCCTGTCGGCTGGCACACAGGGGTGCTATTCCCGTCGGTTCTCAGCCGACGGGGATATTTCTGTTTGTGACGGGGATATTCCTGTTTGTGGTAGTGCCTACATGTCAATATATACACAAGAGCTGTACTATGTTTTCTTGGGCCAAGACAAATTTTGACCGGTAATCAATCCATTAATTTACTTGACATATTAATATTTGTAATATGCATAGAGTAACGTTTAATTAAAACTTGGACCAAATTAAGAAAATAAAATGCATGACCTCTTGTATTTTCTGAAAGCACAGCTTGACAGATGGAATGACAAAGATGGCGACCATGCATGCATGCACGTTTATAATTCCCCGATCGACCAATACACACGCCTGTTCGAAGGGATCGACTAGCTAGCTAGCTAGCTAATAAATTATGCATCCCGGAGCAGCTTTTTGGGCGACACGGCCTCTATAGCTTCTCCAAGCGGCCACGCAGCCTCCAGGAAGTATTCCCCGTGCTTCACCTTCTGCGCCACCGTGATCTCCTTCGCCGGCTCCAAACCTGCATCCAGCAAGTAATTAAATTGATTCACTTGTTAACCCCGGTCCAAAATCAATTGATCGATTAATTAGCCTCAAATCTTCTTAATTCACTGATGAAAAACAGAAACTTTTAAAAGTGAAGACCGAAGATGAAGATGCATGATATGTTGAGTGTGTCTTTCCAGGTGGTGCTCACCGAATCCATCGACGAGCAAGGAGTACTGGTAGACGAGGTCCATGCAAATGTAAGGCGCGTCCGAGGCTCGGACACGCGTGTAAGCAGCCTTGGTCTCCTCGAAGCTCATCGCGCAGATCTTCTCGGCGGCGGCCCCGAACGCCGCAGGGGTGGTCTTCCCGCTGGCAGCCTCGCCGTCGATGAGGCCAACCTTATATAATTTCCGGCCGCCGGCCGACGGAGACAAAAGATCGACAAGTTCAGGTTACTGAATTAATTTCGGATCCAAACCAAGCAATTCATTGGCCAAATTAAATGGATCGATGCCAGTAGTAGTAGTACCTCCGAGGCCACGTAGTAGAAGGTGGAGGTGACGTAGAGGTCGGTCTGGCCGGCGCCGCCGCCGCCGTTCCAGGCGCCGTTGAAGGTGCAGTTCTTGTGCTCGCAGGCCGCGCCCAGTTTCAGCGCCTTGGTCACGTCCTCCCTGCACTTGTCGTACGCTGCTCCCTGCAGCGACGCCGTTGCGTCGAATTGCTCTCCGTTGTAGCTGTATTCACCTTGGAGAACATATAAATGGAAAAAAATATTCATGTTACTGCTCTAAGTTACTCTTCACTCTGACAAAATGACCAGCCTTAACAAAATGACCAGCCTTAACAAAAGGAGGATATGGCTGCGTGCAATTAACATTCATTACCAACGAAACCGCGCAGCATGCAGTAGCTGACCGGTCCGTTCTTCGCCTTGAAGATCTCTGCGCGAGAAGCCATCGCACCGTAGTGCAAGTAACTGCAACACGGATAGATTGATTTAAGGCCTGTCTATATTTCTGCTTTTCTATAAATATTTGTTTAACCAATATTTTTCGTTCAAGCATTCTTTGGGATGAACTATACATATATTTCGTTCAAGACCACCGCAACCACCTCTGGGTTCTCTGCATATCATGATTTAGTGCCACTATAATTATTTTTAGATTTGTTGGTACATTTCTCGTGCAAGAATATCATCATGTCCAAAATCAATGGGCACCCTTTTCGCAAAAAATATATTATTTAATGGGCATTTAGAACCCATGTACACGTACGGTGCTTAATTGAACATTAAAGAACTCCACTTGGCCACTCTAAACTAGTATTGGCTTGGCTTTCTGAAAAAAAGACTGACACCGAACCTCTAAAATATCTTATCCGGGAGACCAACCTCTTTGACAGTTTGTGGAACGGCAAAACCGCTCCTAAAATTCTTCAGAAAATGCGAAAAAATATCTAAGTTGTCGTGTTAAAGTATATATACAAGTATTTTCTGCAAAAATAAATAAAATAAAAGCTAGTATGCCCATCCATGACCTGTGCAAAAAAATGAAATAAAATAATTAACCCTTACGTTTGCCAAATAAGCATATTTTATAACCAAATTTCACATATACATGTATGTTATTTCCTCAGACTTTAAAAAATCTAGGTACGTATGATTTTGTCCTTCTAAAAAACCGCCCGGGATTGAAGTGCTTCGAGGTATGATAGTTTAGACAGTGAGTGACATGAACCAAAAAAAATGATGTACTCCAGGAAAGAATTGAAAAGCAAATACATATATAGTTTAAGCGAGAAAAATGGACTTTATCCATGAACACTTATACTAACTTAGAAATCATAGGGCCATGCATCATCGCACTAGTGATCGGAAAGAAATTAAGGTTATCGACAACACAGAGGGGGGTTCGGCCAAACCTGTGAGCGTAGATATTATAATCCCTTCCTTTAAGATACTCTTTGGTAACGTAGGGATCCTTCCCGTCGGGCACCACTGGCGCGGCAGCAGCAGCATCTTCAGAAATGGCATAAGCCATTTGCACAGACCCGCCTCCAAGATCAATCACGCCTACCGTCTTCCCGTAGTCTCCTCCCAGTTTATCCAACAGATAATTCAGAGCAACCTATATGGTACAATGTATCAGAAGATAATTCAGATCAGTTCATCTGAATGTGATTATGTACGGCTGTAAATATTGTAAGATACGGTCGGGTAGTAGTGTAGTACCCATAGATAAGATCCTTCTTGAGATCCCTCAAGAACATTGATCCAGCTAGGATCGTACTGAAACTTGCTCTTGGTGTGGATAACACCCCTGACCTGTTTTAGAAAACAAGTCACCTTTTTGTTCCCTTGTTGCTTCAAGCATCGTAGATGCCATGGCAGCTGCCATCTTTATTTAAAATGGGAGTAGAACATGTGTGGTTAGCTTAAGTTGAAAGTTTTACCGCTTCAAGGATTTGCTCTGCTTTCTCATCTCCGATAAGTCTGAGTCCAGCCGTTGCCTGCACATTTATGCAGAGGATTTTGGTTTCATATACTATCTGAGTTTCAGTTTTGTCGTGATCGATGATCTCACATATATAAAGTATGAACCATGTTCAGACACAAGTATTTCCGTTATTAATTTGTTTGTTACGGACCCCTAGTTTGACGGCCGTTCTTCTCATGAGCCACCGGGGCACGACGCTCTTGGCCTTCTGGAGCAGAGGAAGTATGGAGTCGGCAGCTTCCTGGGGCCGTCCGGCGTACGAGCTCAGCCCCGGTTCCACCTGCACGCATAAACGAGCCAAACTGATGAATAAAGATGGCTGACATATATTCGCTCTGTACCATACTTGTCGCTATTTTTGTAAATCTGAACTAAAAACAATGACAAGAATTACGGAACGGGAGTGCATATAATCCATGAATGCGCTCGCGTCATCTGTAAGACTGTAAGTGCGTACCTTGGCGAAGACCTCGATGTCATGGCCGATCTCGACGAGCTCCATCTCCGTGTCGAACCTGAAGACGTGCACGCGCGTGCCCGTGCTGCCGGCGTCGAAGATCACCGCGTACTTCCCTCCTGCAGCAGCCGCAGCCGCCGCCAGCTCGACGGTGCTGGCCTTCCGGCCAAGCGCCGCTGCCTCGGCGCTCGAGGCCAGCACGAGGAGGAAGAGCGCTAGGCACGCCATCATGCCGACTACGGCAGGAGCCATTGCGAGATCGATGCCGCTGCGCTGGTGCACTACTGCGATCTGCCTGAATCCTGAATTCCTGATTGCTTATTAGAGTGGACTGCAGGGGCAGGTTTTAAAGGGCCTGAGACGGACCACCAAGCCGGCGGGCAATTTTTTTTTTCTTTTTGGGTCTCTGGCATGATTTCAATGCAACAGAGTCTTTAACTCTGAACTGAGCTATCCAAAATTGATTGACTTCGTAACCAACAATGTTTTTGACGATACGATTATTTTTTTGCACGCTGTGTTATTATTGCTGTGTCAAGAAAAGATTGTTGATGGGGATGTTTGATCTACTCCCTCCGTTCCAAATTAACTGACGTGGATTTGTATAAGAATCGTCAGTTAATTTAAGACGGAGGGAGTAAGTTAAGATCTGAATGATCTAACGAGAGTTTACCGGTGCTAATGGTATATTCTAAACTCGGAAATTATGCTCCGTATGTGCAATGATCTGACAAGAGTTGGCTTATCATCATACTCGATCAATCGCTCTCCACGCTTAACACGCCCCGTGTTTATATATTCTAACGGGGCTGGACGGTGCGTGGGCCTGTAAAGTTCTTAGGAAAATAGAAAATAGTTTAATTTGACCGGTGCGATGCGGACTCATGGCAAAGGCCACGGAAAACCGGCAACGTTTCTTTTCGGCAAGACACCGCAAGGAAGACCAAAGAAAATCAATTGGCCAACACCTCCATGAAAACTCCCATGCCTTCTGCTTTCAGATTAGTCTTGCGGGCCATCTTGGAGGATTCCTTCCGTTTAGTTTTTTGAGGGTAGATTCTCTTTTTGTTTGCTTATTTTCAATTACATTTTCTGTGGCACGCGGTCTACAATTTTTTTTCTTCTTTCCTTCTAGCACTGTGTTTTGTTCCTCCTTGGTATTGCGTCAATGTCCCTTTTGTTTGTGCAGCAATTAATCTGACATGTCCTTTTCCAACAAAGAGAGAAGATGGGGATGAGAAAAGACACGTGAGGAGAGAGAAGAGGAGATAGCGCAACGACGAGATGTGAAACGGTCGAGAAAGGAAGAGAAGAAGGAAAGCTTGGGTTGGTGAAAAAATTAAGAAGAGCGTATATACCATTTGTGGCCAATTCCACTGACTCTCAATCAATGCTAAACCTTCGTGATGCCTATGTAATCCACACCGACCGTATCAATCAAAACAAGTTTTATAATGATTGACGATTTTACGGACCGTCCAAGCTAATTGATCTAACGATGGAGCAATAGGAAGTACTGGAAAGTACCAAAATTAGCGAATTATTTTTTTAACTAAAAAGAATTAAAGAATCGTCTGATTTATTTTGTGTGCGATCACTCCGTTGCCGTTTCGCGGTGCACACATCCAACTACCCCTGGTCCCCTTCCTCTCCCAGTCTCTCACACGGTCACACCGGTATCCATCCTCGTCTCTCGATGCAGCCGCCGCTCGCAGTTCCCATGGCCACTGCAGCTCCGCCCACCCTCGGCCTCCCCCTTCCCGCCGGCGCGCCCCAACTCCGCCCAACCCCTAGCCCGTCCTGCCACCGCTAGCGTGCCCCACCGTCGCCCCCACCCCAGGCCTCCTCCGTCCCGCCTCCGGGCCCACCCCCGGCCTCCCCCGTCCCGCCGCCGCGCCCCAGCTCCTCTGTCCGCCGCACCCCTAGCTCTTCGGTCCGCCGCGCCCGCCGCTCGTCCTTCCGGCGGCGCCCCAAGATCCTATGGCCAGCCGCGCGCTCTAGTTCGTCCGTGTCGGCAAGCTCGCGTCCCCCCGCAAGCCAACAGCTCGTCGTCTCCTCCCTCTCCCCATGCGCCGCCACCGAAGACCAGGCCGGTTGACCGGATCCGTGCCGTCGCAGCAATGGGCGGCCGTGCCCGGCGTCCAGACAAGGAACTGTTTAACCTCGCACTGCAAATATGAGACGGTTATGACTTAAGTGAGTCTAAGAGCATCTGTGTTTAGCTGCTGACTCTCTCGTCAAATTGATTTCTGATTTTGATTGAAAACATGCTGGAACAATATTTTTTTTCATTTGTATAATATCTGATCGGATCGCTTACAATAGCATAAGACTTTATCATTATCTGTCAACTTATATGGTTTTGAGTGTTCTTTTACATCTCATCTAACGTTGTAGGGACCATGGATGTGCATCACGCGCTCGATGAGATGGACAAGGTGCACCTGGAGCGGGAGGAGATGGACAAGAAACGAAACAAAGAACGTGCAGCCGTAAACCCGGTGATAAAGCATGAGCGTGAGAAGATGGACCTCAAGATGAAGCATGTGGATGCAGAGACGGATAAGAAGTTGATGTTGGAGCTTCAAGAAATGGACATTAAGGTAAAGCAAGAACACGCAGCCCTGGATCAAGCATTGAAGCTAGACTGTGATAAAATGGTCAAGGAGATAAAGAAGATCCGTAAGGACATGGATCAGAAGTTGCAGCACGATCGTCAGGAGATGGATTCCAAATCTTTGCCAGAGCAACTCCGCATGGACCGCATGGAAGCCAAGATGATGCTGGACCGTGCGAGGATAGCTCCAAAGGTATATTTCTATTTTTAATACTTCCTTCATCGTGTCACCAGAAGTGATACCAAAATCAGTTTATAACCATTGTAGGCTACCACTGACCAAATACAGTTGCATATCCCTCCACCTGAAGAACCGGTTTCATATTTTCTCCCGGTAAGTATGTCGAAATCATGTATGGACATTTTTATATTGTGGTAAACATTATGTAATGGGATGAATAAATGTTATATGTAGGAATGAAGATGGCATGAATGAAGAGGTTGCTTATCTTGCAAATGTTCTACATTTTCTGCTACCTTACTTCTATGTTGATCGTAATACTTTTTATGTTTCTGGACAGGGCCAATTCGACCATTTTACTTCATGGGAGCCCATCGATAGATGGGACGAAGGGCACACGCACGAACATGGATCATCGCAACGAACGGAGCAACCTGCATCGAACTCTCATAACAAGGCATTGACTTTTAGCAATGGCAACGAGTACATGGACGCAGAATGCGCGCCGCATTGAGAGAGAACTAGATGATGTTTGAATGGGTTTTTAGCACAATCTGAGTTTTGGACTACTGTAATACCTCGGGCCTATATCCTTAATGACATTTACTTCAGCTTTTGTTTTCCCAAAATATGTAGCGTTAACACGCAGTAAGATCGGAAGTAATTGCTTCACTTTATGCGATTGCTTTTATGGGCTATTTTCAGCCAGTGAACTCTAGTGAAACAGGTAATAAAGCTTCTTTAGCAATTTGAGTAGTACATGGTTCCTCTGCTGTTATACATCAGTACAAAAATGGAAATGTTCACACGAAAAGTTGTCAGGAAACGTACACAAAGATCTCAAAGTGAATTAGAGAATCAACGAACAGTACAGTGAAGCTTTATCTGCCACCGAGACAAACTACAGCAGCAGACATCTGTTTAATGAATCACCTGAAGGGTCATGCTCCGCTGATGAAATCTATAGCCAGGTAGACATGAAATGCATACAAGAGAACTCAGAAGAATACACTGGTTTACATGGATAAATGGAAGGAACAAACAGCAAAAAATATTCTGCACATTACAGTCAGGGCTATAGCTACCTAAAGCAACATAGTTATAACCAAACAGCTATTGTACATGACCGGCAACTAGACTACAGGTCAGTAACACTAGAGTCAAGCCTCTTACATCAGCAATAAGTGCATACAAAACTGCATACAAGTAGTACTAGCAGCAACTCTTACATCAGCATCTCCATCGAAATGAGCTCCAGACAAATTGAAAATAGGAATGAAGCTAGTTTTCTATGTAGGATCTTTTCACCACCGCAGGATTCAGGAAGTACCGCTTAAAATATTTTCTTTCCTAGTCAGAGCTGAAAATATTGGCAAACATGTATCAGTTGACGAACAAAAATATACAAATTAACTACAAAAAAATCATTCAGTAAAAAAGAGAATGGATTCTCTGTTTTATCTGAAAACAAACAGTAAGTAAATAGAGAATGGATTCTCATAAACAGTAAGAAAGTCTAGTATGAGAACTAAAAATAACAATGATCAGATTAAGAACTAAAGAATCAGCGATGAGGAACCCAAAAAACTAAAAAGGTTGTTGGCACTCTCTTTTTTTGGGGCTCGGCTGCAGATGTTGTACTCAATTCTGGGCACATTTCTGTTGTAATTGGCAGTAATTTCTCTCTTGGGGAAATTATAATCAGTTCTTTTGGGGAAATTATAATCAGTTCTCACTTGCTTACAAGTTGCATCTTGCGACTAACATGCATCTATTTCTTATAAAAAAAACTGGTAAAGATCATGTAGCACTGCTCACTCTAATGTGCACTTCCAGTCAAAAGTTTCTATTCCTTTTCAGAATTTTTGTTAACTAATATTTCTGCTCTGTATAATTACTAAACTTATTGGTTTTACTCTCTTTTCATTATGTGTTGTATGTAGTCACTAAAGATGTGATTAATCATGAGGTTACCTTATCGACTTGTATAAGATCTTTGAGGGACAAAACACAAACAATGCAGTCTGACCTGCACTTGCTTGATCGGCTAGTGGTTACACGTATACTAATTAGCAATCACATACTCTACTTGGAACGTCAGTACATTTAGGCATGTCGATCGTCGAGAACTCGAGATCGGTATAACTGTCGATCAACTCAGCAAATCATGCCTGAAACTCTCAAAGACATTTAGTTAGGCGCCAGGGCCTACGATCGATCGAGTTTTCATCCAATGCTCCGTCTCTTGCAAAAGCAAGAACGAACGTACGTGCAACAGATATACTCCCTCCGTTCCTAGTATTTAGGAACGGATGGAGTATTATATACAGTATATACGATCTTATACGAATAGAAACTGAATCCAAGCAGAAACATAAGGCATAGACAGCAAAGCTAGCATACGCGTACGTACCTCTGGCCAGAAACATCAAAAGCGCTCGGCGATCGAGTGTGTAGATCGAGCTCGCTTGGCCAGCTCTGGAGTCTGTAGCCGATCGGGCGCCGGCCACCACCTCCGCGCAAGCGTCGCCGCGGACGCCTCGAGCGCGGGCCGCAGCCGCTGATGCCTCAGGCGCGAGGCCCGGCCTCGGGCGCGGCCGCCCCCTCCGCGCAAGCGCCGCCGCTGACACCTCGGGCGCGGGCCGCCGCCGCCTCGGGCTCGGGCTCGGGCAGCCGCCGCCTAGCTAGGGTTTGGGGCAGGCAATAACAAGGACGGGTGAGGAGAGAGCGGAGAGGAGATCGCGAGGAGGGGAGACGAGATCGCGAGGAGGGGACAGGTAGCGGCCGGTCGTGGGGCAGACTCTACCCGTAAATTGAGCAATAATTAAAAACACAGATCAACGACCACAAATAATTCTCGCGCAATACTGAAAAGTACTCGCCAATCACCGTAAAAGAGCTCGAAAAAAGGATTGATCAGGTGGTTGATAGATGCGGTAGGTGTAGATGACATACGCATCACCGGGATATTTGGTATTGATTGGGAGCCAGCGGAATAGGCGACAAATGGTGCATACACGATTCCTCTTAATTTTTTCACCTTCTCAAGTTGGGAGCCTGGCTTCGTGGGATAATTAATCAGACGAAAGAAGATTAAGAAAAAGTCCTCCAAGTCACTTATTTTCGGACGGAGCGAGTATAAAAAAATAACATCTACTTTATACAAATCCAAGTCACTTATTTCCGGACGGAGCGAGTATAAAAATTCTATCATATACCAATAACTCATATCTTACATATTCCCTCCGTCCGGAAATAAGTGACGTGGATTTGTATAAAAATCTGTACAAATATACGTTATTTATTTTGGGACTGGGGAAGAATTTTTTTCAGTGGGACAAAGTCACAAAGACAGCCGCACCGGCTCATCCGCGAAGGCCACGAGCCCACGAGCATCACGAGAATGACAAAAATCGATGCGAAATGCACGGGAAGAATGTGAGTCCAGCCCCCAAATCTGACTCCACTCGGAGAAGGCATGACGGGTGGCGGACGGTGTTCATCCTCGTCGTCGCCGGCGTGCGAGTCCAGCCCCCAAATCCGACTCCACTCGGAGAAGCCATGACGGGTGGCGACGGCGTTCATCCTTGTCACCGCCGACCCTCGCCGACGGCATGGGCGGTGGACATCGTCTCGGGGGTGGGGCACCTTGCCCTCTTCACGCTAGACGCGGGGTTCCTCCTGCTCCCCCGTTAGCCTTCGTCACCGTCGCGCCTCCTCCTCCGACTACCTCTACTCGGGTAGTCGGGTGCTCGGGGCGCGGATGCCAGTCGGACGCGCCCTCCCCGTAACATGCCGCACCGTGCTCCCCCGCCCAATGAACACGGTCCTCGCGCTCCTCGATATCATTGTGGACTTGTGGTCATGTGCGGTGCCACAGCCGCGCGCCCGTTGGAGGAGTTACGAGTGAGAGCAGTTACGAGCTGTTCATGTGAACCAATCCCCCTTTTCCCATGGTATTTTAAGGCAAAACGAGGAGTTATGTTTTCTTGCTGAAGCGGATGAAGCAGAAACTCGCGAGAGATACACATGAGGCTGGGATCTCTAAATTAAGCATGTTAAAAGGTGTCCATCGTTTGGGAGCCCCCTAATTTTAGAAGCCTTTTCTCTTTTGTCTCCTCTCCACAATTCTGATATAGGGACCTTGCAGGCGTTGGCTGGGTGGGGCTGGAGATAGATCACCGCCTCCTCTAAAATTTTATTTCCGGTTGTTTCATGTGAGGTACCGCATTTTTCTTCCTCAAATCCAGTTCTATTGCATTTTAGTTTGGGGTTAAATTTTCAAACCTGGAATTTTTATGTTTGGTGAGAGATCATGTTTCCCCTTCCTACGTTCATTTTCTGGTCCCATTTGTTTGTTATAGAGGATCCTTTCATGCAATATTATTTGTTCTATTTCTCAAATTCCTTACCTTTTTGTATGTTCATTGTTCGTCTTTAATTATTTTCTGAATTATTCAATGCCAGAGATATATATATATATATGTGTGTTCTTTTTGCTGCAAATGCATAATTCTTATAACCATTGGCGGAGGACAGAAATTTTTTGAGGTACGGCGAATTCATATCCTAACACTATGAGTTAAAATAGATATTTTTCTAGGTCTGCAAAATATATTTCAATAAATTTGTTTTTTTTGGATTTTTTAGGATGCATTTTTTTGGTTGGTACATCTTATGATATATCTTCTAGTAATACTATATGTCAAATCAACCATAATATAAAAATCGTAAATATTAATATCTATAACATAGAATATATGACAGTTATAATGATTTGCAAAAAAATATTCAGTGGGGTGAGTAGACGATCAACAACTAGGAATGGCACCCGCAGGGTATGGGTACGAGTGGTGCCTTCCCATACCCTTACCCCCTCCGTTTGATCTTACCCGTTATCCGTACCCATACCCGGCAACGGGTACTGTTTTTCCCCATACCCGTTACCCGTTAGGGTAGACGGGTACCCGCAGGTAAAATGTTAATATTTAATCACATAGTCGTAAACAACAACATATTTATTAGAAGCAACAATATACTTCTTAAAAACCGCAATTATCATGTCACAAACAACACTACATTAGCATAATATTAACAACAACAACAACAACAACAACAACACATAAAAGACAATGTGTCGTTAAAAATAGCAACACATAATGACAAAAACTGCAGCACATTGTGAGCCTATCTTCTCCGTGAAGATTGCACCCATACACTAGCTATCTAGTATATGGGTAAACGGGTACATGGATATGGGTTACGCATTCCCATACCCATACCCGCTCTACCTGCTGCGTATGGAATTTTTTCCATTTACGTACCTGTGGGTAAAGTTTTTGGCCCAAACCCGTGCCCTAACGGGGATTTACCTGCCGGGATGGGTACCCATTGCCATCCCTAGTTGTCAACAACTCAAATCTTTATAAGAGTAAAAATATAGTTATATTTTGCTTCCAAAGATATCTTCATACTTACCGACCTAAAAATATCAAGTAAATATTTGGCTAATAAACAACGCTCTGAAACATAATATCTACTGTCATTAAGTAATATAATTCCCTATCGACTTTCATTAAGCAAGAAATATGATTAAAGTTAGGACAATTAAGACATCAATGAGCAATCATACATGGACATCAACAGTAGATAGCCGAAATAACTAAGAGTGCAGAAGTTGCGTCTCTCAGAGAACCAGTCTTTGCAGGCTATATCGTCGTCGATTGCGCAAAATCACGTTGGAACGCTACGCACACCACCTCAGAAGGCTGGCTGCCAATGTAGGCAACAACTGACTCGTCGTCACTGCCTCCTACAACGTCTTTCTCAGACCCTGTCCAAATGCATAGCTTGGCAAGTCATCGCCATCATTGCTTCTAATGATTAAGAGTTAAATTAGTTGAATTTTGCAGATTTATTTTATACAAAAGCGCAAATACAAATTCTAAAAGACCAAACAAGTGTGCATCTAACAACAATTTAATAATTTGTCTTAACTTGATGCAACGGTTACGTCATCTAACACGACTTTGTCCTTATTTCATCTATGTATTCTTAAACATTACGAGTATTCATGTTATTCTCATTTTACTCTTTGGATAGTTAGCCCAGTTATACGGTGCCGTGACTGAATCTGGAAGAGTCGGGTTTCATGAGGTCGCATCCGGGCCAGGCCCGTTTAACCTTAGACCTGTCCGGCGTGATGGCCACCTATTCCTATACCCCCTCTCCTCCTCTCTCGCACCCGACCGTTTCTCCTCCTGATGGACGGTCTTCCTCCTCGCTCGAGAGCCTCCACCGCAGGTTCATCTCCCCTTCGATTCTCTCGCTCCCGACCGTTTCTCCTCCCATCACCACACGAACGGATTCCGCTCTTTAGATCCCCCGTTTCATAATCTTCCCCAATTCGTAACTGAGGCGAAAATCAAGGTAGGGCGGCCGCCCTACCTTGCCCTACTGGGTCCTCCGTCCGTGTGTTATAATTGTTTGTCTGGAGCTGAAAGAAATGTTATGTAATGCAGGGTGCTCCTCCTGGGTAAATGGGAGGAAGATATCCTCACATGCTTTTGATCCTCTTATTTCTTCATGGAACCAATGCTGCTCTAGATGCTCCAGTACCGAAATGGCAGACTCTGGAAGGTAAACATCTTAACCTTTTGTTTGCTTTCTGAAGTTTCAATTGTAAAGTCTGTTCTTTCACTCAACCAGTTTGGAGCCAAGATTTCTGGGCTGGGTAGTCAAAAGTTAGAATTTCTTTTGTCCCAACTCACTAGAAAACGTACAAAATAGTGCCAATTAAAGTACAAGTTGAATAATTTAAAAGTTAAAATATATAAGAAAAATATATACTCCCTCCGTTCCTAAATACTTGTCGCTGTTTTAGTGCACATATTCCCTTAATAAATCTAACCGAGCAATCATTCATATGTGGCTCCCCGTGTTTCTTAACTTATTTTCCATTGTCATTGAAAGAAAAGACTAACATTTGCACTTCATACAGGGATAGTTAGCACAAAATTTGAAAGCTTGTAAACAAATTCATACTGAATGTGCTTCTTTGTTTCAACAAGTGTAATAGAAAGTTGGACAATACTTCTCACCATTCAAAACAATTCTTCCATATGCATATAGGCAAGTGACAATAAACACTAATAGTGGATTGGGAGCTTTCAACAATGATCTTTTTAGATATCCTTAATGTGAAACTGAGCAAGTTTAAACAAAAGCCCGTTTAGGGAGCTATTGAATCGAGAGGTAAAGAGGTCCCCTCTATCCGAGGGCAGCGGCGCCCCTTGAATCAGCTGAGCGTGGCAGCGGCACATTTTGCTCTCTCTGCTCTGTGCATATGCTGCTGCTGCCTGATAGTACAGGAAGGATAGAGAGACAAAGTTTTACACCGAGTGGGCTCTCTGGTCTGTTAGGAGTGTCTGATGCCCATGCCCAGGACTTACAGGAGGTGTGGGACAGGCTGGTAGAGGATTATTACATGTGAACATGTGCCCAAAGTTATTACCAAACTCCTATACATAAACTGACATTACATATACACTTTTTTTTTGTACACAGTAACGGTTACCCTTGCACCGCAGTGGCGCTGCCCCTGCGCTCTATCTAGTATTTTGATTTTCCACTGCTCTGAATGCTGCTAATCATTCTATCATTGTCCCACCAGGTCGTCCTCCTCTAGTCATTGCTCATGCTGGGTTCTCTGGCTTATTTCCTGACTCAAGCCAGCTAGCTTACCAGGTTGCAATGGCAACTAGCTTGCATGATGTCATTCTGCACTGCGATCTGCAATTGTCCAGTGATGCTATAGGCTTCTGCAAAACTGGCTTGAGGCTTGACAAGTCAACACTAATTGCCGAAATTTTCCCTAAGAGGGACAAAACATACAAGGTGGGTGCAGAAGATGTGCATGGATGGTTTTCTGTGGATTTCACCGCCGACGAGCTGTCTCACAACGTCACATGTAAGCAGGCAAAACTCTTGAATCTTTTAAAACTCCAAAGCGAAAAGTTATGCACTTTTATCCGTGTTCCATGAAGATTAGAAATTTTATATTATGAAGAGTGGTAAACACCTAAGTTTCTTCCATATTTGGCATACATAAGGTTGAAACATATCCTGGTCTCCTTGGAGGTGAGCTCTTTTAAGACACTCCAACTAACCTCTTATAGGAGGTAAGAGTAGTATTTAATCTTAGACACCATTGATCAAGGCAGGATAACTTTGGCTATGTGAGAATTCCACTGGCTTAGTTAAGTTTTTTGGGCGTTAAAAACGGATGGTTTCTTTTGGACTTAGTTATCCCTTTCCAATATTTCAAAGATCTTTGATATATACTACTCCCTCTGTTCCTAAATATAAGATGTTCTAGCTTTGTCCTAAGTCCCAAGTTTCTAGAAAATTCTTCTAACGTCCACAACTCTAAATTAGTTATATTAAATCTGCCATGATATATATTGCCATTGTATACTTATTTGATATTAGGTTTGACTTAGGACAAAGCTAGAACATCTTTATATTTAGGAATGGAGGTAGTAGTAAAGACACCAAAGTTTTTGATTGTACCGCATGGACGGACGGTTTACATGAATTATATATATTATATATATCTATATACCTTCTCTTGTAGAACAAATAAAGTAATGAAAAATGTCATATTAGTTCTATTTCAAAATTAATATTTACTAGAGATAATGTGTTTGATTATGTTTCCAATCTCCTATGACATACATCTAGACCAAGGCGTGCACTCGAAGCACTATCTTAGCACATGCACCATCTGGAAAGCTAGCTCAATATATCGATAACGTGGAGGATGGTCGGATGATCCGTGTTAAGCACATTAATCTATTCGCTTTCATGTTCCTCAACAACGTACTACCTATTTGTCTGATTGACGACACAAATTATTGTTTGTAAGTTCCAAAAGTACTAATCGATGTGTTACTACTAATGACATGAAAACTATTTTGTTACATAGTCTAAAGAAAGAGTGACACATGTTTATACACGGGAGCTTGCTAATAATTATTCCAAAATAGAATAGAATCAATATGACTGATTAGGCTCATTCTTCCCTTATTTATACATGCTTTACTATTATTTACTTCCTAATTGGTACAAGGTGCAAAGTCCATTTTAATCTTATGCACTCATTCATAGACTTTTACCTACTATGATGTAATAGTAGGTATGAGTCACCAGATCACACATAGTTAACAGTTTATATTAGTTTTGGCTTATCTTAAAATTCCTCTTGCCATTTAGCTTCTGAAACGAATGTTGTTGTGAAATATTGACGTGTCATGTTGTTTGATCATCTCTCAGTGATGCAGAGTATATTTTCTCGCCCAAGCACATTTGATGGCAGCATGGGAATGTATACGCTTGATGATGTGGCCGAACTCCGCCCCCAGCAGATTTGGGTTAATGTAGAGGTAAATAGGATTTCACTAACACTCAAGTTCTCCAAGGCTCCCTTCTTACTAAACCATGTCTTCTATCTACTACAACTTCATGTTTTTTTGCAGTTCGACAGTTTTTTTAAGGACCACAAATTAAGTACCGAAGATTACCTATTAGGATTACCAAAAGAATATCCTATCACTTACATATCCTCACCAGATATTTCATTCTTGGAAAGTATCAGTGGAAAGCTTAAGGGCAAGACTAAGATAATTTTGCGGTGTCTCTATGAAAATGTTACTGAGACTACTGTTAAGAAAAAATATGGAGAAATTGTGAAAGATCTGAAATCCATTAAGGCCTTTGCATCAGGAATTATGGTCCCCAGGAATTATATTTGGCCATTGAATCATGAACAGTACTTGCTGCCACCTACTAGTTTAGTCAAAGATGCACATGCCCTAGGGCTGGAAGTGTATGCAGCAGGGTTTGCCAATGATGTATTTACGAGTTACAACTACAGCTATGATCCTGCCACAGAATACTTGCAGTTCATAGACAATTCAGACTTCTGTGTAGACGGTGTGCTAACAGACTTCCCGCCCACTGCATCAGGAGCTATCGGTAAGAACTATTCCATGTGCTAAGGGCATATCTGGTTGATGTCTAACATTGCCACAACTAACATTAGGCAAATTGGGGCTGCCACAAAAAGTTACACATGTTAGGAACATATGTATTAGTTTCTCCCTCCGATCCATAACAAGTGTCTTGGATTTAGTACAACTTTGTACTAAATCCAATATACTTATTATGGATCGGAGGGAGTATCATATTTTATCTATTCCTTGATGACATCTTTGAGGATCTTTGCAGCGTGCTTGGCACATACCAAGGGAAATGTTCTTCGCCCTACTGATGGTAAGCTGTCTCTCTTTTTACGTCACAGTATTCACTTTGCTAACTCATCATCATCCTACGATCTGCTAATTTCTATTTAACACTTAGACGGAGAGAGGCCATTCATTATAACACACAATGGTGCAAGTGGTGTCTTCCCAGGCTGCACGGACCTTGCCTACCAACAAGCAGTGAAAGATGGTGCAGACATAATTGATTGCCCGGTTCGGATGTCAAAAGATGGTGTGGCCTTTTGCTTGGCATCTGCAGATCTCACCAGCAGCACGACTGCGGCAACCACTTTCATGACAAAAGTTGTTACTATCAATGAAATACAGAATAAATCTGGCATTTTCTCATTTGATCTCTCATGGAGCGAGATCCAAAGCGTGAAGCGTAAAGAACAACTAAATTGCTTCTTCATATATTCTTTCTTCCAAAATGTCATATATATGCATGCACTAACATCTTTCTTTTTTCCATCTGATCAGCCGATCTTATTGGTCCATATGCTCCGGTAGGCCTGAAAAGAAATCCTGCAGTGAAGAATGCTGGCAAATTCTTGACTTTGACCGAATTCCTTGACTTCGCCAAGACCAGCAATGTCTCTGGTATAATGATCGAGATAGAGGTAACATCCATTTCACCTGAAATTATCGTTTGCTCCTGTTATCTCCGTCAATCTGCTGAACCAAATATTCTTTGCTGAGAGCAGCATGCTTCATACCTTGCTACCAGAGGTCTTGGCGTGGTAGATGCAGTCACCAAGTCACTGGTTAATGCGAGCTACGACAAGGAGGACAAGCAGCATGTGCTCATCCAGTCGGATGACTCCTCGGTGCTTTCAGCGTTCAAGAACTTCCCAACTTTCCAGCGGGTCTTGGTTGTTCACTCCGTAATAAGTGATGCTTCTAAGCCTTCAATCGATGAGATCAAGGAGTTTGCGCATGCAGTGAGCGTGACCCGCACTTCTCTTGTTGAGGTCAATGGCTTTTTCCTGACAGGGTTCACCAATTTGGTGGAAAGGCTGCATGCTGCAAACATCAGCGTGTATGCTGGTGTGCTCAAGAATGAGTTCATGAACCTTGGGTTCGACTATTGGGCTGACCCAATGATGGAGATCGCTACATACTCTGCATCACTGGCGGTCGATGGGCTTGTGACTGAGTTCCCAGCCACTGCAATTGCATACTTCAGTAAGTACCTGTTTGACACTATGAACATTGAACACTTTTAAATTGCAGCAATACGGAAGAGTTTTTCAGCTCAAGCACTCCCCACAATTCATTGTGAAAGTCGGTTGGGAACATCAACAATTGCCAGAGTAACAACAGTTTTGATCTCTTCTCTGAATGAATTGCAGAGAGCCCATGCAGTGATCTGACCCTGAACCTGAGCTACACAATCCTGCCCGCAGAACCTGGTTCTCTGGTCAGCCAGGTGCCCCCTGGTGCGCTGCCTCCCGCACTCCCGCCAGCACCCGTGTTGGAACCCGCCGATGTTCTTGATCCGCCGCTGCCGCCAGTCTCCGTGAGCAGCCCTCCAGAAGCGACACCGAAAGCAGCTGATGACAGCGCCTCTGCAGCGAGCTCCAATGTCAGCAATTACCTTCTGGTGGTTGGCATTGCTGCCTTCTTGTCCTTGAGTTTCCATTGATCCTTTCTCCTTGACTGGCATTGTACTACCACATGTTCTTTATGTTTCCTCCTCTTGAACATACTCCCCCCGATCCTAAATTGTTGTCGAAATATTACATGTATCTAGACACTTTTTAAGTATAGATATATCTATATTTGGACAAATTTGAGTCAAGAATTTAGGATCTTCTGTAACATATTGTTATTTAAAATAGATATATTCTCTTGAAACCTGCACATAAAATACATATCAGAAATTCTTACCTGCTCACATGCATGTTTGGATAATAAGCTGTTAGACAGCTCAGGAAACTGTATGGATCCAACTGTACTTTGGGGTTCTATTTACATTTCCACTTGGCTCTTCAAAATTACTCTTGAACTTCTTTTCCTCCCTTTTTTCGAGGCACTATAATTTGCCATCTGAAGTAGTAATAGAACGATAATCAGGAAGCAAAAAAAGGTAAAACTAGAAAACTGGACGGAATAATCAATTACCCCCTCCGTCCAACAAAAGATGTACTCCTCTGATCCTAAATTCTTGACTCGAATTTGTCCAAATATGAATGTATCTATTCTTAAAAAGTGTCTAGATACATGTAATATTTCGACAATAATTTAGGATCGGAGGGAGTATCAAGTTTGCCAAAATCTGTATGTATCTAGACATCACTTAGTGTATAGATGCATTTAAATTTAGTCACAATTGAGACATCGTTCTCGGAAAGAGTATAAAATTTTCAGGGTTCCTGTTGGGAAAAGAAAGAGAAAGAGTTTCAGAACCATGGCATATTCCATTTCCAGTCGACCGTCTTCCCCTCGCCCTGGAGGCTGGAGCAACCACCAGCCTGCTTTGGCGCCACACAAACGTGCGCTCCTAGTCTGGTACGCCTCCCCTCATGGCGACGGTCGCCGCGCATCTCGGCTCCCCTCCACCGCCTCCTCTTCGACTCCCCGGCCGCCGCGCCACCTTCTCCACCGGAGCTCGCCGTTCCGCCACCGGCCGCTGTCGCATTACGAGGTTGGGGTTTCCTTCTATTGGAGCTGCTTCTGACAGGATCAGGGTATGAGAGCGATGCGTTCCTCGCTCGGTAGGTGTTTTTGTGCAGGTGGCCTAAAATTTCGGTTGCCCCAGTATTAGGTTTTTTTAGAGTACGCTCTGCTAGAGGAACGGCAATTTGTGGTGAATAGCTAGCGCATCCGCGAAGACCGTGTAGTGTAGTTCTTCCTAAGATTCCTTACATTTATTGCTGAATTTAAACAATATCTGGATTGTTGTGAGCCATCTTCTGCCGATTCAGGGTCTCACTTGCTTAAATAATACTCCGTAGAAAGGTGCTCCGTTGGAAATTCATTTTCTTAACAGGTCGCGCAGGTTCTCCCGTTTGGATTCATGGACCACAAAGGCGTCAATGTCTGGCGCGGAGCCTTCTGCTGGTGGCGATGATGCGAGTGAGGTTGTCGATGTGCTGGAAGTGGAACCTAGCAATCCTGGTGCTTCTTTCCTTGCGAAAGTGGCAGTTGCTCTGGGTGTTGCAGCGACGGTTACCGCGATATCAATCTTCATGAAGCAGCCTTCATCTGTTCCATCTTTCAGCATGCCACAAATTGTTGATGCTTACGCACAGTCAGATGCAGCCACAGCGACAATTGGGTATACATTTTCTCTATTTGGGAAGAAGGTCATAATTCCGGAATATACACCAGGGTATGTGCATTTGACATTTTTTGTGTTTTTTTCTTCTGTTATACTCATGCTAAATATTGTGCTATACTATAGAGACAGACACTGAAGTATGATATTTATATTCTTGACACCTATCCAAAAACCACCGTGAAATGTCAAATCTATTCCTCCGTGAACTGTGATTGACTACATACCGTGTGCAATGTATCATGTATGGATACAATTGCTTTTGGGAATGATTTTGTAACTTGCAGGCGTCATTCCCTATATAGAGCTCTTGTCCATCGTTATAACAACTAGCTTCATTTTGACCTTTCTCCATTGTAAGGTTTCAAAAACATTACCATTTGTCACTGCAAAAATTATTTGACAGCTAAATATTATTCCCCCGATCCATATTAATTGTCGAAATATTACATGTATCTAGACGTTTTTTAGGCATCGATACGTCCAAATTTGGGCAAATTTGAGACAATTAATATGGATCAGAGGGAGTAGTTTTTTAATTGAAACTTCTTTAGATACATTGGATTTATATTTTCTTTTTTCTTCAGGTGGGTCTACTTCTGGTTGCTCATGGCTGCTGGATTTGGACTGTTTATTAGTGAAGAAGCTTTAAACGTTTGGGTCTGTCCTCTGTAGTCTGTACTGGTACCTCAGACTATGCTCAACTAAGATTTGTGCTTGATTTTCCATATGCTTGGACTCCGTATACAATTTTGTATCAGTTATCGTGGTTTGATTTTTTTATGCGTAATGACTTTTTTCTTCACAACATAGGTTGGGATTTCCTTGTCACGCACCCTTTGTTTGGACGGAACTTGGCAATCTCTTGTTAACTCATTCTCGATGAATGCATCCTATATAATTTCTACAGTATTGTGGGTTTACTGGTATGCCCGTCCTGTGTCCTCTTTTTATTAATCCTTTATCTCAGATGATACTACACCACAGGCTAACGTGGACAGTACCATAAACCATCCTTTCTTGCAGGGGTGTTTGTATCAGTGATATGGTTCCATTCTATCTAGGGAAGCTTTTTAGGCAAACAAGAGCATCTGAAGACATATATAGCAAGGTTAGGCAAGGATTTATTAAGATGGAAGTTTCTTACTTTAAGATGAATTGTTAACATTGCAATAATATTTTCTATTTTTGTAAAATCATGCGTTGTGCTTTATAGGGGGTCTAATTGCATTTCTCTTTGTAGCTTGGAATTGGCAAGGAGAAAGCCCTAAGCGTATCCCATGCGGTACAAAAGTACGGGAACCTAATTGGCTTTGGTATGCATCTGAAAATGAAATAGCAGTTTCTCAATAATTTGTAAAGCTCTGGGTAAACAGCATGTGTTGGAAATTCCACAAAATGCACCTTATGAATTGATACACAAACCACACAGAAACGATCTCGTGAGCATTTTTAGTCATTGGTATCTGTTCCATCTACTGTAGTTGAGCGATTTTCGATCGGCGTACGCAATCCGACATCATTTTTAGCAGGCGCAGTGGTCAGTCCTTTTTCAGACTTAGCTCTTCATTACAAATTTCAACAAATATACTGCTCATGAATCCTTTTGGTTGTCATTGACATTATTGATAACTATAAACAGGGTGTATCAGCAGACTGCTATTTCGCTGGAGTTTGCTGTGGCTGTCTATTTACTCTACCTATCCAGGTAAAAATGACCTTGTCACCATATTTTCCACAAGACCCCCCCTTTTTTTTTGCTGCTTATCAAGTTACCTAGTGACCACCATGCTTCAGCAATTTTGATTTTACAACACAAAACTTACCTCATACTTACGAGCGAGAACCTGTCAATTGTTACTCGTGACATTCAATATGTTTCACTGCAGCTAGCACTCGGATTTCTCCTCAGAGAACGCCCGGTGGTCGCGCTCGCAAGCGTTGCAGCTGCCGTGGTACATATTCCATCCCCCGATCCCACCCCCCACAAATTCCCTCTTCCCCCCTCTGATCCAACCAAGCATGCTCCCTTTGCAACCAGGGCATCTGGACCGTGTTCCCTTACGCAGCGGCGGCGTGCACGGCGTTGTTCCTCTACCTCCGGCAACGCAAATCCGGCGGGCGAATGCAGTGATCCATTCTGCATCCAGAACGGTTCCTTTTCACACCCCACACCCCATGCATGGTGCCTGCCAACTCACCCGACAGACTCCTAGAGAACTTCACTTGGGCTCTCGGATATACTAGGCCTGTAAATTTTCAGAAAACTTTTCGATTACTGTATAGGCGTAGGAATTATTGTACAGTAGATTCTTTACTGCTGTGCACTGGCATTTCCAATTTTCCATTCTAGCGTATGAAGACCTGTCATTCTTGTGCTTTCACTAGATTACAAGCTCCACGGTACTAGTCTTCAGTTCTCTCTCTTGTATTTTTACTTAACTAGAATCTTAAAGTGCCAAAGTGATTTTGGATGCACGTGCCGACGTGCACTCTTACCCGGTTACCCCTTTGGCACGATACGGATCCAGCATAGACATGCCCCCCCCCCCCCCCCCTCTCTTTTTTTTTACACGGTTAGGCATGGCTGATTGGCTGGGTGAGTGGAGCTGGGCTCAGTAAATTAGCAAGTCACTAAGCGGACCTAAAATTGATATAGCGATAAGCAAATTTGTTCCATGATCCCATCTGTTGTGTAATAAGTATACATTTATCGATATGCTATCCTTACGTAAGAGTGTTGAAGTATAAGTGTATTGTCTATTTTTTTTCCCATGAGGTTGAACTTTGGGTGAACTGATGCGGTGCATGAAACTTTTCATGATACTAGAATCAAGAGGTCTTGTCATACATGAGGGAAAGTTGTGAAGTATAACTATATAAGCGGATCGCTCTCTTTTCTCCATCACTTTGAACTTTTGGGATGATTTTATAAAAAATACATGAGGTACCTTACCAATATAAAGCACAGTTAACTTCATTTGTAAAGATGCTATAAAAAAATTTCATTTATAAAGATTATCATTAAATAAAAGGTGCTACACACAATAAAAATTGCGAAGCCGGAGATATAACAGTAAGCTGGAATAGTTGTTATCATTAAGTAAAATCATATCATAAAAATTGCGAAGCCGGAGGTATGACACTAAGTGCCAATTTTAGTACTGTAACAGTGAAATAGTTATCATTAAGTAAAATCATGTCATAAAATTTGCGAAGCCAGAGGTATGACACTAAGTGTCAATTTTAGTATTGTAACTGTGAAAACTTTAGCCCGCAATGGTGAAAACTTTAGTTTTGTGACCGTGACAACTTTGGTCTGTCCCGCGACGGGATTTGTGAGTTCGTTTACCCTTTTTCGTTATTTTTTTAAACTCAAATCAATAGCCGATACAGACACTTGAGATTTGAAAAGAAATGAGCTCAGAACTCAGAAGTTCTCAATTCTCATAGACGGTCTCGTTTTACCGAGAACACCCTCGATTCCATGCTCCCTTCCAATCCGCACCCGACGTCACTCCCTCGCTCTCGTCGCTCCACTCCTTTCCTCACCTCCGGCGATGGCCGGCCGCCTCGGCGGCGCCGGCTCATCTTCGCCCCTGCCGCGGGCGCTCCTCCTCCTCGCCGCGGCCGCCCTCTTCTCGCTCTCCTTCCTCACCCTTCGATCGCTCCGCCCCGCGGCAGTCCCCTCTATCTCCCTCGACGAATCACGCCTCCTCGCGCCCCCCTTCTCGCCGGCGCCGCCGCGGCCTTCGGTGTACCACTCCCCCGAGGCGTTCTCTGCGGGGTACGCGGAGATGGAGCGGAGCTTCAAGGTCTACATCTACCCGGACGGCGACCCCAAGACCTTCTATCAGACGCCGCGGAAGCTCACGGGCAAGTACGCCAGCGAGGGATACTTCTTCCAGAACATCCGCGAGAGCCGCTTCCGCACCGAAGACCCTGACAGCGCCGACCTCTTCTTCGTCCCCATCTCGCCCCACAAGATGCGCGGCAAGGTCCCCAGCTATCTCTTTTAACCCTATACTGCTCGTTTTGTCGCATTATAACTTTGTAATGCTGTCTTCACTAGTGTTGTTTGGTTGGGGGATGCGAATATTGTCAATGTGCAGAGTGATATAGGATTCCTTTCTCGAGGTTATAGCTCGTTCACTGCATTGTGATCTTGTTTACTAATTGCTACAATAGATAGGGTATGTCACTTTGTAATGTATGATGGTTTAAGTTCACTGCATTCTCGAGGTTTTAGTTCTTGCTAAAATAGGTTGGTCTGTCAAATTTGTAATGTATGATGGTTTAATATGTGCATGTCACTGTTGCGGCAAAAGTAGAAGAAAAGATACTGTAGAGATCCAAATAGATGTTTGGTTTCTCAACTTGCTTGCTCACCGAATTGCAAACCAACTGTTTCATAGGAGACATCATATAACTTTCCTTTAAAAAATTATGGAAACAGTTGTATGGCCCAAAGTTGCTTCGATTGATACGCCACTTATTCTTGTGTCATCAATGCCTGCAACTCTGCATACTTGATTCTTCTTATACTTTATTTACATGCATCATTTTTAGTCTTGCAGGGTACTTCATATGAGAATATGACAATAATAGTTAAGGATTATGTCGAGGGTTTGATAAACAAGTATCCTTATTGGAACCGGACACTAGGAGCAGATCACTTCTTTGTGACATGCCATGATGTAGGTGTGAGGGCGTTTGAAGGACTTCCATTCATGGTGAAGAACTCTATTAGAGTTGTCTGTTCACCGAGCTATAATGTTGACTTTATACCGCATAAGGATGTTGCTCTTCCTCAAGTATTGCAGCCATTTGCTCTACCTAAAGGAGGAAATGATGTTGAAAACAGGTTGGAATGGCACTTTCTATTTGTTCTGACTAACCTGATAATGTCTCGCAAGGTGAAAATCTGATTCATGTCAGAATTTATGTGAAATATAGGCGCTTATTTACCCAGTTACTCTCCTTATTTATTCCTTAAAGTTCATAGTCTTTGCATATGATTAATTCAGAAGTATACATGGCTTTACACCAAGTTCAATGCTTTCTTCTACTGCAAAGAAGCACTGTGGTATAGCAAATTGCAAGTTCCTCATGACCACTGGTCTTCAGCTCTTTGCTAATCTAACATTCTTTTTCCCTCCTGCAAAATCTGTAATCTTAATTTGTTGCTTTTGGAATGAAAACAGGACAAATCTTGGATTTTGGGCTGGCCACCGCAACTCAAAAATAAGAGTTATTTTAGCACGAGTCTGGGAGAATGATACAGAGCTTGCTATCAGTAATAATCGGATTAGTAGAGCTATCGGAGAGCTAGTTTATCAGAAGCAGTTCTATCGTACTAAGTTCTGTATCTGTCCTGGTGGCTCTCAAGTTAACAGTGCTCGTATATCTGATTCAATACACTATGGTTGTGTCCCTGGTTAGTATTTTTGACATGAAACGCATGCCACCCATGAGCGCTCGTTCTTGTTTGTACTCCCCTTTCATGGGAATTCACTTTTTAGTACTCTCGTTATTTATATGTTCTGATCCATTTTATTCTGTTCTTTTAGTTATTTTGTCGGACTACTATGACTTGCCTTTCAATGATGTCCTTGACTGGAAAAAGTTTGCGATTGTACTTAAGGAGCGTGATGTATATGAACTAAAGAGTATCCTGAAATCTATATCACAGGAAGAGTTTGTTGCATTGCACAACTCTCTAGTTCAGGTATGCAGCTCTTGGTGGGTAGTTTCAGTTTGCATTCACCTTCCCTTCTGTATTAGACTATGGTTATGTAATTGAATCTAATTGTTATAGAAATTAATCTACAAGATCAGGATGGAAAGTAAAGCAACATCTGTGTTTTTTGGTTGGATTCTAACATGTCACCTGCCTTATCATTAGAATATCACCTGCTCTAAAGTTTATTGGAAGAACTGGGTAGTGAATCCTTTGATCTGGCAATTGTTTTTCTATAGTGCACCAAAAACTTGATACCAACCTAAATTCTGGTGTAGTACTAAACTAACATGTTAAGTTGGCATTGCAGATACAGAAACACTTTGTGTGGCATTCACCTCCTATTCCCTATGATGCATTCCACATGGTTATGTATGAACTTTGGTTGCGGCATCATGTTATCAAATACTAAGTTCAAGGCTACACACAGGCTGACTCCAACATAACTACCTGATCCACCAGAGTGATATTGTGAAGTCTACCTGCTTAGCTATACTGAATAGGACCCATGCTCTTCGCCTTGTAATTAGCAGCTGGATGGGTCAAAAGGATCTGCGGGAAAGAAGCAGACCATCATCCATAAGGTGCAGCTATGTAAGGTGCAACAGAAAGCATCTGGGTGAAAGCAGCAGGCCCTCATCAATATCGTCAAACTGGAGTTCTAGTTGTTGGATCTATTGTTTCATTCTTTCAAGATTAGCTGGTTTTTCCTTGTAGCTTTGTTTTTCTTGTTTGCTTTGATATACTCAAATTTAACGGATCTGCCTGAGCGACCGCTTGTATTCTGATGCTATAAATTTTGCACCTGCTCTTGTATAGTAATGTACGATATCACTGATGAGACTGGTAAGGATCCAGAGATATAGCAGATTGACAAGCTAGCATTACAAAAGAAATGAACCGTGAGTCATGACATTTGTTCTAAGGATTAGTACAATGCTATAAACCTCGAAGAGGGCAGAACTCTATAATTTAATAGTTGCCCAGTTAATTAGAAAAAATCAAACGGAAACTGGTCAGGCACTTGTTGGATCATCCATATGCAGCCACAAAAGAATGATAACTCATGCATCTCTTCCTGTTTCATCAAGTGTTGTTATCTTCAGGAGCATGCGACTCATTTTATGCTGCATGAAACGAAAATTGCAGATATAGCAGTTTGACAGGCTATCATTTCAAAGAGTTCAAAATAACAGTACTGGGACAGCAGGCTTCGCAATAGGAGTCAAAATATTGAAAAAATAACAAAAAGTACTTGAAAATTGCTGACTCATGTGATTCTCAGGTAAATTTGTCTTGCACAAGTGACTTATCTGTAGTAAAGGTACATTCTTGTTGATTGAAAATATTTGACGGTACAAACATAGTATATTACATGACGCTATTTGTGACAATATTTGTTGGACTGCCCACTCCCTTTCGAGCAATATATAACATCCTGTGGGGAGGTCTTCTGCCCCCGTCATTCTTCAAGGGAAAAAAACATATAATACATGACACATGGAATTTATTGTTACATGGATGGACTGTGCACCAAGACATTAGCCAGGATGTAACATCAGTGGGCACAATGCATTGCAGCCTCTGGCAAGAGCGGCAGCGAAGTGATCACTTGATAAGGATGCACCTGATTGGTGAACCCTCAGATCCAACCAGTCTTAGAGGTAAGCAGTGCAGCATGTATAAACCAGTCTTGACATTGTCTAGTTTCAGAGCTTCGACTAGGATGATATCCTGACAGAAACAAAGTAAGCACATCAACTGATGGTTTCAATCAATAATGCAATCGCTTGGAAGGTGAGATATTGCAAGGTGAGTTCATTCTATTCTTTCTGGATCACCAACAGATGAAGTGTAATCTTCTTAAGAGGAGTAGTAAATAAGCAAGCATTGTCCCTCGAGAAGAGGTTAATTAGCAATGCCAATGCTGAACTAATATTTTGGTCAACCTGTCACATGCAATGCTGTAGTAAAATGTTTCCAGAGTTGGTTATTTAGTCAGGAAACACTTGTGAAGGTAATTTTCTGTGGTAGACTAAGGGAATAAGCAGAATAGGATTAGAGATTAGTAATTTAGTATAAGGCAACAATGTTATCTGGTAGCTTTGCTTTTTCACTTCTTTAGGCCCAGGAAAGGGTAGCATCTTACCGCATTTTTGAAAAAGACCACATGGGCAGAGATTAAGTGATCAAATGCTGCAACCGATAGATAGTCAACCCCTACAGAATTGCCAATATCATTATGTTAATTTTACATAAGATAAGGATATGCATATATTGATCTCCCAAGCAAAAAGGTTATAGAACTAACTGAGCCTAGACAATTCACAATTAACAAGGTTCTGACAAATATGTGTAAGTCCACAACACCAGATCATCATGAAGATGGATATAAAGACAAATGCCATGTTTTGTAATTCCAATATTCTCTAGCTCCTAAGTACTCACCAACAAGCTTGATGTCGGTGTTGTCAACTAACCATTGTGCACCATCCTTTGTAAAACCAACATAACTGAGATCGCCTGATGCCTTCCACATGAGCCCCCTACATATCATTTGGTTACATATATGTTCAATACAATCCATAACATAATCAACTAATAATATGGTCAAAAATGTATTTCTAGTTGAATATCTCCTGAAAATAGGGCATACCTGTCTGTGTTCAATGTCCTGAAGAGAACACGACGGACACCTTTCGGTATGTTAAGGGATTCCATTGCTTCAGCTGCATAGAGTTAATGGGAGCATCATGTACCAAATAATGCTAGCCACCATGCACACAAATCGTATATTTTTATTGAGAATGTCAACACTTCTCGCGTTCTTCTTATCTTTTAAAAATGCAGACATTGGTCTGTGAGAAATTAATTCTTATCAAACCCTCGCCGAAGACATGAATTTGATGGAGAAACAGATATCTAAATACAACAACAGCATACCAGTGATATATGTATATCTCTTGTTAAATTAATCTTGCGACAGCAAAGTGATTAATTGAAGGAGTGGCAGATGAGCTGGAGCTCCTGGAAGCAAAAAACACACATGGGATACCTGTTATATTTGTGTGTCTCGGAACATCGACCAGTAACGCAGGACCTGTAAAGGTACAATAGTAAGTCAATGGTCAAATAATTCCCAAATACAATGCAGATTTAATTAAGGCTCACATGCAACAACAACAAAATTGTAGAGAAAAGACTTTTGGCCCAGCTTTATTAGAAAGCTTAAGAAGCACACACAAATATTTCGGTCAGAAGCAAGACGCGGAATTGAGATGCACTTCAAGCAATTCTAATGGATACTCTGTTTCACATGCTCACAGCTTCTGAATTGAAGACATCAGCTAGAAGAAAATGAACACAGAGCCTAGTCTAGACTGTTGCTTGTTATAAATTGGTATCTAGAACTAGAATTCCCCGCATCATCTTCCTCCTCGTCTCTAGGTTCTTGTCATCTCGTTTCCAAATTGATTCCCCTCATTCCGTGCATCATATAATCATCTAACCAACATGATCGTAGTGTATGTGCATATGGCGAGCCGGAGATGACAGAATAATCGAAGCTTCATGGTTCCAGAATAAACAAGATAATCGAAGCTTGGTTAGTTTTTGGTAGGAGAAAAGCTTTTGGACGCGCACCGTTGAGGACGTCGAGGTCGAGCGTGTCGATGTCGAGGCCGGCGGCGAAGTGGGCCTGGTTCATGTGGCCCGGCGCGTCGACGTGGGTGCCCATGTGGCACTCGATCCGGAGCTCCGACAGGTTGTACTCGGACCCGTTCTCCATGGACTCCTTGAGCCGCACCACGGGGCCCACGGTCGCGCCCGGCGCGAACGCCGGCATGTCGGGCCGGTACGCGTGGGTGATGTCCACGATGCGCCCCCCGCCGTACTCCTCCAGCGCCGGGCCGTGACTCCGCCGGCCCACGGAGCCGCCGTCTCCGAGCTCCGGCCCGCAGGTGTCGGCCTCCGCGCCCGCGTAGCCCGGGTGCGCGTCGCCGGCCGCCGTGGCGAGAGCGTGGCGCGCCGGGAGAAGGAGGAGGAGGAGAAGGGTGATGAGAACAGCCGCCGCCATGATCGCCGCCGACTTGCCGTGCCGAGCGCTCTCGCTCGGGGTCTGGGGTGCTGTGGACTCTGGGGAGTGATGTTAACTGGAAACTGAAACTCTCCTATCAGGCTATCGTGTCACCGAGTTGACCGAGTTGCAAGCGAAGATGCTTTGGGAAGATGGACAGTACTCACTCCGTTCCATAAAGAACGGAGTAGTACAATACGTGTGGTCACAGGAACCACGGAACATGTAGCCATCTTTTTCTTTTGTTTTTCGAGCATCTGTTAGCTTAGGTAATTCGGTTTAACCATCCGATATTTGAAATAACCAAAAAGACAAAAAGCAGTCACAGCACAGTACTCCCTCCCCCCGAGCCATAGTAAGTTGTACTACTGTACTAAATCATCACTACACTTATTATGACTACTAAATAAGTTCGAAAAGGAGAGATCACTCAAAACCAAAATTTCAAGGCGCCTTGCTACACTTCAACATAACTTTGAGTTTTCAAATATTTCAAGTTTGAACCTGAAGTAAATACTAATCCACGTTCGAGAACTCCGTTCAGTTCCGAAGTAATCAAAATCACCGCTTCAAGACAGCACCTGAAGCGGTGATATTGAATGATTATCTCTGTAAAACATTGGTGTATCAACCTGGCATCCTAGTTTTAGACTTGCTCAAGTAATCCATTCCGAAGTGATAACCAAATAGGACTCCGTATACCACAAGCTCATAAGACAACACAGGTGTAGCTACGAACAAATGATTGCCAGATTCAGCTTGTTCATGACCATCTTGTTACTAAAAGTTCGGCAGTCGACGTAGGAGTATAAAACATCACAGAACCATAAGCGTGCTAGTGCAATGGTAGTTTGCAGTTTTCAACCTCTTCGTTCAATCCTAAATATGTAAAGGTCATAGCAGATTCTTCTGAGCTAGTAAAATTCCCACTGCTGTGCACAGAACAATGGAGAGAAGGCCATCCCGGGATATCATGCGCTCCTTCCATGTCAAGGGCTCAGACACTTGCTTCAATACTTCTCGGAACTGTTCTTTTGTGTCGTCTAGAAGGCCAGAGTTGTTGATAACTATGTCAGCTTCCGACTTCTTCCAGTCCAGCGCAAGCTGTGCATTGATCCTGTTCTGCGCTTGTTCCTGGCTGCATCCATCTCTCGACATGAGCCTCTCAATCTGTGTTTGGGGATCCACCCATACAACAATGACTGGGTTTGTCCATCGGTCCATTTTTGTCTCGAACAGCAGCGGAATGTCAAGGATTATAACCTTGCATCCCTTCATCCACAGTTTTATTATCTCCCAAAGTATACCCGATGAAATATGTGGGGCCAGAAGACTGAAAGGTTACCAAGAAGTAATCACGAACAAAACATATCAGAAAATGCCACCAAAAAAATAATCCTTGACATCTAAAGGACTAATCATGACAATGTGCATGCCACTAAGTATAGATCAGTATCAGAATTACAAAACACTAAATGTAGCATTTATGATATTAATGGTTTGTCAAATTACATCTTCACTGTATGAAATACACACAAGAGATTACTCAAAAAAAAATACGCCCAAGATTGCTAATATGAGCAAAATATCCAACTAAACAATTGTATTTTCATGGGAACCACAACAACATGAGATGTGAGAACAGAAATAGGTGGAATTATTATTCCCTGTTGAGGATGTAGCAGTTATCATGTTAAAAAAAATTGAACCAAATATCTATAATTATAGCAAAACAAAACAAAATGCATTTTTTCTTAGAGATTGTACCGGTTTAGAATTTGGCGTTTCACTGGGTCAGAGAAAACCATCTGGCCTAGGCGAGCTCTGTCAATTTCTCCATTTTCCAACAAGATATCATTCCCAAAAGCATTTATAATCTTCTTCCAACCTCTGGTGCCTTTCTGCACTACATTCTGTAAATGCATGAAAATACAATCAGCACAAAGTTCGTAACACATAAGTCCAAAAGTGTATTAAACATACTTTGAGATCTGAAAGTCAAGTACTAAGTTTGCAAGTCAAGCTCTGGATTCCACAGTCTCAGAACGCAACAGAATTTAAATGCTTTGTACATACAATACTATCAAGTAGCAACTACCAATTGTGGTCTGCAAGTAATGCAAATGCTTATCAGTACCAAAACACAAACATGCTAGCTGCTGTCAAGTGTGGTTTGCAAGCACCAAAATATTCCAAATGCCTAACAAGTACAAAGCCCCAGAGTATTGACAAATTACTGCCTCATACCAAGCATTGTGGTGGAATCATTTATATTTTGTAGGATCCAGTAGTTCGTACACATTTATAATTTTCATGAAGACAACCAAAAATGTATTTTAATGCATAAAATAATGTTGGCTCAACTGGCAGATCTACTCTGCCACTAACCAGGAATGCCTACTGACTCCAAACTTTTCGCACTAGCTTACTGGTTATAAATTTCAGATCAGAGGCTTGGCTCAACTGATAGATCTAGTTATAGAGGGGAAAAGGTAAGTTACTGCTACTCTGCCTGCCAGTAACCATGAATCCCTACTGACTCCAAACTTTTCACATTAGCTTACTGGTTATAAAATTCCAGATAGAAGCTTAAGCGAAGTAAGAGTTACCAGATCTGAAATTCGTTCGATTTGAGGTTCATGAGTCATCAGCCGCTACGAATTGAGTCATGGGATCTATAGACTAGGTACATGAATTCATATTTCAGTTCGTAACATGGAGGGAAATAAAGTCAAAATGTAGGATTGTATGGTTTTGGAATTAGCGAACAAATGTAGAAGATCCTAAATTTGACCAGTGAACTGTTGGCCCAGCCAAGCTCACCTAAATTTGAAGACACGATGGCAGGCATGACTGCAGAGAAATGCACACAACAGCGACGACTGTGACGTGCGGTGGTGGAGAGCAGTGGCATGATGGCGACTACAGTAACACAATGACAATTCCGGCATGTTTTTATTCTCATTTCTCTCTTGATTTAGTATTGTATTTGTTCCCCTTGCATTGACTGAATCACATCCCAAATATGAGTGATCCGTAGCAATTTCAAACCCTGATCTAGATCGCTCGATCGGGTTCGTGGTTCAGAGGAGGTTGGATCACATCAGGTAATTATGGTTAAATAGGACAAAACAAACTGAACAGTTGCCTTTCCTTGTCACTGGAAAACCAGCTTACAACCAACCAATTTATAACTGTGTTGCAGATGTTCTGTTTGGAGTGAAGTGCACATTATCTACCAAATATAAGCAATCAATCAAAACAAGAAAATTGTTGTGATGCAAAGCTTGAGGCTGTTGGGTGGGATGAATCAAGAACAACAATATTGTTTAGAAAAGATCACCATATATTGAAAGCAGCATAAACAGGCCCTCTAAAACAGAACAATGAACTGGTCAAAATAACGAATAGAACATCATGTAGGACGATTACGGCTGCTGCTTACCCGAGCAACTATATCGGCATCAATGACAGGGATGCCATTGGATTTGAAGAGGTTGGATATGGTACTCTTCCCCGACGCAATCCCACCAGTCAAGCCAACCAGCCTCATCTGAAATTTGATTTGTGCAAGACAGTTTAGGAAGTGTAGAAATCAGCCCTTTTACTGTAGGGGTATCGTAAGCAAACATAGAGCACAGGCTGCAGTCCACTCCTCTGCAACCACCGCGTGGCTGCATTTCCACCACAATCCTCCTCAGCGCCAGCCTGAATAGGCATAATACACGACGTGTCATGGGTCGGCCAAACACTCGCATTCGATTCGCTTATATGCCATCCGAAGTTTCTATCATTCCCTGATCAGTCAACTCTGTTACCAGTGATATTTCCCCTGTTGTCTCAGCATGAGCCCATCACCGAGGCACCCGCCCACCAGCGAGTACAGGCCAGAGAAGGTACAGAGACTGCTATAGTGCTGGTGGCGGAGCAGAATGTTAAAATTCAAAGATAATTACCAAGGCACTCTCACATCATGAATATCATCCCAAATTACTCATTTCGTTTTTGCTTTATCCATCTAATACACAAGCATAATTAGGCCCAGTTCTTTTGGGGAGCTTCTCACAGAAGCTGTCCTCCCCCAGCTTCCTGAAGAAGCCGACCCCCAAATTTTGCTAGGCTTCCAAACTAATTTAGCCTAAAAGTAGGTAATGGGCAATCAGGGGAGGGTAAACACAGGGATTTTATTCTATGGGTATGGGGAGGGCAGCAGCCGGGTGCCATACCCTCCCAACGGCATCCTGAGGCCCAACCGGACAACCCCAAATCTCCAATTACTAACCCCCAAAACCCAAGGCCCAAATCATCAGCGTGAGTCCACCCCGGACAACCCAATGTATCACCAAGCATCCAGTTCATACATACATTGCAAGCATCATCTCATTCCAAGCATACATTGCAGAAAATTACCAAGCATAAATTGCATCGCAGAATTTTGTTAAACAATTACCTTGCGCTGGGGAGCGTATGGCATAAATGGCTCAACACACAGTTTGCAAAATGACAGGACTATACACTGCATATGCTCTCATCAAAATCACTCTGAAAGTACTGTGCTATACTTTTTTATGGTACACCCTGGGCTGTATCATAGATATTAATTCTCATTAACAATGAATCCAGCTAACTGAAACTGTTTGAAGATTTGTTCATGCTCTGGTATATGCTACTCCCTCCGACCCATATTACTTGTCTCAAATTTGTCCAAATATGGATGTATCTATTCTTAAAAAGCGTCTAGATAGATGTAATATTTCGACAACAATTTAGGATCAAAGGGAGTAGAAGATTTGTTTCCTCACCAAACAAAACCGGAACAGGAACAACACATGAGACATAAATACATTACATAACTGAACTGAGAGGGAAGAGATCAATAGAGGAAACAGAATACTAACCGGTGGGAGAGGGGTGGAGTTTAAGCACCGGCAGGCGACGAGGCTCCTCTCTCAACGGCGTCGACGATGCCCAAAACGGCGGCAAAGAAGCTGAACCGAGGGCTCGCCGTCGCCACCACCTCCCTCTGCCTCTGCCTCCACGTGCTAAACCGGAGACGCCCCCCTAACCTCGTGGACGAACACCGCCACAAGCCCCAGGAAAATCTCCCCCGTCCTCACCACCAGCAACTTCTTTTCCCCCGCCGGCGAAGGAGCGGGCGGCGGCGCCTCGGAGTCACGGCCGGCGGCACGGTCGAGATGGAGGCGGAAGCGGGACGATCCTGTGGAGGTTATGAACGGATCATCGGAGAACGACGGGGTGACCTGCGGCGGCCGTGCCGGCGGCGTTGCCCGCTGCGGAGCTGTCGAGAGAACAAGAGAGAGACTCGGCCTCGGTTTCTCCTGGACTGGAAACAAGAGGAGGGCCGAACCTATCGGACGTCAGGGTCCAAAGGGGTTTTTGGACTGCACTATTGAATTTGCTGGGCCCAAAGGTCCGGGTCAAACGGTACCAAAACGAGGGGCGGTTTAGCAGTTTAGTGGGCCGAGCCGGCCCTTCTTGCAGGCCTAGGTTGGGAGGATAGCCCACGCGCGTTGGGCCTGTGCCCCGACGAGGAGGCCCGAGCACTCTGTCGGCCTTGTCTGGGTCCAGCGCTCTCCCGCAGCAGGAACGCAAAGCTGCCACCCACCCAACGCGTCCTAGACGGTCTCGTGCAAGTGGACATGGTGACGCAGCGAAGTCGACCGAATCCTGCCGCGAGTTGGCCACTTGGGGAGCCCAAGTGGGCACCTCGATCGCCCTTCACTTGGCTACTTGGCTGCAGATATACTCCTGCAGCACATATGGTCAATCGCAAGAGCGACCCGTCGTCGTGGCGTGGGCACGTACGTATCTCCCCGAATCTCAAGTGCCCATGCCAACAGTAGCATACTACTGGGGAGATGTCCAATGGCTAAGACTGTTCAATATGAGTATGGTAAAAGAAGGGATTTTGCAAAAGGTCACGGGCCTCTTTGATTCAAAGAATTTTCTGTAGGGATTTTGCGGGATTTGAATTCCTTGAGATGTTTTTTTCAGGTATGGGTTGCTATTTGTAGTGTTGAATCTATGAGAGTTCTTCTACGGATTTCATTGCACTAGATTTGGTAGGAAATCTCGTATCCACTCCAACCTTTTTTTTAAGGTCCAACCGTAATCTTATTGGATTCAAATAGGCATGACATGGCAATCATGTGATTTTGTCATCCTGCGAATCAAAGAGGCCCTTGCATGCTCCACATGTATCCCGCAGGAATTTCAAACAAAGGAACGCTCATTGATTATTTTTTTGTGTGCACGAGCACCACGATCATGTTAGATTTTCTTTTTTCAAAATTCTTGTGAGTTAAAACATGCTATATATGGGTATCCATAAGAGGACTTCATGTGTTCCGAAGGGATTTTTTAAAAAAAAATATGTGGGTTCAAATCCTTAATTTTCTTGTGAAGGATCCATACTCTAGCACCACGTATGTACGTGAGATGCAACTCACATGTAGAAGCATGATCAAGATTACAATTATTTAAGGGAGAAAAAAAACAATTTTGATGAAAAACCGGAGTTGAAAAAAATGGTTATGCTTGAAGATCAACACTACCATACGATATATTATGCTATGTGGAAAAAATGAATATATGAGTTTCAGGGGAAAATGAATTTAATTAGCAGTTTGGTTTTAACTCAATATAAAATTCATAAATTTATATTTTTGTAAATAATTCTATGTCCTAAATAGAAGTAGAGATTAATAATATAATTATTTTATAGAATTCAAACAAAGAGTTGAAAAGTTCTCAAATTGATTTTTGTACATATGTTCCACATGAACCCGCAATAGCTAAATTTTAAAAGTAAATTTACATGAAAACTAGAAGTTAGAGAAAACACAAATCTTTTTTATATAAAAATTAAAATAAGAATGAGAGAGAGGTTGGCAATTTACATAATTCACATGAAATCTACAGTAGCCGTTACAGAATATGGAGTTGGCATTAAAATTAATTAATAATTGATTTGCATTCGATATCATGCAATGTCCAGAATGATTTAATAATTAATTTGCATTCAATATCCATGCAATATGTGTGGACGGGAACTCATGTGAATGTAGGACTACATTTAAACGAGAGTTGCGTCTATAAAATTCTTTGAGTGCATCACCACAGTATAACCAACCGGCTATTTCTAAGTTGACCGGACATGTGTGGAGATCGACGTTGTACAGAAGAGCTTTAAAAGGATGAAAAAACATAGACAAATTCTAATGATCGAAAATTTCTTGAAGCTTGATGAATTCCTACACTCCCTTTTTCCTCTTTCCCTTCCTGTTCCGCACCCCTCTCTCCTTCTGGCCCATCTCGCTGCCAAGCGCCCTAGATCCCTACCCTCGCTCGTCTTCCTCCTCGCGGGAGCGCCGCCGCTCCTCCGTCCTACTGGCGCATCCCGCTGCCGAGCGCCGCCCCAGCTCACTCGCTCGTCTTCCTCCTCGCGCGAGCACCCTAGACCCATCCCCTCGCTTCTTCATCCTCGCGCGAGCGCCGCCGCCCTCCCTCCTTCTGGCGCATCCCGCTGTCGAGCGCCGCCCCAGCCCCCTCGCGCGAGCACCCTACACCCCTCCCCTCGCTCGTCGTCCTCCTCGCGCGAGCGCCGCCACCGCCGGTTGGTCTCCCCTTCGACTCTCTCGCTCCCGACCGTTTCTCCTCCCATCACCCCACGAACCGATTCCGCCTTTTAGCTCCCCCTTTCATCTCCTTAATTTTCTCCAATTCGCAAGCGAGGCAAAAATCAAGGTAGGGCGACCGCCCTACCTTGCCCTACTGGATCCTCCACCTGTGCTGAGGAGGTAGGCGTTGCTTGCTGGAAATGGTGTTGGTAGTGAAGCAGCACCGCTGCACGCACTCGGCGAGCTGCGCTTGCATCAAGGGCCACCTCAGCGAGGATGCGCTGTTCCTAGTCTTCCGCCACATGAACTGGAACCCCAGGCAAATCGCCATCCTCTCCTGCGTATGCAAGTGGTTCGATGAGGTTGCGAAACAGGTGCTTTGGAAGGAGTTCTGCCATGCCAGGGCGCCGAAGATGATGCTGGATTTGCATTCAGATGGCAGCCACATTGTCGATGGGAACTGGAAGGCGCTTGGGAAGCTGCTCATCTATTGTAATGGCTGCACAAAAGGGGGGCTGTTCAGCAACGTTCATGTCCCAGGACACTTTGTGTTTAGGACACGCTTTTCAAGGACTGCGGGCAAGAGCTTTCTGCCTGTGCAGTGTAGGATGGATGTCTTGTATGTTTCGGATCCGTGTGAGCATCTTGACCAGGGGGAAGAAGGCGACTTGGGTTTCTTCCGTGGCATCTTCAAGTCGTTTGCCACTTCAAGGGTCAAGAAGATCTTGATTGAGAAGCGGGCTAGGTTCCATCCAAGGGAGGTGTGCCCCTATTGTAAGGCTAAGCTATGGAACATGCTGCAGGCTGATATGATGCCGGCAAGTGCTTCCGCCAGGCTGGGTGCTTACGATGATTCTGTGGAGTATTTCGTATGCCTGAATGGACATGTTATTGGATTGGGTACGCTTCTACCTCTCTCGGATTCTGATGGGGCAGCAGAGGAATGATCTTCAGGAACTTGAATCAGGTGATCATTACTATGTTCTCTTAATTGCTTTCATTAGTTCAATTTCAAAGTGCAACCTAGCTTTATTTTAAAGCTTGAGTTTTGTATTAGCTAGTTGTGAAGATAATTAGATAGATTTCTGTATGATAAATATCCATATTTTATACAAACTGCAACTTTTTCTTTGCGAAGATGCAAACTGAAACGCAGGCAATTTTCATTGTTTAGTCACGCTGGCAGTTAATTCTTCAATATGTTTGCAGATGCTAATCCATAGGCTGACAGTTTGAATGAATATAGTCATAGAATGATTGGTGTGGAATTTTGTATTGTGTACCGTGAGCACCAAGGTGCTACATAGCTGACTACATTGTATTTAAATATTGCATACTTGTGGTTTGTCCAATACACAATATTTAAATCCTGAATCTCCAGAAGATATAGCGAATGCCAAATAGTTGTTGGAACATCATGGAAATATTCTGCTTTTGATTTCATAACAAAAAAATCATGTCCGAGATGTTTCAGAGATGTTAATATTTGAAACTGCTTTTGTTTGTTCACAATTTTACATGATTGTTTTCTGCACACTCTTCAAGCATCAGCTATGTTTATATCAGCAGAAAAGCACACTGGACGGATTCTAGCTATCATTTACTAATCTTAGTATGCTACGACTACTTTCGTAAATGAAGTCTGAATCATGGATAATGCCCTGTAACCAATTTTGGGAATTACAATGCAACCCCTGCCTACCTTTTTGTTCAACCATGATTTGAAGTTTTGAACTATTTTGCTATTCCTAATAATCTATCAAAGAGTAATAACTCCACCCATGTTTGATATTTCTTTCCGATGATGCAAACTGAAACTCAGGCATTTTTTATTGTTCAGTCATGCTGTCAGCTAGTCTTCAATCTGTCCAATTTCCATGGGCTGTCAGTTTGAATGAACATAGTCATTGAATGATTAGTGTGCAATTTTGTATCATGAAATTGTCATGCCTGGGAAGTTTCAGATATAAGTTCCTTTGCTCAAGTTTATATTGTTCAGCCATGATTTGAACTATTTTACTATTCCTAAATAATCTATCAAGGAGTAATAACTCCATCCATGTTGGGAAATGGGAATGTCACTGCAAAAGTTTTTGGAGCAAGGTAGAGTACTTGTAAAACAAATTCAAATTTGACTGTTGCATTTCTTGTTTGTGGTCCTCAAAGATTAGAAGTGAAGCCAAAACTATTACTGAAGTGTGTTTCCTTTGCTCAAGTGTTTATTTATATGTTTTTCCACCACTTATGCGGTTATTCCTATTCATTTTGTTTTGTTTCGCTTTGTAATTTTTTAAATGTGTGATGAGTTTCATTGCACTTTTTTACTCGTATTGTAGTTAATAAAACAAACTTTGGCAAGTAAACTGGCGGTTAGAGAATAAGGTAGCTGACTGTAAAACTTATTTATTTGATGATAAAGCAACTTAGAAATAACCAGGACATCTATCTTTTGACAATGAACAGAATTGCAAGAGGCCGTTCAACCATAGCAGGCTGTGCCACAGGGACCATAATTGGCCTTGGCCCTATCTTGGACTGAAATCTGTTTCTTCAAAAGTGAAGAAATATGTTCTGAATATAGCCTTTACTGGTGACAGGTTCGCAAGATGGAATTCCAGGGTTTGTGAATGCCTTTTGCTGAATGTTGGTTGTGTTTAACAGCGAGAAGGCAAGGGCGCAGCCAAACTACAGGGCGACAAGAATGTGCAGTCTCCGTCCTGGTGCTTTGCATCGGATGAAAATGTTGTTTTTACATGTTCTCCTTTTTATTTGTCGATTCCCTGTTGTTCTCGTTATTGTAATCGACACAACAACCTGTCGTCCTGTCCTACATGTGCTGACATGTATGAAGGCATCATGAGACCGAGGTGTAAAATTGGTGCTCATATTATTTGTGTGATGTTCGTGATTGCATTATTTCCGTTCATACTGACTTGATCTGTGTCATGCCGCTAGGACATACAGGTTTATACTCCAACTTACATAATTGGTATTGGTAAAATATCAATGTCATTTGGTGACGTGACTACATGGTTCTCTAGTTTCTGTTACTAAATGCTAGTCTAGTTTCATACAAGGTTATCGTCCCTGTTTTTAGTTGCTGGGGAAAGCTTGGGGATGCAGATGCCAATAGTCGCACCATGATTCTCCTATTGTGATTTGGTGGACTTTGTCAGCATTGTTCATCTATTTGCAGCATCATGTGAAGTCCTCTTATGTACTTTCTCCGCAGTACCCAGTTTGAGCATTTTGGAAATCCAGTAGTTCCAGAAGCCTAAGTTAGGACTGCATTTCATTTACTTCGGTGGATGTCAGATATCTGTCTAGCTATAAAATTTTGGGAGAGAAGAGCTGGCCTTTGCACCCACTAGGGGTGCACACAACTTTTTAAATACGAGTATCAAG
This sequence comes from Brachypodium distachyon, assembly GCF_000005505.3. Taxonomy (NCBI): domain Eukaryota; kingdom Viridiplantae; phylum Streptophyta; class Magnoliopsida; order Poales; family Poaceae; genus Brachypodium; species Brachypodium distachyon. The sequence goes on along the minus strand of NC_016133.3, from coordinate 4,606,018 downwards.
ATAGTTGCTATGTTAATCATGAAAAATCAATAAGAAAACCACTTGCTGTATCATCCATATGCAGCCATCGTCACGAGCATGCAACCCATTTTATATTACATGACAGCAGAGCATTACAAAGAGTTCAAAGTAGCAGTACTGAGAATAGTACTAGCCGGCTTCATAACAGGAGAGTTGAAATATTGCATAAATAGCTTGAAACTTTCAAGGTGAAAGCAAAAGCTACTTGAAAATTTCTGACTCATGTAGTCATGTGGTTCAGTGTGGGATTACAAGGGTAACAGCAGACCGAGCAGAGTGCCATGACTACTGTAAGTTTGCCTTGCACCAGTGACTTATCTGTAATAATTCTAGCTACATTTTGGTCGCCGATTGAAAATATCTGGGTGATAGTATAAGTATATATATACATGATGACACACGGCATTTTATTGTTACTGATATGGACTGGATCAGGACATTAGCCAGGATATAGCATCAGTGGGCACCATGCATCCGCAGGCTTCGGAAAGAGCATCAGGGAAGTGATCACTTGATAAGGATGCACCTGACTGGTGAACCCTCAGATCCAACCAGTCTTAGAGGTAAGCAGTGCAGCATGTATAATCCAGCCTTGATGTTGTCTAGTTTCAGAGCCTCCACTAGGATGATATCCTGACAGACCAAAGTAAGGAATCAACTTATGGTTTCAATTAATAATGCAATCTTTCGAAAGGTGAGTTCGTTCTGATCTTGATCAGGTTGACACATTAACTGTGATCTTCTGTTGAGGAGTATCACATTAGTAAGGACATTGCTGTACCAAGACACTGGCCAACTTGTCATTACATGCAATGCTGTAATAACATGTTTTCATGTTGCTGTTTAGTCAGTAAAGCTTGTGAAGGTAATTTGCTGCAGTAGACCAAGGGAATAAGCAGCATAGGAGAAGGGCAACGGTGTTGACCGGCTTTCCATTTTCCCTTCTTTTTAGGACCAGGGAAGGGTAGCATCTTACCGCATTTTTGAAAAAGACCACATGGGCAGGGACTGAGTGCTCAAATGACGCAACGGATAGATAATCAAGCCCTGCAGAATTGCCGTATCAGTATGTTAAATTTTAAATTTACAAATTTACATAAGATAAGGAAATGCATATTATAACTAGTAGGGTTCTGGCAAATATGTGCACTACACCAGATCATAAGAGAATGGATATTAATACGCATGGTATGTCTTGTAATACCAAATGTAGCTCCTAATTACTTACCGACAAGCTTGATGTCGGTGTTGTCAACTAACCAATCCGCACCATCCTTTGTAAATCCAACAAAACTCATATCACCTCCTGCCTTCCACATGAGCCCCCTACATATATTTGCTTGCATACAGGTTCAGTACAACCCCATAAAACGGTCAAGTGATGACATGGTGAAAACTGTATTATGTAGTTGAATAACTCCTTAAAATAGGCCATACTTGTCTGTGTTCAATGTCCTGAAGAGAACGCGGCGAACGCCTTTCGGTATATTAAGGGATTCCATTGCTTCAGCTGCATAGTGTTAAAGGTGGCCTTATCTTTTATATTTAAGTAGAAGAAACCCCCTACTTGATTTCTCTCAACATACAAGCATGCCACATCATCACACCATTAATTTGTTCATACCTATTTAGTGGAACACTCATATTTTTTGCACATGCATGCATGCTATTTTTCATCAAGCTATTTTCACTAAGTGAAAAATCTATAATCTATCATACAATTCCATTATACATTTTCACTGGATACTCTTTTGTTGCTACTTTCCACTCATGTATGTTCTCAACAACGTGGGCTCACGTATGTTAACTAAAAATTTTCACAACAACGTGCGTGGCGTCATGTAGTATACCAAATACTAGACACCGTGCATGCAAATGGAATATTTTTACTGGCAATGTCAACACTTCTCGTGAAAAAAGAATTTCAGCAACTCAGCATTTCTTATCTTCACTCCCTCCGATCCTAAATTGTTGTCGAAATATTAATATATCTATACGTTTTTAAGAATAGATAGATACATCCATATTTGGGCAAATTTGAGTCAAGAATTTTAGGATCAGAGGAAATAAAATGCAGATGATCGTCTGTGAAAAAACAGCAGTGTACCCTACCTGTTATATTCGTGTGTCTCTGAACATCAACCAGCAACGCAGGACCTGTCCAGGAACAAGAATCGGTCAATTGTCAAATCATTTCCACGTACTCCATCATGCTAATAACTTTAATGAAGTCTCATATACGCAAATCATCCGGCTAGATCGTTACAGTCTTACAGAAGCCTGCACTCGGAACAATTTTAAAGGGGTATACTCTGTTAATCTGTTTCTCATGCTCAGAGCTGTCCTGAATCAGACGACATTACTGTAGCTTGGATAATGCGCACCGTTGAGGGTGGCGAGGTCCAGCGTGTCGACGTCGAGGCCGGCGGCGAAGTGGGCCTGGTTCATGTGGCCCGGCGCGTCGACGTGGGTGCCCAGGTGGCACTCCATCCGGAGCTCCGACAAGTTGTACTCGGACCCGTTCAGCATGGAGTCCTTGAGCCGCACCAGCGGGCCGATCGTCGCGCCCGTGGCAAACGCCGGCAGGTCGGCCCGGTAAGGGTGCGTGATGTCCACGATGCGCCCGCCGCCGTACTCCTCCAGCGCCGGGCCGTGACGCCGCCGGCCCATGGGGCCGCCGTTTCCGGGCTCCGGCCCGCAGGTTTCGGCCTCCGCGCCCGCGTAGCCCGGGTGCGCGTCGCCGGCGGTCGTCGTGGCGAGAGCGTGGCGCGCGGGGAGGAGGAGGAGCTGGAAGAGGAGGAAGAGGGAGAGAGCAGCCGCCGCCATGGTCGTTGCCGGCTTGCCGTGCTGAGCGCTCTTGCTCTAGGGTCTGTGGATTCTGCGGACTGTCACTGATGGTTGCTAGAAATTATGGTTTCGCCTTGGGTGGCTGCTTGTGGAAGATGGACGGTGCAACTTTCAATCTCTGCAGACCACGCAACTTCTTGTGTGTCCGAACAGTCTCTGGCGATTATCTCGTCAAAAAAACAATATTTAAAAGTTGCAAAAATAAAATATAATTCACGACGTTGACACAGTGCATTTATATATGCTAATTTACACGCCAAGTTTGCAGCAAACAATTGTCTACTACCTTCAGGTTCGGAATAGTTGTGCCACACCCACATGTGAAACAATGAAATTAACATGAACCAAATTCTGCAAAAACATTCCGGAACAATCATGAATTTGACCACAAGAGGATAGTGGTCTACCTTCCCAGGATAATAGGTGTTGTGGCTATAATGATTCTGATTCAGACATAAGGTTTGGAAATTTGCCTGGAAACTTTGCTTACCTCCACAGAAGATTTGGAAATTGCAATACCTCAGTTGGACGGCAGACAATTTATAACATTACCTTTTGTGATTTCTGTTCTTTTTACCAAAAAGATCACAATTCACTTGATTTATGCTCTGTTAGTTAGAAGTTGCTTGCTATGTGTCGCAAGTCTGTACTTTCAGCAATTCTTTGTTAGCAGATCGGCAATTCCTCTTCGATATGTTTACACTTGCATTACAATGTATATATATCTTGTAAATATAAAGTGATCACCGGTTTGGCAATTTCAGTCTGGATACGTCAGATTTGTCGCTTACATATCGGCATTGCTGAGTCACAGCAATGGCCGGTCTAGTCTACTCTGCCGGCACCGGAACACGAGTGTTGGCGACGACGAGGAGGTCGTCCCTCCTCCTGGTAGTTATCCCGGCCTCCTCCGCCATGTCCAGCCCCGCCGCGTCCACGCCTGCAGGCAGCTCAAGGTCGAAGTGGAACAGCAGCGCCGCGAGCGCGAGCTCGATGTGCGCCAGCCCGAACGTCATCCCGGGGCACATCCTCCTCCCGGCGCCGAACGGCACGAACTCGAAGTCCGTCCCCTTAAAATCCCTCCCTCCGGCGCCGGCGCCGCTCTCCTGATCGAACCTCTCCGGCTTGAACTCCTCGGGGTCCTCCCAGTGCTCAGGGTCCCTGGCGATGGCCCACGCGTTCACCAGCACCGTGGTGCCCACGGGCACGTCGAAGCCGAGCACCCGGCACGGCGTCCGGCACTGCCGCAGCGTCAGCAGCGGGCCTGGCACGTGCAGCCTCAGCGTCTCCTTGATCACCATCTGCGCGTACCGGAGGCTGCCCAGGGCGTCCTCGTTCACCTCGCGGTGGCCCGACAGCGCTCGCCGGACCTCCTCCTGCGCCTTGTGACGGACCCTCGGGTTCCGCATCAGCTCCGCCATCACCCACTGCAGCGCCGTCGTCGCCGTCTCGCTCCCCGCCGCGAACATGTCCTGCACGAAACAGAGCAACAGCTAATTAACTTGTCCTGCAGCTAATTAACAGAGCAGAGCTTACAATGATGACGAATTTGATGTTGTCGGTGGTGAGCGGGTGCTGGGAGCCGGCTTCATCCTGGAGCCCGAGGAGCACGTCGAGCAAGTCTTCGTCTTCTTTCCCGTCCCCGCCGGCAGCTTTGGCGGCGGCGGCGGCTTTGTGCTCCCTGTGCTCCAGGATGACGGCGTCCATGATCCTTAGCATCTCGCGCCGGCACCGCTTGATCCGGGCGGGCTCGCGGCTGAGGAGCACCGCGAGGCGCGAGGACGGGAACAGGTCCGGCAAGCTCAGCCCGGGCATCATCCGGAACAGGTCCTCGAACAGCTTCAGGCACGCGTCGCGGCCCTGGAACGGGCGGCTGCCGATGATGGCGCGCACCGTGGAGTCCGCCACGTACGCCGCGATCAGCTCCGTCAGGTTCACTGCCGGACGTGGAGAAGAAGAAGAAGAAGATTCGGCCGCGACGGAGCGGAGAAGGCGTTGGAGCTCGTGGCGGCGGACGGGGCGGAAGGAGGTGACGCGGCGGGCGGAGAGGAGCTCCTGGGTGCAGATCCGGCGGAGCTGGCGCCAGGCGTCGCCGTAGGGCGCGAAGACGAGGCCCTCGGAGCCCTGGAACCAGAGGCGCGACATGGGCCCGACGGGCCGCGACGCGAAGGCCGGGTCGTGGGTCTTGGTCACCTCGCGGGCCGCGGCCGGGGAGGTGGCCACCACCACGGGGACCTCGCCGAACCGGAGCAGCATCAGCGGGCCGTGGCGCTGGGCCAGGTCGCGCAGGGCCCGGTGCGGGAGCCCGCCGGCCAGGTGGTGCAGGTGGCCGATGACCGGAAGCGCCCACGGCCCCGGCGGTGGCCGCGCAACGCCGGACGAAGAGCGTCTGGAGGCGAAGAGCAGCAAGGGGAGGAGGACGAGGAGAGGTGCCAGCAGTAGATATATCAGTGGGAGGTCGACGGCCATGATCAACGGTTCGGAGATGGCTCCAGTGGTGGGGGCGCGGGAGGAGTAGCAAGTCTGAAAGATGCAGGCTGCAACGTAGCAGTATGAAGCATTGTTATACGATCTGTCCGGCTTGTCACACGATTTCTGTGCATTCCGTGATCCATGCAGGCACGCAGCTCGCCGCTATGTTTTTTTTTTTGGTACTGTGGTGAATCCTCGTAATTCTCTCTAATTCTGTGGGCCTTATTATCTTATTTTTTATCCATTTTTATTATTTATATGGCTAGCTATTTTTTGTTTTGTTTGTATTTTTTTTCACAATAGATGTGTCTGCAGGGGAGGGGAGAATCGCCTTGAGCACAATGAGCAGGTCTGCATCCTGCTGTGGTACACCGGTGAGCGTCAAGGAAGAGGACGACAAAGGTCCACGGCCACGGAGGAGTGTGCTAGTTTGTACGTGGTACAAAGGTTCACAAAAGTTGTTACTCCTCCATGGATCGTTCAAATGAATCAAAAGCCATTTTCATCACTGGATTTCTGTATTATTTTTGTTAGTCGATTGTGCTAGCATGTACCTAAAATGATTATATACATACATTTTTTTTGGTAAAACCATCTCTGTTTTCTATTTTCAGAGGAACAGAGCATGACTGCATGAGCATGCTAAGCCTGATAACGGCCGTTGCTTTTCATCTGCCATCACTGATGAACAAAGGTTTTGGCATCTGGAATCCTTTTTTTTTTCTCGAGGGACAGGGATTTGCCGGAACTGAAATCCCTGCCATTTACGGGCGGATTGTTTTGAATCAAAATTGAATTCAATTTTTTTAGGATGATCATGTATTGTAAATGCAAACATACTCCCTCCGTACCATATTAAGTGACTTTCTATTACATGCATCTAGACGCTTTTTAGAGGAGAAAATTACATAGAACAACCACATTTGAGACAACCTTCTAAGAAAACCACCTTTTTTTTCAATCTTTTACAAATCACCACCATTTTTGATCGTGCATCTGCCGGATTTCGTAACAAATGGTATCAGAGCAAGGTGGAGGGGATGCGGAAGATCTTGTGGGAGGTGTGATGATCATGCTCGACGGGTGCCGCGGAACGTCCAATGCGGTGCAAGGTGGAGCATGGCGGCGATCAGAATTCCGATCAGCGGAGTCGGACACTTCAGGTAGGTGGCATGAACCGTTCGATGGGCTGCGGTTGGCAAGGATCGACCAGGCGTGGTGATCGGGCCGACACAGTGGCCGGGAAGACGTCGCGGATCGGACGACGGCTTCAGCTCGCGATCAGACCGGCGACCAGACGCAGGGACGACCGGATAGATCGGGGCGGGATGCATCGTGGTATAGCGGTGGATCGGGTGTAGCACAGGGCCGCATGAGATACGGTGGACGAGTTGTGTCGACGATGCAGGTGTTCAGAGTACAACATGGGTTTGTGCATGTAATTTGCATAAGGGTGCGGCTCTGACAAAGTGCCGGCATCCGCGGCAGGTGACAGACACCGGAGTTATCTCAAACAGATCGGCTCCGACGGTGGATTGGAAATATGAGCAAGGGCGTCGTGGGCGCGGCGCAGCACGCGAAGAATTGCACGACGGACGGAACCACGTGAGGGTACGGGCGTACCGTACTGCTCATGCGCGTTTGGTTTCAATTTGGAATTGGAAAAGGAAGAGAAAAATAATTGCATGGCTTAGTACTAATCGGATTCCTACAGAAAAGAAAACGTGCATGCAGGCTCACGTGGATGTCAGGAGGTGTTGTCCTTGGCTAGAAGGAAGAAAGGAAGACCATGTTCTAATCGGACTCCAAATGAAAAAGTGGCTAGGTGTGCAGGCGCGCGTGACGTTGCAGCGGGGGCAGAGCAAAGGCAGAGGCACAGGAACGGAGCTTCGGTGCAGTGCTCTGCGCGGATGGCAACAAGGAAAAGGAGACGCGTTGGACTTGGGTACGGCAGGCCGGGTTCACAGCAGGACTCATAAAGCTAATCCAAGGGAACGTCCGACGAGGCAAAGCAAAGAAAACCACGGAAAGCTGCGGGCCAGAGACGACAAGAGATCAAGTTCTTTTTTTTGCGGATCATATTTTTTTTAGGGCAGTGTTTTGCGAGAATAAAAAGAGGTGATTGCATATGGAAGTGAAGGATCTTATGAGTTTCTCTAAAAACAGGCTAGTGTGGTTTGTCAGGAGATTTGGGAGGACGTTGGGTGCATACAGCGTGTCTCAAGCGACGAGAGACGACGCGCGTATAAGGCTGGAGTAGCATGGAGCGAGTCGTGAGGATCATGTGTCTACAAGACGTCGAGCAATACACTTGGTGTTGGGCTGACACGGCGCAAGGTGGAGCACGGTTGCAAGTTGTAGTCGGACAAGTTCGGCTGGGGTCAGACAACAGTCTGACGGGGATGTCGGTCGGAACAGAAGACGGTGAAGATCAGCGACAACGATGTAGGAGCGTGAGGGTTGATGGTGTCCGAATTCTGTGGCGTGGCAACACGTGGTGCAGTGGGACCTGAGATGGTGTGGGTATGCTACCCAGTAGATCTTGGCCAAGATTGCGGATGCTCGATGCGGTGATAGCGGCGAGGTGTGCGATAAGCACGGGACACAGTAACAGACCAGGGTGTATGCGGTTAGATAGTGGTTTGACATGTGTGCAGGGGTGCTGAAGCAGTGTTGACGAGTACCAGGTTCAAGTTGGTGACTGGGTCTATCGGGATGGCCTGAACGTCTGAAGTGATGGACAAGAGTCGACCATGGGAAATCTGAGAAAGTGTTTTAGGAAAGTCTGGATTGTCAAATGCTTAGAGAGCACATGGCTGTATATTCTGTGATGTTCGATGCACATGGCAAAGTGCAGGTGACGGGATGCAGAAGGAGGCGGAGTGTTGTGGCTGTGGGACATGTAGAAGACTATCCGAAAAGGATGAGACAACTGTGAAATTGACTCAAGGTGACTCAAGGGCGACGGTGAAATTCCTTCAAGTTTCATGATGATAGTCAACGATGGCGAGGATGATGAGTTCAGATAACTCTTATATGTGGCACCTAGCATGTGAGTTGTTCAATTTTCACATAGATCAAGGAAGAGGAACCAGGGTGACGATACACCGGTGTTGTCGAATATGGTGACTTTATGATCGGTGTGTGATGGCGTTGAGCGGATACTCCGGAAAGTTAGGAACACAAGGCAAGAGTGTGGAGGAACTTATTTTTCGTGGGAGCATTGACTGTTAATGAAAAAGAAGGGACTACGGTTGCAGGTGGAGTCATGTGATGTCAAGGAAATAGCAGTGGAGCTCATGATTGATCGATGTTTCAAATCCAAGGTACACGGAGGTTCGTGCATGACGGCTTCAAGGTGGCGAGGGACATATTCGCCAAGGTGGAGTTTGTTGAGATATGTGTCGAATATGTGTACGAGTAGGGTTACAATTGGACTTGGATTAGCGGAGGGTTAGGTGTTTGAGTCGGACACGTGTAACCCGGGCCTAATATATAAAGGCACCGCGGGGTAGTCCAAAGAAACCATGACAATATAATAGCAGTAGGCTCGCAAGGGGAGCCGGCGGCTTGTGCCGGCATCCAGGGTGGCCGGTGTTGCGGTATTATGGGGGGAGGAGCGCCCGTAGTCCTGTCCCGGGAATGTAGACTTCGGCCGAACCTCGTTAACAAATATCGTGCCTCGGTGTCATTCTTGATCGTGCATCTGCCGGATTTCGTAACATTGAGTCCGACGGGATCGCGCCGCCGCACCGATCTCCTCCACTGGAGAGTCTCGGTCTTCCCCGTCAACCGAGAAGAACATGCCGTTGCCCGCGTCAAGGCTCCGCTTCGGCTGCCGCCGGCCACCATGGAGTTGAATCATGCCGTCCATCTTCTCCGACCTCCCTTGCTGCTTTCTGCCGACCTGTACCAAAGATGGCAAGGCAGTTCATCTTCTGCTGCTGCGGGGATGGCATCGTGGATGAGGACCCCGCCGAGGAGTTGCGCCGGCGACAGGAGCAGCGGCGGTGGATGGCCTTGTGTTCGAGGAGGAAAGAGGCGTGTATTCGAGAAGTAAAGAGGCGTGAAGATGGACTGGGAGTCCAGCCTGGCGCCACATTGGCCTTGACAAGTGGGTCTGACTGTCAGTTTTTCCATCAAAACGCCATCAAACGACGGATCAGTGCGCGGGAGTACCGTCGTCCAAAAAACGGTGATGATTTGTAAATTTTTTTTAAAAAAGTGGTTTTCTTAGAAGGTTGCCTCAAATGTGGTGGTTTTAAATACTGTAATTTTTCTTCTTTTTAGACATAGATACATCCATATTTGACCAAATTTGAATCACTTAATATGGAACGGAAAGAGTAGTATGTAGCGGACGGAGGGATCCATACTAACTTGAGTTTCACATGTTCATTTATGGCTTAAATTTAAAAAAAAATCGAGTTAAACCCATTTCCCAAGGGTAGTGAGAAATGCGGTTATAAGACGGTAAACAAAAATACGGTCCGGTAACGAGAACCTGCAGATGAATAAATTTGACTCGAGCCAGGCCCGCTCCTGCAGAGCGGTTCCTGCTAAGTTGAGGTTTTGTTCATTTATAGCTTAAATTCAAAAAACAATGAAGTTAAATTGTTAAACCAATTCCAGAGGGGAGTGAGAAATGCGGTTATGGATGGTAAACAAAATACCGTCTGCTAACAGATGAAAGGTCTTCCTTTTCCGATAAAAAAGAAGAAGAAAGGTCCTCCTTTTCTTATAAACAGATAAAAGATCTCCGATCATAGTTTTTGTAACAGTATTTGACAATTGCTATACAGTAATAAAATGATACAGTACAAAAAAATATCATTACATTTCTCCTACCAAAATCTACGACTATGTAAATACTTTACTAGCATATACTCCAGCAACTTTGTACGTCTTATTATACATGTAAAAACAAATGACGCCAACAACTTTGTACGTCTTACTATACAGGTAATAGCCTAATAGGTATATGTACCCACTACGCCAGAAAAGGACCAGAGAAGCAACACACAGCGGTACACCACCAGGCACAATACAATAGCCCTTACTTACTCGATCGGCACAGGAGCACGTGGCATCGCGACCAGCAATAGATCAGACTGCCGGCGCGTGGTGAGCCCGGCCTGCTCCGTCATGTCCATCTTCTCAGGGGCCATCCCCTCCGGCAGCTTCCAGTCAAAGTGGAACAGCAGCGCCGCGAGCGCAAGCTCGATGTGCGCGAGACCGAACGTCATGCCGGGGCATACCCTCCTCCCGGCGCCGAACGGCACGAACTCGAAGTCCGTCCCCTTGAAGTCCCTGCCGCCGCCGCCGCCTTGCTCCTCGAACCTCTCCGGGACGAACTCCTCCGGCGCGTCCCACTGCGCCGGGTCCCTGCCGATCGCCCACGCGTTCACGAGCACCATCGCGCCTTGTGGCACGTCGAACCCGAGCACCTGGCACGGGCTGCCGCATTCCCGCGGCAGCAGGAGCGGCGCCGCCGGGTGCAGCCGGAGCGTCTCCTTGATGACTAGCCGTAGGTAGTGCAGGTTTGTCAGACTGTCCTCTGTTACCTTGTCGTGGCCGGCGAGCTCCCTCCGGACCTCCTCTTGCGCCCTCTGCATCGCCTTCGGGTTCCGCATCAGCTCGGCCATTGCCCAGTGCAGCATCGTCGACGAGGTCTCGCTGCCTGCGGCAAACAAGTCCTGCAACAGAAACAGAGTAAGTCAACATTATGTCTCTTGCGAGTTGCGATGCTTATGCCATGTGGAAAGATGGAGAGCTTACGAGGATGACGACTTTGATGTTCAAGGTGGTGAGGGGATACTGTGAGTCCATGTCCTTCTGGAGCCTCAAGAGCACGTCAAGCAAGTCCTCGATGATGCCTCCTGTGATGCCTGCTGCTTTGCTCTCCTGGCGCTCCTGGATGATAGTATCCAGAAAGGCGAGCATGCGGCGGCGGCGTTCCTCGATCTGGCCCGGCACGCGGCTGAGGCGCATGGCGAGTCGCGACGAAGGGAAAATGTCCGGCAGGCTCATCCCGGGCACGACCTTGATCCCCTCCTCCAGCAGCCTCAAGAACTCGTCGCGGTTCTCGGCCCGGCAGCCGGAGATGGCCCGCACGGAGGAGTCCGCGACGAACGCCGCTATCCGCTCGGACAGGTTAACCGGCCCCGTCGTCGCGGCGGACACGACGCAGCGGAGGAGGCGGCCGACCTCGTCCTCCCGGATGTGGCGGAAGGAGCTGACGCGGCGGGCGCTGAGGAGCTCGACGGTGCAGATCTTGCGGAGCTGCCGCCACGCGTCGCCGTAGGGCGCGAAGAGGAGGCCCTCGGCGCCCTGGAACACGCGGCGCAGCATGGGCCCGATGGGCCGCGACGCGAAGGCCAGGTCGTGGGTCTTCATGATCTCCCGGGTCGCGTCCGCGGAGGAGGCGATCACCACGGGCACCTCGCCGAACCGGAGCAGCATGAGCGGGCCGTGGCGCCGGGCCAGGTCGCGCATGGCCCGGTGCGGGAGCGCGCCGGCGAGGTGGTGCAGGTGGCCGATGACCGGCAGAGCCCATGGCCCCGGGGGCAGCCGCCGGCCAGAGTTGGACCTCCCGCGGGAAACTTTCAAGTAGAGGAGCGGTACGATGGCTAGGAGAGCTAGGAGGAGCAGGTAACACGAGAGCTCGGCCGGAATCGCCATTGCCTGTGCCATCTGCCCCAATGGCCTTGACTTCGAGCTCAGCTGGTGGGTTTGACGCCTGACGGGAAGTTGCTGAACGCACCAATTATCAGTTTATCACCAGTGTACTGTGAAATGTGATCTGCATAAGGAATTGAGGATGCTGTGTGGCCTTTATAGACGGAAAGAAATCTCATCGGTCGACTTTTCTGCAGCAACTTCTGGCCGACTTTTTTTTAGAAAAATCTTCTGGCCGACTTTTCTGCAGTGTACATCTATGTTCTCTTGCGCAGCACGCTGGTCGACTTTTCTGCAGCAACTTCTGGCCGAGTTCTCAAGAGTCAAGATGATTGAGTCATTCCCCAGCGGCAGTTCTCTTTTTTTTATTCCTTTATTTTTTATTTTTGATGAAACTAGAGCGCAAGCTCTATTTGCTATTGGCTTGCACTCCACGACGACACTATCCAGGAGTAGAATTGCCCTGATTAAGGTCCAGTATAAACAACACATAGAGAAACACTTCTTAATGTGGTGGTGCAATTATGAGTGCATTACTTCATCCATCAGAGTTTAAATCTTGGTGTTCACAATTATGTTGTAGAGTTTTCGACCGTCTTTCCATCAAAAAAGAAGCATGATTTACCGTCATCTCTTAAAGATGTAACAAAATTACATTATACCAATTCACGAACAAATACGTCGTTAATGGTTGTGAAAAATATTACGTTTAATTTTCCCTCTTTGTGGAACAGTGGTATATTCATCTAATGATGCTGATGCTGTTATCTGAAAATACAACTCCTCTAGCATTTATTCAACTAGTTATTTCTATAAGAGTATCAATTTCACAGGGATTACTTCAGTTTTTATTCCTACTATTTGGTATTTGGTTGTCCCACCAAAAATACACATTTTTCTTTGGCTGATCAGCAAAAATAAAATCATGACAAGAAACAATCTTGAAAAGGCATATTTCCAAACCACTAAATTGTGGCATTTGCTCTGACGCTGAATATGTACATCATTTTTTTTAATGTATTGTAGCAAAAAATAAACATCTGGTGTACTATTTCTCTCTTCTTGCCAGGCCTTTAGGCGATAATTTTGAATCCATTGCTAGGTTATGGGTGGCTAATAAAATGTTATCTGCAGTAAATAATGTTCGTGCTGCACTTATGTGGAGCATTTGGACTTTTTGTGATAGTATGATTTTCAATAACCAATTATGGTTGTCTGCTAAACAGATTTGGTGGTTGATCCTTCGGTCACTTAGTAGTGGTGTGGGAACAGCGTGAACTCTTTCTGCCAGAGGTGTCTCAGATTTGGGGGCGCCTTTGACACTGATTTGGATCGAGAAGCTTCAAAGAGCTGATTGTTCGTACATACTCCACACAGATTCAGCTACAAAATCAGATAATGAGGACTTGGGCATCGCCCGAAAACCAGTAAGATGAAATGCCTGTGACATACCAAGGCATCTTATATCATGTAAAATAGAGCTTAACTGTATTTTCTACAAACGAAACAACGGTATCTACCTGTACTAGTGCATAATTAACTCTTATTTTAGGAAATAAGCACCATTGTGGATTCCAAAAGCCAAAAGACTACAGGTTGAGCTAGAGATTTCTTCATTTTTTGCACCTCTGAAGTTCCAGGAAAAAATACATAAATGTAGGGGTGATGCCATCCTCTAATGAAGTACCAAAAAAGAGGGGACCTATTTTGGATTAATTATCATGGCTTATCATCTCAAATCACCATTCCTTTAAAGAAATTATTTTGGATAATTGTATCTGAGTCACCGATAAAAAAATCTGGCCAGCAACGGTGTCTACTGGTTACCGCCGGCTGCTATATAAAGAAATCGTTTGGAGCTTTAAGGGAAAGCAATTCTACTCTGAAGAGTGTCGCTGTGGAGCGCAAGACGCACGCACAATCAATGTTAGCGAAGAGCGCCGGCGCAGAACAAAGGGAAACAGAACAGAACACCCCCACCTCAATTACTCAATCATCTTGAGAAGTTGCCCAGAAGTCGCTGCAAAAAAAAGTCGATCAGCGTGCTGCGCAAGAGAAACTATGGTACTCCGTATATATAAAGGCCACTAACATCCTAATGCAGATCACAATTCACACTTCACTAGTGTTAATTAATTGGTCCATTCCCAACAACTTCCCGACAAACCCAGCCGAGCTCGAAGTCTAATTAAGCCACTGTGGGCTGTGGCAGTGGCACTGGCCATGGCGATGGCGGCCGAGCTCCCGTCTTACCTCCTCCTCCTAGCTCTCCTAGTTATGATACCACTCCTCTACTTGAAGGTGTCACGCGGGAGGCCGTGCAACTCCGGCCGGCGGCTGCCTCCGGGGCCATGGGCTCTGCCGGTCATCGGCCACCTGCACCACCTCGCCGGCGCGCTCCCTCACCGGGCCATGCGCGACCTGGCCCGGCGCCACGGCCCGCTCATGCTTCTCCGGTTCGGCGAGGTGCCCGTGGCGGTCGCCTCCTCCGCCGACGCGGCCCGGGAGATCATGAAGACCCACGACCTCGCCTTCGCGTCGCGGCCCATCGGGCCCACGCTGCGGCGCGTGCTCCAGGGCGCCGAGGGCGTCGTCTTCGCGCCCTACGGCGACGCGTGGCGGCAGCTCCGCAAGATCTGCACCGTGGAGCTCCTCAGCGCCCGCCGCGTCAGCTCCTTCCGCCCCGTCCGCGAGGAGGAGCTCGGCCGGCTGCTCCGCTCCGTCGGGTCGGCCGCCGCGACGGGGCCGGTTAACTTGTCTGAGCTGATAGCGGCGTTCGTCGCGGACTCCTCGGTGCGCGCCATCTCCGGCTGCCGGGGTAAAAACCGCGACGAGTTCTTGAGGCTGCTGGAGGAGGGGCTCAAGGTCGTGCCAGGGATGAGCCTGCCGGACCTTTTCCCTTCGTGGCCACTCGCCATGCGCCTCAGCCGCGTGCCCGGCCAGACCGAGGAGCGCCGTCGCGGCATGCTAGCATTTCTTGACGCTACCATCCAGGAGCGCCAGGAGAACAGAGCCGCCGCTGCCGCTGCCGCTGGCATGGACGAACACGAGGACTTGCTTGACGTGCTCTTGCGGCTCCAGAAGGACATGGGCTCCCAGTATCCCCTCACCACCATGAACATCAGAGCCGTCATCCTCGTAAGCTCTGTTTACCCTTGCCAGGGTCACATAAGAATCAAAAGCCATCCGTCACCACCTTGACTTCCTCTGTTTCTGAATGCAGGACATGTTTGTCGCGGGCAGCGAGACCTCGTCGACGATGCTGCAGTGGGCAATGGCCAAGCTGATGCGGAACCCGAAGGTGATGCAAAGGGCGCAAGAGGAAGTCCGGAGGGAGCTCGCCGGCCACGACAAGGTGACGGAGGACGGTCTGAAGAACCTGCACTACCTACGGCTCGTCATCAAGGAGACGCTCCGGCTGCACCCGGCGGCGCCGCTCCTGCTGCCGCGGGAATGCCGCAGCCCGTGCCAGGTGCTCGGGTTCGACGTGCCCCAGGGCGCGATGGTGCTCGTGAATGCGTGGGCGATTGGCCGGGACCCGGCGCAGTGGGACGCGCCGGAGGAGTTCGTCCCGGAGAGGTTCGAGGAGCAAGGCAGCGGCGGCGGCAGGGACTTCAAGGGGACGGACTTCGAGTTCGTGCCGTTCGGCGCCGGCAGGAGGATATGCCCCGGCATGACGTTCGGTCTCGCGCACGTCGAGCTTGCGCTCGCTGCGCTGCTGTTCCACTTTGACTGGAAGCTGCCGGAGGCGATGGTCCCGGAGGAGATGGACATGACCGAGGAGGGTGGGCTCACCACGCGCCGCCGGTCTGATCTATTGCTGGTCGCGGTGCCACGTGCTCCTGTGCCGATCGAGTAAGTAAGGGCTATTGTATTGTGCCTGGTGGTGTACCGCTGTGTGTTGCTTCTCTGGTCCTTTTCTGGCGTAGTAAGCATGGGCTGGTTCGAGTAAGCATGGGCTGGTTCACGTGCCTGTTGCCTTGCAGTGTGTCGATCATGTACTAGCGTACACATACCTGTATAAGACGAAGCTGTTGGCGTCATCATTTTTTTCTTAAGGGAAAAACTATATTAACTGGCAAAGATAGAATTACAGCCATTGTCTGTTGAGTAGACACGTGCACGAACCAACTAGAAAACCTGAAGAAAACTTTTCCCTAGCAAACTTAGCTAAACAGTGAGCCGCCTCATTTTCAATCCGCGGTACCCAGTTCACCTTTGAGCTGTTGAGTCTGGACAGGGAGGCCGCGATCGAGCGGAGGCTAAAACAGATGTCTGAGCGATCGGAATTAGCAGTGGCAATCGTCTTGGTCAGGGTCTTGCTGTCGCTTTCCACAACTAGATTACTGTCAACGGAAGAGCACAGAGATCGCAATCCTTCCACACAGGCAAGACACTCAGCCTCAATGGCTGAGGGAGCAGTGAGGGATTGAGCACCAGGCGGTTGACAGGACATCTCCCTCACTCGATCTGAGGATAGCTCCCCACCAGGCTTCACCGGTGGACGAGATGTAGCTGGCATCAGTGTTCAATTTAGTCCAAAGCTGATCAGGGGGTTTCCATGTCGTGCGAATATTGTCAGGTATCTTTGGCACAGAAGAGTCCCCGGGAGGAGCAGCTGCCATAGATTCAGTATGATCACCAAAACAACTGATAAGCGCCTCGTCAGACTGACCCAAATGATCCATAGCACTGAGTAATTGGATATGAATCTAGCCGAGGCCTCCACACTCTCGAGGCCCTTGCTGAAGACAGCATCGTTTCTCAGGTGCCATGCCCGCCACCACAGAAAGAGTAATCTTTGTCTCGTCAGAGCATCGACAGCATCCAGAAGGACAAGCATCCAATCCTTTCCACTGCAGCGAAGGTCCACTTCACTTGGAAGCTCCCAGTCAGAACGCATGCGCTGCCGGGGAGCCACAACTTTGGGGCAGGACATGATGGCATGAAATGCAGTCTCAGGTTCAGTTCCACAGATCGAACACAACGGGCTAGTCTTCTTGATGCGTTTAGAGCGGAGTACCTGAACTGCGAGGGAGTTCGTCGCAAGTTTCCAAGCAAAGACCCTGACTTTAGGTGGCACATTGGTTTTCCAAATTACGTTCCAGATAGGGCGATGTCCATCTGGGTTTGCACTAGAGCAGCTCTGGTCCGCGTTCTCCTTGTCCAAGGTCGCGAGACGATAGGCGGATCTGACTGTAAAATATCTAGTGGTTTTTAAAATGATCTAATGCTCTGAAAACATGGGAATAGAAAAATACAATAATATGATAGGAGAGTATGTGAAAAACAAATGATTGAAAAGGACGAAATTTTTGTAGATTTGATCACTTGACCGTAAGAATAAGTAAAACACATGAATTTTAATAAAGATGGTCAACTTAAGTCGAACCGAACATAAAAGAAATTCCACTAGTACTGCGTCATAAAAAAATTGTCTTCTCTGTCATGCAAAGGAATAGAAAACGGTTTTGTTGTACATAAGACGTCTGATCTTTAGTTCGGAATAAGCTGATAGCCGTTGGATCTAGATCGTTCTTTATGATTCCGGACTATTGATGGAGAGGAGAGAGTACAAGTGGTGTCCATATATTAATCCGACTACTATGATACCATCAATTTAGATTTAACCATTTTGCTTAAAAGTCATATGCCTGAGATATATCCCCGTAAAAAGAAGAGGTCTAATTTTTCTCCACCCTTCCTCCAAACCAAAGAGGTCCCTCACACAAATATACATTTTGTTAGAAAAAATCTAATGATATTTTTGTTATTATCATTTTAAAAGGTTTCTAATGGTAAACTCCTACTACTCTTTCCGTTCCAAAACACAACTCATATAGATTTGTACATTTGTATCAAGACAACTCTCGTTTCTAGAGCTGATTGTATATATTAGCCTCTAATTAATTATTATTCCGGCGAGCAGCGTATATACTCCGTCGACACGCTGATGCATGCTATGTATTGTACTGCAGGGCCGTGTATAACTGTATACGCATGGTACGCCCTGGCTGGTTAACGTACACGATCCTTATCTCATCCAATGCAGCCGTGAAATCAGCAGCGGCCAAACAACTTCCTGACGGCGCAGGCGCACGCAACAAACTACATCTCAATCCGTAGATAAGAACAGGCTAACAGCTCGTATCTTGGAGAGCTCTCGTAGCTGCCTGCCTATATAAGGAGAACTCAATCACAAAGGAAAAGAGGGGAAGACGGCGGCACATCACCTGTGCGCCAACGTCGGCAAGCGCACGGTGATGGCAACACCGAGGAGCAGGGCGTGGCAGCCTCATCTACGAGGCGCTGGAGGAGCGCCCACGTCCGGGGCGACGAGGATCTGCACAAGTCGCGGAGGAGCGCGGCGGCCACCTGGACGAGGAGCCAGCACGCATGAGCAGCGGGCAGAGCGTGCCCAAGGCGGCGGCGGCATGCCACACAAGAAGAGAAGCCAAGGAGTGCAGCGGCGCCCTCGATGGAATCTGCCGGGTCACATAATGCATACATCTATCTATCTTTTGTTTCTCCAGGTTATGATCAGAGAAACTGCACGGAGGGCAGCAAGATGGACGCGCCCAGCGCCGCGGCGACAAGCTGCGCAAGATCAGAGGCGAGTCCAGGGCGCCCAGCATCCCAAGGCGGCGGCAGCGGCAAGCCACCCGTGTCGACAGCAACGACTCGCACGGTGCCGGACACACGGCCGACAAGCTCACCTTACCAGGCCAACATCAGAACATATTCGTCGGGCTATGATCAGAAGGAGCCCATGTCAGTCGCTGCCACCGTTGTGGCGACATACGAGATCAGCAACGTACGCAAGCCGAGCCGGCGATTCGCACGTCCGCGAATTGGCACTTCGATCAAGCACAAGATCGGGGGACTGAAGGCCAAAACCCAGGACTGAGGACGCCAGCACGTCACCAGTGCGCTCACGTCCAGGGTGACGAGGAGCTGCAAAGCGAAGGAGTGCGGAGCCGCGGTGGCGTCCTATGCAAGGAGCCAGCACGCCGTGCCGCGGATGGGCTGGGCGCGCCCAAGGCGGTGGCGTGGAGAAGACTGAGCTCGACGCCCGCCATCAACCACAAGCTAGCACCCATGACGTTCTTCTGCAATGTTAAGTGAGGAGGACCACGGGTGACTCTCTCTCTCCCTCTTCCTTTCTCTCTTTCTCTCTTTCTCTCTTCTCTTCAGCAGGTTTTGCTGGCCATGGAGATCTGGCCTATCATGGCAGCCGTACGTGCGTTCTTCGGTGCAAACATGCACGGCAACACCAACACACACGGCGCCGCCGGAGGTCACCCGTGCATACGTGCAGCACTACACCGACATGCATGAGCTCGACGTGCGCCGTCCATCGGCTCGCCCCTCATCACGTCCGTCGAGCCGCCACCTCTACATCAAATACGACATCATCACCAAGCAAGCCGTCATGCAGGAGTCAGAAGCCTGCGCCGCCCTTCGTCAAGGCTGACATCGCCAACACCGAGATGCTTCTCGTCGACCTAGTTGAAGCGGATGCGCCATGGGCCGCTAACAAGCCGACGTGCCGCCATCATCACACATATGATGCTCATGCGCTTAGTACATCAGCCATGCATGGCATCGACGAGAACATGGCGTTCCAAAATAACCAAGGTATTTAAAGATTAATCTGTTTTTTTTTATAGCATGCAACACACCAAGATCCACACGAAAACGAAGACTACATCGTCACTCGACAACATTCGAAGACCTGGGATACGCGCCATCAAGCCCGGCGCCAAGGCCCTCTTGCCGTCTACATCAACGCTATGACGTGTTGTCACCCATGGAGTTGCTACAGTCCAAGACGATGCCAACGGTGACTACATCAACTTCTCACTCGACGAGGATGCCATCTACACCAACATGCGGCTGGGTCTTCATCGGCTCCTCGCCCAACAATGACATCGACTACATCGACACGTCGCTACACGTCTACACCAACAATCTACTTCAAGTCGAAGTACACAACTCCAACCTGATCGAGTCTCGACAAGCTCGTGTGTGCCACCGACGCTACGAGGTCTACATTGACAAGCTCGCCACACCGTCGTCATCAAGCAACGTCGCCATGCGGCGAATCTCACGTCTACTCCAACATCTACATCGCCACACATCCTCGACATCGGCCAAGCGATGACGAGACGAAGCTACTCCAACGACATGTCTTCTTTCGATGAAGCAGCACACACCACATTGTCGGGCACCGACGAGGCAAAGGCAATGCATCACGTCCGACACCACAGGGAGGACACCGCCAGGCCTGGCATCGACGAGGCGAAGGCCGCCCATCTGCCTGAGCCGATGAGGCCAGACATCTTCATCATCGGACATCGACAAGTCAAAGGTATATGGCTAAGCATCGTCGGAGCGATGCGCGTACCGCTCCACCCTTCCACTACCTCATCATCCACTATCGTCTACACCGTGCATGGGGAAGATGGGACTTGAAGACGACGACCATTGCAGTAGCTTAATCGGAGGTGGTCCGTGGACTCGATCCACGGACGTAATTAATCGGGAGCCTTCCGAGGCCCCGTGAACCAAGAATACACAATCGCCCAAGTCGTTTTGGCTGCGCTAGCAGGCCACGAAGCGCTGATGTAAAGGAATCATGTAATTTTGTTTCTCCGAGTCGAGATTAATAAAATACAAGCTTCCCTGTTTATTTGTGTACTTAGTACACTGGCACGCCCATTGTTTATTTCCCCTGGCGCGCAAGAGAAATATTTTTATTCCTAAAAGTATTCTTCGTGTCAAACAACGAGTATCTTGGATTCTAAATCTTCTTAAGTGAGATCAACTACCATTCCAAATATGCACCGAGTAATTACAAGTCCTCTAGCTTCCAAATCTATATGCCAAAACAAAAATCTAATTTTTTTTTCTTCAAAACATGTGGTCTTTACCTTGTTGCCAGAAATTTTCAAATAGAGCTTAGCAAACCAAAATTTTAAATAGAATGCTATAGCGGTTTCAGAGTAGTCCCGCTACAGCATCCAATGCTTTAGCGCTAAATGGGAAAAAAAACTAATAGCATAGCTAAATTGCAAATAGCACTAAAATTGGACATGGTTTAGTGCTAGATCTTCGTCGTGGACCCAAAAATCATTCGCCCGAACCATTCCCCATTCCCTCTTTTATCTTCCAAAAATCACCACGAGAACCCTAGACTTTATTCCATGTTCATATTCTCCCCTTAGAGAAGTAGGTGCCGCCGGTGAGCCTTTTTGCAATAGCTTCACTATATGTAATACTATATGTAATATATACTTCCGTCCCATGTTAAGTGACTAAAATTTGTCCAAATATGAATGTATCTATGCGTAAAAAATGACTAGATACATGTAATAGGAAGTCACTAAATATGAGACCAAGTGACTATGATGCTTGATTGGGTGATTTTTTTTTGTTTCATGATTTTCTCAAAACCGTGAAACAGCTTAGATCTTTTCTCAGCTTGTGGACAAGTCCCCGCTAAAGGGCTTAGCCTGCTACATAGTGTTGTTATAAACCTGACAAAATGCCGACTGATCCGAACATTATCAATGTAGTTCTCCGTTCCATAATTCTTGCCGTGATTTTTTGTTCAATTAAGAAGTATCCGGCAACTAAGAGCAACCACAGCGTTAGTCAAGAACCAATTTTACTGGAATCAAATCAAGTCGAAGCTCCGGCTCTAACTCTCGTTGACTCTGTCGGTCCCACACTCGGCTGTCTTCTTCCGCGGGAATGCATCTCCCGGCCGACGGCGGTTTCGTCTCCGTCCGTCACGCGTCTCGTCTCGTCGTCGCGCAGATCCGGGCGCCAACGTCGCATCTTTGTCCGTCGCGCACAGTGCCTCCTCGTCGTCCACGTGCGCGAGTCCGGCGGCCAAACGTCTCACCTCCGGCTGGGGAATTGGGATCTCGTGGGCAGTCGTCCACGTGCGCGAATCCGGCGGCCAAATGCCTCACCTCCGGCTGGATAATTGGGATCTCGTGGGCAGTAAGTTCTGGACAGGAGAGATTGAAGCAGAGGAACTGAGATCTCATAGAAGAAGAGGAGCAATAGCAGGTTGGGGAAAGTTGGTTCGGAACGAGGTGAGATGGAAGAAGCAACTGATGCTAACAAAAACTGCACGTAGCACTTGTTTTTTGTTTTGGAGAATCGGTGCCTGTCTTGTGTTGCTAGACTTCCACGTTGCTTTCGCTCTAAAAACTAGGCTTAAATTTTGCCAATTTTGCACGCCTGCACGGAGAAAGTACTGACATGGGATTGCAACCACGACTCAACAGCTCGGAGTCAACGAACAAAGATAAAGCATATTCAATTACTCCGTGGGAACCGGGACACGGGGGACGGCGACCACCATGAGGTCGGACCACAGCCGCGCGGTGACCCCGAACGCCTCCGCCATGTCGAGCTCCTCGGCGGCCACCCCGTCGGGAAGCTCCCAGTCGAAGTGGAAGAGCAGCGCCGCCAGCGCGAGCTCGACGTGCGCCAGCCCGAACGCCATGCCGGGGCAGATCCGCCGCCCGCCGCCGAACGGCAGGAACTCGAAGTCCGCCCCCCTGAAATCCCTCCCCCCGTCGGAGCCCTCAAACCGCTCCGGCGCGAACTCCTCGGGCTCGGCCCAGTGGGCCGGGTCCCTGCCGATGGCCCACGCGTTCACGATCACCATGGCGCCCTCCGGCACGTCCAGGCCCAGGATCCGGCACGCGCTCCCGCACCTCCGCGGCAGCAGCAGCGGCGCCGGCGGGTGCAGCCTCAGCGTCTCCTTGACGACCAGCCGCAGGTAGCGTAGTTCTGTTAGATCTGCCTCGGTCACCTTGTTGCCGTGGCCGGCGAGTTGTTGCCGGACCTCGTGTTGCGCTTTGCGCATCACTCGCGGGTTCCGCATCAGCTCCGCCATCGCCCACTGCAGCGTCGTCGCCGACGACTCACTCCCCGCCCCGAACATGTCCTAATTAAGACCAAAAATCAAGAAACAGAAGAACTGTTTAATCAAGGATTGATGTCTTGCGGATGTATCACAAAGGGGAGGCTACGGGGTACCAACCAGCATGACGGTCTTGATGTTGTCCGTGGTGAGTGGGTACTGGGAGTCGGCTTCCTTTTGGAGTCTGAGGAGCACGTCGAGCAGGTCTTCTTCGCCGCCGGAGTCTCTGCTCTCCTGGTGCTCCTGGATGATGGTGTCCATGAACCGCTTCATGTCTCGGCTATGGCGCATGATCCGGCGGGGGACGCCGCTGACGAGCCGCGCGAGGCGCGAGGAAGGGAAGATGTCGGGGAGCGTCATCCCGGGCACGAGCTCCAGCCCTTCCTGCAGCATCCGCAGGTAGGCGTCCCGCCGCTTGAACCGGCCGCCGACGATGACGCGCACCGTGGAGTCCGCCACGAACGCCGACAGGCGCTCGCTCAGGTTCACCGGCTGCGAGGCCGCCGCCGCCGCTGCGGCGACGGCCGCGACGGAGCGGAGGAGGCGGCCGAGCTCCTCCTCGCGGGCGGGGCGGAAGGAGGCGACGCGGCGGGCGCTGAGGAGCTCCGCGGTGCAGATCCTGCGGAGCTGCCGCCACGCGGCGCCGTAGGGCGCGAAGATGAGGCCCTCGTTGTCGCCGTAGGCCAGCCGCTGCATCGAGGTCAGCGGCCTGGACGCGAAGGCGGCGTCGTGGGTCTTCATGATCTGGCGGGCCGCGGCCGGGGACGAGGCCACCACGGCGTCGAGCTCGCCGAGGCGGAGCATCATGAGCGGGCCGTGCCGACGTGCCAGGTCTCGCATGGCGCGGTGCGGGAGCGCGCCGGCGAGGTGGTGCAGGTGGCCGATGACCGGCAGCGCCCATGGCTCCGGGGGCAGCCGCGCCTCCGTCCCGCCTGGGGCTGGGCCACGACGAGGCGATGAGAGCCTGGACTTGAGGAAGAGGAGCGGTAAGGCGAGGAGAAGCATGCAGAGCAGGAGGGCGGCGGCCATGGCAGCGGGCAGCCTGGGTCGATCTTGCTCGAATTCTCTGTACAAAATGCTTATGCTTTTCCTTTTTTTTTCTGAAGTGTGTATGCTTTCTTTGCAACTCCTCCAAAGTCAACGGTCAAACTAAAACATAGAATTAGGTCCATTAAGTTATGACAAATCAGTGCATAATTATATTATTTTTCTCTTTCAGCGACCGTGAAGTGATTGTTCTGTGGGAAGTCAATTGACACTTTTCCTTTTCCATTGATTTCCACCGATACAGTGCGAGCGAGCGCAATGTGTTTGCAGACATGCTTTCTTGCGAGTGTTTCTGTCTTCCATTTTCCAAACTTTCTGAATTTTAATATGTGGATATAAATAATATAATGATGTGTGAAACTGTAAGTTTTGGTCCAGCAATATATGATCTCTCTAGAACTATGGGAATGACTTGGTTTTTAACATTATGAATTGTTTCAATATTTGGCTGGTTATTCAGACTTGGCACACGCTACATAGATCGGACCTAAAATGTTCTATGGGCATTGGGTGCAACCGATTGGAGATAACGTCACGTGATTTATTCAACAAGTATGGATAACTTGTTAGCAATCGGTTATGTAATCCTTGAGCGTGTTGTATAGCCTTTTTTTCTGTTTTCTTTCCTTGTATATAAGATGATTTAGATCATGTTGAACATTGAATTTTTAATAATGAGTAAAATACACTACTAGTACATAAACTCGAAAGAATGCACACTGTTGTTGTTCTCGACAACAACAAGAGTAAGGTGTGCCAATACTCGATTCCACAAGTGCATAAAAGTAAGGGCGTGTACGCCGGCTTTATAACAAAGGTCGCCGTACAAATACAATTGAACAAAGTTGGCACATCGATATTTTTTTAATATGTTTAATTGACCCTGCGAGTACGACTTAGTCATATGCTAGGAGAGACTTCGAGGAAGACGTTAGCTGAAGCGCTTGGGCGACTCGATCTACCCAAGTCGCCTAGCACGAGTCCTGAAGAGGCCGCCTCGAACTTGGACCGAGATGGTCTTTCCAAGTTGTGAGGGTAGGATACCCTTCGGACTCGAACTCAAGCCCTCTTCGTACGAGTCCGGACCGAGCTAGTCTTTTCGGAATTCCGAAACTAGAGCTTCTCAAAGAGGTTCTAACCCTCTCTCCTTGAGTTTATTCAAGTTGAGAGTGAATGATACATGCCCCCATGGATGTATTTATAGCATAGGGCTCCATGACAAAGACCATGACTATCCTTGAGGGAGAAAAAAGTAAGGGAAAAGTGGTAAAAGATGACCTTTAGTCCATGTTGTAGTAAAATAAAACCTTTATATGGGCCGGGCCGTAAATCCTACGTGGCGACGACCAAGTCAACATGTAGCAAGCTCAAGTCAAGACGCCTACGTGGCACGGTCAATCCTACGTGGCAAAGGAAGACTAGTCAACGAATCAAGCCTCTCATGCCATGGTCAAAGGGTAAAATGAGCTTGAGTGGGGGCAAGAAAGGTGAGAGTAGGGGGCCCTTAGTCCATGGTGGACCATGGACCAAGCCCTACCTTTCTCACATGGTGCACACAAAAGCTATGGACCAAAGGAGCTACTTTTACCACTTTGCCCCTACTTTTCTCTCTCCCTCAAGGGTAGCCATGGTCATTTGTCATGGACCCCTAGGCTATAAATACCCCCCATGGGGGCATGTATCACTCACTCTCAACTTGAATAAACTCAAGGGAAGCGAGCTAGAGCCTCTTGCAAAGAGTTCTAGTTTCGAGATCCGGGAAGACGCATTTGGCCCGGACTTGAAGGAGAAAGGGGTTGGGTTACAGTTCCGAGGGTATCCTAACCTCGATACTTGGAATGACGCGTTCGGTCCAAGTACGAGGCGGCCCCGACGAACCTCTCGCCAAAAGATGTCTTGGGAAGATCCGCTCGGCCCAAGCCCTCGGCTAACAACCCCCTCGAAGCCTTTCCTAACGTAGGATTAAGTCGCACCCGCAGGGTCGACCGAATCTATTAAAAAAATATTGACGTGTCAACTTGTCCAAGTGTACGGCGACCTTCGCTATAAGGCCGACGTACACGCCCTACATTTATACCCGCACTTGTGCCATCGAGCATTGGCACCCCTTACTCTAATTGTTGTCGAGAACAACAACAGTGGCGCCGACCGTGGGGAACCCTCGCCGCAATTGAAGATATAATGGCCCCGACGAAGCCTACTTCATCGGGTCCCCAACTTGCCGCGAAGTCTACACGGTTGAAACGAAGAAAGCAAGTGCCTCGGGGGCTCCCGAGGAAGAAGGAAACATCACCAATCCGAACGCCGCCGCAAGCATGGTCGCCACGACGGAAGTCGCGGTCGCCCCTCCGCTACTGGCCGTCCCAGAAGGAACCGAAGTGCTCGAAACTTTCATAGGTGCTCCCTCGACACTCACCAACGTAGTGGCAAGGATCGGCGAGCTGCTTACGGTTGCCGCCCCCGCAGGGGATACGGAACTCGGCATGCCTCGCTCGATGGGCTTCGATCCACCTTCCCAATGACCGGTGGTAACCCTGCCCTTGGAACCTACAAGAGGAAACAATGTGGTGTCAGGAGGATCCGCGCCAGAAACCAAGGAGTCCCGGCCTACGACCCCTCCAACCCGGGATTACCTCCACTAGTGCTCGCCGCGATCGCCCAAGGAGCTCCTTGGTATCATCCTTATTGGGGGCTTCCGCCGCAAGGCGCTCTCCAAATCACACACCCTCAACATCAACCTCGCTTTGCGATGGCCTCGAGAGCCCTTGCTCCCCCCGCCAGGGTCGAATAAGGCGTCCACCAGGTACCACCTCAAGCTGCGCCTCGCGGAGAACAAGACCCTAGCGTGCATGGAAATGAGCAAGTGGCAGAATCCGGAGCCCGTGCCGATGGTGAAAGGAATTCCCGTCGATGCTCCGACCCTCCAAGAAAACATCGAGATCATTCTCCAAGCGACCCCTCTAGCGACAAAAGCGACGAGGGAGGACCTCGCCATCGAAGGAACCAAAAGAATCGACCGACTTGCAACCCGCTCACTCGGGAGATCCAAGACGCGCATTTTCCGCCAAGGTTCAAGCCGCCCACGATACGGCCGTACGACGGGGAGTCAAATCCGATTCAATTCTTGGATGTCTACTCCACCGCCATACGGGCCGCCGAGGGAGGTCCCGTCGAGATGTGCAACCTCTTTCCGCTCGCGCTTACCGGAATGGCGCAAACTTGGTTTTACAATCTGCGGAGGAACTCCGTGCACTCATGGGAACGCCTCCAAGAGATCTTCATCGCCAACTTTCAAGGAAAGTTTAAGGAGCCCGTGCAGGCTCACGAGCTATACGCCGTGAAACAAAAGCCGGGGGAATCCCTCCGAAGCTTCTTCCATCGCTTTGCGAAGGTGCGAAGCCAAATTGCCAACCCACCGTCGACCACCGTGATCGACGCATGCATGCAAGGTCTTCTCCAAGGAGAAGTGAATCGGGCCCTAAGTCGTAACCCACCGAAGAAGACCGAAGAGCTTTATCGAATCTTGCAAGAATACTCCCGGGGCGAAGACGGGGACATCACCAAGAAGGACGCGCCACGCGCCGCTCCCGAAGGAACTTCCTCGTCCGACAAACCTCCTGCACCCACTTCGTCTTCCAAGAAGAAGAGGAGGTGGGGGGAAAAGGGCGCCGGTGACCAAGCCCGGAAAATCTTCGCCGTCGAAGGGCAAGCACCACCTCAAAAGACTTGGCAAGTCAAGAAGCCACCTCGTCCAACCGAGGGAGTAGCTGGAAGGTGCCTCATCCACAACTCGGCAAGCCATAGCACCGAAGAGTGCAACACGCTCATTGCAGCCCGCGAAGAGTTCTAGGCGCGAATGCAAGCCCGGCGCAAGGATGAGAAGACAGCCGAGGCTCCGCGCCCCGCCAACATCCTTGTCGTTGACCCAGAACCCAAGGAAGACAACCTCCCGTTCCAGGAACCCGCACATCACGTAGGAGTGATACTCGGGGCTCCGCAACGGGACGAGGATCAAAGCGACAACGCAAAGAGTACGCTCACGAAGTCAATGTCGTGGGAACCTTCACCCCAACACCACCACCTAAGTGGGCGAGCGTGCAAATTGCCTTCACCGAAGAAGACGCTAAGGGCATACGCTTCCCACATGACGACGCCCTCTTTGTGACGGCGATCGTCGCCAATTGTGAGCTCAAGAAGATTCTTGTGGACGGCGACAGCTCCGCTGACATCCTATATCTGAGCACATTAAAGAAGCTGATGGAGCCACAGGGGGGATACAAGAACGGCTCGCTTCAGCCATTCCTTTATCACCTTACTGGTTTCATACCGGGGAAGTCCATTCAGCCGCTCGGACAAGTTGAGCTCCTCACGACCTTCGAAGACGCCACAAATCATCGAACCGAGCTCTTACGCTTCGACGTGGTGGATATGGAGGCCTCCTTCGACGCCATCCTTGGGAGGACGATGCTAAACCGTCTTTGTGCTGCCGTCCACCACAATTTCTTATGCATGAAGATCCCAGGCCCGAAGGGCGTGATAACAGTCCGCGGCGAGCAATCTTCCAACAGGAAGACACTTTACCGCCACGAGACCAAGTGCGCCGAAAAGGGAGAATCATCCAAGAGTATTAACTTGCTTTCGAGCACGGGAGCATCCGAAACCAATCCTCAGGAGCGCTACATCCCCAAGCCTCTCCCCGAGGGAGAACTCAAGGAAGTGCGCATCTCCCAAGATGACGCCACACGCACGGTGAAGATTGGAGCCGACCTCCCGAGTAAACTCGTGGAAGAACTTGTCGGCCTGCTCCGGAAGAATTCCGCCTCTTCGTCTGGTCACCTTCCGACCTGGGAGGAGTCCTGCGTGACGTCATGGAACATCACCTCGCCGTGAGACCCAACAAAGCTCCCGTGAAGCAGAAGCTTCGGAAACTCTCCACCGTGCGAAGCGAAGTCATCAAACAAGAAATCGCTAAACTCTCCGACGCCGGGCTTATCCGAGAAGTTTGGCATCCCGAGTGGCCAGCCAATCTTGTCTTGGTGAAAAAGGCCAACGGCAAGTGGCGAATGTGTGTCGACTTCACCGACCTGAACAATGCATGCCCTAAGGACGACTACTTGCTCCCTCGGATCGACCAACTGGTTGACTCCACGGCGGGATGCGAGAGGTTGAGCTTCTTGGACGCCTATTCGGGATATCACCAAGTCCACATGGCCAAGGAAGATGAGGAAAAGACCAGCTTCATCACTCCCGTCGGCACCTTCTGCTGTCGCAGAATGCCCTTTGGATTGAGAAACGCCGGCGCGACCTTCCAACGCCTCGTCAGCCTCATCCTCAAAGAGCAATTGGGGAGAAATGCCGAAGTATACGTGGATGATGCCGTCATCAAAAGTCAAATTGCAGGAACTCATCCCAAGGACCTGCAGGAAACCTTCGACAATCTCTGCAAGTACGGCGTAAAGCTCAATCCGGAGAAGTGCGCATTCGGAGTTCGAGGAGGAAAACTCCTGGGCTTCCTCATCTCTCAACGAGGGATTGAGGCGAACCCGAAGAAAATCCGGGCGATCATGGAAATGGAGCCTCCTCGCTCCGTCAAAGATGTGCAGCGCCTAGCGGGAAGAATGGCGGCCTTGGGACGATTCATCGCCCAATCAGCCGAGAAGGGTCTTCCTTTTTTCAAAGCCTTGAGAAGTCTCGACAACTTTGAGTGGACCGACGAAGCTCAAAAGGCCTTCGAAGAACTCAAGACCTATTTGTCGACCCCTCCGCTTCTCACGAGCCCAAAGCAGGGGGAGCCCTTGCTCCTGTACCTTGCCACAACCCCGGTCGCCGTGAGTGCAGCACTCGTGAAGGAGGAAGATGGGTCACAACGCCCGGTATATTACGTGAGCAAAGCCTTGGGAGGAGCAAAGGGTCGATACACCCAGATCGAGAAGATCGCTTACGCCCTCCTCATGGCCTCTCGAAAACTCCGTCATTACTTCATGGGCCATACCATCATGGTGCCAACCACCTTCCCACTCAAGGAAGTCTTCGGCAATAAGGAAGCCACCGGAAGAATCGCCAAATGGGCAACGGAATTGGCCCCTTTCTCGCTAGAGCTCACGGCGAGAATGGCCATAAAATCCCAAGTCCTGGCTGACTTTGTGGCCGAGTGGCATGCTCCACTAGCCCCACCTGAAGAAATTACATCCAAAACCAAGCCCTCCGAACCACATTGGATAATGAGGTTCGATGGCTCCAAGCGCCTCGACGGCGGCGGGGCCGGAGTCATACTCATCAGCCCTGAAGGAAAAATCCTGGAGTACGCCGCCCACTTGGACTTCAACGCCACCAACAATATGGCGGAGTATGAGGCGCTACTTCTCGGACTTCCACTGGCCAAGGCCATGGGAGTCCGACGCCTTCTCATCCAAGAAGACTCCCAACTGGTGATAAACCAAATGGACAAGTCACATCAATGCCTTGATGAAAGGATGAAGAAATATATCGAAGAAGTTTGCAAGATGGAACGGTATTTCCTGGGTATGGAGGCGCGACGCATTCCCCGAGGAGAAAATCACCTGGCCGACAGGTTAGCCCGAACGGCTGGTTCCAAAGAACCGCTGCCACCCGGCGCATTCTTCGAAGTGATTCGCACCCCATCCATAAAGGAAGAAGCCAATGTTTTTGACGAAGCTTCAAAAACCAGCATGGTCATGAACGCTCCACTCTCTTGGATGACACCGATTATCCGCGCCTTGAAAGGCGAGGTGGACGAAGAAGCAGAAGGCCCAAGCGCCAAAATTCTGCTCGCAAAAGCCAAGATTTATGTCCTCCTCGACGGCATCCTATACAAGAAAGGGGCGGCCGCATTGCTTAAGTGCATCACTCCTGCCGGGAAGCCGAGCTCCTCTTGGAAATCCATTCGGAAATATGCGGCCACCATCTCGCGCCAAGAGCCACCACGGTGAAAGCGTTACGACAGGGATTCTATTGGCCCACCATGGTGCAAGACGCAATCACCATATTGCGGAAATCTGAAGCTTGTAAGAAAATGGCTAAGTCAATCCATGCGTCCGTGACTTCCCTGAAGAATATCCCGATAACATGGCCATTTGCACGCTAGGGAATGGATCTTCTCGGGCCTTTCCCCGCATGCAACCGGGGCTGAAAGTACCTCGTGGTGACGATTGATTACTTCTCCAAATGGATAGAAGTAGCGCCGCTCGGGAAGATCACGTCATAGGCCGTTCAAATTTTTTTCTGGGAGAATCATATGCCGATATGGCGTCCCGCAAGAGCTAACCGTGGAGAATGGCAAACAGTTGTGCGGAATTCATCAAATTCTGCGAATGCCTTGAGATCAAACTGCACTTCGCATCCGTTGCTTACCCAAAGAGCAACGGCGCTTGTGAAAGGGCAAATGGACTAATCCTCCAAGGACTCTGCCAAAGGGTAGAGAACACGGTTAGCAAAGCAAGGGGAGATGAACTCGCTAGCGTGGTTTGGGGCATACGCACCTCCATAAGCCGTTCCACGGGCCGAACACCATTCTCTTTGGTGTATGGAGCCGAATCAGTTCTTTCCGCCGAGGTCGTGTTCCGCTCACCTCGGGTCGAAAGGCTCCAAGAAGCCACTCCAATTGCCTTCACCGAAAATGAAGAGAACCACAAGACGGCCATCGATCTTGTAGAAGAAGCTCGTGACAAAGCCCTCATGAGGCACGCCGTCTACGAGCAAAGCGCCGCACGCTTCTACAACACAAGAGTGCAGGAACGAACCTTCTCCCAAGGAGATCTCGTGCTAAAAAAGAATGTCGACCCAAAGCTCCAGCGCAAACTCGACCCTAAATGGGAAGGACCATACCGCATCGCCGCAGTATTGAGAAATGGTGCATACCACCTCGAGAACATGAAAGGGCAAAATCTTGTCCATGCCTGGAACGGCGACAAGCTCCGACGTTTCTACGCCTAAGGAGAACCTTTAAAGAAAATCCTTGCCACTCCCAAAAGGAGACTATCAGCGCCCAACCGGCCCCTTCCCTGCGAAACTTCGAGGGATCATAAGCGACGACGATGCCACGTCTACATAAGACTTGTATGTGCCCATCGGGCCATACCTTAAGACAGGAAAGCAAGTCCTTAAGGTAAATTAAGAGTGACACGAGACACTCACACGACTCATCGTTGTAAAAGAGCCGCTGCCCCTGTGCCGCTCACCGAGGAACGCGAGAAGGCCTCCGTTGGCCCAAGCATCCTCCAAAAAATGTCCATGGACATAGGTCGCTACTGGCGACTTGTTCCTTGGTGGATCCTAGCGTGCTTCGAGGCCATCCGCCAAGTAGAACCAAGTCCCCCGAGGGCCGGAATCTCCTTAAAACGCATTTAAGAAGAACCGTAAATAAGCGAGTTATGCATGAGCATACTTACCTCGGATAACCATGCTACCCGTATGCGAGACGTCACGCACGGGCTTGCATGATAGTAACCGGGTTAAGGCTCCATAATAATCGCGGGAAAGCATAGCTTCCTGAAGTCCGAAGAGGAAAAATTCCGCACGAAATTTCCCGAACGGCTGGTCGAAATGTCCGGATCACTACCGGCATATCGATAGCGACCCTCACGAGGGTACTAGGACCCGTGGCTCGTAACCATGGCCTAAGGCGCCGAAGCCAAGTCGTATCCCAATGGCGACAGCAATTGATGGCACAAAAGTGCAATCATAGCGAACGATCGCGAGCTGTATAAACTAAGGAAATATAGTACTTCACAAGAAGGAAATATAGTACACCAAAAAACACATGTCGAGCCAAGTTAACATTTCCGATAATGTCGACTACATGGTGAAACATGAGAAATACATGCCAAGCTAGGTTAACATTTTCCGATAATGTTGACTACATAGTAAAGCATGAAACACAACAAAAAAAGCTGCCTTACGACCTCTACGACTAAGAGCCTAAGCATGCTAGACATGAGGCTAAGTCAAGTGGGGATATGCAACATCGCATAAGTAAGCAGCTGAGGTACATCACCACCTCCAAGGGCGACGAGACTCACGCCTCACCGTCACCCTCTTGAAGAGCGGGCTCAAGGTAACGCACAAAGCGCCGAGCCTGAGCGCGAAGAGGAGCACCTTGGTCCGCCAGAAACTTCTTCGCCCCATGAGACATCTCACCCTCAAGCCCGCTCATCCCGGCACCGCCGTCAAGGACTGCCGCAACCGCCGACGAGACAAGTCGGGAACCCGTACTCAGGAGGCACTTCTTCACAGTAGGCTCAATGAGCTCCACCTGGGAAGTAAGCACCCTGCTCGCCTCATCCACCGTGCGACACGGAGGAAGATCCGGCTGGGGAACACTCCTCAGGCCAGTCATCGTCTCCCGAATCTCGGTGGCCTGGGCAAGCAAAAGCGAAACCACCTCGGGACGACGATCCGGTAGAGGACGAGCACGAGGAGCAAGCATCGGGCCGTCACCTGCTGCCGCTAACTCCACCTTGAGGGAAGCTGCCTCCGCGCGGGCGTGCTCCGTATCAAGGTTGGCCACCACCAAGTCCTCCTCAACTCGACGGGTCCTCGCGATCTCGTCCTTCTGGCGCTCCTCCACCACCAAGCCCTGGTCTCCGCGGCCGCGAGCTCCGCCGAAACGCATGAGAGCTCAGCCTCCACGGCCTCGCGCCGCACCCTCTCTGAAGCCAACTCACTCAAGGCAAGGGTAGACTTGGACATCTCCACGTCCAAAGCAGCGGAAAGCGCCCCCACCTGAGTCTTGAGGGAAGGAAGGGCACCCATGGCCTCGACCAAGCCTCTCACCTGCAAAGAAAAGGAAGTTAGCACAAAGCTAACCCAAAGGGAAAAGGGAGATACATCACGGATGCTCACCAGCTCCAGTGTCACGAAAGGGTCTCTCGCTCCGTCCTCGGACGCCGGAAGCGCTCCATCCCTTGCCTGAGTCGCGGGCTCGCCCTCGAGAACCCCAGGCTCTGCGACCCTCGCGCCTAAAAACGAGCCAAGAAGATCATGTCAAAATAATTTTGAAAAAGAATGACGCGAACAAAAGAGAAGGGCACTCACCCGAGGTAGGAGCATCCTCCTCGAGGCGCTCGCGACCAATGGAGAACACCTGTACGCCTGCACCGCTGGCTCCGGTCGACAACTCCACCACTGAGTCGCTCCGAAGCCGAAGCCCCGTCTCACGAGCGAAAGCCTCAACCTCGTGACTCGAAGGAGGAAGTGCTTGCTCAAGTCCAATCTTCCCCTTCATGTGCAGATCCAAGGTCATCCTCAGGGGAGACCTCGACTCGCCCACGACAGGATCCGCCGAATCCGCCGGGGCGTATTCAAGAGAAGGAGAAGGAGTCAGGGGAGCTTTCCTCTTGCATCCGCTCGACGGACGAGGTATCTTGGGGACCGGCACGACAGGCACCGCCAGGTCCAGCACCGCCGTTCCCGCCTTCGCCTTCCCACAAGAATCCCGCAGCTTGGACCCCACCGCCAATATCGATGGTGTAGCCAAGCGGGAGTAGCGATCTCCCACTCGAAGAAGGCGACCAAGCTTCGGATCCTGTCGCACAGGCACCATCTTCCCGAAGCACCTCACAATGATGTTGTGACATCCCCCCTCGCTGATCTTGGCCTTGTAGTTGCGGTGCTCTGGCCCGCCGTACGGACCTATCAGCTGCGTGGCCCACAACGCCACCCTCTCCTCGGGAAACGTCGCTGAAAAAGACAAGCCCAAGATTGTTAAGTACCTTCACAAGGGAAAACAATCGAGGCGCGAAGGGGAGGGGAGCGTCACTCACGCGCGGTGACGAGCTGTGGAGGAATAAAGATCGAGGGATCCCCATCTCGTACCTCGGACGACTCCTCATCATGAAGCGTCCCGCCATCATCATCTCCTCCATGAGGTCACGAAAGCTCCTCTCGGCAGACACCTCCTTGATCTTGGCCACCTTCCAGAGGTCGGCCGACCGAGGATCGCCGGGGTGGGACACCTCCCTGAGACCCCCGGCCCTAGAGTGCCGAGGGAGATCACCCGTGTGCCGAAGACGGGTCTTCGAAGCCCGAAGAAGAAACCACTGGGACTCTCACTTGACGAACAACTTCTCCGTGCTCTTCTCGGCATGAGCAGGAAGTCATCCCCAAAGCCGGAACGAAGCCTCAGGTTCACCGAACCAAAGGCGCTCAGAGCAAAGCCGTCCGGGGTGAGCAACTCCCTCACCTCCACGGTGAAGTAGAACAGCAGAAGCTTCATCGAGGGCTCCTCGTGAAGCACCGTCTCGCACAGCCACCTGAAAACGTTCAACCTCACGATCGCTGACGTGTGAAGTTGGGCCAACTCGATGCCGTACGTCTCCAGAAACTCCAGCAGGAAGGGGTGAACAGGCACACACAGGCTGGCGTGAAACCAGGCCGCGAATGCCACGATGCATCCCGGGCGCCGCCGCGGGTCGAGCCTCACCTCCTCACTACTGGGCAGGATACCATCCCCCTTGGGGAAGTACCCAGCCTCCTCCAGCTGAGCGAGGTCCTCAGGGCTCATCGACGAAGGGAGAAGGTGGTCGTGTGCCCAGCCTCCACTGTCCACCGGTGCCGTCTGAACCAAGGGAGGGCCACCGCGAGGGCGGAAGGAGACCTTCTTCTTCCGCGACAGCCGGTTCGCCGCGAGCTGCGCCGCCAAAGATCCCCTCGCTGGCTCGCCCACTGGGCGCTCGACGTCAAGACCCGCCATCTCACCTGCAAAAAGACCCGTTAAAAATTAGCAAAACACGGAAAAATTCCAAAAAAGACAAAGAAAGGAAGCCCGGGTCCGTTGGGCCATCCCGCTAGCCGCACACCCCGCAAGCATCCGACCAAGCCCGACGCAAGGAGAAAAGAAAGGAGGTCGCCTCCTCAACGCGCATGGTGCTCGGCGCAAGGTCACGCCCACGCCGACGCCTGCGCCCGAGCCTGGCCATGCCCTCGTCGTGCCTGCATTGAGCCCGCGCGCGCCGCGCCCCTGCCGAGCCGTGCCCACGCCCGTGCCCGCGCGCCTCAAGCCGCGTCCAAGCCACGCCCTCGCCGCGCATGCGTTGCGCCCGCGCGCACCCCGCGCCTGTGCCCGCGTGCCCGCTAGCTGTGCCGCACCCCGCTCGCGTCGTGCTCATGCCGCGCCGCGCCCATGCCGTGCCGTGCTTGCGCGCGCCATGGCCGTGCCGCGCCGCGCCCGTGCGCGCGCCCTGCTCGCCCCGTGCTGTGCCCATGCGTGCGCCCTGGCTGTGCCGCACCACGCTCGCACCGCGCCCGCACCGCCGCGCGCTCACCCGTGGCCGCACCGCATGCGTGCTTGGCCCTCCTCACGCATGCCGCGTGCGCGCTCACGTCCGGGCCGTGAAGTGCCACGCCGTGTCCGCCGCGTCGCGCCCGCATCAGCCTCGCCCCGCGCGCCACCGCTGCACCTGCGTCCACCTCCACGCCACATCCAAGTCCAGAATCGTGCCGCACCAAAGGTGCTTGACCGATTGCGTGAGAGGACGGACGGAATCAAGGACGCCCGAGACTAGCACCACCTCACCTTCACAAGGACAAGGAGGGCGTGGCCGGCGAGGAGGATCCCCCGGGAGGACTTGGAGACACCGCCGGCACCTCGCTCCAAGCGGCCTCGGATGCGCCCCACGTCCCCATGTGGACTCGGTAATGGAGAGCTTCCGCGGTCGAACCACCGCAACCAACGCAAGCTCCGTCGAAGAAGGAAGATAGCTAGTGCCCCTGCGGAGCTTCCTACTACACCAAGCCCTCGAAGGAGTACCGGGTGTTGCCGAACGCGTCTTCAACACCGGGCAAACCAAACGAGTATGGTGTGAGGCTTCAAGGGACACAGGGAGCTCCATTTTATAGGTCACCGGAGCCCCTAGGCGTCCTGGTCGGACCAACCCCACGGTGACACATCGATGTCCTCTCCACTGTGCATGGCCGACGGGAATGGCAAGGAGACAAGACCACTTTCTGGAAAAGAAGAAAAGGAAGGAAGGAGGGAGCCTCCCCCCCCCCCCCCCCCCGCGCGGCCTGACCAGGGCGGCAGCCTCCCCCGTCACCTGCGGTGACGCCGGCGAAGGGACAAAGGGGGAAATGGTGGCTGGCTGGACCGCCACCCCTCCCTGCCCGTACGGAGGTTGAAGACGACCCCTGGGCCGTCTGATCTAGGGCTCAGGGGTGCCCTCGTCCGTCCGTCGCACCTTAAAAGCGCGAACCGGTATCGGGCCGGTTGGGCCGAAGCCCAACTACGGCCCAAAATGTCGCCCAGCAAAAAAAACTGAAGGGAGCCTTCCTGAGGCGGCCCATCCCGCGCGCGCGCACCAGGCTGGACCGGCGGGCCCACGAGGCCAGCGGGGTCCGAAAAATTTGCAGAAAAGCCCGAAAACATGGGAAAATTGCCAATAAGACCCTGAAAATTTTGGGGAGGCCCGCAGGCCCCTGATTTTTGCAAAAAAGTCCTTCGGGACACCGGATTTCTCGCAGAGAGGCCCTTAGGGTCCCGGTTTTGCTAAAAATACCCCCCGAAACTCGATTTCTCGCAAAGAACCTCGTCATGGGCACGGAATCTCCCCACAATGCCTCCAAGACTCCCATTTTTTGCAGGAAAACCACCAAGTACCTCTGTTTCTCATAAGGGAGCCAGCCAGGGAATTCATCAAGGACGCAACTCAAGAGTCTCATCTCAGAGGTTGACCCGAAGGCATTCTCAATGCCTCCAGCTCAAGGGGCTACTGTTGTAGTAAAATAAAACCCTTATATGGGCCGGGCCGTAAATCCTACGTGGCGACGACCAAGTCAACATGTAGCAAGCGCAAATCAAGACGCCTACGTGGCACGGTCAGTCCTACGTGGCAAAGGAAGACTAGTCAACGAGTCAAGCCTCTCATGCCATGGTGAAAGGGTAAAATGAGCTTCAGTGGGGGGCAAGAAAGGTGAGAGTAGGGGGCCCTTAGTCCATGGTGGACCATGGACCAAGCCCTACCTTTCTCACATGGTGCACACAAAAGCTATGGACCAAACGAGCTACTTTTACCACTTTGCCCCCACTTTTCTCTCTCCCTCAAGGGTAGCCATGGTCATTTGTCATGGACCCCTAGGCTATAAATACCCCCCATGGGGGCATGTATCACTCACTCTCAACTTGAATAAACTCATGGGGAGAGGGCTAGAGCCTCTTGCAAAGAGCTCTAGTTTCGAAATCTGGGAAGACGCCTTCGGCCCGGACTCGAAGGAGAAGGGGTTGGGTTAGAGTTCCGAGGGTATCCTAACCTCGATACTTGGAAAGACGCGTTCGGTCCAAGTACGAGGCGGCCCCGACGAACCTCTCGCCAAAAGGTGTCTTGGGAAGATCCGCTCGGCCCAAGCCCTCGGCTAACAACCCCCTCGAAGCCTTTCCTAACATAGGATTAAGTCGCACCCGTAGGGTCGACCGAACCTATTCAAAAAATATCAACGTATCAACTTGTCCAAGTGTACGGCGACTTTCGCTATAAGGCCGGCGTACACACCCTACATTTATACCCGCACTTGTGCCATCGAGCATTGGCACCCCTTACTCTAATTGTTGTCGAGAACAACAACAGTCCATAACTTTTTCTACACCAAATGGGAAAATGAAAGGATGGCCCCTGATCCACCATGGACAAAAAGTCTCATCCCTGTATCTTTTGGTCTTTTGCTTATACCTTTCTTGACCTCTACTCATGCCCTTCCGCCACTTTGACCATGGCTTTGTAGACTTGACTCGTTGATTTTCCTTTGACTGGCGCCTTTTTGGCAGGACCATGTCTCGTTGGCAAATTGACCAATCTTGAGAAATGTTGACCGAGTCGTCGTCACGTAAGATTTATGACCCGGTCCATATAAGGACTTTATTTTACTACAACAAACACTTTAGTCCACGAACTCAGAAAACGCGCACATAAAGTCCTAAACTGGTACGTCCGAAGACTGTTCGACGCGTGGTTAATTCCAGCCACGTGGCAGCCACGTCGGCTTAAGACATGACCGTGGGTTGTTGTTGGGGTTTCTCGAGGGAGCTTTCGCCAAAATTCAACAGCAATCTACAGATAATTATATTAAATTTTTGCTAATTTAATAGCAAGCCGCAGTGAATTATGTTAAAAAAACTTGAGAAACCCCAACATGCCAGCATGCGCTTCCGCGCCAGCAGTGTCGCCCCTGCGCTTCCACGACCATCGCACCGCTCATGCATGCACGTCGTGAACACCGCGCAAGAGAGAGGCAAATGTTCTTAGATCTTGAAACCATGAAATCCTCTACAAATTTTGAAATGAGTAAATACAAAAACACATCACAATTGGGGCAACCTTTAAGAAAAACCAATTTTTTTTATTTTACGAATTACCACGGCTTTTGGGGACGACGGTACTCCACAGTCGGAGCCAACTGGCGCCTGTGGACATTCAGTCCAACGAGCATTTGATTTTGTAGTTTTTCAAAAGCGATTTGATTTTTTTTAAACTACTCCCTCCGTTTCATAATTCTTGTCTCAAATTGTCAAAATAGATGTATCTATTTCTAAAAAGCGTCTAGATACATGTAATATTTGGACAAGAATTACGAAACGGAGTGAGTAGTTCATTTGTTTAAACTCACGAGAGTCAGAGGGTACATTGAGGACCAACTTTTTGCACCTCTACATATCATGTTTTTGTAAAAGTTACCGAGAGCACCGGTCAAAAAATAAGTTACCGAGAGCAATCAACAATAGAAAGGTCAACATAATGATTGCATATGCAGGGCGAATTTGGGCACGAAACCAGCGTACTAACATTGTTCCAGGTAAGACATAATCGGGCCAACTTCTTGCCTATACAAAGTATAAATACTACAACTGGTAAAAAAAAGCATAAATAATACTAGCGGACAGAATAATACATGAGTCCATTTAGTCCAACATGTGACGGCGTTCGGTGTTGGATTTTGTGGGAGACACTTCTTTCCTTTGTCTTTTTTTGCTCATTCTCTGTTCACGGGCAGAAAACTCAAGCAAAGCAATGACTCACTAATGCCTTGCCATGAAGTTGACTAATTGGCTGGTTACACACCATTACGGTGCCAAAGTGTCACCTCTATGTTTTTGTTCGATGAAATGGAGACCGTCTCAGATTAACATTAACGAACCACCATGTTCATTACAGACTGGAGACGGATCTACGTAAACCTGTCCAGGGCCAGTGTATTATGTACTAATTTTGCACTAAAACAGCGACAAGTATTTAGAAATGAAGGGAATAGATTCCAATTACTCTGTTTAGTATATCCCTTTACGTTGTGCTATATAGTTCCTTCGTTTATGGGATCATTTTTCCCTAGGTAGACAAAATAAAACTTGTAAAAGAAAACATCAAGGAAATGATTATTTTTTGCATAAAAGTATTTTAAAGGTAAATTTTATTGCTCTCTTAGAAAGTAACATGACATTGCGGCTCATTTGGTTTGAATTTGAAATACAATATTTCACGAAGTATGTCGCAAGCATTTATTATCTATTCTCCCTGCTTACACCCCTTCCAAATACGCAAATTCTCATCTTTAAATTCTTGAATCGAACTATTATATCGAATTATTATGTTGATGTTGTCATCTCTAAATGCTTGGATCGAACTATTATATCAAGTTACTATGTTGTTGTTGTCAGAAAGGTCTAGTTGTTTGCTGCATACATCTGATGATAATTGTCAAAGCTTCAAGCCAAAGTTCGCTCCTATTTGATGCATATCCAAATTCACAAGAATTTAATGCATACATTTAAATAGCAGTTTCCCCATAATGATGGTACTCAGCAAAGTTTCCCCAAGAATCTTCACATCCTTTGGTCAAACGTAGCCATCCAACAGCAAGACATCTCAGGGCACTATCTCTAAAAACAAACAAAAAGCCCGGCCCAACCAGCATTCTCCCTGCCAGATCATCATCAGTGGCCCGCCAGTCAGTCAGAGAATTTCGGCCCACAGCCCCGACCCGTCACCCACCGCGTGACGTTACCTCCCTTGGTTTAAAACCAGCCGTTAGTCCGTTACCACCATGGTTCAAAACCCACCAACCGGGTGCGGCCACGTGGAGTACTAGAGCCTAGCGGCTCAACGCCAGCGAGTGAGCGGACCGCGCCGAGCTGCTTTGCGTGCGGTAGTGGGGGAGCGGTGCGCGGAGCGGAGCCGACACCCACCCGGAGAAGAGAAGACTCTCCTCCCTCTCTCTCGCTATCTCCTGTGCTCCTGCCGCCACCGCCGTCATAAGAGTCAGAGAGAGGCGGAGGACGGGTTTCCCTAGGAGACCGCCTGGTTTGCGGGCTCTCCGGCGAGGCAGGGACCGCGCGGGGTCTGGTGCTGATTTGGGAGCTTCGCGGAGCCGGCGCGAAGACCTCAGGGGATGGGGTGGCTTTGCTGCTGCAAACGGCCGGACGGGTGAGTAGGAGTGGCGGAGTGGGAATTACCCGGTGATTTAGGTTCGGAAATTGAAATTGGGATTTCGGTGCGCTTCTCCGGGTGTTCATTTGGGTCGTCGGCTGGGTGCAAGGGTGTGGGATTTTGTGGGAACTGGTAGAAAAATACCGAGTACTTGCAATATTATCTTTCACTACGTACTCCGTATTACTTTTGCTTGGTACCGTGAGAGATGGGGTCGATTAGCTTAAGAATTGTCCTTCATCAGATCATGCTCATTGATAGCCAAGTAGCAAATGGTTCTGATTGGTTCAGATTGTGGCCGGTGTTTTTCTTTTCTGTGCTCGCCCCCTAATCTGCCGGTCTTCCTTAGACCCCTCAAAAGAAAAAAGATTGGGGGAAATACTGATGTTCGATTCAAATTTGTGTTGCGCAAAAAAAAGATTCAAAGTTGTGAGCCTGATGTCTCATGTGCTGATAAATTAGTGGCTAGTACTAGCTAGGACATTGCCTGTTTGCAGCGTCTGACATTTGATCTGGTGCTCAATTGCTTCAATGTTAACTGCTTTTATTGGAGCTATTCGTTATTAGTGTTAATTAAGTGTTGGTTGACTAGAGTTCATAGGGTGCTAGTATTGGGGGTTTACCAAGCGTATCCAGTAACAGTAAGTACTAAAGTTTGAGTGTGATCTTGGCTCAACCTGGCAGGAAGAAAAAGAGGAAGGATACAACATGGCGGATCTTCTCGCTGAAGGAACTACAGTCCGCAACGAACAATTTCAACTACGATAACAAGCTTGGCGAGGGCGGGTTCGGCAGTGTCTACTGGGGCCAGCTTTGGGACGGATCACAGGTGCAGTCCCTCTCTTTACAAATAATAAATGCAAGAATGCTGCAACTTGCATTTTGTTATGTACACACTTGTTTGTTGTATCTTATGTTCCTTGTTATTATTGGTACAAAGAGGAGAGTGCAGTGGAGGGCCTGCTGTAGTTGATTTTATTTTAACTGATTTAGTTTCGCCTTCTAATTTATTTATGGTTTCTAGTGGCCTTTGAAATTTAAAATGGTTGTAAGTATCGAAGACTGCGAATAGACTTTGAGAATGAAGGCAAGCCAAACTTGACCTACACTCTGAACGTGTGAAGAACAAACATTCTTGTCTGGGTGGAGAACTGACTTTTTCTCACCTTCAACTATTGATTTGTTTTTTATGCATTCACTTTACCCTAGGTAAGCTGGTGGAGAGGTTTTTTTGCTCCCATTTGGTAAAATAGCAGTTTTTAGGGATAGGTAACCGATCTGAGTAAGCTGGTGGAGATGCTCTTAGGATCATAATTTTGAGGTGGGAACACATTTGAGTTACAGAAAATTAGAAAGCACATATAGCATGGATAGATACATCCACGCTATCTTGACAAAAGAGACAACTAGTCAACTTCTATACTTTTGTTCCAAGTATTGGCCTGTAATAGGAGCGAAAATGCAAACAACATTTTGATAGATCCATACTAATATACAAAAGGGGTGACTTGGGAAGGACTTGATAAGTAAAAAATTAAAGAATTCTTTATGAAAGGTCACGTGTTAGTTTTACCTTAGATAAAATGCCCCATCATGTGTCAGTGTCACTGACAGGTGGTTCCAGACCCGATATGTTGGTGACACATGCCAT
This sequence comes from Brachypodium distachyon, assembly GCF_000005505.3. NCBI lineage: Eukaryota > Viridiplantae > Streptophyta > Magnoliopsida > Poales > Poaceae > Brachypodium > Brachypodium distachyon. The sequence continues at coordinate 4,562,931 of NC_016133.3, read as the reverse complement.
GGCATTTTATCAAAGGCCAAACTAAGCATGGCGTTTTTTTAAGAAATCTCAACCATGTTTATTATGTCAGTGCTACTCACTAGTTTGTGGCGCAGTGGCATAAGTGCATAACCAGAAACTGCTAGAAGCCTATTACTGTACTTGGCAGCTTGTGTTTTCTACAAACATATGACCATATTAAAGGGAGTTTTGGTATTGTGAAATTATTTTACTGAATCGTATGGTTCCATTGCCAGATTGAAGTCAACTAAACTCTTATCACACTTCAGATTATATTAGTAAGTTGGGTCGTTCCATTGCCAGATTGAAGTCCTTTCAGCAATTGATCTTGTCTAGATCTAGCAGCTTGGAAGCTCCTTGCTAGACATATCAAGGGTATTTCCTATTCTAGTTTTCTCAAACCCCACCAAAACTCATGTTATTTTGTATTAGAAGAGGAATGCCAAGGGTAAACCTACAAACTCAAAAGAACAGAATCCTAATCTAGCCAAACCCTAAAAGCTAACAACAAACAGAAAGGAGAAAGACCAAAACCTTCGTGGTGACATGGGTGGTATTTCCTTCATTTTATGACTACGCCACATATGGGATCCTGTATTCCTGGCATACGGACATGTGCAGCAAACTCTCTATTTAACATTTTCTTGCAAGTGTTTGGTAGTCTAAGTCGAAACATATTACCTATATTGAATTTTATCTTCACAAGTTATTTAGAAATAACAGTGCATTTAGCCCAAGTTAGTCTCCTTTACAGACAGATTTTACTTATTTTTGGATGTTGTAACCAGTGACTAGTCTGCTCAAGAATTTTTTTGTGTGGGATTTGATCCATCTTCTCCTTATCAGCTAGCTTTTTGGTACGAGTCATCGACATTACTATGATTGTTTCATTTCACTAGAAGTTTTAAGCTGTTTCATTTCACTAGAAGTGTCATGTAGTGACTGTCAGAGTATGCGCCTTATGTATATTCCATGTATAATCAATAAATTGCATTTCAATTCAACATAGTTAGCACCTCAACTGTTCATTCCATGTAACAGATTGCTGTGAAAAGGCTTAAGAGTTGGAGCAACAAGGCTGAAAAGGAGTTTGCCATCGAGGTTGAGGTTTTGGCACGAGTGCGGCACAAGAGCCTTTTGAGCCTACGTGGATATTGTGCTGAAGGCCAGGAGCGTCTGATAGTCTATGACTATATGCAGAACCTGAGCTTACACTCTCACCTACATGGACAGCACGCAGCTGAATGCCATCTTAGTTGGGAACGAAGAATGAATATCGCCATTGATTCAGCTGAGGGCATTGCGTAAGCCTGTCAACATCATTTTGCAATATTCATCGTGGTAATGTGCAATCTTACATTTATCTCTCTCCTTTTTGTAGCTATCTTCATCATCATGCGATCCCACATATCATTCATAGAGATGTCAAGGCAAGCAATGTTCTCTTGGATGCGAATTTCCAAGCACGGGTAGCTGATTTTGGTTTTGCAAAGCTCATTCCAGAGGGTGTAACCCATGTCACCACGAAGGTGAAAGGTACGCTCGGTTACCTTGCACCAGAGTATGCCATGCTTGGTAAGGCCAAAGAAAGCTGTGACGTCTACAGCTTCGGAGTACTGCTGCTTGAGCTTGCCAGTGGAAAGAAGCCAGTTGAGAAGATAAACCCCACTACAAAGCTAACCATCACCGAGTGGGCTCTTCCACTCGCTTGCGACAAGAAGTTCAAGGAAATGGCTGATCCAAAGCTGAAGGACAGCTTCATTGAGGCTGAAGTGAAGCGGATGGTGCTCGTCGGGCTTGCTTGTACCCAGAAGAAGCCAGAACAAAGACCAATAATGTCTGAAGTTGTTGAGTTGCTCAAGGGAGAATCTGCTGAAAAGTTATCCAACTTGGAGAACGGTGAGCTGTTCAAGCCTGAGCAGGCCAGCTCTTGCCAGGGAACATCTGGTCCTAATAGCTCAGATGTTATCACTGAAGAGAAGGATTCAAAAGAAGATACGATAGAGGAGGCAACGGATTCAAGTGAGACAGTACCCTCAGTTAGGTAGTTTTATCCACAAAGGCGAAAGGTGTTGTATATCCCTTCATGGGAAAGTATGGTTTGTCTGTGTATCATTGTGTGCGTGTCTGACTGCTCCTTGTTGTTGGTACCTTACTTGGGTCGCTTCCAGTCCAGTGTATGGTTGATTTGTTTTCGTATGATTGTGCTATGGATTGTAAAATTCTGCATGGGCTGGTTCCAACAGTAAATGTTGAATGTATTCATGTTGTTACCGTTTAGCTAATGTAACTCATCAATTATTGGTGTGCAAAGCCTATAATTGGTGTGCAAAGTGTGTAATTCAACAACTTGATGCTTCTGAGTATATTTTGGCTGCGCAGAATTCAGCAAGATTTATATTATTTTCCCCTTATTATTAACAGTCGATTGGGATAAATAATGTCTCCTGAATATTACTTTTGAGTAAATATCACAAAACCCCTAATTTCTGACGAACTGTATCGCAAAACTACACATTTTGGTTTTTTTTATCACTTAACCCGTATTCTTGGACTAAACCGTATCGCAAAACCCTAAATCTCGTTGTCAACGACGCTAACAAGGAAATTGACGGGCGGTGGCGGCCTCGCCTACGACCGAGACAACGAGCGGGCGGCGCGGCGGGGCAGCAGGGCGGCTAGGCAGGGCAGTGGGGTTGCGGGCCTGGTTTGGGCTGGAATGCTCCCACCATGGACGGCGCGGGGGAGCAGAACGCTCGTGGGAGAAACTCGTTGGCGACGTCCAATACGGCAGAGCTCTACGGGGGTGGATCCGAGGGGGGAAATAGGGGGAAAGAAGGAGAAGCTCACCACAAACTCGTAGGCGGGGTCGGTCGGGGAAGAGGGAGCCAGTTGAGGTGAGTCGACGGCGAGGCGCGGCTGGCGGAGGAGGAGCTCGGTGCGGGGGCGCTCGGGGCAGCTGGGGATGAGGGCGAGTGCGCCAGAGAGATCTTGGAGACGTCACGCTGCTTTTGCCAGCGTCGTCTTGGCGCGGGCGGCGCTCCGCCGGTCTTGGGGAAGAAGACCCGCGGCGGTGCTTGGATAATGGTGACGGGGGCAGGGCAGGTGTTACTAAGGTAAGTAAGATTTCGCTTCAGAGGCCGACAGGTAAGCCCCCATGGCAGTTTCCCTATTAGCAGCGTTGACAGTAAAATTCTGGGTTTTGTGATACGGTTTAGTCCAAGAATACGGGTTAAGTGATAAAAAAACCCAAAATGTGTAGTTTTGCGATACAGTTCGTCAGAAACTAGAAGTTTTGTGATATTTACTCATTATTTTTCAATGAAACAAGTATTTATATATATAATCTAAAGCAGGAATGCAGAATTGAGATTCAACCTAAAAGGCTGCTTGCAAACTGTGTTTTCTTGTTCTTGATGGGATCCATTGAACTATGATGCAAACAGAAGAAACATATAACCAGGAATCAAAATTGAATAGTTAGCGAAACATACATCAAGAAATCAAGTTTCCAATAGAGGAGATATCTCAACCATATCAGTCTTTCAGACAAGTGTAACATGGAGTTCACTTTAGGAACTGCCTCATTTTAACACACTCAACTTAAGAATTGCTTTTAAAGAGACGCATAGCCTTATTAGCATTCTTCAAAACTGCATTGGATCTTGGCACCTTGTTTTTCCTGTGCTCCAAGAAGTCGAGGGCATTCTTCACGTGCTGAGTGCACCGGACATCTTTCAGCAGAATTGTTTCAGGTCTGATAAACATTACCAACCATCAGAACAAATGTCAGTTAAAAAAATCATACAAGATGACATGTCTGTGAAAAATACCCTGAAGTTTTCAATCTCTTCTTCCTTTTTTGAACCTTCTGGCTTACATTTTCTTCCTCTGTGTCTGATGAGAAGGTTTGCCTGACAAGAAAACAAAGACATGTTAACCAATCAGGTCCGGAAGGTAAAAAAAGTTAAGGATTGGAATGGCTGGTACTGCTAGAGAAGTAAACATACTTCTCGCGTGCTGCAAGCATATCAATTACACTCTTGGGCAGTGTGCCAGGCATAGCATGTGTATCCTTGTTCTCCTCATCCGCTTTGGTATCTTTATCTTCTACCTCCAGAGGCTTCTTCTTTTTTGGTTTTGAGGGTGTTTTTCGTTGGGCCCAACGTCTTCTCCGATCTTTCCCTTCTTGTGTTGCTCTGTAAGATTAAATGTTATCAGGGCAGCGAGAGAACCATCAGCTGGAAATGTGACATCACACTGCCACTCACAGAAGCCAACCGCCTTCAGATTGACATTTCAAGGTCAAATAGCCCCCTGAACCATGCCGTTTCTATACATGGGACTTCAGATTGAAAACCTATAGGCAGCATGCACAAAAAGCTTTGAAGACCTAGAGGTAGCATGCACAAATAGTTTTACAATTACGCTGAAAGGGGTGGCAATGTACCAGTGCACCATTCTCTGGCAAAACACATGGAGAATTACCCTACTAGGGAATGGATGTGGGGAGAATTTGTCCCACTACCCTTCATGTGGCTAGGAGCCTGGGAACACCTCCTCCATATAGTATATATAAACATTTGCAATGAGTTCCGCCAGCTTGGGAACTAATATATTTACTTTTTTTCCTACTTAATCATATGACGAACATCTAAAACAGTGTCACTGTCAACTTTAGGTACATACTGGGAGACATTACCCACAAAATATCTAGTAAGGTAAAAAAGGTGCCAAACAGCTAAATGTATACAGGGGTGGTAATTCATCATCCCCTCTGAGGAATGATCAATTAAGACTAATCTAATATGGTGCATGCCATGATTTTGGCTACGACTCACAAAATCTTGAACAGTAACTTTATTGCATGAAATGAGCATATTTCTATCAGAGCCATAAAAATGTCTGCAAGAGCATAATCAGAAGTGTGTCCACTGAAACAGTATTAAGTGCAAGAAACAAACCTGGCGGCGCTGTCCTTCTCTACCTTGCTGATCTTTTCATGCTTCTCGACACCCTACAAGGCATCAACAGGGAAAATAAACACTCGGCGTAAATCTCGAAAGACTTGGATTAGGAACCATGACGAAATAATGCAGATAAACAACCACATGCTCTCCGAGCGCAGTAGCAAAAATTGTTGGCTCGAGGCAGCAGCACTCCTACGGTCCTACCAACACAAGATACTTCCCGTTTGTCTCCGCGGAATACATGCGCGCAGCGGATGAACTCCCCGCGGACTCCTACTTCACATAGGGTTTGGTTTGCTATTGCGAGTTCTCTTCTCTTAAGGAGCGTACCTGAACGGCGGTGAGCTCCTCGGGGGCGCCGTCGGATTCGCTCCCGCTGTCCATCTATCACCAGTGATTCCGCCGGTGGGGAGCTTCTCTTCGCGCGGTGGCCGCCGCCGCCGCCGCCGCCGCCGTGGGAGTGGGACAAGAGGGTTTTAGCGTTCGGGTGCGCGGACAAGACGGGACACAGCCGGAACCGGTGGTATCCGGGCTTTTCTGCATTTCTTTCCCTCTCCGGCTTGGCCAGCCGATTTGGGCCTGTTGGGACTATAGATACAAATGAGGTGGGCCAGGATGGGCCGTAAGTGTATCTCGTACCGGACTCAGACGGATTTATTTCAGATATCTCGAGATGCTGCTAAGGTGCATGTTTCTATATTTTCTAAAAAAAAAGGTGCATGCTTCTATTTTCTCACCAAAAAAAAGGGTGCATGTTTCTATCGTTGTTCTAAAAAAAAGGTACTCCATCAGTCCCATACTAAGTGTCGAAATATTGCATGTATATTTTAGTATATAGATACGTCCATTTTTAGACAAATTTGAATTACTTAATATGAGACGGACATGTTTGTAAAAAATCACTTGCATGAATGGTCATAATTGTTTTGGTTGTTATCCGGCTACACTATTTCTTCAGAATCGCTACAAGATTGTGGTGCTCCAATCCTAGTGTATGATGCATTCATGCTCCAACCATGCACCTTGTCATTGATTTTAACAAACCGATTTCAAGTTTCGGCTGTATTGAGATCTTGATTCATGCATTCTAGTAGCATCTGCTTGAGTCAACTTTGGATCATATACAAATATGGCGAACATTGACAAATTGCAAGGAATCAATTAGAACAATTACACTTTTGCAGAAGTACCTTGCAACTGAGGAGCAAACAAGAGAACTCAGTGTCAGTGCATCACATCCTTCAGAAAATTAAGAAGAGGAAAGCATTGCAACTTTGTGGAAGAGTGGGAAATCCTTGTTCGTTGTCACTGCAACAGCAGATAAACATGCAATCCATAGTGACATTGTAAATTTGCAAAAGCAGAAACTCCTAGGTTATTGCAACAGCAGATGAACATGCAATGCAGCCCAGATTGCACTAGTGTTCATACTCCAGAGCCCAGACGGACCACTAGATAACTTGCAGACTTGCATGACCAAAGTTGGCTTTTATGAGTTCAATGCAGTTTTGCCCCTGCCACCTTACATAAAATGTATCATGGAAAAAAGAGACGGCCAATCGATAGATATCTCATTTATGCATAATTAATCGGCATGCAGACTGCAAACCATAGATTTAACAAGGAACATTGCAGAGAAAATTCATAATGTAGTAGGCAAAATATTAGCTCCTACTATGTGTCAATCTCAATTCTCCATGAAGAACACAAGTATCAATACAAATACGTAGCAGATATCAAGTAATGTAAATACGAACCAAAACAGACCACCGCGCTAAGGATCCCGCACAGATTGCAGATAGAAGCAGTTGCAAGATACTGTCGGGAAACTTCAGTAGATGAAACAACTCATGTTGTGGAAGCAGAACACAGTACACTCTTCAATAGGTACACTCCACCAGCTCAAACAAAACCCAGAGGCTGGAACTTCCCAGAGCTATCGCGCATTTTGATATATGTTGGTATATCTGAGACGCACATAAATGGGTCACCAAATGAAAAATCAGATCCTTTCGCAAGGCTCCAAGCACTAGGAAAGCTACTAAAGGAGAGACGCAGTTTGTTGCCTCCACTGGCCCATTTCGCACATTCTAGCGCTTTCATTTTGACAGCTATGTTTTCCGGCGCAGCATACATTCCAAACTTTAACTCGACCACCATCCTCTCCAGCACCTCCGCATTCTCGGCAATGAACATGAGAAACGCAAACTCATTGTGATGTCCATGGTACTGACGGAAAACAATATTCTTGAGGTGTGACCGGACGCACTCAATCAGACCATTCTCCTGCCAGAATTTGAGATGGATGTTGCCAGTGGTTTCCTGAGTTTCCTCAGACTGCAAATAGACATCAACACATAGTTCAGCTTTACACAGTGACAATCATACATGAGCAATCTGATGCCATCCGGTTATGACGATGCAAATGATAGACTGGTTTTACCTGGATACAAAGGGCCTCGACGTTTGGAAAGCATCTAAGGAAGCTGGGCATCATCTTGACTTCATTACGGATTCCGAAATGCAAGGCCAAATGCCAACATCTGGACACTGGGGACAGTGGTGTTTGGACTCGCCTGTGTACAAGCCTGCAACAGACCAAATTAAAGAACATGAACCGATCAAGAATTATTAGCATTTGCTCATCAATAGACAGCCATGCACCCACCTTGACAGGCCTTCTTGTATGCATATCAGTATACCACCCAAAGTAACAAAAATGGAACAAAGGGCCAAAGAGCTGCACCTCTATGGTCGCGTTGCCAATCTCCAGCACGTGCGCTCCTGGCCGCATGTATCCCAGCATACGCAGCTGGGGAGCACGACTAATCTTGACTCTTATGCCCATTTTGCTCCGGTGGTTTGAGCTGCACCAGACGAAGAGACGCTCAAGACGCGGGGCGTCCACCACCGCGACCTCCTCCAGTGTGGACAAGCAGAACTGTGCGCACCGTAGGCTCTGGCTGACGAGACGAGCGTGCAGTTGGGTCTGGCTTCCGACGACCGCGAGAATCTCCAGAACCGGGCTGGCGGCGAGCACGAAGTCGAGATCCTGGTCCTCCATGATGACACAGCCGAGGACGAGCTCACGCAAGTTGGGGAAGGCGGCACCCCGTGGGAGGGTGGCGGTGTCCGGAAACACCCAGGCACCGAGGTAGAGGCGGATGAGAGAGGCGCAGCTAAAGAGCGCGACAGGGAGGCACACGCCGGGGAGGGGCCAGGGGCGGTTGACGAGGACGAGCTCGCTGACGCCCTTGGTGGCCAGGAGCTGGAACCAGCGCGCGAGCACGCCGCGGTCGGCGCGTGCAAAGAAGTTGCACGTGAGGCTGACGAACGGGAATTTCCCAGGGTGCACCTCGAGGGCCTCGGAGACGGCGGCGGTGACGGCGCGCGGGGGCCGGGCCCCGGCTCGTGAAGCAGGTAGGAGGTGGGTGTCAACGAGGACGAGCGGGGTGGAGCGCCAGAGGTGGCGCCAGTGCGAGGACAGCACGGCGGTGCGCGCGCCGTCCTTGGCGGGGAGGCGGGAGACGACGCGGCAGAGGAGATCGTCGGGGAGGAGGCTGATGCGGTCGACGTCGGCGGCGGCCTCCGCGGCGGCGCAGGAGAGGGGGGCGGCGACGGAGACGGGCGGCTCGAGGAGGAAGGCGTAGAGGAAGTTGAGGACGAGGTTATGTAGGGGCTCCAGCGTCTCCGGGGCCAGACCGTGCCGCATCTCCGTGGGAACCCTCGCGTCCTCCGCGGCGAGGCTGCCGTTGAGGAGTTGCGGGTAGATCCTGGGCATCTGCCTAGCCATGGTGGACGCCCGCCGCCGCGCAACGCCCGTCGAGGAGGAAGGTTTGGGGGAGAGCGTCGCAAGGGTTTCTCTTCTTTTTCGTTCTTCTTCTTTCTTTCGGGACAACGGTGAGAACAGAGCCTCCTTTGTGCTAGAGTTGTGGAAGTGCCGAAGTGAATGAACAAATTTCAAATTTCAAAAAAAAAGTTGCATGCTCGACGTTGGACGCAGCCCAGATATGTTTATTTTTTTGTCAATCGCGAATGTATCTACTCATCCGTTTCTAACTATTTTTGTTCTAAATCAAACGTTAAATATCTCACCGGGTTTATGGAAAAGGGCCAACATCTACCATTCCAAATTACTCATATGTCCCATAATTTTTGTCGTGATTTTAGTTCAAATTTGAATTAAAACCAGCACAATAATTATGGGACTGAAGGAGTACTACGAAGTAGTAAAAAATACTTCCTCCGATCTATATTACTTGTCGCTGATTTAGTACAAGGGAGTAGTATTTTTTATTAGAGTCATCATGATAGTATATATGTTTACCGTATGTGTAAATATTAATACAATTTAACATAAATTTAGTCAAAATTTAATAAGCTCGTTTATGACAAAACTAAAACGTTTGTCCTCGTCTGTGCGCACGTGCGATATCGGATCTACTGTAAGTCATGGAATAACCCCCCGCCACCTTCTCATGTGAAACGCTATGTTCCCCCTTCCCAGTAGCCCGTTTCCCCAATTTCCATCACAATTGTCGTTCCCAGCTCTGGCGCTGCCCCAGGCTATGGCGCCCGACCCTCCTGCTCAGGTGTTAGTAGCCATGGATTTCTGTTGTTCCTGCCAGGGGAAGTGGAGCGCATCCGCGAAGGCTCCCCTCCACACCCCCTCGAAGCACCGCCATGGTGGCACCTCGAGGCGATGCGCGCCACGACGCGCGGGTTCCGCTCTACCTTCACTAGCTACTCGATCATGCGACTGCTATTCGAATGATTCATGCGCTCACTTTAAACCCTCCAATCTTGACATTAGGGGCGGGCATTCGGTCATGACTGAAAGTTCGGTCTTCTAATTTAAGTCTTTTTTCGATTCGGTCCTTAAAATATAATACCCGAACTTTACTGAGAAACGTCGATGACCGAACTTTAGAAAGATGGGTGATAATTCCAAAACAAAACGTGATTTGGTACCAATTTTAGCAACATTTCACTTATACTTCTCACAAATTTTCTTATTAACATGGGCATTGGAGATTAGGAAAGTGAAACAGTCGATTGCCTCTCTTGTGCCATGATTTTTGCATGCGGAATAGTTGATGCCTAGATTGTATCGTGAAAATGAGTTGGTTTTTACAAAGCGGAAAAGTTTGGTCCTATTTGGTCTTTCAGTCTTTTGTGGATTGATACCCGAATTAATAGAATAAATTTCGGTCTATAAATTTTTCTATCCAAATATCTAATCGGTCTTTTCGATCTCGGTCTATTCGGTTTCGGTCCTCGGTTTTTATGCCCGCCCCTACTTGACATATACTTTAGAATACTTTATGTATAAACAGTTTTGCTCGATGCTAAGTGGCAGTGTTCCGTGCTTTGTCGACCCCACCCAAGATCCTAGCTTGTGTCTAAACATTTGAGAGAGAGAGCAAGAGATTTCCCTCGTTTTCTTTAAAAATAAAAGGAAAATAGATAATTAATTAATTATTTTTCTTAAGGAAAATAACTAGTACACGATTATATTGTTTTTTAGGAAAACGACATAATTATAGGAGAGAAAGCAAACAACACGGGTCTCACGCTTCTCTACAGTCGACTAGGCTCGGAGTCCACACGCGGCTGCTCGGCCCGCTTCCACCCCTACATCCCCCTCGTGCCGTCTCGGCGTCTTCCTCCACAGTCCACAAACCCGCACGCGCATCGCCAGCCGTCCGATCGCGCTCGGGCGGCCCTGGTCCGCTTCCTCAAATGTTCCGCGGCCATGCCCCTCTCCACCGGCTCCCCTCGCCGCCGCCGCCACCGGCGGCGGCCGCCGGCGCACTCCCCAGCGCGTCCCCGTCGTGCCGCACCTCCACTCATGTGAGCAATTGCTGTTTTTTCTGTATCTTCCTCATATGTCTGTTTCTGATTTGGCTCTACCACGCTGCCTGCGCTATTGGAATCCTTCTTCGTTCCCCCGATTCCGAGCCCCGCCTGCGTGCGTTTGAAGTGGAAGGGGACCGGATTTTGCGTTTGCTAATTCATGGTCTGTTAGTAGTTCCTTAGTTTTCTGGAGTTAGTTCGATTTTGATAAATCCAATATAATAGCTTCTGGTAGAACAAATCCTGATTACAGAAAGGCCTAATGGGCTATCAACTAAAAATGGTATAGATAACAAAAGTTGAGCTTCCCTAGCCTGTGCTTATTTCCTTATCCCAATAGTCTAAGCATTGTTTTCTGCAACCCTATCAGGTTCCCTTCAGGCCGAAGTTGAGCTTCATGGTGGCATTTCAGGCTCAACATGTGAAATATGCTCCTAACCTGATCAAATCAGTAGTAAAAAGTCTTAGATCAAACATCACTGATGGTGACAATGGAATGACCGAGCCAGCTAGGGAATTGTTGGAACGGCTGTTTGCGAAGACACAGAGTCTAGACACAAGTGCTTCTCATGATAGTGAACTGAGCATGAGCATCGAGGTCCTCAAGTCTGAATTCGAGCGCGCCTTGTCGATTCTCAGAAAGAAAGAGAGGTACCTTCGGAATGCAGAGAAGAGGGTTTCTGATGATCAGTTAAGGTTGAACCAGACGAAGCAGGACCTGGATCAGAGAGAGCAAGAGATCAGCAAAGCACATGCAAAGCAGCAACAAATGGAGAAAGCACTGAAAAAGGCAAGTAGAGATCTGTCGTTGCGAGTGAAGCAGATCAATAATCTGAAGCTTCTGGTTGAGAGGCAAGACAGGAAAATTGCCAGTTCAGAAGCTTTGCTTTCTCAAAAGGTAATTGAAGTGGAAAATCTCAAACAAGATATGTTCAACAAGAATAAGGAAGCAGACTTGATAAGATCAGAGATTAAGTTGAAAGAACAACTGCTTCTTGAAGCTAATCAGGACGTCGTGCAGCAAGAGGCAACAGTTAGGGAGCTGCGGAGTGAAACTGAAAAAAAGGCTATTGATATTGCCATATCCAATGAATTGAGGAAGGCTAATGAAGAGAAACTGAAAATTGCTGAACAGGAACTTGAGAAGCAGAATTTAGGATGGTTAGCAGCACAGCAAGAATTAAAGGAACTGGCGCAACTTGCATCCAAGGACACAGATGATATCAAGGGTACTGTCACTGACTTTAAACGTGTGAGGTCCCTGCTGGATGCTGTACGGTCTGAACTAATCTCTTCAAAAGATAATTTCGCCTCCTCTCGCAGACAAATAGAAGAACAAACGGTGCAGTTGCAGAAGCAAGTGCAAGAACTCAAGGACCAAAGGGTATTGCTGATGTCTTACACCCAGGATTTGGAAGCTGCTCAACTGGAGATTCAAGGGAAGACAAAAGATCTCAATGCTGCACAGTCTCGTTGCCATGAACTTGAATTGCAGTTACTTAAGGAAATGGAGAAGGTTGAGTCTCTAGAAGCCGAGTTAACCAAAGAAAGAGAGAACTTGGAACAGAAAACTGAACAAGTAGACTTTCTTCAGAAGGAGCTTGTTCAGAAGGAAAATGAGTGTGGTAATTCACAAAAGCTTGTTAAAATAAAAGAGGCAGAGCTATTAGAAGCCAGACATGAAGTCCAAGATATGAAATCAAAGGTAGATTCTATCCAATTGGCTGTTCAAGAGAAGGATTCAGAGCTTTCGGACACACAGAGCAGACTAACTGAAGTGAGCGGTGAAGTTGTTGAGCTTCAGCAGTTGCTAAATAGCAAGGATGATCAACTTGTTCAGGTTAGAACTGAGTTACATGATAAAGAACAATATATAGAATCAATGCAGAGTGAATTAGAGAGCATAAGATTCAGATGCTCGCAAGCTGAATCTGTGTTGCGAAGGATGGCTGAGCTCACTGGCGATCTTGCTAGTTCCGTGAAAGCTGGAGAAATGGACATTTATGCATTACTGGATGATGAAATTTCAAGCACCAGTACAGTCCTTGAGTCCAATTTGCACAAGCATAATCAACTGGAGGCTGACATAGAGATGTTAAGAGAATCCTTACGGCATAAGGACATGGACTTAAGAGCTGCTCATGAAGCACTTGATGCCAAAGATCAAGAACTGAAGGCAGTAGTTGGAAAGTGGGATTTCAAGGAGAAGGAACTGGATGAGGTGGAAGAGTTACAGAAAGATCCCATTGACATGAAGGAACTCCCTGTTCTTTCTAACGAGACAACAGGGGGCAGCATTACAGGAGAGATGGAGCTCAAGAAGCTTCAAATTGAAGCTGCCGAGGTGGAGGCACTTGCTGCTACTACTGCACTAAAGAAGCTTGCGGATATGAGTAAGAAATACTTGAGATGCCGCAAAGCTGATTCTGGGATTGGTTTGGTTGCATCAGAAAGTGCAAACATTGGTAAAGCGAATTCTAGGATGGAATTAAACAACAAGATGGATGTGATTTTTGAAGCTAAACAAGAAATTGTTAGACTATTTTCATTGACAAAAGAGCTCATCACTGATGACGCAATAAATGATGCTGAGGAACGATAACTTTAGAGCTAAAATATTCAGCCAGCCAATTCTACCAAGATAGCTTCAGAATAGAGGTATGGCAGATAGATCTCAGACATTTATGAGCAGCTGGGTCGCATAGCAAGACCAAAATCTGTCGCTGGTTGATTCGGCAAATGGCGTTCTAACAAAGGATAAAAGAAACTGTCCATGTGTGTATTTTCGGAGACGAACCTCAAACTCTTCCTAATAATGTTTTCCGATGTGTTGCTGTAAATATATGTGGGGAGTTACTGGTATGGCATTTGGTGCTGGTTGTCCCCACACACTGTACATTGGACGATGCTCCAGGTTTTGTTGTTGGTTAACTGAAATGATGTTCAGTGTTTGCTATTGTTGTTGCACCACAAAGTGGATGATGTTCCAAATTAGAGCAACAAGGAAAGAAAGGGAGATGACTGTCAAGAAAAAGGGAAAGAAAGGAGATAGCTATAGTTCATCTAAAAAGGGGAGATGGAAATTTTGAGCTGGAAGTCACCAATCTTCAAGGCGCAACCTTTTAAATTTTGCACAGAAAGTATTCAGTATTTCAGGGTTTAACTGTTAGGATTCTGTTATTTGTAGAGTCTTTAAGATTCTATTCCAAGTGCAATGCCCCTCAATGTCACTTCGAGGCAGAGACAAACTCTATCTCTATGCTTTCTCAGTTTCTCTTAACTCCAGGTCACCAAAATTCTTATGTGGCAATACCCTTACAGGTAGTTGATGTAAGCCTATGCATACATTGCATAGTCAGTTCTTTCTCTGATTGAGAGGCACTAACTTTCTTCATCAGATAAATAATGGGCCAGGGCTGACAGGAAACTTACACTATCAAAACACACTGCACACAAGCACTTGAAACACAGCTTAAAAAAAGGTACAGATTAGTCATCCAAACTCTGAAACTCAAGCCTTCAGCGTAGCATAATATTAGACCAGCACAACTCAAAAGAGAGTCAAATATTACAGCTGCAGATAATCAACCATGCTTGCTGTTATTTGCAGTACTGGAGATCATGTGAAACACACATCTGCTGCTGTGTAATCAGCAGTTCCACAGTACTGAAATATACTTTTCTGTTTGAGCACTGCTCCAGATCAGCTCACACTGAATAATTGATAGGCACAATTGAAAGAATGGCAGCAATGCAGAAAAAAAAAACTAGAAGCATTATCAATGAGCATGTAGCTATTGTAAATTATTAGCAGCCCATTTTATAGCTTCTCAGTCATTAATTACAGAGATTGCAGCTTCTACAGGCACAAGTTCAGTTTGGTTAGCTTCAGAATTCACAAGAGAAGAATCACAGATTTAGTACACTATTGATGTAACTCTGTGAACTGCAATATTAACAGAGAACACAGATTCAAAGCCCAAAATCAAGTTATTCTAGTGCAAGCCAACATTAACTGTAACTCAATCTTTCCATGCATCTGATGGCGCACAAACCCCAGAATAAATTGCTGAAGCTAAAACCTTACCATATGGCAAGAATGAATTGAAACAAAGGCAACGGTCAAGAAGAGAGTATGAGACAATGTGTCAGGACAAACTCTGAACTGCACTATGAGAGATCCCATTAGTACAGTTGAAACACTGGGAATCGACTTGTTCATGTCTCAGTGTCAGGTCTCAAGCGTCTCTCAGCAAGACAGCAACCATTTTCATGTCTGAAATTCTACAATCCCACTATGAACTGAAAAGCAAAATCTCAACAGGAATCCCCAAAATTGGTTCGTGATTCAAGCAGACAGCCAAGATTGCACAAGTAGTACCGTCGCCTGTATCAGGCGATCTGCCTCGTCCTGCCATGGGCTATGGCTGATCAATGGAAGAACCAAATCCATGGCGAGCAGTCGGACTCGGGCACTTGCGGCAAGACCCGCTGGATTTGAAGCAGGAAGTGTCGGTAGTCGCACCGGCCGGTGTCGCTGCAGTGGTAGCCGATGGTCGTCGAGCCTGGGAATCTGTCGGCGTCCAGGAAGTAGATGTACCCGCCGGGGTTCGTGTGGACCGCCGTCGTGTAGGCCCTGGAGCAGCCGCGCCCGAGGAAGAGCACCCTCCCTGGTAGCCCCCAGCAGTTGCGCTGGCGCAAATTACCCTCTTCTTCCCTGGCGATCCTGATGACATGGAGTCCCATCACATCCGGCGCGACCGGCAAGGAGGCGAACCTCCTGACGATGAGCAGATTCTCGCCGGACAGCACGAGGTAGCGGGCGACGGGCTCCTCGGCCCGTGGCGCTCGCTGGGTGTCTATGCGGATTCCGGCACGCGACATCGTAAGCATGCCGTCCTAGGCGATCACCGGCACGTAGGAATAGGCACTCTCGGTGCTCGTGAGGACGCAGAAGCACTCGAAGTCGCCGCGCCTGTAGTGCACTATGTCCTCCATGGACCCGTCCGCCGTGGGGATCATCTCGTCGGCCCATGAAGCGCGACGGTCTACCTCTGTATGAAGCAGCGGCGACCAGTGTGCCATCCCCGGGCGCCAGAAAGCGATGTTGGTCTGGCTGGACGTGAGGGCGGCGACGATGTAGGCGCCGTCGGGGGTCGGCGCGGTGGACCGGACGGCGGCGTGGATGGCCAGCACGGGGTACAGATTGTTGTGCTGGATTCCCGAATTGCTCCTCACGGGCGCTTCCATGTTGTCAGGTAGGGCAATTTGTTCGCCGGTGGGGAGGTTGAGCAGCGCATATCGCCCGCGCGGCGCATGGAGCTGGACGACGAACCAGCCGCCCGGAAAGGAGCCGCAGAAGCGCGCGCCGGGGACGTGGAGGGGTTTCTCCTGGTGGGTGGATCCTCCGAAGACCCGGAAGTGGGAGGTGCTCGCGGTGGACGGCATGAGGAGCCAGGGGAGCTCGGGCTGGTTCTCCCTCTGCACCGCGACGGAGCGCCAGTGCCTACAGACGGCGGAGGTGTAGACGCGGTCGTTGAGGGTTGGGAGGGAGCGGAAGATGAGTCCCAGGATGTCTTCGTGGAGGGTCGCCCACGGCGGCGACGCCATGGCTTGGCAGGAGGGGAGGGGGGAGTTTTTCGTCTTGGCTTCTTGCGGGGAAAAGGAGAGACTATTTGTTGCGGGACAGCGGGGAGACAGTAAAGGATGTGGCCTTTGCAATGTGCACCCTGTAACTTTCTTTATTTATTAATAGATCATTGAAACATGTTACGGAGTATTTCAATATACCTTTGCTTTTATTCGTGTTGCTACATCAAGAAAAATATTGATTCGAAATTGTAGAATAGACTGTGGCCAGTATATATTGAAAACTAAGTTGCACGAAAAATGTTTAAATTTAGTGTGTCATATTTTGTGTTCTTAATTTGAACTAGGGATGCGAATGAGATTGCGCGAAAGGCCCACTTCTAGCTCAATTTTTAAATCTCTATTTAAATTTGGGGTTAGAATTTGAATAGCAGATTTGATAATTGAACTAAAAGTGCTTCTTTCCCCGGGATCTCATTGGCATCCTAGTTCAAATCAAGAACACAATATGACACGTTAAATAAAAATATTTTAAAATTTGAATAAGACGTTTAAAAGTCGAACTAGAAGTGGCTCTTTGGCAGGATCCCGGTTGCATCCCTAATTTGAACGCATTTATTTTGTATAAGTGTATTAGTTATCTTGATGTCCCATGATTCTAGCCTGTAGTAGGCATTGCTTGAGGGTGCTCGTGGTGGTGTGTGTATATGTGTTTTCATATATGTTGTACTTGATATTTCTTTAAAAATAACATATGCACCATAAAGTCCACTTACTCTTGAACTGAAGAAACAATTGAACACATTCGACCTTCTAATTTTCTTAAAAAGTTTTACTCCGTGCCATATTCTATAGAAACATCCGATCATCAAGTTTAATCGTATAAATCATGGTCCACTAAATTGAGGAGTGAATATTTTAATGGCATATCCATGATCAATGTATAGCGTACATAACAATTTATTATAGTTTTATTTCCCCATTTTACTTGGGTTTTAAGTAAAATAGTCGATTTTATATATCTGAAATTCAGCTATTCGTGCACGTAGTGAAGCACAGTATGAAAATCATCATTTGTTTAGGTCTATAATAAAATAAACTTGTACTATTTGAAATTTTTATTGTGCCTAATTCCGTAGATTAGCTGCAAAATGAAATCCATCGAATGGCAACTTAATTCACGATTCGTGCATATGCTAAAGCAAAGCAGCGAGATCAACTCATTGGCTGCTGACATCAGCAATGATGCCATCGCATGCATTCAGTCCTTGCAAGAGTAGTTTAAACCTCAGCAGTTAAATTAGGATCCTCAATATAACCAATGGAGGATACAATTTAGCCTAAATGGTCGAACGCAGTGGCCTCCTGTTCCTTTGTTTTAATTTTAGTATCTATGTATATCCAATTTTTCTTAACTTCTCTAATTTTTGTAACTCCATTTTCCCCTAATATTTCTTTAAATTAGCCAAGTTTTTAAAAACAAAACTTCAAAATTCAGTATGCATAGTTTCTTTTTTAGAACACCCACTTGCCCTATTTTTTTTCAATATTTTTGGTCATTGAAAATGAAAATTAGGAAGCAATATTTGGTATGAAGAAATACCAAATTAAAGGCTCATTTGATTAGGGCCTAAGGATTTTCATCCTCCAAAATTCATATCAAAACTCCTTTGAATCAAATTGTCAGAAGGGCTGGTATTTAGTTTAAATCTCTCCAAAGCTGAAATATGGAGTAAATAGTTCTTCCGGAAAAAAAAATCCAAGTCATGTGTTTTTGGATTTGGTTTTTTGTGTATACCATCATGTAACTATCTTTTCTGCCTTATAAGCTAAAAGTCAAAAGCACAAACTAAGCCTAACCAAAATTACACTATCAAAGCACACTGAATACAAGCACTTGAATCACAGCAAAAAAAGGGGTGCAGAATAGTCATCCAAACTCAAGCCTTCAACATTGTATAAGATCAGATTAGCACAACTCACAAGAGAAACTCAAATATTACAGCTGCAGATAATCAACTATGCTGGTTGTTATGTGCAGTCCTGGAAAATATGGAAACACGTCTGCTATTGTGCAATCAGCAGTTTCACACTACTGAAATATACTTGTCTACTTGAGCAATGCAGTCAAAACTGAAAGAGAAGTGACGAATTAGAAGCATGTTTGTAAATTGTTAGCAGCACATTTTGAGCTTCTCAGTCACTAATTACAGGGATTGCAGCTTCTACAAGCACTCAGTTTCGTGTTTTTGTTAGCTTCACAACTCACAAGAGATGCTCCAGAATATATAACCCACAATTGATTCAGTACACAATTGATGCATCAGGAAAACTCTGAAATGCAATATTAACAGAGAACACAGAATCATACCAAAAATCAAGTTGTTCTATTGCACGCCATAATTAACTGCAACCCACAGATTCAGTACACTATTGTATCCATGCATCTGATGGTGCACAAACCACAGAATCAATTGCTGAAGCTAAAAACCTTACCATCTGGCAAGAATGAATTGAACAAAACAGTGAACATTCAGCAAAATCTCACAACAAAGGCAAAGATCAAGAAGAGAGCATGAGGCAATGCGTCAGGAAAAACTCTGAACTGTACTATGGGACATCCCCATTAGTACTCGAAACACTAAAATCGACTATTTCTTTTCTTTTTTGAGAAGGCTAGAAATCGACTTGTTCATGTCTCAGCTACCATTTTCATGTCTCAAATTCCACATTCCCACTATGAATTGAAAAGCTAAATCTCAACAGGAATCCCCATAATTGCTCCGTGATTCACCCAAGCAGACAACCAAGATTGCACAGGTAGTACCGTGGCTTGCATCAGGCGACTCTGCGGCCTCGCCCTGTCCTGCCATGGCTCAATGGAAGAACCAAATCCATGGCGAGCAGTCGGACGCGGGCCCTCGCGGCAAGACCCGCCGGATTTCAAGCAGGAAGCGTCGGTAGTCGCACCGGCCGGTGTCGCTGCAGCGGTAGTCGACGGCTGTCAAGTCGTGGAATCTCTCGGCGTCCAGTAAGTAGATGTAGCCGCCGGGGTGCCTGTGGACCGCCGTCGTGTAGGTGTAGGCCCTGGAGCATCCGCGCCCGAGGAAGAGCACCTTCCCTCGAAGGTCCAAGGAAGAGCAGTTGCGCCAGAGACATGAATCCTGAGGCTGACCCTCCTCTCGCAACGTGAAGACATGGAGTCCTATCCTGTCCGGGGCGACCGGCAAGGAGGCGTACCTCCTGACGATGAGCAGATCCTCGCCGGACACCACGAGGTAGCGGGCGACGATCTCCCCGGACCCTGCCGGCGTCAATCCGACAGCCTGGAACATACGGATGCGGACAGTGCGTCGCATCGTCAGCGTGCCGTCCGCGGTGATCACCGGTTCGTAGAAAAAGAGTCTCTCCGTGCTCGTGAGGACGCAGAAGCGCTCGAGGTCCCGGCGCCTGTAGTGCACCACGTCCTCCATGGACCCGTCCTCCGTGGCCGTGGGGATCATCTTGTTGGCCCATGAAGCGCGACGGTCCACCTCTGTATGAAGCGGAGGTGACCAATGTGCCATCCCCGGGCGCCAGAACGCGATGTTGGTCTGGCTGGACGTGAGGGCGGCGACGATGTAGGCGCCGTCGGGGGTCGGCGCGGCGGACAGGGCGGCGGCGTGGATGGCCACCACGGGGTATATACTGTAGTGCTGGATTCCCGTAGAGCTCTTCACAGGCGCGCCCATGTTGTCGGGTAGGGCAATTTGTTCGCCGGAATGGAGGTTGAGCAGCGCATATCGCCCGCCTGGCGGCGCCTGGCGGAGCGCGACGACGAACCAGCCGCCCGGGAAGGAGCCGCAGAAGCGCGCGCCTACCGGGACGTGGGGGGTCGTGTGGTGGGTAGTCCGTCCGAAGAGCCGGAAGTGGGAGGTGCTCGCCGTGGACGGCATGAGGAGCCAGGGGAGCGCGGGCTGGGGCTGGTTCTCCCTCAGCAGCGCGACGGAGCGCCAGTGCCTACAGACCTGCGAGGCGGAGGCGAGGTCGGTGAAGGATGGGAGGGAGCGGAAGATGCGTCCGAGGGCCTCTTGGTCGAGGCTTGCCCACGGCAGCGGCGCCATGGCTTGCCAGGAGGGGGATTCTTCTTCCTGACTTCCTTCTCGGGGAAGGAGAGGCGAGAATATTCGTTGCGGGACAGCAAGAGACAGAATGATGTGGCCTTTTTAAGTTGGTCCTGTACTTTCTCTATTTCATAGGTCATGGAAACAGACTCTCCTACGGGGAAATTAGCAATTGCCAGTTTGCCACTTCGTTTTATACGAGTAAGAAAATCTCCATCCACTCCAAGGGATTTCATTTTTCTATATTTTCCACATTCTTGGTTTTATATTTCCATTTTTAATTAAATTTTAGTATCTGTTGTCTAACTTCTCCAATTTGTAAGTCTGTTTTCCATAAAAAAATTGAATTAGCCAAGTTTTCCAAAACACAACTTCAAAATCCTGTACGCATAGGTCTGTTTTTTTGGAACACCCACTTGTCCTATTTTTTTTTTCAAATTGCCAGTCTTGAAAACTAGAATTAGCAAAGTTATAATTGGTACGGATAAATATAAAGTGCTCATTTTATTCAAAGTGTTTTTCTTAGGGAATGTCTGACGCTCAGTCGACTGTCGACGAGATAAATCCCGAGAGATTCTCAGTCCACCAAATCAATACCGAGCAATTCTATTGCATGCAAGCCTCTCCTGGCACAAAGCCTGCCGTGCATGCAGGCCTCTCCTGCCTGTGTGTGCACGTGTGTGCGCGCTCGTGGCATCGTGTGTGCGTGCGTGTGTGTGTGTTGGCCTTCGGGTGACATAGCTGGCTGCTGGGTTATTGTGTACGTACGTTGCTTGGATTTGGTCCCAAAAAAAAAAAATCCAAAACTCATTCACGATGCGTATTCCGATTTAAACTAGGAAAATTACAGTGCAAATTTCATGGTACTTGAAAAATTATATCTGCAACTATTCTGTAGTTCAAAAAATTACAGTTGAAATTTTCATACAAATGGGAAAAGTATAGTTGCAATCGTTGTGCAACTAAACTTTTTACAAAGTTACGGTTGAAACCTCATTCGGGCGGAAACTCACAGGTGCAACATAAAAGAAAAAAAAATACAGTTGAAACCGCATGAAAAAAATTACGGGTGTGATTTTAAAGTTGCCAGAAAAATTATAGTCGAAACTATTTTCCAACCGGAAAAATTGCAGTCGCAACGTCCACCCAACTCGAAAATTACAGCTGCAACCCGCATACAATTATGGGGTTACTAACCCTAACTAGTCACTCTAATATTGTCAAGGGAAACAAACAAAAAATGAAGCAAAAGAAGAAAAAGGAACAAAGAAATACATATTAGTGTTCCATATAGAAACAAGGGATAATGAAAAGAGAAGAATCAAAAGATAAAAAAGAAGAAGCGAACTATAAATAAGAAAAAGGAAATGATAAAGAAAAAGAAACATAAAACAAAAGGAAGAAAAAAGAAACAAAATGAAGAAAAAACTAAAAAAAGGGCAGGAGTGGATTCAAACTTCCCATCCCCACACATCCAATCCAACCCAGCGCACTAGTGTTTGCCACTGCACCAGTCTACTCTAACAGAATACATGGAGTTGTGGATCTATATTTACATTCACTCTGTTTTGCATAAACGCTGGTACGAATCTCAATGTATGATCCGGCAGTCCAGTGCATCGACTGAGAAATACCAATTTCTCAGGCGACTGAGAACTAGCAAATCCGTTTTTCTTAAACAACTTGGAGGATTAAAATCCTTAGGCCCGCTTGTTGTATTTTTTTTTGGAGTGTATAACTAAGTATTAGGTCCTCCACAAGAAACAGAACATTCCAAGTCGGTCTTAGGAGTATTTCCTTATTAGATTCACTCAATAGAATAGGATTACAACACAATTTCACCTGAGAAACTTCAGAGGAAGGTGGAGGTCAGAGATGTTCCAACCCACGGTCCTTGTTGACAAATCTTGTATTTGACGTGCATCTCGTGTGGTGTGATTGATAGCAAGCCTCAGCCCAAGAGCGGTGGCCCACTGTCCATCGCAGCCAAAAAGGGAGAAGGTCGCTGACACTCGGCAACCTGCGGCGAGGACACAGAAACGACGGGGCACAAGAAAAAGCTATTCTTCCTCCTGACAGACATCGGATTTGAATCATGAGGCCCTCGGATTTGTAGGACATAAATAGATATGGCATTGCAATACTGTTTTTTTTTACTATCATTCGAATCATGAGGCCCTTGGATTTGTCTTACTTTACACAAAGCGCTGCACAAGTTTGGTTTCCAATAGGTTTCATTTTTCTATATCTTATTTTCATTTTCAACATTCTTGGTTTTATATTTTTATTTTTAATTAAATTTAGTATATGTGGATATGAAGTTTTTCCTAACTTCTCCAATTTGTAAGCCTATTTTCCACAAAAAAAAAACTAAGATAGCCGAGTTTCTGAAACAAAACTTTCAATATGTTGTACGCGTAATTTCTATTTTTCAGAACACCCACTTAACCTAATTCTGTTTTTCAAATTGTTAGAGCATCTCCAGCCAAGGCCCCTAAAGGCTCCCTAAACGGGCTTGGGGCGCCAGCGCAAAAAAAACTGCAATTGATCCCCATATTTTTTGGGGATTTGGTATTGGATCCCTTTATTTTGAGGGGATTTGGTATTGGATCCCCAATTTGTTTTTTTGCGCGGGCGTCCCCCCCCCCCCCCACCCACACACACACACACCCAAAACGGCCTAAAAATCCGCGGCCCCCGACGCCAAATGGGATGCGATGCAGGAAATGCTCTTAGGTCTTGAAAATCAACGAAGATATAATTGGTACGAATAAATACAAAGGTCTCATTGATTCAAATGGTTTTTCCTTTTTAAAAATGGAGTATTAAAATCCTCAAGCCATGTTTGGATTGTTGTGTTTTTGTGGAATGACTAGTATATAACTAAATACTAGGTCCTCTACAAAAATACTCCATCCGTTCCATAATATAAGACGCCCACGCATTTCGAAGTCCAATTTTGACCATCAGTTAGACTAACAAAATGTGAACCATCAATTTGACCGATGCTATAATTTTTATAATACATAATTCACATTTTGTTGGTCTAATTGGTGGTTAAAGAAAAATCTTAAAATGCATGCGTGTCTTATATTACGGAACGGAGGGAGTATAACATTCCAAGTACGGCCTTAGGAATATTTCTTGTGTTGGTTGTTTCATTTGTAGAATCGAACGGTATCGTATTTTTTCTTAAAGATTCATCTGCACTACATTTTCTAGGATAATTTGCGCATACTCCAACCTCTTTGAAGATCACTTTAGTTTTTGTTATGGTCAAATCAAACAAATTTTGGTACAAACGAAACCCTATAGGGATTGGACGGGCATGACCATTTTCCTTTCTTTCTTGTGATTTTAGAATCCCGCTAATCATTGAAGAGTCCAGGATCATTAGTTGGGTTTTGCGTGAGCGTGACACTGGAACTGGCAGATAGAACTGTAAGGGCATCTTCAACGGGGTGATACTATAGCCGTTACTAACAAGACAAAGATAGAAAATTTCATCCGTAGTAACTACTCCTCCAACGACTGTTTCTTTGATCTGATACGCGAGAGAGACTCGGAGGGTTGATTGGGCTGATTGATTTCTTAAATGGAGTGGGGCCTGCTGAATTGCTTTTCTTCGTAACGGACACAGCTCCAACAGGACATTTAATCGATACTTCGTCTTGGTTTCTGTGAGGTGCTCGTTACTACCCCAAGATACGGTTTCGTACTTTTTCCTCCCAATTTCATGTCCACGTCACTCTAGTGCTGACATATCCTGTTTTAGTACCTGCGTATGTGGACTGTTGGAGATGCCCTAAGCACCTTCCTATTGGATCACTCAATAGGATTACAGGACAATCTCATTGAAGAAACAGTACTTGTCCTAAGCAAACACCATGCATACCTCAGCCGAAGCCGGCACTTTCGTCCGGTTCCAACCCCAGTGGCACTGTCTAGCCCAGCAAAAAAGGGCCTGGTGAAGGTCGGTGACATGCGGCAACCTATAGCGAGGGCACAGAAACGACGGGGCGCAAAGAAAAGGCTCTTCTTCCTCCCGACGGTGATGCCCATCTGCTGAGTCATCTCCAGCTCGCTTGGGCAGACGAGACGGAGCAGATGGGCATCACCGTCGGGAGGAAGAAGAGCCTTTTCTTGCGCCCTGTCCGCCCGTCGTTTATGTGCCCTCGCCGCAGGTTGCGCATGTCAGCGAACTTTGTCCTTTTTGGCTAGGCTGGATAGTGGGCTCCCGCTCTTGGGCTGAGGCCTGGCATCAATAACACCCAGATGCACTACGAATACAGGAGTTGTGGCCGAGGCATGCATGGTGTTTGCTTAGGATGAGTATTGTATCTTCAGTGAAATTGTCTTGTAATCCTAAAACTCGTTCTATTGGGTGGATCTAATAGGAAGGTGCTTAGAGCATCTCCAGCCGGCCCCCCTAAAGGCCCCCTAAACGGGCTTGGGGGCGCCGGCGCCTAAAATCCAACCCAGCCAGCCTCCCCAAATTATTTTTTTAGCCGGCGCGGCCCAAAAAGTTAGCAGGCGCCCCCCGGCCGAACCCAACCCACGGGGGGGGGGGGGGGGGGAGGGGCAGTGGGGACGCCGGCGAAGCGTTTTATTGCTGCGGGCACGCCTTGTCAGTGTCATTTATCGCCCTCACCGGCTTCGCCTCGGCTTCCCAGACGAGTAATGGCGGCCACTGGGTCAAACCGCCGTCCAGTCCCATCGGCTTCCACGCAGCGCGTCTCCGCGCATTTCGACCACCCGTTTCTCGCCATGTTCATACCCCCGGCGAGTTAACTTCGGCGCCCATAAAAGGCAGCGCCAGCCCAGAAGCTCGCCATTCGCCTTCTTGCCCTTCTCCTCCCTCGCCGACCTCCCCTCCTCTCTGCCCACATCTCCTCCTCGCCATGGCCGGCAACTGGCAAGACCACCACTGGCTCCGCCTCGATGAGGCCGAGGCGTTGGCGCGGACCGGCTATCCCGCGTCGCCGGACTGCTGCCTTCCCCACGGGTGGGTTCTCAGCCTGGGTGGTAGGCCCGTGCCGCCAACGCTGACGGGAGCGCCCGGCGCGAGAGAGGATTGCGGAGCATTTCTTCTGCAACCTCACACCAGAGGAGCAGGCGTTGCCAGAGTGGGACTGCCACACCGGCAGCGCCTGGACGCCCTTCTTCGAGGAGGAGCGCGACCGGTGCGTCCACGATCTTCCGCACCCGACGGTGTGGAACAATATCACGGACCCGCACGCATTCCATCAGCCAGGGCGGTCCCTCGACACCTTCCTGGCCCACATCGCCACCGGCACCGAACCAAGGCTCGACGGCGGGGCTGCTCCTCCTCGTCCTCCAGCACCTGCCGGACGCCACCGCTACCTGGGCAGTGGCGCCGGCTCCTCGTCAGCGCCCTCCTCGGTGGCGCGCGCCATCAAGGTGGAGCCGGGGTCCTTCTCCCGAGCGCGGCGGAAGAAGCCGGAGCCGGAATGGACGCCGACGCTGGACTACGAGTAGGCTGACATCCAGCACCGTCTCGACGATGACCCGAAAGAATTTCCGGGTCAGCGCGCCAGCGAGGAGGAGGCGGAGCGACGGCGCCTCCTGGGCTACACGGCCTCCGACACCAAAGTCTAGGCGTGGCCGGACTACTAGGCGGCGCATGCGGCGGTGAAGAAGGTGACGCCGGTGAAGCAAGAGCCGCGGGTCATCATCCTCGACGACTCCGGCAGCAGCTTGGGCAGCGGCGCCTCCTGGCTAGACGACTAGGCTAGGGCTAGGGTTTGATTTCGTTTTTTTAAATTTTTGTAAATTATCACAAGTTTCAATGAAATGTCACCGAACTTTATGAAATGTCACCTCATTTGAATAAATTTTGCCAACTTCAATGAATTTTAAATGGTGCCCCAATTTACTATCGGGGCCCCGGCTGAGACGCGGCCGGTCCCCAAATTATTCTTTGCCATATGGGGGAGACGGCTAGAGTTGCTCTTATAGTTCTATCTACCAGTCCTTGCTTACAGTTCTATATGCCAGTTCGAGTGTCCTGCTCACGCACAAACCAATTGATGATCATGGACTCTTTGATGATTAGCAGGATTATGAAAACACAAGAAAGAAAGAAAAAGATTCTCATGTAGTCCCCATCCATTCCCTATATGGTTTTTTTTGTTTGTAACAGAGTTTGTTTGATTTGACCATAACAAAAACTAAAGTGATCTTCAAAGAGACTGGAGTAGGCGAAGATTATGCTAGGAAGTGTACATGGGTCTTTAGAAAAAAATTATGATACGATTTGATTCTAAAAATGAAACAACCCACAAAAGAAATACTCGTAAGACCGACTTGGAATGTTGTGTTTCTTGTGCAGGACCTAGTATTTAGTTATATAAATACTAGTGACTCCGCCAAAAATACAACAATCCAAGCGGGCCCTAAGGATTTTAATACTCCAATTTGTTTAAGAAAAACCCGTTGAATAAAATGAGCCCTTTGAATCTCTTCGTACCAATTATATCTTTGCTAATTTTCAAGACTAGCAATTTGAAAAGAGAATTAGGACAAGTAGGTGTTCCGAAAAACAGAACTACACGAACATGATTTTGAAGTTGTGTTTCGGAAAACTCGGATGATTCATTTTCTTTTTCTGGAAAATAGACTTACAAATTGGAGAAATTAGAATTTTTTTGATAACAACAAATACTAAAATTTAATTGAAAATGAAAATACAAACCAAGAATGTGGAAAATATAGAAAAATGAAACCTCTTGGAAGCGAAACTTGTGCATCGCTTTGTGTAAGCAACACAAATACGTGGGACTAATGGATTTGAAGGATTGTAAAAACAAAAAAATAGAAAAATCAAAATATTGCAATATCATGTCCATTTGAATTCTACGGGATTTTGGTTGCACCAAAATTTATTCGATAGAACACTGAAAAAGCAAAGAAACTAGATTTCACAGGAATGAATTCCTTTATACCGTTTGGAACAAAGGATAGGAAAGTAAAATTCCTACAAAACACTGTTCCTGTCCCACAGATTCACAGGAAATAAAACATCCAGTGGGAGCTCATTTTTTTCTCGCGTGGGAACAAGCCAGGCAATCGACAGCACACACGCCCACGGCCAGACAGCCATTAGGGGTGTGTTTGTTTCACGGGCGAGTTAAGCTAGATAGGGATAGCCATGGATGGGCTAGCTAGGGATATCCAGTTTCAGTGTTTGGTTGTCTAAGTTGGATGAGCCGGGTTCTTGTTTGGTGAGATGGATAACATATGGATAGGACGAGTCCAGTTTCTATTTGGTTGAGTGGATAGGGTGAATATGAGGTTGTGGATATGAACAAGATATGAACACACTAGATATGAATAAGTTATAAAATACTAACTTGGATTCAACAATACTAACTTTGTACACACAAGATATTTTCGCAAGATACCATCAAGCACACGCACAAACATATACAAGGTATCACCGTGAACATTACATACCAACAAGATACCACCATCATCATTACATACCAGCAAGTTTTAAGTCATACATCCATTGGTTCACAACAAAAGCATAAGTCATAATATCCCAAGTTCATTGTTTTGGGTCAACAACAAAATATGGCATGCAACCGATACATATGCCTTCATTCGTGAGGGTTAGCCTCGGGGTGAGAAGGAATGTTATTTCTAACATACCTAGCAACCCAAACCATCTTCTCATCATGATCCAAGGTGTGGAATGCCCTAGCAATTCGTGGATTTTCAACCAAATAGGCGTAGTAATGAGCAAGAAAATCCCTACCAAATGTTGGAAGTGTCTTCATGTTATCCCAAAGACCCTCGGGGGTGTTGTCGTTGCTAACATTCTTCTCTATGGCCACAGCTAGCTTTTCACCCACAGCTACAAGTGTGGGTCCTAAGCCTTGTTCCTCATATTGTGTTGTCTTTGTCCTTTTTGAGGGCCTAGAGGCAGATGACTCACCAACATTGTATGAATGAGTAACTTCTTCATTAGGAGGTGGTGTAGCATTAACATCGGCAGGTTCATCATCTTCAACGTCCACGAAATCAGTGGCTAGTGGTTCACTTGAGCCCTTTGCATAATCTCTAGTAGCCATACCATTGCCATAGATTGTAACCATCTCATTATAATGCTCAAGAGTTTTGTTTAGGTACGGCTCATCTCCTTTGTTATCCTAGTAGACAATACCATATTAATTCCAGCAAGTTTGTGGCATTTAAAACTGATCCCAGCAACTATTTGGACAATAGCAATGTAATTCCAGCAAGTTTGTGACATTTAAAACTGATTCCAGCAACTATTTGGACAATAGCAAAGTAAATTCCAGCAAGTTTGTGACATTCAAAACTGATTCCAGCAACTAGTTGGACAATAGCAAAGTAATTCCAGCATGTACATACCTTAATATGACCCGTGTAATGCTCATGATCAAGAACAACCATACACTTGTCTTCATTCCACAATGCAGCACTCAGTTTCTTGAGTTTTGCTATTCGCTGGCACTTCCTTTTCCATGTCCTATTGTGATTATACACCTGAGCTCCAGTCACAGTGGTCTTGAAATGATCATTGAAAGCTTTAGCACAAGCATTGAGATGCACGGTCTTGAAACCATGAGATGTTCTCACACCACCAGCCACAAAATTAAATAAGTGATTAAGCATGAATGAAGACATTGGAGGTGTCCAGCACACTTGACCACCCCCTTTGGATCCTTCAACATCCATTTCCTACAAAGTTAGGCAGGTCAAACACATACACTTGCAAACTCAATTCAGTCCATAAACTCCAACAAATAACATTACAATAGTACCATTGTACATTGGGTTCACAAATACAAATAGGTTCACAATGAACAATTACACATTATTGGCAATGTAGTTCTCTCGGGCTTGCCACATTTGATTGGCTATTCCCTGCCGAAAATTAACCATATAAGCATGCTCTTGAGCTTGGCCACTTGAAGATGAAGCATAATTTATATTAGGTGGCCATTCATCTTCGGGTATGATATATTCATCAATCTCATCACCTAGTACCCAATTATGAATAATGCAGCAGGCTACAACAATGTCCACTTGAGCTGGGAAGCGAAAGAATGGAGTGGCATCATCAAGTATTTTGAATCTCCGCTTGAGTGACCCAAATGCGCGCTCTACGGTCACTCGAAGAGAAGAATGCCTAAGGTTGAACAACTCGTTCTCATTTTGCACAGGATTGTTTCCCCACTCATTCAAATGGTATCTCACACCACGAAAAGGAGGCAAAAATCCCGGCTTGGCTCCATACCCAGCATCAACTAGGTAATATTTTCCTAACATGAGGGACAAGTTGGTTACTTTGGTACATTTGAATTAATTATACTAAGAAATGAAGCTACATAATTGATTTATTACCTTGTGGGACACGTAATCCATTTGGGCGTTCTAAAGCATCTCTTAAAACTAGAGCATCATGGGCTGCCCCCTCCCAACCAGCCAGCACATATGTGAAGCGAAGATCAAAATCGACAGCGGCCATTACATTTTGACTAGCATGGGACTTTCTACCACAAAAGGCTGGCTCCATGGCCTTAGTAACAGAAGCTCGAATATGTGTACCATCGATAGCTCCAACACAATCCTATTTGGTAAAATAAAAGACAAAATTCATTAGAACCTTACAGTTTCATGTCTACATTTTTTTAATACAATTGCCACTCATTCTCATACCTGAAAGTATGGATCCCGCCTGTAATTTCCTTGTATTTTCGTTGGTGTCTCCATCGAAGGCTTCCTAATAAGTTCATTTCGTAGTTCACCAATAGCATGAAGAACTAGGTTGAAATAACGGCTAACAGTTTCACCGGACCTATTAAAATTAGTGGCAACTAACCTATTCCTAAGGTTGTGCCCAACGGTGTTCAAAAACATGGCTACTTGTTGTTCGACACACATGTGAATTGTGTCTTGAAGCAATTGACGATCCCTCAAAAGTTTACAAAATCGGAAGAAAGGTTCTCTTCTAAGCCTAAGCATGTTTATACATATCGTGTCATTCTTCCATATCTTATTATCTAGATACTCTATTCTCATCCTATCCCTATCAAACATTGGCCCATATGTAATATGTTCTCTCCTTTTCCTTTTCCTAGACTCAACAACCACAGCCATCATCGAGATAAGCATATACGATGCAGCCGCATAAATCAACATCTTTGTCCTGTTATCCATCTACAATTCAAGGTTCACAAAATAATCTCAACTTCACATGCAAATCAGTAAACACTACACGCAATTCTACCATGCAAATATAAAGATAGATGTATCAATACCACATACCTCAGCTTTGCAAAGTCACAAGTCCTCTTCCTTTGTGTCCTGCATGAAGATACATAGAGTGAGATTGACAAAAATAAAACCACAGAACAAAAGAGAGAGCCAATCGGGAGAGGGAAATCAGAAGAGAGGTAGAGGGAGAGAGAGGTAGGCATAAGGGGATGGAGATGGTGGTGGGCCGGGAGAGGGAGATGAGGTCGGGCTGCAGCTACCGAGCGGGAAGAGAGGCAGAGGGAGATGGGGACGGCCGGGGGAGGGAGATGGGGCGGCCGGGGGAGGGAGATGGAGAGGGAGATGGGGACGGCCAGGGGAGGGAGATGGGGCGGCCGGGGGAAGAAGAGGGAGAGGGAGATGGGGCGGCCGGGGGAGGAAGAGGGAGATGGGGACGACCGGAAGAAGATGGGGGTGGCCAGATCTGAGAGGGAGAAGGTGATGGGGTGGCGGCCGGATTTGAGAGAGAAGCAGAGGGAGAGGGAGATGGGGCGGCCGGGGGAGGGAGATGGGGACGGCCGGGGGAGGGAGATGGGGCGGCCGGGGGAGGAAGAGGGAGATGGGGACGGCCCGAAGGAGATGGGGATGGCCGGATCTGAGAGGGAGAAGGTGATGGGGTGGCGGCCGGATTTGAGAGAGAAGCAAAGGGAGAGGGAGAGGGAGAGAAGGAGAGGGTCGGCCGGATTTGAGCGAGACGGGGAGGGAGATCACCTGAGAGCGCCTCCTGCCTCCGCCGTCGTCGCCGCCAACTCGCCAGAGAGAGAGAGTGGAGTGGAGTCGCGAGAGGTCGTGGGAGGAGGTGAAAAGAGGGGGGAAGGAGGGGGAAAACGCTTCGGCCGCGCGCTCGCCCATGCCTGGCTCGCCTCGTCCGGCCAAATTTCTGGGATTTGCTCGGCCAGCATCTGAGAGTAATATGCTTCCTATCTGATTGTCCATATCCATGCCATCCACCCAACCAAATGAACGCCATCCAGGAAAAATGTGGATATCCCTATCCCATCCACCCCTAGGCAGACAACCAAACACACTCTAGATGACTCGATGGAATTAAAGCCTACCATATCCTCACGATACCATAGACTAGAAGCTGTATTTAGCACCAGAAACATCTTCGTTCCTTTGGATCTGGTTCGTGTCTTTCAGAGGATAAAGGATAATGAAGCTGTGCGTATAATCCGGACCATGCACACTTGGTTAATTAGATTTTATGCTGACTAAATGACTTTTTATTCAATCCTATGTTTCTAGTTCCTGTAGGATTCGAGATGCATGCAACGTCAAATCCTGTGATTTACATGTTCCTTTGTTTTTCCCAACCTTTGTTCCAAACGGGGCCTTAAAAGGAGGTTGACGCGTGGATGGAAAATGTCTTATTATACGGAGTAAAACGAAGCGGCAATTGCTAATTTCCCAGGAGGAGTCGAGGAGAGTATGTTTCCATAACCTATGGAATAGGGAAAGTACAGGGACCAACTTAAAAAGGCCACATCATTCTGTCTCTCGCAGTCCCGCACGAATATTCTCGCCTCGCCTTCCCCGAGAAGGAACACAGGAAGAAGAATCCCCCTCCTGACAAGCCATGGCCATGGCGTCGCCGCCGTGGGCAAGCCTCAACGAAAACATCCTCGGAGACATATTCCGCTCCCTCCCATCCTTCACCGACCTCGCCTCCGCCTCGCAGGTCTGTAGGGACTGGCGCTCCGTCGCGCTGCAGAGGGAGAACCATCCCCTGCCCGCGCTCCCCTGGCTCCTCATGCCGTCCACCGCGAGCACCTCCCACTTCCGGCTCTTCGGACGGACCACCCACCACGCGACCCCCCACGTCCCGGTCGGCGCGCGCTTTTGCGGCTCCTTCCCGGGCGGCTGGTTCGTCGTCGCGCTCCGCCAGGCGCCGCCAGGCGGGCGATATGCGCTGCTCAACCTCCACTCCGGCGAAAAAATTGCCCTACCTGACAACATGGGCGCGCCTGTGAAGAGCTCTACGGGAATCCAGCACTACAGTACATACGCCGTGGTGGCCATCCACGCGGCCGCCCTGTCCGCCGCGCCGACCCGCGACGGCGCCTACATCGTCGCCGCCATCACGTCCAGCCAGACCAACATTGCGTTCTGGCGCCCGGGGATGGCACATTGGTCTCCGCCGCTTCATACAGAGGTGGACCGTCGCGCGTCTTGGGCCTACAAGATGATCCCCACGGGCACGGAGGACGGGTTCATGGAGGACGTGGTGCACTACAGGCGCCGGGACCTCGAGCGCTTCTGCGTCCTCACGAGCACGGAGAGACTCTTTTTCTACGAGCCGGTGAACGCCACGGACGGCACGCTGACGATGCGACACACTGTCCGCATCCGTATGTTCCATGCTGTCGGAGGGACCCCGGCAGGGCCCGGGGAGCTCGTCGCCCGCTACCTCGTGGTGTCCGGCGAGGATCTGCTCATCGTCAGGAGGTACGCCTCCTTGCCGTTCGCCCCGGACAGGATAGGACTCCATGTCTTCAGGCTGCGAGAGGAGGGTCAGCCTCAGGATTCATGTTTCTGGCGCAACTGCTCTTCCTTGGAACTTCGAGGGCAGGTGCTCTTCCTCGGGCGCGGATGCTCCAGGGCCTACACCTACACGACGGCGGTCCACAGGCACCCCGGCGGCTACATCTACTTACTGGACGCCGAGAGATTCCGCGGCTTGACGGCCGTCGACTTCCGCTGCAGCGACACCGGCCGGTGCGACTACCGACACTTCCTGCTTCAAATCCGGCGGGTTTTGCCGCGAGGGCCTGCGTCCGACTGCTCGCCATGGATTTGGTTCTTCCATTGAGCCGTGGCAGGAGACAGGACGAGGCCGCAGAGTCGCCTAATGCAAGCAACTGTACTACCTGTGCAATCTTGTCTGCCTCCTTGAACGAATGTCACGGAGGAATTCTGGGGGTTCCTGTTGAAATTTTGCTTTTCGATTCATAGTGTGGGAATGTGGAATTTGATACATGAAAAATGGTTGCTGAGGCATTACAAGTCGATTCCTAGTGTTTCGAGTGTACTTATGGAGATCTCACATAATGCAGTTCAAGGTTCTTTTAGCTTTTAGAAATTGATTCTGCGGTTTGTACATCATCAGATGAGTGGAAATACTGGGTTGCAGTTAATATTGGTGTGCACTAAAATGATTTCTGGTATTCAATCTGTGTTCTCTGTTAGTAATATGCCATTTCAGAGTTTTCCTGATACATACATCAATAGTGCACTGAATCTGTAATTCTGGGTTATATTTCTGGAGCATTCTTGTACTTTGTGAAGCTAACCAAACTGAATTTAAGCATGCAGAAGCTGCAATTTCTGCAATTAATGACTGAGAACCTACAACATGTGCTGCTAACAATTTACAAACATGCTTCTAATTCTTCACTTTTCTTTCTTTTTTGACTGCCCTTCTTCCAATTCTTCCTATCAATTATTCAACGTGAGCTGATCTGGAGCAGTGCTCAAGTAGAAAAGTATATTTCAGTAGTGTGGAACTGCTAGCTGATTGCACAACAGCAGACGTGTTTCCATATTTTTCAGGGCTGGACTAGACATAACGACCAGCATGGTCTGCAGCTGTAATATTTCACTTTCTCTTGTGAGTTGTGCTGGTCTGATCTTATCCTGTGTTGAAGGCTTGAGTTTGGATGACTATTCTGCACCCCTTTTTTTTGCTGTGATTCAAGTGGTTGCATTCAGTGTGCTTTGATAGTGTAATTTTGGTTAGGCTTAATTTGTGCTTTAAATTTTTGACTTATAAGCCAAAAAAGATATTGTTCATGATGGTATGAACAAAAATCCAAAGCCAAAAACATGTCACTTGGAATGTTATATTTTTTCTTCCGAAAGTGCTACTATTTAGTTCAACTTTGGAGATATTTAAACTAAATACAGCCTTCCCGACAATTTGATTCAAAGGAGTTTTCATATGAATTTTGAAGGATTAAAATCCTTAGGCCCTAATCAAATGAGCTTTTGGTATTTCTTCATACCAAATATAGCTTCGTAAATTTCAGTGACCTACAAATTTGAAAAAACAATTAGGGCAAGTAGGTGTTCTATAAAAAGAAACTACCTATACTGAATTTTAAAGTTTGGTTTTTTCAAAAACTCGGCTAATTTAAAGAAGGAAGAAATATTAGGGAAAATGGACTTGCAAGAATTAGAGAAGTTAAGAAAAATTGGATATCCGTAGATACTAAAAATCTAATTATCTATACCATTATATTAAATTCGAAACGGTGGTGATGGTACGGACGTCGCTGCGGTACGTCACTTTGCCAAAATTACGAATATGCCACCACTGTCCGGGGGTGGGTGCGTACGTCACATTTGTTCTTCCGTAGCAACGCACGGGGCTTTTTGCTAGTATATAAAAAAACAAGAGGCCTCTGCGTTCGTCCACACATGCTAAATTATCTCCTCCATTGGTTATATTGAGGATCCTAGTTTTAACGGCTGAGATTTAACATAGAACACTCGGACACATAGTATCTCTTCGGTGGCATTGCTTCTAGAGATCTGGCTGTCCAATTCGTGCAAGAACCGGATGCATGTGACGGCATCATTGCTGATATCAGCAGTCAGTGAGTTGATCTCGCTGCTTTGCTTAATTAGCATATGCACTAATCGTGAATTACGTTACTGATGAGGGCATCCCACCCCTTATCAGTTACCATT
Source organism: Brachypodium distachyon (assembly GCF_000005505.3). Classification (NCBI taxonomy): domain Eukaryota; kingdom Viridiplantae; phylum Streptophyta; class Magnoliopsida; order Poales; family Poaceae; genus Brachypodium; species Brachypodium distachyon. The sequence continues at coordinate 4,527,413 of NC_016133.3, read as the reverse complement.
CGATGGATTTCATTTGTTGCAGCTAATCTACAGAATAAGGGACAATCAAAACTTCAAAGACTACAGTTATTTTAATATAGACCTAAAAATTGATGATTTTCATACTGTGCTCCACCAAGTACACGGATAGCTGAATTTCCGAAATATAAATACTCCCTTAGATCATAAAGTCTTGTCGTAGTTTTAGTTCAATTCATGGGAGTATCATCTATTTCTAAAACGAGGACAAGAATTTAGGATCGGAGTGAGTATCAACTATTTTACTTATATAAACCTAAAGTAAGATGTGGAAATAAAATATAAATGGTTACATATGATGTATATTGATCACAGATATGTCGGTAAAATATTCACTCCTCAATTTAGTGGACCATGATGGGCATGATTAAAACTTGATGATAGGATGTGTTTTTATAGAATATGGTAAAACTTAAAAGAAGAAGAGAAGATCGAATGTGTTCGATGTTTTCTTTAGTTTGACAGTATTCAAAATTTACAGCGCGTCTGACATTTTTAAAGAAATATCAAGTACAATGTATATGAGAACACATACACACACCACCACGCGTACAGTCACGCAATGCCTACTGAAGTAACATACTATAATCATGGGACATCAAGATAACTAACACAATTAAATGTGTGTTCAGATTAGGGATGCAATTGGAATCCCGAGTGTTGCATCCCTCTAAAGACCCACTCCTAGTTCAACTTGTAAATCTTTTATTTAAATTTTAAAATGTTTTAATTTAGCGTGTCATATTTTGTTTTCTTAATTTGAATTAGGGATGCCAACGAGATCCGAGAAAGTCCCACTTCTAATTCAATTCTCAAATCTGCTATTCACATTTTAACCCAAAATTTGAACAAAAGATTTAAATATTGAACTAGAAGTGGGCTTTTCGTGGGATCCAATTTGCGTCACTAGTTCAAATTAACAACACAAAAGATTATGACACACTAAATTTAAACATTTCTTTGTGAAAATTAATTCAGTTTTGATCAACATATATTGGCCACGGTCTATTCTACAATTTCGAATCAATATTTTCCTTTATGTAACAACACGAATGAAAGCAAAGTACGAATATATTGAAATACTAATATGTTTCCGTGATCTACTACGGAGTACTCCGTATTAAATACAGAAACTTATAGGGGGCACATTACAAAGGCCACATCCTTTACTGTCTCCCTGCTGTCCCGCAGGCCGCAACGGATAGTCTCGCCTTTTTCCCATAGCAAGCAATTTGGCCCTCGCCTTTCCTTCCCCAGCAAGAAGCCAAGACGAAAAACTCCCTCCTCCCCTCCTGCCAAGCCATGGCGTCCGCCTTCGAGACGTGGGCGAGCCTCAACCAAGACGTCCTCGGACGCATCTTCCGCTCCCTCCCGACCCTCACCGACCGCGTCTACGCCTCCGCCGTCTGTAAGCACTGGCGATTCGTCGCGGTGCAGACGGAGAACCAGCCCGCCGAGCTCCCCTGGCTCCTCATGCCGTCCACGGGGAGAACCTTCCACTTCCGGGTCTTCGGAGGCTCCACCCACCAGGAGAACTCCGAACACGTCCCGGTCGGTGCGCGCTTCTGCGGCTCCTTCCCGGGCGGCTGGTTCGTCGTCCAGCTCCATGCGCCGCGCGGGCGATATGCACTGCTCAACGTCCCCTCCGGCAATCAAATTGCCCTACCTGACAACATGGAAGCACCCGTGAGGAGCAATTCGGGAATCCAGCACAGCAATCTGTACCCCGTGCTGGCCATCCACGCCGCCGTCCTGTCCGCCGCGCCGACCCCCGACGGCGCCTACATCGTCGCCGCCCTCACGTCTGGCAAGACCAACGTCGCGTTCTGGCGCCCGGGGATGGCACACTGGTCGCCGCCGCTTCATACAGAGGTAGGCCGTCGTGCTTCATGGGCCGACGAGATGATCCCCACGGCCACGGAGGACGGGTTCATGGAGGACGTGGTGCACTACAGGCGCGGCGACTTCGAGTGCTTCTACGTCCTCACGAGCACCGAGTTTGTCTATAACTACGAGCCGGTGATCACCGAGGACGGCGCGCTGACGATGCGACGCACTTGCACTGCCCCCACTGCCCGCATGTTCCGTGGTGTCGGAGGGGCCGGGGCAGGGTCCATCGCCCGCTACCTCGTGGTGTCCGGCAAGGATCTGCTCATCGTCAGGAGGTTCGCCTCCTTGCCGGTCGCCCCGAACGTGATAAGACTCCATGTCGTCAGGTTGCAGGATCGTCAGGGTGCACGTTACACGCTCAACTGCTGGGACATGCCACCAGGGCAGTTGCTCTTCCTCGGGCGCGGATGCTCCAGGGCCTACACGACGGGGGTCTACACGAAGCCCGGCGGGTATATCTACTTCCTGAACGCCGAGAAATTCCCAGGCTCGACGACCATCGGCTACCACTGCAGCGACACCGGCCGGTGCGACTACCGACGCTTAGAGCTGGAAATCCAGCGGGTCTTGCCGCGAGGGCCCGCGTCCAACTGCTCGCCATGGATTTGGTTCTTCCATTGAGCCATGGGCCTTGGCACGACGAGGCAGATCGCCTGATACAAGCGAAGGTACTACTTGTGCAATCTTGTCTGTCTGCTGGAATGAATCACGGACCAATTTTGGGATTCCTGTTGAGATTTTGCTTCTCAGTTCATAGTGGGATAGTAGAATTTGAGACATGAGAATGGTTGCTGTCTTTCTGAGACGCCTGAGACTTGGCACTGAGACATGAACAAGTCGATTCCTAGTGTTCAGAATTTTTCCTGACGCATTGCCTCATGCTCTCTTCTTGATCGTTGCCTTTGTTTCAAGTCATTCTTGCCATATGGTAAGGTTTTAGCTTCAGCAATTGATTCTGTGGTTTATGTGCCATCAGATGCATGGAAACATTGGGTTGCAGTTAATGTTGGCTTGCACTAGAATAACTTGATTTTTGGCATTGAATCCGTGTTCTCTGTTAATATTGCAGTTCACAGAGTTTTTCTGATACATCATTACATCAATAATGTACTGAATCTGTGATTTTGGGGAGCATCTCTTGTGAATTGTGAAGCTAACCAAACTGAACTTGTGCATGTAGAAGCTGCAATCTGTGTAATTAATGACTGAGAAGCTATAAAATGGGCTGGTAATGATTTACAACATCTACATACTCATTGATAATGTTGCATCGCTGCCATTCTTTCAATTGTGCTTATCAATTATTCAGCGTGAGCTGATCTGGAGCAGTGCTCAAACAGAAAAGTATATTTCAGTACTGTTGAACTGCTGATTGCACAGCAGCAGATGTGTTTTTCACATTTTCTCCAGTTCTGCACATAACAACTAGCATGGTTTCTTATTTGCGGCTGTAATATTCGACTTTCTCTTTTGAGTTGTGCTGGTGTAATCTTAATTTCTTATCCTATGCTGAAGGCTTCAGTTTCTGATTGAGAGGCACTTTTTTAGCTGTGCTTCAAGTGTGCAGTGTGTTTTGATAGTGCAAGTTTCTTGTGAGCCCTGGCCCATTATTTATCTGAAGAAAGTGCCTCTCAATCAGAGAAAGAACTGAGCATGCAGTGCACGCATAGGCTTACATCAACTACATGTAAGGTATTTCCACATAAGAATTCCCATATGGTAAGGTTTTAGCTTCAGCAATTGATTGTGTGGTTTGTGCACCATCAGATGCATCATTGGGTTTGCAGTTAATGTTGGCGTACACTAGAATAACTTGTTATTTGGTATTCAATCTGTGTTCTCTGTTAATAGTGTGCCTAATCTTCGATTCTGGGGTTATATTCTGGAGCATCTCTTGTGAGTTGTGAAGATAACCAAGCTGAACTTGTGCGTGTAGAAGCTGCAATCCCTGTAATTAATGACTGAGAAGCTACAAAATGTTCTGCTAAAAATTTACTAACATGCATCTAATTCTTCACTTTTCTTTCTTTTTGACTTCATTTCTGCCCTTTCTTCCAATTGTTCCTATCAATTAGTCAATGTGAGCTGATCTGGAAGCTGGAGCAGTGCTCAAGTAGAAAAGTATACTTCAGTAGTGTGGAACTGCTGATTGCACAACAGCAGAGGTGTTTCCCATATTTTTCCAGGACTGCACATAACAACCAGCTTGGTTGCCTTGCCGATAAAATTCTCCTGGCGTTATATGTTGATGACGCATGCATATGATGCTTCATCGATGAAGACGTCTGATGTTTGTAGTAGACGTTGGTGCAGCATGTCGATCGATATAGTTTACATAACCTTGAGCCATCCGCTACTAATCCAGGCATATCAGCCATCCTAAGTCAGAATCTAAAGTTTACCTAACCTTGAGGGGCTGGATTCAGGCGTGAAGGTGATGTTTAAGGGGCAGCATGTCGAATTGTCGATCGATATAGTTTCTAGGTTACATCCTTTATCTCGATTGTTTGTTCTTTGCGTACTACTCATATTAATGATTTTTATTTGATTCTACATCTTAAGTCAATCGTGATTTTAGATCCATTAGTTTAAAATCGTTAGTTTTTTTTTCCTATCAAAGTATGAATATCGATCTGTCTGAAATATGTGCTTGTACTCGCTTTTTCCGGGAATAAGTGACGTGGAGAAAATTAGTGACGTGGAATTTACAAATCCATGTCACTTTGTTCGGAAATGAGGGAGTAGTTATCTTAAACTCCGATTTGTCTGATGGTTCAAGTTGGACTGAGAACTCAACAAAGTCACCCTTTTTTTTAAGCCATTCGCCTTGATGCCTTACTGTTGTTTTAATGAAACTTTGGTTTTGTGTATCTTTTAAAAAAAGACACTTCTCCAATACGATTCGATCTACGGTCGGCCCACCGACCGCCGGTGTCCCGTTCGCAGTTTGGTGGCAGGCATCCGTCCGCTCCGCCCCTTCCACCGCCGGAAAGGGCACCTCGTCGATCATCATGTTATGGCCTGTGGATCTGAAGCATCGTAACGCGGCCATCTTCGACAATGCGACTCCCAATATCCAGGGGCGGAGACAGAAAAAAAGTATAAGAAGGGCCAGAATAGACGGGATGATTTGTAGGGGGGGCGAAACGTAAAAATATGAAGTTTATATGATGAAATAGCAAATGCTATATAGGGACTAAAGTAAAATTTCCAAATCATAAGGGGGCCAGGGCTAGGGCTGGCCTGGTCCCTGCCTCCGCCACTGCCAATATCATCTTTGTTGTTGACCAGATCAAGGCTGACGCTAGACTCTGGGCACGTGCGGAGGCAGTTGGGCTTGGAGCGTTGCTCCCGGCGAGCACCTAGTCGTGTAGGGTTGTATTGTAATCTTTGAGTGTTGTCCTCTTAGACTTGTACACAAACTCCCTTTCTTAATATATACATCAGACGTTTTCTCAAAAAAGAGTTTTAGTTTGTTTTTTCTTCAACCGTGTTCCACACCTGCAACCAGCTACTACTGCTGTGATAGCTTAATTGTCACCCAGAATTTGTTCTAATTATCGAGAACTTCTCTATTGTCAAGTTGTCTCGTAGTTCCTTCTATGTCGGTATCCACTAAAATTTCTGCCTAATTTCTTCTATCGTTATAATTTTTTCTATTGTCAGTAACATGTATCTCAATTATTTATCAGATTGGATAAATAATTTCTTCTATTGTCAGTAAAAATTTAGGGATTGGAAATGGGATCCTGTTGGAACAATTTTTGTGGCCTTTTAAAAAATGAAGGTAATTATTTTAGGAAACCTTTTTAGTCGTGACGGACGACAGCCAAGACAGCAGCGCCCCGAGAGCCGAGAGCCCAGCCGAGTGACCAGAACAGCAAATAAATAAGCTGGAGCCTGAAGGAGGAGGTCGTCGCCCGTCGAGGGAAAATAGAAAATTTACACCTGCCTGCCACCTCGAACTGGCTAACCGCGCACGCCTCCGTAGCCCGAGCCCGTTCCGGTTCCGCCGTGGATCGCTGGAGGAGAGGGTTACCGGCCGGACCCTCTCGGGCCAGATGGTGGGCGACCCCCGCGGCGGGGGCGAGTAGCACGGCTGCGAGCGGCGGCGGCGGCGGCGGACAGATCGACGAAGCGGCGAGGCTGTGGGTGCCACCATGTCTGCCGTAGTGTGCGGCAAGAGGTCCTCCATCTTCGGCGACGAGCTTATCCCCTCCTCACCCCCTTCCCCTCCCCACCACCACCCCTCCAAGCGGGCCCGCTGCTCCCCGACCCGCGCCTTCGACGACGCCTACCGGCGGGAGACTCTCCTCCACCACCTCCACTCCCTCTTCCCTCACATGGATCCCAAGGTTCGTCTCCCTGCATCGTTTAATTGGTTTAATACTGAGGCACGGAGAGTTGTGGTTTGGATGTACGAAGGTAGCTCCTTTCTTGCCAATTCTGTGCTATGCGAGTGTTGGATTCCGTTTTGCGCTGGAGTTGTGAATGAAATGGGGATAACCACGCTCCACTTGTTGGCTAATCTAAGCATTGTTTTGGTGCGAGATCGGTGCTTGGGTGTGAAACGCCTTATTTGCTTTTTTAGATCTGTGATGACTTATTTTAGGATTTTCCATATGCTTGTGGTGTTTGGATGCTGAAACCCTGCCTTGTTTTTTCTTTCTTATAAGGTTTCCCTGTGTATTGCTTAATTTGATGTAGACACATTTTAATTTTAACCCTATTTGTTTAGGTTACTGTGTCACTAGTCATTTGGATGAGATGGATAAATTGTTGTGATATCACTATCAGAAATGGAACATAGCTTTGATGAATATTGCCTTACTTTAGATGCTTATGAATCAACAAATGATGATAATTTGGACCAAAGTTATCAGATTCGCTTAAACTATAGTTATGGAGTGATCTAGATCAGAGTTTGAATTTGCTCCCGCTCACGCATCGCTCGGTCCTCTGTGCCACTGCATGTCTTGTAGTTGCCTTCGTGTATCCCTCTGGTCACGGTTGCTGCATGAGTAGTCTGGTAAGTGGGGAGGCGACAGCTTGGGGGGAATTAAGGCGGCGGGCCGGTCGGTCCTTGCCAATAAACGCCATCCTCATTTCTTGGGTTAATTGGGCTGGTTTGGCTACCATTTAAATCCATCTCTTAGTTTCTCTACATTTTACGGTTAGGATCTTCTATGATTGTTAGCTATGTGTTTACCAGATAATAAATTATTATATTTTATTTTATAACTCACTATATATATACTACTAGTATGTATTGCAAGCGAGAAACAACGGATTCATGGATCCTATTTCCTATTCGTCAATCGGAGAAGTATACCCCTTTTGAACCCTATTCCTATGTGGTTGGGTGATTGTGAACCCGAATCACGAACCAAACGAATTGAGAATTATGAATCAGGTAATTATGACTGAAACCGTTATAAAATCGGTATTCCATTCGATGATCTGATTTATTCAAACACAATATAATTTCCTAAGTTTGGAACAAGCAGTCAGGTGTGGGTGTGAACCTGCTACGAATGAACAGAGAAAACCAAGAAAGGGTAGAAAATAAACCAGCAGGGAGTTGTGTCGCGCTGCTGTCGATGTTGCTTCATGCTTTCTTACTTTGTTGCCAGAGCCGTCTCTTCGTCAAGATCTGGTGGTGACAGGGTGGGAGTGAGTGAGAATTGCGTCGCCGGCGGCTGGATTGAGGGGGAGTTTGGGTTGGGGGGCTATATGTTAAAGTCATGGGCAGGTCGGGCCGGGCCGGCCCAACCGCTCACAACCACTATGTATTTTTCGTTTTAGAACAGGATCTTCTGCATCGGTTATATTTCCGCTTATATTTATATTTTGACATAGTTCGTGACAAATAGCGAATATCAGCTAGGCGAACCACTGAAATTATAGTCTAGCCTGTCCATAACTTTAATATGTACCCCCCCACCCTCCCACACCCCAGCCCTAACTCCCTCTCAATCCTGCCGCTGCCACCCCCACCACCATCTCCACTTCCTCTCACCCTGTCACCACCATATCTTGACCAAGACACGGCTCTGGTGGCAACGAGAGAAAGCATGAAGCGACTACGTCAACAGAGGGTTCACACGGACACCCGATTGCCCGTCCCAGACATACGAAATGAGATTGTGTTTGAACTGTAAATCATATTGCTCAAATGAAATATGGATTTATAACAGTTTAAGTATTAGTTACCTAATTCCTATTTCCCAATTTGTTTGGTTCGTGATCCGCATTCACAGTTTGCAATCACTCAGCCACATAGTAATAGAGTTTGTCAGAGGTATACACCTCTCATTTGCGAATCGGAAATAGGATTCCTAAATCTGTTGTTTTCCGCTCGGAATACATGCTTTATCTATTTTCTGTTTTAGATTGGATCTTCTACATCTGTTATATGTCCTCTTAATATTTCTACATTGATGTAATTCCTGAAAAATCACAAATATCAGCTAGATGAAGCACTAAAGTGGTAGTCGAAATGCCATTATGAATCAGCGCTATGTATTAGGAGGCTACAGCTTGGGAGGAGTTTAGGCGGCGGTCGGTCCTTGCCCATCAACGCCATCCTCATTTCTTGGGTTAATTGGGCTGGTCTGGCTACCATTCAGAGCCATCTTTTAGTTTCTCCTCATTTCACAGTTAGGATCTTCTGATTGTTAGATATGTGTTTACCAGATAATAAATTCTTTTCTTTCGTAACTACTGTACATATACTACTAGTAGTGTATTGTATTGCAAGTGGGAAACAACGGATTCATGGATCCTATTTCTAATTCGTCAATCGGAGAAGTATACCCCCTAATGAACCCTATTTCTATGTGGTTGGGTGATTGTGTACCCGAATCACAAACCAAACAAATTGAGAATTATGAATCAGGTAATTATGACTTAAACCGTTATAAAATTCGTATTCCATTCGAGCGATCTGATTTGTTCAAACACAATGTAATTTCCTAAGTTTGGAACAAGCAATCAGGTGTCTGTGTGAACCTGCTATGAATGAACGGAGAAAACCAAGAAAGAGTAGAAAATAAACCAGCAGGGTGTCTCGTCGTGCCGCGCTGTCGCTGTGCTTCATGCTTTCTGACGTTGTTGCCAGTGCCGTCTCTTCCTCAAGTTCTGGTGGGGACAGGATAGGAGTGAGTGAGAATGGTGGTGGTGGTGGCAGCAGCGGGATCGAAAGGGAGTTAGGGTTGGTTTGGGGGCTTATATGTTAAAGTCATGGGCAGGTTGGGCCGGGCCGGCCCAACCGCTCACAACCACTATGATAACCACTGAAATTATACTCTAGCCCAACCTGTCCATAACTTTAATATGTAATCCCCGCCCCCGCCCCCACCCCAACCCTAACCCCCTCTCAGTACTGCCGCCGCTGCCACCGCCGCCACCACCATTTCCAGTTCCTCTCACCCTGTCGCCACCAACTCTTGATCAAGAGACGGCTCTGGCGGCAACGAGGGAAAGCATGAAGCGGCTGCGTCAACAGCAGGTTCACACGCACACCCGATTGCCTGTCCCAAACGTGCGAAATAAGATTGTGTCTGAACAACAAATCAGATTGCTCAAATGAAATATGGATTTGTAATGGTTTAATTATCAATTACCTGATTCCTATTTCCCAATTTGTTTGGTTTGTGATTTGGGTAGCCACATAGTAATAGAGTTTTGTTAGGGGTATACATCTCTGATTCACGAATCGGAAATAGGATTCCTTAATCTGTTGTTTCCCACACGGAATACATGCTTTATCTGTTTTGTGTTCTAGGTCGTCTTCTACATCTGTTATATGTCTTCCTAATATTCATACATTGACGTAGTTCGTGACAAATCGCAAATATCAGCTAGGTGAACCACTGAAATGATAGTCACAATGTCATTATTTCTTGCCCATGTAAAATTTATCTATATGCTTATTTGGTTAGGACACTTTCAAATTTATAGTTTAGATATATTTGTCGTTTGCTGGAATTTGCCTACCATCTTTTAGCATGGCATGCTTTTATAAGCACCCTTTACATGTTTTCCAGCCAACAATTGGCAATATTTGTCATTAATTTTCAATACTGCTGTAGACTTATGTAAATGCAACATTCATACATATTTCCTTACAAATCAATTCTGTTATGTACCCCTGCTGCCATGCTTTCACTGTGCCAGGTGCAAGTTTCTGGTTGGTAGGTATGGTTTGCTATATGAAGCTGTGCATCTTGTATTGGAACTTATGATTTTAGACTGGTGATGACTAGACTGTGTTTGTGATATATATTTCAGCTCATCATTTTAGTGAATAAATAGTGGATTCTAATTGTACGTACGGCATAATATTGATACTACTGTCTTCAAAATGATTCCAGCTGCTTGAAAGAGCTCTTGAGGCATCTGGAGATGATTTGGATTCTGCAATAAGGAGTTTGAATGACCTTCACCTGGAGTCAGCAGAGGTTATCTTATCAGCTGCTGTTTGTGAATCTGAGAATGGCCTGTCAACAGCCCTTAAGTCAACGGCCGAAGGTATGCTGATTGAATTTACATTCGAAGGAAGTTAAGAGCTAAGCATTTGATCAAACTTTGCCACATTTAATTGTTTTGTTAATTACCTTCTTGATAGAAATGTGTTTTATAAATGGAACTGTGAGCTTAATCATTCTGCTTCTTGTGTGACCATCGTAGTCAGTCCTGATTTGCATTTTAATTATTACATTACCATAAACTGCACCTGTCATGTTTGTGCCCCATATAATTTTTTTTATTTAATTTCGTTGTGCTATATTTATCCTGCACATTCTGGTGTTCTTCACAGTTTCTAAAACTGGATGGTGCTCCAATCACTGGTCTGGTCGGGTTTTCACTTTGCATCGTTTTGAGAAACAAACACGATGGAAATCACCATTTTACTTTCTGCGCTGCTCTGTATTCAAACTGGGAGCCTCATCTCTCCCCGTAAAGAAATTAGCCACAACTTATCTGTACCTTCTGTTGTAAAACAAGCATATGTTGCAATATCAGGTAGCATTGGTTACTAGATGGCTCAAACACCTATTCATGTTCCAATTGTGTGGTCAACTGGTACAACCGTTGTCTGGTAATTGAGCTCATGAACCAGTTATTTGTCCTTTTGCTAACAGCATCAAATACCATGGTGTACAAAGGCAATGACGTTTACTCTTAAGCTAAGAGTCCCAACTCTTCGCAAGGAGTCAGTTTTATTCTCTCTACTCTTTCTCACTCATCCTCCTCAACAATTATCCTACGTGCCACAATCATCCATATTAACACCCTTGGTTTCTGGTTTTATAATTCTACTAGAAAAACAAATGCAGCCTTGTACATATCTTCTTGAATAATGTATCCCTTAATCAAATTTCTGATTGCTGAACTTTTTTAAAAACTGTACAATTTGAAACTTTGTGCAGGTGGTTGTACAGGTGGTGTTAGTAATGGCCATTTGGATGCTATTTCTGGAAATTCACCCAAGGCAGGTAATTGTCAGACAAATCATAGCTCTGAATGGGTTGACCTATTTGTCAGAGAGATGACAAGCGCCTCTGACATAAATGATGCACGGGCCCGTGCATCAAGAGCATTGGAGGTAATTGAAATGTCAATCCTGGAGCGAGTAGGACCCGAGGTAGTGCAGAACTTGTCTAAGGTAATACATACACTGTCGTAATGTGCACATTTTATCTGTAGGGCTTATACCTGCTGAAGCTCAAACAGTTATGTTTTTACCCGTTCATAGGAAAATGTGATGCTAAAGGAGCAGCTAGCAATAATTCTGCGAGAGAATGCTGTTCTCAAACGGGGGGTTGCAATCCAACATGAGCGCCAAAAAGAGTTCGATGTTAGGACACAGGAGGTTCAGAACCTGAAGCAATTGGCTTTGCAGTATCAGGGGCAACTTAAAACTCTCGAGGTGTTCTTCAGATCTTGCTTCCTTGGCTCTTAGCTATCTATCCTATACTGCGGTTTTCTAATTGATTCTATGGAAATCTCCTCATGCTGCAGATAAATAATTATGCACTTAGGGTGCATCTCCAGCAGGCTCAGCAGAACAGTTCAATGCCTGGGAGTTTCCATCCTGATGTCTGCTAATGTGCCTTGAGGGCCATATCCCTCTCATACTAGAATTATGCCCTAGTATCTTATGACCCGAGGGATCCAACTATTGGTCCTGATATGTGTGCACTCGATGCCTATAGAGGCCAAAAGATCAAATGTACCAATTTACCATGAAGACTTGTTGTATGATATGCGCAACAGTGAATCATTGATGTCAAAATAAAAAACAAAGAATCATGTGCTCCAGGAAAGCTCGGAAGAAATAATGTGTTGAGGCTGAAAGTGCTCCTTGCCTAATGTACACCTTGTAACAGTAGCTTTATGTGTGAATTGCGAGGAAAATGTATTATCGTCAGATGTAATGCAAAGCATCAAACGACAAGATGTATTAACAGTAGTCTTGATGAATCCTTCTTTCCAGTTCAGTGGTAAGATTTGACGTTTTGACTAGCGTCATTTGTGGTTGTGGCGGGTATCCAGTTCCGCAACATCAAAGGAAAATGCATTATCCATGTACTACATCAGAATTCTTTTCCAAACCGCAAATCAACAAGCCGGTGGCACGCGGACGACGGCGTTCAGGCACAGGTCGTGCTTCCGGCGGACGGTGATCCCCATCTCCTCCGTCATGTCCAGCTCCGCCGGCTTGGCGCCACCGGGGAGCTCCCAGTCAAAATGGTACAGCAGCGCGGCGAGCACGATCTCCATGCTCGCCTGCGCGAACGCCATCCCGGGGCACATCCTCCGGCCAGCCCCGAACGGCACGTACTGGAAATCCGTCCCCTTGAAGTCCACCAGCCCCGACTCGAACCTCTCCGGCCTGAAGTCCTCGGGCTCCTCCCAGTGCTTGGGGTCCCTGCCGATCGCCCACGCGTTCACCATCACGGTGGCGCCCTTGGGCACGTCGTAGCCGAGGATCTGGCACTGCTCCATGGCCTCCCTCGGGATGAGCAGCGGCGCCGCCGGGTGCAGCCGCAGCGTCTCCTTGATCACCAGCCTCATGTACTTGAGCTCCCCCAGGTCGTCCTCCGTTACCTTGGGCTTCCCTTGCAGCTTGTCGCGTACTTCGGCTTGCGCTTTACGCATCACCTCCGGGTTCCTCATCAGCTCCGACATCGCCCACTGCAGCGTCGTCGCCGACGTCTCGCTCCCGGCGCTGAACAGGTCCTGCAGGAAAACGGATGCCAATTAAAACGATTTTTAGACGAGGTAATCTAGATAGTACTCCGTTATATGTTTGCTTACGAGGATGACGGCTTTGATCATCCCCATGGTGAGGGGCTCGTCGAGGCCGCCTTCCTTCTGTATCCTCAAGAGCACGCCAACAAGGTCCTCTTCTCCTCCGCCGTCCCCGGCGCCGTTGGCGTTCGCCTTGATCCGGTCCTCGTGCTGCTTGATGGCGTAGTCCATGAGCTCAGAGCACTTGCGGTGGTTCTCCCTGGCGAGCCTGGCGGTGCCGCCGACGAGGCCCGCGAGCCGGGACGACGGGAAGAGGTCGCCGAGGCTGAACCCGGTGACGATCTTGAGCCCTTCCTCGAGCGCCTGCAGGAACTCCTCCCGCCGCTCGAACCTGTCCCCAATCATGGCGCGCACCGCCGAGTCCGTGATCAGCACCGCGATCCGCTCGCTCACGTTCACCGACGCCTTCACGGCGGCGTCCGCGGACACGGCGGACACGAGGCGGGACGCCTCGTCCTCCCGGACGGCGCGGAAGGAGGCGACGCGGCGGGCGCTGAGGAGCTCCAGGATGCAGATCTTGCGGATCTGCCTCCAGGCGGCGCCGTAGCGGGCGAAGACGAGGCCCTGGCCGTCGGCCATCATGATCTTGATCGTGGGGCTCCATGGCCGCGTCGCCAGGAGCACGTCGTGGGTGCGCATCACGTCGCGGGCGGCCTCCGGCGACGTGGCCACGATCACGGGGACCTCGCCCAGCTTCAGGTACATGAGCGGCGCGTCCAGCCGCCGCGCCAGGTCCGCCATCACGCGGTGCGTCAGAGGGTCCTTGGCCAGGTGGTGCATGCTGCCGATCACCGGCAGCCGCCACGGGCCCGGCGGCAGCCGCAGACGCTTGTTGCCGTCGTTCTTCTTGGTCAGCAGCTTCAGAAGGAGAGGGAGGAGGAGGGCCAGGAAGAGGTAGTAGTACGTTGCTTGCTCCATCAGGGCGCCGGCCGGCGTGTTCAGTCAGCTATGGGCTATGGCTAGGCGTGCGGTGAGTGTGTGTGTGTGACTGAAGGCTGGCCAGGTGGTGTTATATATGAAGAGGTCTAGTGATTTGAACGGAGAATACAAGAGTCGATGGACGCAGTGGTGACGCGCGCGCCAACAAATTTAGCCTTAGCTTTCACTGTGGATCGATCGACTATCGAGCACAGCTATATAGGCTAGTTAAGTAATGTAATGGTCGGGATCGCCGTGGTCGATGCGAGACAGCGAGAGCGTTCATCGATCGGTGCATTATTTCTCAATTTTCGGTTTCCCTATTTAGAAGTAGATTGGTTTTTAGTTAAAAATCTGTTGACGTGATCGACCGTCGGATCTTAATCCAACGATATCATGTGTGCAAGAAGAAAGCGGGATGGGCCTCAGATGTTAATCTAAAAGATCTGATTTAGATTTAAAACATTTTTCTGAAAAATCAGGCAACTGAGAAATAGATAGACCTTTTTTAAAATATCTACTAATCGATGCCTCTTTGGCGTTGCACGTAGGAATAACATTGTTGTTCCAGCTGTGACTCTAGAATGATATAAATTTTTTTTTCAAAAGGAGGTTGAAACACCAGATGTCTACATCAAAATAATGCACATCCATATTTTATTTATTTAATATCAAGCCTGACAGAATGGTATAATGTTACATCTATCCCAACTCATAGTTATTTCTATTACGCAGGAACTATTCTCACGTCAGTTCACTCGACTCGCACTTGCTGATTCAGAGTCTATATACATACACCGATGTTGTTGTTACCTTGACACTTTATCAATTTGGATTGGAGGGAGCGGTAACTTGAATATGGTGGATGTCGATTCAAAGTCTTAGAAATAAAATATGACTCGGATTTACAGTTACAGAAGTTTCAGACAAGTGCCAGTTCTGAATAGACAGAGTAGCACAGCTCGTGTTATTTTTAACACTTATGTTCCACTCTCTCCGTTCACAAATAAGTGTATTTTTAGATTTGTTCTAAGTCAAAGATATAAAGTTTGATCGATTTTATCGAAAAACTTAACAACATAATGATAGTAAATTAGTATCATTGGATCCGTTTTGAAATCTAGTTCATAACATACCGATTTGATGTCATACGTGTTGCTACTGTTTTCAATGAAGTTGGTCAAATATACTCCCTCCGTCCTGAAATAAGTGACGTGGATTTGCATAAAAATCTATACAAATCCATCCATGTCACTTGTTCTGGGAGGGAGGGAGTCGGAAAATTTTGACCTAGAACAAACCTAAAAGTATACTTATTTGTGACGGAGAGAGTACTGCGTCCGATACAGCTGCAAGTGATTTTCGGTTGATGTGCCTAGCAAAGCTACCTAGTACTCCGTACTCCACATACCATCCAGCTGCAGGGTGAGCAGGAGGAGTAGCGAATAAGCATCAGTCGCGATCTTCTCGAAGGCGCGAACGGATAGCAAGGCTGAGGCGCTGGTTTTTTCCTTTCTCTTCCTTCAGTTTTCTGGAGGGCATTTCGCAATTCGCACGGTCGGTCGGTCGGTCGATTCTTTCTTGCTATCTTCGTCCAGACTAATTCTGGTGCCAGATCGAGCGACCCCGGCACCAGATAGATCAGGTCGTCGCCGGCGGTGACGTGTGCCTCAAACTTTTATGCAACCGAATCGATCGCGCGACGTCGACCTGCGCCAGCCGGCCGACGGCAAGGAGATCCGACGATGGATCCTCCCGGGAACGGCCAAATTTTGGAGCTTGAAAATTGACAAGGAGGGGTAGCGACTGGTTGGTTGATTGCGTTTGTAACGTGTTGTACTTCTTTACGACGGGGTCCCCTTTTTCACTGCTTGACCCGTTCGTTGGAGAAGCACGATGTTTTTTGATTTTGCATCGGTAACTTGCCCCAAAATACTCCTTTCGATCCATTTGTTACTGTTATACGCGTGATGCGTTTCATTTGTGTAGATATATATATATGTGTATTTTAAAAAGTTACCGTAAATAATAATGACCAGAGGGAATATCGAAAGATCTGACGCAGAACTACCATTTTACTAAGGGAGCACCAAACACCATTTTTGAGGTGGGAACTCGCCCATTGTTTGCCGACGCTAGTAAACTGGTTGGAACTACTCCCTCCATTTCTTTATACACCGCGTATAGATTTTTTCAGAAAATTCCATTAAACAACTCGTTTTTCTTTGATTCCCGCAATGAAGAAACTCTAGTTGTCGTCTTTGGAGAAAACTTTGTTGTCCAGCGGTTCCTCTTGTCTCTGACAACTGATCTGACGTTAAAGACAAGGGAGACAGATCATCCTCTGGCATCCGGTTTTGTTGTTTTTCTTGTTAAGTTTGTATGTTCTTTTGCAGCGTCTCCTTGGCGGTAGAAATGTCATCGCCTAATAGATTGATGTCATGGATCTATGCTCGTATGATGTATCACGGCAGTGTTAATTCATGTGCATTTGGAGCATAAGATCTTCTTTTCATTAAATACGATAATAAAAGGCGGTTCATCCGTTTCGGGAATCAAATAAGACCAGTTCTAATCCCCTAAACACACAGAAGCTACCAACCATCTATTTCATTTCATCTGTAGTAATACCACCATCTCTAACTGGCTGGAGACTGGGTTATGCTACTGATCATGCTCAGCGCAACGCAAGGCTGGTCAGCGGGCACCTGAAAAGCATAGATCACGCAAGAGAGTGAGAGAAAAAGTTTAGTTCAAAAGCCTCACGTGTGTAACATGTTCAAATGCCGGAACTTACGAAGTGGCCAGCTCCAAGGATCCAGTAGAAGTGGAGGTTCTTGTATGTTCTGACGAAGGCCTGGGTGACCTTGGAAGACCCACAATACAGAGGCTGCCTTGGCAGGCTCGTGAAGTTCTTCAACCCATCCCATCTGAGATGTAATTTAAAAGAAATTAATTTGAGGGCGTGTATCTGAATCGTGCAAGATGAACTGGAGCAGGGGAATTAAAAAGGCTCACTTGAGCTTCTGTACCCAGGCTTCTGCGCCGATCGTCGAGCAGATCACGTCGAGCTTCACAAGGAGCAAATTCACAGAACTTTAAGGTACCAATCCAAAATATGGGAAAGACATCACTGCATTTAGTACTACGACTACCAATATAGCCTTAAAATAAACCATGTCCATTCAGGAAATGTTCTTCACATTGTGGTACTGTGGACCGCAGGAGAGGTTCTCTGATTCTCTCATTCTAAACTGAAGAATGAAAGTTCATCTCAAATTCAGGAAAGAATGCCGCGTTTTTTTTTTGTCTGAACGGGAACTTGCGGTTGCTATTCTCTAAATGCTTCTATTTAGCAGTCTGGTACCTCACAACACATCTTGTACCAATCAGCCATATGCCACTGAATATAAAATCTTATCATTTTCAGAATGTTATTTTTTTTATCTCTACTCCTACAAATATTGAACTTGCATGGTCGTTGGTGATGTGCCATTCAACTTCCCCTCTTCACCATCTTATTTTGGTTACTATTTTGTTTCTGTTCGTGGGTTGCATGTTTGACCAAATACTTCTCTATCTGCAAATTGCATGTTTGAAGTGTTGTGACCATTTGGTTTGTGCTACCACTGGATTTGCACGACAAATACTATCTGCTAGGGGGAGTGAAAAAAAACATAAATGCAGAGCACCAAATCACCTGGCCATTGTACACGGTCACATTCACACCGTAAGACAGCAGCTCGTCAACCTGTGTGGAGCAAAACGTAGATAATTACCGTACTAAATTAGCCAAACGCCATGGATTTCATCGCAGTTGAGCCTCACCTCGTCGATCCTGGGCCTCATGATCTCGTCGACGAGCGTGTTGTAGACCGGGCGCGAAAGCCCTTGCCAGGTCAGGTTATTGGGGATGATCTTGAGCTTTTCCTTGATGACCCCATTCATGATGCCGTCGATGGTGTTGGCGTCGCCCGCGGCCTCCGTGTTGCGGAGGTACGTTGAGTACTTCATCGCCTGGGCATGGGCATTGCTCGCCGTCGCCGACACCGGGTCCATGCCGGAGTCAAGCAAGAAATTGTACGTGTCCTATATACAAGTGTGTGTCATCAGAGAAGGTGAAAGTTACTACTACAAAAGCTATATATAGTTGAGTCAAGAAGAGGAACACTTACGACGCCGGCGCTCTTGGTGTCTATAAACTGCAGCAAGTCCGTCCACGAGGTCCACGCGGCCGTAAGCTGCCCCGCCGCGATCTGCTCCTTCACTGTCGCCGCTTTCCTGAAACCAGAATTTTCGTGTGATCGAATTAGAGCTTCCTTAAATCCGGCGATCGAAGAATTTCAGAATGTTTACTGCTTGGCGGCGTCGCCGGCGTTGTCGTCCAGCCTCGACACGTCCAGGAGCAGCGGCGCGTAGGAGAGCTGCACGGATATAATTTTAACAGTCAGAGACAGCCCCGGCGACGCTCTGGACCAATGGTTTGCTAGGTAAGTACCACGTGCTCCCTCCGTCCTTAGATTCTTGTCGTGATTTTAGTTCAAATTTGTATTAAAACCACGACAAGAATTTAATTTAGGAATTGAGAAACTAGCTCACAGTGAAATCTTCGGGCGAGATCCAGCTATCGCCGAGCGCGACGCCGCCGAGGGTGAGGTTGAGCCGGCCGGCGCGGATGGCCCTGGCGGCGGAGACGCCGAGCGTGGCGGCGTACTTGCCGCCGTAGGACTCGGCGACGAGGAACAGCGGGCTCCCCTGCTGCAAGGCCGGCACCTCCCTGGCGAGCGCCGCCAGGAGCGCCGTGGCGTCCTCCGCCGCCTCCCAGTCCGTCTTCACCAGGACGCTCGGGTCCTCGGCGTAGCTGTAGCCGACGCCCACGGGGTTGTCCACGAAGATGAGGTCCGCCTTCTGCAGCCACGTCCAGTTGCGCGGGCTCAGGTTCACGTCCAAAGGCCCCATCTCCAGGAAGTTGCCGATCCCAACGCCCGACGCTCCCTGATCCATGGAGAAATCAAGTCATCTTGCCAGAATTCTCTAGTGATAATACTACTATGTACATGAGTCTTATAAGTACCGGGCCGCCCTGAAGCCAGAGGACGGTTGGCCATGGGGCGGCGGACGGCGCCGACACCCGCTGCGGGCTCTTGTAGTACCACCAGAAAAGATTGGCCTCTGCACGTAAAAAAGCTTGAGAATCCCCACGGGCACAAGAATTTTCTACAGAATTTTTGTTGCGCCAAAGTTTAATTTTTTTTTGTCAGCGTGCCCGTTGGCTTACTCGGCCGGACTTCGACGTATCCCCAGAGCTGGCTGCCGTCGGGGGCGCCGGCGGTAACGGACGCGGCGGCGGAACAAGCGCGGAGCAGAGAGAGGCTGCAGAAGAGGGCTGCAAGCAGCAGAGCCAGAGGACGGCATTGCTTGTCCATTTTCAAAATGCTGCTTGCCATTGCCGGCCCAGGTAGCAATTGCACGTCTAGATAGTGGCGCCTGCGTCCCGTATAAACGAATTGTTCCATCGGCAAATCTTAGGCGCAGCTAGCTAGCAGCAACATTAGTCGTAACGAACGCCGGCCGTTCCAACCTATGCCACGATTCTCACTTGGCTATAATTCTGCGTTTTGTTTTCTTTGCTTATAGAAAATCCTGTGCAATCTCTTTATTTGCACCAACAGGGCAAATGCGTGGACAACATTTTTTACATATGTAATTGTTTTCTCAAATAGAAAATACTCATTTTGTAATGTAATTATATTCTCAAATATAAAATACTCATTTTGTAATTTAATTATATTCTCAAATATAAAATACTCATTTTGTAATAGTATTATCGAGCATTTTGTGTTTCAAGTTTTTTCTTGCGTGTAAGTTTCAAGAAATATACTTATATCTTGCCTGTCTTGATTTTTGTTATCTTTTAAGAGTGTTATATTCCGCCTTCTTTGGATCGTATCGTTTGGAGAAAAATTCTGAAATTTATTTTCAATTTTAGGAACCAACTTGTTTGACCGACACAAAATTCGGCACATAAATTTAATCTGATATTTCATGGATCACACATATATCTAACCCTAATTCCTCTCAAAAGGCATCATCTCTTTGAATGTCTCCCATTCTACATGAATTTTGAATCTGAGATTCAAATTCAATCAAATGTATTTAAAAAATTAGATGAATCCTATCAAAAATTTCATTTCATTTCATTTGGACGTGCTGTAAAATTATGCAACTTGATTGCTCTAATTACTGATGAATACGGGTAAGAGCGATTCAGAGATGAGTAACGATTAAAAAAATTACTCCTCCCCGGCCTGATTCCCGGTGGTGACTGGCTTCAAATGGTGTGAAACTACGTGTTATCACAAAGTCACAATCACAAGACAGGCCGTTGGAATTTGATAGGAAAAGGACCGACGCATCGCCAAATAATAGCTGCCGAAGATCAACAGGTAACTACTGCAGCACATCCAAAATGGGCAACCGACATTTGCATATGCCTGAACGAAGTACAATCACATTACAGGGGAACAATGTAAAGTATGGTAGTAGCATTTGAACGTCAAGGTGTAGTATCGAAGAGACGAAGACTTGCCCTTCTTCCCAGTACATACACCAGGGGACCGACCACTAAACGAGAATCAGACAGAGATGGCCCGTTCAAGGCTGGGCCTTTTCGGTTTCTCATCTCTGAATCACTCTTTCTCCCAAGTCTGTTTTCCCTTTATGGGCATATTTCGACCCATGTCGTGTGCTTTCCCTTTAACGTACTTATATTGGTCACTTCAAAATTTGCGAATAGTACAAACAAAAGGTGGAAGTTATTCACAGCTCAAGAATTGACCACACCTCACACTCTACAACCTACAAACAAAATCGGCATTCCCATCAAGTATGGAAATAGTGGTACTTGGTTTTCACTCATTCTTCATCTCTCTTTTCCCCCGTTTTCTGTGTGGTATGCATAACAGAAGACATTATTGTGTCGGTACACCAATCTGCCGCAGAGCAGACTTAATGTCATTTGTAGTGCAACCCTCGACTTCGATGATATTTGAGCTGTCAAGTGCGACGACATCCTGCAAGGGATACCTTCTGACTGTGTGGATTCTATTTGCAGGGATGTTGAAGTCGCCCTTAAGGATTATGGTCCTGTGGAGACCCCCTAGCAGTTCTTCGTAATCTGAATCGCCACTTTCACCAACAAGGACTACAACATTTGGCAACTCTATTCCCCAGCGAATAAACAAGTACCTAGAGAGAGAGAGAGAAAAGTTCCATCAGAAGGACTAATAATATAATTTAGTTTATAGGTATGTGCAGGTGGCTCATGGAGACAAGACAAAGAAAGATATGAGCCCTTTGTTACAAATATTTTTCTTGCTGTAAAAGGTTAATACAAGTCTCCCCACATTGTTGGTTCCAGACAGAATGAAGACTGTTGGTTTTTAGGTGGAAAAGATCCTAACGTCTCTGCTAGCTCTCTGTTTGACAAAAAAAAAATCATGCAGATGTATACAGTCTTTCCTAAAGCTTGGGCAAAAGCAAATTTACAGCCAAAAGGGGCCTACTCCGAATTTGTATTGAAAATATTTGTATTTAGTATATTCTCCTAAATGAATATATGCTTTTAATATTCTGAATCGAAGACAATGCTATGCAATATAAAAACAGGATGAATTACATGGTGACAAGCTAAACTGATTAATGAAGGAAAGCAATGAGCAAGAGAAAATGGCAAACCTTATTGCCTGGGAACGCGATGCATGAATAGGAGTTACAGACAGTCTGGTAGCGCTGTGGTTATACAACGCATTACAACGGAGTGACTGAATTCTCATCAACTTCCTCAACTCCTTTAGAGGAGGTAGCTACAGGGGGAAAGAGAATATCACATTAGAAACTGTGAACGGAACTTCCACAAAATGTTAAGCACAAATAGGGCTCAGCTGAATATGGAAAATAAAAGGCTTACATGATTTGGATTGACCACTTTAAATGCAAGACAATAGGTAGATGAGTGTTCTGAATCTTCAAAAATCATTTGCCTTTCGATTCTTCCCTTCCTTTCAACCACTGAAGTAGCCCATTTAACTAGATACTTTCTTAGACCTTCTCCTCCCCAACGATACTCAATATGTGATTGGTGATTTTGATCTATTGTATGTGTAACCTTTGAATTGCTTGGGGTATCACCAGAATATGAAGGATAATAAATGCTACTCCCACTATTGCAGATGAAAGCATCAAAACCAGCAGGATGCATGCCTGCAGATACTAGCAGCGAGCATATCTCTGATATTGTTAGTGAAGTTGACAGCACAAAACCAGTTGAAGCTGGCACGCTTTCTGTATGCGCAGCCTCAATAGCATTTCTGATGATGCGGACTAGATCTTCCTTGTTAACAGAGTCTACAGAAATAACAATGATATGCTTCCTTCCTGATATAGGTGCCTTACTCCTTTCCTCTTTGCTACCAATAGCAGGAGATCTCGGACCAAGAGTCAATATCCTTGACAAGTGATTCTTACAATGTTCAGGCCACGAAAACTGGTGAATATTTTTTAGCCCGTTTTCTCTGCATCTTGACCAAAGTTGCTTCTCGGAAAGAAGTTTATACAGTGCATCTGCAATGGCATTCTGATCATGCGGATCGACAAGGAGACCATTGTTGAGCACCTGCATTAAATCGGCGAGAGAGAAGACACCGCGATGCCCTCTTGAAATGAGTTGATGTAATTTTACACTAATAACATGCATAATGTAAGGGATGCACACCTGATGAATTTCGACGGGAGCTCCATTTTTTGTAGCAATAATAGGCAAACCATTCATAGCAGCCTGCGCATGGATAAAACAAACTGGTGCTAATTAGGACAATGAAAAGGCAATCGCTGCAACAGGAAACTAGAGTCTCTAGTTCTCACCTCTATCAAGGTAACACCAAATTGTTCAAAATAAGCCACATTTACAAAAGCCCCCTGAGGAAGAAAAATAGATGATCAGCATCCATGTAAGCAGGAAAAGAACAGAAGCACCCATGAATTCCACCTATCACATACTATACCATAAATAAATAAATAAATAAAGTGTTTCCAGTTCATAAAATCAAGAATCCAATCTTCGTTCTTTGAATTTTTTTTTCATTTATGTATATCCACATGCATGGATCTTCATGTGAAAATAGGTGAAAGAAGATAAATAAATAAACTATAAGTATGTGTGTCAATGGTAAGTTTCAAACCAAGGGGACATAAAAGAAGCATGACGAAGCTAGCACAGAGAAAATTATTCTTGTAGCCTCATGAACAACATACCTTTGTTCTTGTGGCCAAACGATAAATGTCAGGAACTTCAGAGTGCTTATGATGCTTGGGATATGCAACTTGACCATACAAATCATATTCATCAATTAGGGTAAGCACTGATGTCAAGACAGAAGCGCTCGTGTTGTGCATCTTTGAAATAGCCTCACGATTACCCATTATTAGTGTCTACAGTGCAAAACCAAATATTTTACACAAGAAAGGACAGTAGCATGACACTATATATAAGAAAATAAATCACATAAAATCAAGATGGTCATGTCAATCTTACGAGGTTCGCGAGCTCCCTTAGTGGGCGACATTCACCAAAAGCCTTTACAAGCGTTGTGATATTCTTTTCAGGATATGGGCGAGCAACAGCCAGAATCATAGGCTTCCTAGGATTTGTAAAGAAGCGCATTATCTGCCATCAGTTGTACACACAGAGGTTATCAGTGTTTGAACTCAGAAAAACAAGCTTAACAGGCACAAAAAAAAATCACGAATTACTGAATAAAGGTTAAACTAGTAAGATCTTGTGTAGGATTCTGAAGAACATGCACAGACCTGAGACCAGATAGGTGGATCCTCAGAGGCTGGGCCATGATTTTCTTCTTCGCCGTCCATATCAAAATCATGAATGATATGACCAAATTCAACACCAGGAGGAATTATCTGCAGAGCCAGGAAGAGGAAAGTAATGGATATCAAGGAATTGTAATAGACGAGTGTGCAAACTACAGCAGATGATAATTGCATGAACTACAACATATACTTGCCATAACTAGAAGCTGTCATAAGAGGGGGGGTGGGGGAAGTGTATACTCACAACCATACGAGGCATAAAGCGACCATAGCAGTTAGCACCACGCTTGACTCTTGCTCTAAGCTTCCTTGCAAGTATGACCTCAAAACCATCATACAAGTTCCACTGCTCTTCGATTTCTTGTCTAGTACTAGCAATAACAATTTCTGATGCATCGAGAGACAATTCTTCTGCCTCAATCCGGCGCATTATTTTATACGTCATATTTATTTGTTCCCTTGATTGTCGCCCTTGCTTGAGAAGCCCTTCCAGTTTATCTTTCCCAAGAAAATGTCCTGTGAATGCCATCGGCAGGTTAAGTGCTCCAGATAACAGAGCAGCGGCTATTCCTGCACTTGCATAATGCCCATGAATCACAGCAGGCCATACTGGATGCCCACAGCCAATTTCTTCACCAATGGTTTTTGACATCCGCACAATATGGCTGAGTGCACCATCAACAAATTCTTGAATAAAAGGCCACAGATGTTCTTTAGCTAGGTACTTGTCTTTTGGTCCAAATGGTATCCTAATGATGTACCCACCACTGTTCTCTCCCTTTTCATGTTTAGAATTTTTAAAGGTTGTTGAAACCAACATTTCTGCAGGTTCACCATAACTACGATCGAAATTTGGTGCTAAGATTTGTCTTGTGAGCAAATCAACCCGGTAGACTCCAGGAGATGAACTCAATGCTTTAGCAAATTCAACAACATATTTGACCTACAAAACGGTATAGGTAAACGACATTATGCACTTATCCGACCCTTTGATTGTGGAAAATTTAAAAAGATAAAAGAGAGGAAAAGAGAATATAGCTCCCCTAACGGAAGACAGGACATGGTTACATGTCATGACAAGGTTAATGCTATTCTAATGTTACCTAGAACCTAGTTAAGCACACACAAACTAAAAAAAGGGAAACGGCAAGCCCTCATTTCAGTGGACCTTAATTAAAAATAAACAGCAAGCATCAGATATTATCTAGAACATATTTTTAAGCACCAAGGACAAGAACGAAGACAAGCCATAACGAACCTCTCGTTGAGAACTACACTAAACTAGATTTTTTTCATTAACAGAAATTAAGGAATCCATAATATTGTTATGGCATACTCAGTGAAATACTTAAATTTGACAGGACATTAGAAGACAACATAGTACAATGAATCAATTTTTTTGCGGTGATATAATGGATCACTTTGTGCAGTCATGCAAGCCAATCAATCCAACCGTACTTATTAGTCAGGTATTCCGACATGGCAACTATACCTGGCCACCGGTATCTGAATCCCGGCCTAACTCCATATTCTCGCCACGGACCAGACCATGTAGACTGCAGTACAAATCATGAAAGTTAAATAAACATTACAATTCAACACAAAGTATAGACATGTATGACACTTCACTTGACAGTTCTACTGCTGAAAAGCAGTCACGCCACTGATTCTGATTCTAAATGATGGATTATAAAGTAGCTAAGCTATATTTGTTCTTCCAAGGAGTTCTTTTAGGGCTTTCAAACATGTGATTCATCAATAAATCATTTGTTCTTGCAAGTCTAGTGCTTACAGCAGTAAGCCATCAGGAATTCATTAATTATATAAAAATCTAAACCAGAATTATATGTGGAAATGAAATACGCGCTTAAAATGCTAATCCACTCTTTCCTAAAATCATGATGCACTCCACCGTGTACAAAGCACAAAGTACCAGAAACATAAAGTATCATCGTTGGAGACAAGATTATTCACAGCACACTACTTGAGATTTGTGAATACCTGAAGTGGACACAGGAATGCAATGCACAGGCATTACACCTAGCCACCTCGGTTTAAAGGTAATCTGCAGGATCGGGTAGCCATTATCAAAGTAAGATATTTCTTTGCACTCTATTCCTTTTCATGTGATGGTGCTCTGAGACAGGAGGGGCTTTTGTGCCATCATAGATTCATAGTTTATTCAATGTTACAGTAGAGGTATCACCATGATTTAAATTTGCGGCATCATGTATGGGAATTTCCTTCGGATTATTCCTTTGCTACATAGTGAAGAACTTCTTGGTGCAGGTTATTCTGAAGGTATCAAAGAAGAATGTTATTCCTACTAACTGGTTGAGTATCTTCCACCCGACATGCATATTATGCAGCGATTAACATGTTATTTGTTCCTGGTATTATGCTGAAGAATCATAAAAAACATTTTTTTTAAACAAATGTATCCTCTATACCTGATCAATACTATGTAGAGCTTGTCAACTGAACTTGTCTTGGGTGAGCTCCCTGTGGTGCTGTCACCATAGGCAACAGATGGATCACCAGCATCTTCTCCTTTTTCTCCCTCAAAGAGATCTTCAGACATATCCGCTGTAGCATCTGTTCGTGTTTTCTCGGTTTCTGGATGTCGTTTCAACAAACGACAGGCTTCTTCTTTCTCAAACTGCATATCAGAGCATGCATATGACAAATAGACAGGCTAAAATTATAGAGAATGAATACGAGTGTAAAAAAATGACTCATGTGCTCTTTGATATGAAATAAAATGGAGTGAACAAAATAAGTAGATTGGGTAGTGATTCAACATGTACAAATGGAACTGAACTGAGCAGGGAAACCGGTGGTGTACTAAAGAATTATGTGCAAAAGTACCTACACCTACTGATATGGGGGAAATAGCAGAGATATGCCATGCCATGGGGACAACATGACAGCTAAGGAGAGCTTTAGAAATAGACGGATTATGAATTGGGAGGTGCCAACTGCTGAGTCAGCATGGCCTGTTGGGTCAGCTATTGTCTATTGACGAACTCCCTTGCTTCCGGACTCTAGCAACTACGACAATTGTGGAGAGTTACTCTCATAGGTTGATATGTGTGCATGAAGTATCAAGGACACCCTTCGCATGCTATCTAGAAAGGTACGGCCTACAGAAAAGAAAAGAACAAAACTAAGGACAAATCAAATTATAGCGCAGTGTCATAGCTGTAGTAAGGAATATGCTTATCTCAAAAGTCCTAACAGCTCAAGCTTCAAGCATAAGAAACAGCAATCCTACCAACCATTCTTTGCATGCTACCCACATTTTTTCAGTTCCACAACTAAATTCCTTTGCAATTCCATCAAGAATGGCCATAAGTCTTAACGCTGCAAAGGAATGCCAAATACCCTCTAAATCTCAAAAGTCTCCTCTGAGCATGAACAGATCTAACGTCTTCTAAATATCACCTAAGCCACAGCATCGTTTGATTCTTTTCAACCTTTAGCCCCTCCTAGGCAAAGTAGACCGATCTAACTTGCTAAAGCTTTCCATCTTCCACGCAGAATCGTCGCAAACAACCCCAGCCCCGTAGAACTTCACATAAGCTACAATCCAAAAAGTGATGGAACCGAAACCCACCTCTTTCTTCTTCCTCGCGAGGTTCCAGATCCTCCACGTCATGTTCTCCAGCCGCGTGTTCCTCTCCTGCGGGCTCCGCATCGCGTTCGCCTGCGGACACATCGTGCAGATCGATCAACAAATCCGAAGGAGGGAGGGGACGGGGAAATCCAAAAGAGTGGGATTTGGGCGTGCGCGCCAAAACGTACGCGGAGCCATGTCTTGTACAGGTCGGTCTCATCGTAGCCGGTGATGACCTCCTCGACGAAGTAGCGGGCCGGGGAGAAGTGGCCGCGCTCGCGGAGGAGCAAGGAGGGGCGGTCGCCGCCGATAGCCGACTTGCCGGCGTCGAGGATGGCGTCGAGGTAGCTGTTGATCCAGTTGTCGTTGCCCACCATCGCCGCCGCCGCCGCCGCACGCCGGCGAGATCGGGGGATGGGAAGTGTGGAGGCGAAGCCAAAGGAGAGAGGTGGGGAGGACCGAAGGAGGAAGTGAAGGAGAAATGGTGAAGCAAAAGAAAGCCTAGGATTTGTTATTACCAAACAAAAGAGGAAGAGGCAAAAATAAAAAAGTAGCCTCGTAATAATGGAGCCAGACAGTCTGGTACATTTGGACTTTTGATGAAAAAACTATACAATACTATAATGTCAGTATCAGATGCTATATTTTTTGTTTAATTTGATTGCTTTCTCCTAGCTGTTTCATTTAGATTATTCGATGGACTCCATTTTTTATATCTAAGTTTTGTGGCTATTTATTCAGAGATAGCAGCATTATTTCTAGACGAACTAATATATTTTGAAGAAAACCTGCTTTTGGGACTTGGATTTTGCTAGAAGTTTACTTTTGAACATGAAAATTGAAGTGTCTTGTATGAAGTCTACGCTCGGTCGATTTGAAGTTGTTCCCTCCCGAAAAATGATTTAAAAGGTTTGACTAACTTGGAGAACATATATCATTCATGTAACCCCTACACCAACCAATGCATCGGCCGATGCGAACTCGTCTCTGCATCCGGCTCCAGATAGAACATCCTTGTTTGTCGTTGCCGTCTGGTAAGGTCATTGGAGAGAGGGGCTGCTCTTGAAGGCGCAAGAGGAGGCAATCGGAAG